>NC_140590.1:907835539-908450119 GCF_964204655.1 Triturus cristatus | reverse complement strand
CAGGGAAAAAAACAGTGTGTCAAACTATGATTCTTCAGCTAAGGCCCCTTTGATGCATTAGCGTGATGTGGGAAGCATATGTGTGCCCTATCCTACGTCGCCAAAACCAGTCTTCGCATTCTGAAGTTTGATGAAACCCTGTGGCGATCATAGGTCATTAAGCCTGCTGTGAATATGAAAGAGACACACACCATTTGGAAATTTACAAATATACCATCTGTTTATAGTGATAAATGAATGTAAACACGTATGACATCCTTCATGCAGAAAGATTAACAACTAATGGAATAGACGGAAGGGCGAGTTACTAATTAAGCACTTGTGTTAATATCCTATTGCAAATGCTGCAGTATTTTTTGACCTGAAATGAAGAGTGCAATTTGCATTAAGACTTCGACATTATTTTGCCTGTACTTAGTTTTAAAGAGCCCACGTCTGCTTCAGGATCGTCCCACAGCCACAGCGAGAAATGCAAGGAAGAAGTGGAAACAACTCTTCTCGCAGGGCTAGGGTGAATATCGCTCATGACAGTATTCTGAATGGAGGAGATTACCATGTCCTGTAGGAATGGATGCCATGCTGCAGGGCCAGACAAAGCCTATAGATTCAGCCTGACAGGCGTTGGGATAGTGGCCTGCTTTGTCACATTTAAAATGATATTTTGATTGCCAGGTACTGCAGTCTTTTACAATGCCCTGCAATACACTGGTGACTTTCCCAGTAGGGTGTTATGAATAATGCGCCAAAAAGGAGAATGGAAGGAGGGTGTTAGAACGCTGCTTTGCTGTGCTTATACTTTCAGTCTGAAAGAAAGAAGACCACAAGAGTGCAGCAAACTGGTTTACTCACGATGCACATAAGAGTTTGGGGTGCTTTCACATTTACCCCAAACTTACATGAGCAGTGTGTAATTCGGAGGTAAAGGGTGAACACACAAGCCAAAACCATCAGAATAGCTGCTTTCTGGGGCAGTGAAATGTTTCACTCGAAACCCTGGAAATGGGTTAGCCACAAGACCAGTTTCAGGCCCTGGATCTCACACAAGGATAGCACTCCGGTTCTGATTGGTATCTCTCTCATCTTCACAAGTAGGGTTTATGACAACAAGCTGTAGTGATATATGGGTTGTGATTGCAGTAACCTTTATCTCAATTTCTGGCTATTAATCTTTAGGGGACTACTGACCAGCAAGGAGCCCATCTGACTGCAGCTTCCTGGAAGCATACAACTGTCTGATTTACAATGAACAACACAAAATACGTCCATGCTGCAATAGCTGGGCAGGTTGTTCCTTATTTTGACAAAGGAGGCATGGTTGTATGACTAGAGAAGCATTTATTATGCATCATTAATTTTCCAACTGGAACAAGCTACAGGCTTTCACCTTTTTGTAAATCAGAAATTACTGGAATCTGGTTTGCTACTTCACTGTTATCAGATACACTATCCACCAAAAACTGAGAAACATCCATGGCTTACATTAGTAAGCAAATTACACATTTAAAAAAATATTTTTCATATCAGAACGAGTCCTAGCATCAGACGGCAACCCGCTGTGGTCTATGAGTGCTTTAAATTATATGTATATATTCACTGAAAATACCATAGGTTTCAGGATTGTTATAGTTAGTTGGAAATTTCACTCTTACAGAACCAGAGAAAGTCGAACTTTATAGTTAGTAGAGCTAACTATAACTTGCGCCCCTGCAATGCACTGCTGATGACGTCAATTATTACATCACTCATAACATGGTCAGTGACATCACTGATGACATCTCAAATGACATCACTGATGACATCATCCAGTGAATGTGCGTTTCTGTTAAGTTTAAATATATTTTATATATGTTAATGCCAAGGTGTATTGACGAATGAGTTGGTGTATAAGTGTGTAGGTGGAGGATTTAATAGGTGTGTGAATGACTGTATAAGTTAGTGATTAAATGTGTCCTACTGAATGCATGGATTAGTGACTAAACTGTGTGAATGACTATATCAGTCGCTCAGTAGTTGTGTAAGCTGCTGCATGGGTTGATGATTAGGTACATGACTGTCTATATGGGTTACTTATTAGTTGCACGAGTATCTGTATGGGTGCCTCAGTGTTTGTGTGTGTGGGTGGGTGGGCGGTGTGTGACTTACTGCCTCCATGTGTGAGTTGATAATTTACTAGGTGTATGGGTTCAATAGTGCATGTGGAAATAGCCATATAGGTGAGTGAGTGTGTGTATCAGTGTGTTGGTGAGTGAATGTATGTCTCACTGGTATATGTGTGAGTAACTACATATGTGTAAGGCAGTATATGTGAGTGTTGGAGTATATAAATGACTATATGTGAGATTGAGTAATTGTGAGAGTGGCTGTATAAACGAGTGTGGGCTTGTGTCAGTGATTGTATAAGAGAGTAAGTATATGTTAGTATCTGTATGAATAGGTTAGATGGTGAATGTATAACTGTATAGGTGAGTAAATGGCAGTGTTATTGATTCTTTATATGACTAGCTAGGTGTTTCAATAACTATGGATGAGTGACGGTGTATGAGTGTTTGTATAGGTGTATGAGTACATATAATAGTGCTGTATTGATGAGTGACTGCATGTATGAGTAACTGTATGGGTGATTGAATGAATATGTGTGCATAGCTAGAAATTAGTCAGTGGGTATATAGTAACTGCTATTGATTTGTCTTTGGTTTCGAAAATGGTAGTCTGTATTTTAGAGTGGGTGTATCAAAGGTTATATTAGGGTGTGAGGAGGTGCATCAGATTATCATGTGGATGATGTCATCAGTGATGTCATTTGAGATGTCATCAGTGATGTCACTGACCATGTCATGAGTGATGTAATATGTGACGTCATCAGCAGTGCATTGCGGGGGCACGAGTTATAGTTAGCTCAACTAACAAGAACGTTCGAATTTCTCTGGTTTTATATGAGTGAAATGCCCAACTAAACATAACGTCCCTGAAACCTATGGTTTTTTCAGGGAATTTGAATGGTTTTTTAAATGCTAATTTCAAATTATAATGTTCATTTAACCTACAGATTTCAGTGATTTTAAATTATCATTCCATTCTCAACCTGGTGTAAACAGCCGATATCGCCAGTTTTCCAGCAATAGCTTCCGCAAAAACAAAATCGCCACATATGAGAGCAACAACTAACGCTAATAATATGCAGAGTAGGCGTTCCTATGCAAAAATAACACGAAAACACCACTTCCTGATATTTTCAACGAGCAGCCAAATCTGCGGTGCGATCCAAAAACAGGCGATAAGCTGCGTTAGCAGTAGGAATGCAACATCTGCCTTTTACTGGTGTAAAGTAGGACGACTACCTACAGTGTGAAAGCGAGCCTAGCCCAGAATCACATCTGAAGACCAACACATGTCATAGAGCTACTGATCATGCACCTCCCACACCCAAGAATGCCACAAAACCCACTGTCACCACCCTCAGAACCTCCCCCTGGACCACCCCCCCTACTAACACCGAGGCAGCGCACAACAGGACAGCGAACCTTACAAAAATGGCATGGTCCCTCAGCCACACAATATCTGAATGTTGCGAGAAGTGGCAACCAAACATGTGTGAAGGACGCAAGTCACCCACCAATAATAATGCACACAATACCAAGTGTAGCGGTGATGTGCTGGACAGACCTCACTATGCAGAGTACAAACCTCTCCATATGTACATATACTGCTGGTGCTTGTAGTGTTGTGGACAGTGGGTGCAACCATGTTACCTCAGGCAGTGGGGAAGATCTCGGTCATGTACCTGTGTTGTTCTCCCCTGTAAGCAGAAGCATAATGGGCTGGTCCAACGTACGCCACTCCAGCATAGAAGTGTGAACAAATAGGCTGGGGCTCTGGGCGTGGGTCACTTGTGTGAAGGCCAACGTGTCTGCCAGAGCGACAGCCCTCACCCTGCCACGTGGGTGCCTCCATGACCGCGGGCCTCCTCGACACAGGCCCCCTGCGAACACAGCAGCACAGCACCGCAGAGTTATGTCCGTTCACACTACTGCCTTCGATCTACACTGCGGACAGCAGGGCTCACTATACAGATCGAGATGCGATTGCAGATGTTGCAGTCCAGTAGGCAAGACACATTGCTCCCAGTGTGGCCCGCCCAGACCACGCATCATCACAGGTCACGTACACGCTGAGCGCCAGAGGTACCACTAACTCAGTGCACCACAAGTCAATGCCACGTGGACTTATTAAGGCAGAATTCATTAGACACAAGACATTGCTAGCAGTGCAGCCCGCCCGGACCAAGCATCATCGCAGGGTGCACACACGCTGGCTGCTTCAGGTGCCACTAACTCACTGTACCACAAGTCATCGCCACGTAGCCTTAGTAAGGCAGAATTCATTAGACAAAATACATTGTTACCAGTGCGGCCCACCTGAACCATACATCATCGCAGGCTCCGCACACGCTGAATACTTCTGATGCCACTAACTGTGCAGCTCAGTTCAGCGCCACGTGGCTGTGGGCCCTTGCTGACCGCTGCCTCTGGCCTACACTGCGGTCAGCACGGCTCACAATTAAAATTGAGTCTTGATTCATTCATTCATTACAGAGTCCAGTAGGCAACTAACTACAACGTCCCTGAAACCTACACAATATCCTTTTAGTATCCTTGCTTCAAGAACTTTTTTGATCTCAATTATAGCTTTAGTACAATGACCAAATTCATCTTGCAAGCCCAAAGGAACACTGAATGGCAGTCTACACTGCGGCCAGCAGACCTCACAGTTCAAATTCAGTCTTGATTAATTAATTTCAGAGTCCAGTAGGCAACAAACTAGAACGTTTCGACAATGTATTTCATACATATTTAATCTTTTTTACCTACACTGGGGTCAGCAGAGCTCACAATTTACATTGAGACATGATTTATTAATTGCAGACAGAATTGTACTCTATGACTTCGGATTTTGTCAAGAGGAAGTGACAAAAAGCATTCCTCGATATCTGTGCTGACTACTGCCTTCCATCTACATTGCAAACTGCAGGGCTCACAATACAGATTGAGTTGCGATTGCAGATGACGCAGTCTAGTAGGCAACAGACATTGCTACCAGTGCAGCTCTCCCTGACCACACATCATCGCTAGCTGTGCATATGCGGAATGCCTCTGATGCCCCTACCTCAGTGCACCACAACTCATGGACCCTTTATGATAGAATCTTTTGTGTATGATTTCAGATCTGCTGCCCCAACCTCAGTGTACCACAGGTCATGAACCCTTTACGATAGAATATTTTGTGTGTTATTTCACATCTGGTGCCCCTAATTTAGTGCAGCACAAGTCATGGACCCTTTATGATTGAATCTCTGTGTGTGATCCGATGATCACTGTTCCACTATCTATCTAACTGTGTCCGTGTGTTCATTATGTATGCATGATGCTGCCCCTGGTCCCTACCACATTACATTTTGCTGTGGACAGTGCTCACAACCATGTTACCTGTGGCAGTGGGGAAAACTTCAGTTATGTAACTTTGTCTCGGTCATTGTATAAGTACATAGGTAGAGACTGGATCATTAGAGTACTGCAAGGAGAGTGTTTAGTGAATTCATAAGTACTTCGGAATTGGCGGAGTGATTGGATAAGTACATATGTTGGCGGAGCCTGACCCCCGAGCACGAGCTTGGCTCTAATTGGCTGCCCTCCATGTGCCAAAAATGGAAATATGGGCTTTGCATGGCTCTGTATTGCTACAGCTGCAACACTCCAGTGAATGTGCAATAAATATTCATATCCACACAGCTATATCATGTGCACGATCTTTCATGTGTGGAAATATGGATATGCATGTTGGCCATGTTTTAGGACTTGGGTCACAGGGTGACACATTGGCGCCTGCAGCCTGGGTGGCGGCAGCACTACAACAGGGATACCCGCATCAGTCGATTCCTCATACAGCCCAGGACGGAACCACGCCCAGATCTCCGGAGTCATTGTTCACAGCCTCATGCAGGACTGGCATACGCCCAGCCAGCCCAATCCGCTTACACATACAGGGAGGGATAACAATGCTGCATGGCCCAGATTTTCATTGTAGTGATCTGCTGCTTTCAGGTCTAGTTGCCAGTACACCACAGCCACTCCCTGATGGCTGGTTTACACCCACACCGCACCCATCAAGCACAGACGTCACAAGGCACGGGACCCTGACAATAAAAAGGACCGGGTGCACGTGCTCCACGCCATTTCCATTTCAGACTTGGTGCATCGGATGCACTGCGGCCGGCACAGGCACACCGCCACGGGACGGTGACTTTCGGTGCATTGAGGTAGGGGCACTCTAAGTGCTGAGTAGGAGTGATGCCTGCAATGATGTGCCATCCCGGTGGTCCGGACAGGTCAGGTTTTGTGTGTTCTGCTGGACCGCAGTGTAGGCCTGAGCCATCGACCAGCGGGGGCCTACCGCCACGTGGCGTGGCCTCACTGGTCACAGAGTTAGTGGCACCGCAAGGGCTGAGCGTGAGTGCAACCTGTAATGATGGCGGGTGCACTAGTATCTCCTCTGCCATGGTAAAATCAAGACGCAGAACCAAATGTGAGACCTGGTGGCCTGCGGAGCAGGGCTGCATGATGTGGAGGGTGCCCTGTCCGCGTAAAGGTGAGCAGTGAGGCCTGGGTGCGCAGGGGTGGGAAGACACCTCTGGGCAGTGGAAGTGGATGGGGTGCAGCAGCCTGGATGCACAAAGGCGGGACAGCGATTTAGGCATACACAGTCGTATGTACTCTGCCATTACTAACTCTGTACTATGTTTCAGATGAGTGAGCTTGAGGGCTCCCCTATGTCCCAGCACGTGGTTGGAGACACACCAGTAGCGGAAAGGTGAGCTGTGAGGGTTTTGTCCACAGTGGGGGCACTCACTGTCCCTCTCCAGCTCTTCCTTTCTATCCCTCACACTCTCTCTCTCCCTCTCTCTCTCTTCCTCTCTCTCACACTATTTCTCTCTTTCTCTCTCTTCCTCCCTCTCACTCTTTCTCTCTCTATCTCTCTCTCTCTCACTCTTCCTGTTTCTCTCTTCCTCTTTCTCACACTGTTTCTCTCTCTCTTCCTCTCTCTCTCTCACCCTGTCTTCCTCTCACTCTTTCTCTCACTTTTCTTTCTCTCTCCTTTGATGGACACATGATGCACAATCTTATCTTTCTTTTTGTCTAACAGGACTGCGATGATGCGTGGCCATCCTGGCAATCAACACCCACCCTGAATTGTGAGCTCGGCTTGACCGCGTGTATGCAACGGCTGAGGAGGTTGCTTCGGCACGTGGTGGACCCTCTTACACAAATGCCGGTGGCAGAAGGTGAGCAGAGAGGCTTGTTTCCACAGCAGCGTGCAGTCACCTCTGGGTGGTGGGAGTGGATAGTTTGCAGCAGCCTGGGTGCACAAGAGCGGGCAGACACCTCGGAGCAGTGCGAGTGGATGGGGTGCAGCAGCCTGGGTGCAGAGGACCGGGCAGACGCCTCTAGGCAGTGTGAGTGGATGTGGTGCAGCAGTCTGGGTGTGCAGGAACAGCAGTCACCTCTGGGCAGTGGGAGTGGATGGGGTACAGCAGCCTGGGGGTGCAGAGGCAGGCAGACACCTCTGGGCGGCAGGAGACGATGGGGTGCAGCAGCCTGAGTGCGCAGGGCGGACAGACACCTCTGGGCAGCAGGAGTTGATGGGGTGCAGCAGCCTGGGTGCACATGGGCAAAACAGAGAATTACGCGTGCGCTGTTGTATGTACTCTGCCATTACTGATTCTATACTATGTTTCAGATGACTAAACTTGAGGGCTGCACTATGTCCCAGCACATGGTTGGAGACACACCGGTGGCAGAAAGGTGATCTGTGAGGATTTTCTCCACAGTGTCAACAATCTCTCTCCCCCTCCATCTCTTCCTTCCTGTCACTCACTCTCTTTCTCTCTCTCTGCCTCTCTCTGTCTTTCTCTCTCTCTTCCTCCCTCTCTCTCTCTCGCTCTCTCGCTCTTCCTCTCTCTCACCGTTTCTCTTTCTCTCTCTCTTCCTTGTATCTCAGTCTTTCTCTCTTTCATTCTCTCTTCCTCTCTTTCACTCTTTCTCTCTTTCTCTCTTTCTCTCTCTCTCTCTCCTTTGATGGACGCATGATGCACAATCTTATCTTTCCTTTTGTCTTGCAGGCTGTGATTCACAAATTGTCGAGGGATGACAAGCCATGCCTGTACCTACTTTTATTTTGTTGTTTTGTTTAAATAAAATGTTTTATATGTAAATCCATAGATGACTGAGATTCTTATTTGTCCAACCTCACATGCATGTTCTTAATTCGAATTGTGCGACATCAGCCAATTTGTTACGTTCCAGATTTCCTAAGGTTGCTCTCACATTTGTTTGTGGGGGGTGGAGGTGATGGGGGACGGCGGACAAGGGGTGGGTGGCAGGGGTGTCGGAGCAGTGTTGGGTGTCCGAGCTGCATGATCGTTGGCTCCAGTGCATCTGTTGTCATTCAGGCGAGGCTCTGGGCTGGGTTCCCTTTCATGTTGAAGGTTGTAGTCAGACTTTACACCAGCTCTGAGCAGGTGTAAACTTCCTACTACTAACACACCTTATTGCCTGTTTTGTACTCTCTTCGACGATCTTGCTGCTGGTTGAGAAAATTGCGAAGTGATGTGTTTGCTGCTTTTTGCACGGGTACGTCTACTCTACATCTCATTCGCAATATTTGCTGGGGTCATCAGTGACTATGCTTTCTGAGGCTGCTATCGCTGGTAAACTGGTGAAATGGGCTGTTTGCTCCAGCTTGTGAATGGTGCGTTAAATTTATCACCATTTTGGTTGCGATAAAGTGCTGTTAACTTGGCGATGTGTCCTTCAGAACATATCCCTCGGTGTTTGAAAGACTTAAGAAGTACTCTAGTGCTGCACTGAGAGCCGTGCAAAAAACAAATGAGAAGAGGGCCGCGTCGACCCCCTCCCGTGGCCAAATCCGGCCCGAGGACCCCATCCCCCTGGGGACCGAGGGGGGAGCCCCAATGCCCCCACGGTCCCGCCAGCTCCCCGCGTCCTGCAGGAGCCGGCATTGCTTTTCCACACAGGAAGCTGCTGACATGCAGCACCCTGTGTGGAAAAGCAATCAGCTTTGGATTTTGGAAGCGAGAGCAGGTTTCCCTGCCCTCGCTTCCAAAATCCAAAGCAAGTTTGCTATGACAGGGCAGGACCCGCACGGCTCCCGCCCTGTCATAGCAGACAGCAGTGTCCTGGGGTGGGCACCCATGGACACCCCAGGACCATCACAGGCTCCAGGAGGAGGTCCGCGCGCCCCCCTCCAAACATGAGAAGCCACGGAGAGGTGGTGGTCCCCCGCTATTAATTTTTAAGAAATGCCCCGGGACCTAGCCCACCCAGGGGCCTCATTAAAATAAAATGCGGGAACCCGCACTTTATTGTTCTTTAAACAATTTAGGTGGAATTCATGACCCCAGCGCATATTGCGCCAAATTAATTTTTAAAAAAAAATGCTTTTCTTGGCCCTGGGGGTCCTTCTGGGACCCCCTGAGCAGGCCTAGGTGTCAGGGTGTTCCTACCCTGCCCCCTTCTCTTGTTTTAGATCTTTGTTTCTCTGTTTTCTGGTGACTCGCTTCTACTGAGTCACATGATGGCGGTCAACACTTCCTGGCTTGGAGTGTTGACAGCCAATTAGAATGAAGCTTGTGGTCAAGGCAGCAAATTAGAATGAAGCTTGTGCTCGGGAGGGTTTGCGACTCCACCGCTGCCCTAGATATTGAAACTTTTATTTTTTTAATTTCTCAGCAACTACTGAACGGATGTACCCCATTTTTAAAAAAAAAGGTCGCTTTCTGAACCAATCTCTACCATATCGCACCCCCGCGATTTAAAAAAAAAAAAAATTAAATGTTTTTTTTCTGCCTTCGGGGTCCTTCATGGACCCCCTGACAAAGGCTAGGGGGTCAGGAACTCTCTACCCTGCCCCCTTTTCACGTTCGCCACCTTCCTTTTCCACTCTTGCACTGAAAACAAACAAAATAGCGTCCGACACTTCCTGATTTCGACCGAATCGAACGTTGAGTGACATGTAACAACCAATCAGAATTACGCTCGCGCACGTTAGGGTGCTTTTAAATGCAATTTTCTCTGGAAAAAACAGATTGACTCCATAGATGCAAAAGGCACTTCCCTGACCTGAGGACTACCTCTCTGCCAAATTTCAAGTAATTCTGTTCAGCCGTTCGGGCTGTACCTTCGACTAAAGGTCCTATGGGAAAATGCATGGGGAAAACGCGTTTTGGGACCCCTCTTTTTTCTCGGCCCCCGCTTGACGAATCCCCCCGAGACTTTCAGGATAGGAGCTGAGCGCAGCGCCCCATTAGTTTTGAAAATTTCGCGAAGATTCGTCAACCGGCGCCAAAGTTATTCAAAATAGAATTTTGAGATTTCCTATGGAAACACGGTCCTAACTATAACTATCTACTGGCGACTGCCAGTAGATAATATCTATCTATCTATCTATCTATCTATATATCTACCTAAATTTCCCTTTCTAAACTCCTGCTGTATCAGAAATATTCGCTTAACCTACTGCAGTTTACCAATCTTCTCCCAAATAAAAAAAAAGTCAATCCTGGTCACGATAGCCATCACCAAAGGTGAAACATACTTATCAGAACCTGGGATGCCTTCAACACACCTCTGCACTACAGCAACCAGATGTTCCCGTATCGAACAACTGGAAGCAAGCCAAACAAAGGATAAGACCCCTAATTAGTCAATATTCAGCTTACAAATCCGAATGCAAGATTTACATGTACATATTGCTTCCTACATTTCTACATTTATATTTTTTCAAACAATGTATAAAGGATGATCCCCAGGATGTTTCTTGCACTGCGTTAAAACTAACTTGTTCATGTTATTTTCATTTAGCAATCAGAAGTTTGAATGAATTGGCACTAAATAGAAAAAATTGGTCTGAAGGTGCTTATCAAGTATCTGAAAGAGCATTAAGTGGCCTATCTCATGCAGCAGAAATTCTCGCATTCAGTAACATAAACTAAAAGTTACAATGTGCAATATTTGAATAATAGTATGCCATAAACTATATCATGTGTGACGAACCTGTAACATGGGGACTGATTATGATGGAACGTTGGACGAGCATCTAATCACCGTCGTTTTGGACAGGTTTTAGACCAAATATATTTCGGTACTATATCTCAGCAGTTT
This sequence comes from Triturus cristatus, assembly GCF_964204655.1. Classification (NCBI taxonomy): domain Eukaryota; kingdom Metazoa; phylum Chordata; class Amphibia; order Caudata; family Salamandridae; genus Triturus; species Triturus cristatus. The sequence continues at coordinate 908,438,885 of NC_140590.1, read as the reverse complement.
CACCTGCCCAATGTGACCGCTGTAAAAATGCTTTTTACCATTATGGCATGTGCTGCGCCCCCCAAAGTCCCATTCCGGCTACCTTTTCATGGCAGTTGAACCGCTATGAAGAGGCAGTTGGAAAAGGCCATCATAATCCGTGCAGCAGTGCCTCCATTGGCACCACCCCTATTGTAGGGATTATGGTCGGACCGACACTCTGACTGGCTCCTTGGTCTCTCTGTCTGCTGTGGTCCAACTGACCGCATTGTAATGTGGCTGTCCACTGCTATGCTAGATGACGGCTGCACCTCCACCGTTGGTCTGTCGGTGGCGGTCCCATCGGCATCATAATTGGGCTCATAGTCTTAAATGTGCACACTGTGAACCACAATTATGGAAAAGAGATTTATAGTCTTGGAAATACTGGGCTCCAAGCGACAGGAGAGTGCAATTTACTTCCAGCAAACACAGAGGAAAGAAATTCTTCACACTAAAATCAAACTGAATACTAGGATTCTACTTCATAAAATAAGGAAGTGAACTAAAGGAGAAACCGTAGAGTGACATATGTTATTATGTTGATCATGCAGACTCCCAAGCAATCACTTTAAAAACATGGTCTGCTCTTTATTGAAAATTAAAAAGCTGTACTTCACCATAATGCACGATTTTGATTTGTGCATAGCAGGAGTAACCATAGCCAAAACATGAGAGAAGCCTAATTGAAGGCACAAACCACATAATAATCCACATTCTCTGGGTAACTGCATATATCCAAAGATCCTATTGTTCAAGAATGCTAGTGATAAACTTGCCCTCAAAACTGACAATACTGGAAGCCATGTTGATAGACAAAAACATTGTTCATCTTGCTAGACAGCAGGCCTAGCCTAGCAGTTAGAGATATGTCTTACATGTGCTACTATATGTTCTGGTAGTATGGGAGACCATATAACACATTTTTATTCTGTCATGGGTACATCACATGTATTTAAAATGTTTCTATTCCTAGAAAAAAAAATGTATACTTCCTCAAATGGGGAAATTAGTACTTTAAAGACAAAAGGTGCTGATTCTGTGCGTCTTCCTATGGGTTTACACCTATATTTAGGTAGGTATTTTAGCATACAGGAATGTATTACAAAAGAGTGCGATTTTCCTCCAATTGAGAGATTTATCTCCTACACCTTTGAATACAGGGTGAATTTACCCTATCTGTTCTCGATATGACAACACACAAAAACCTGCCCTTTATAGTACTACACTTGCAAATGCTTTAAAAGGGGGACGCTGCTTCTGAAAAGTCTGTGGATAGAAACAAGCCTGGGAGAGTGTGGGTGCTCTCTGGAATACCCACACACCTGCCCCAAGGTGCATATCAGTTTTACAGAGAAAACACCGCCATACTTTTTACTTTTTTGTGTGAAAATTCAATTTGTAATTCAAAGTCTTGCCAATTAGGATTCAGCAAATATTTACATACAAGGTCAAATTAATTCTGACTCTAGAAGGACAAACAGGGTACAACGAGGACCAAGGAGTAGTGACGAACGTGAAGATGTTAAAGGAATACTAGTCCAAACAAAATGCATGAGAAAATGTGTACATGTGAGTTTGTGCTGCGTCTGGTGATATTTGTGCTGTATATTTTGAGTTTAGTGTAGTTCGCTTGCAGATTACTGCAAAGAGTGGGCTCAGACAGCAGAACATGCCAAAAGACTGGGGCACTGTCAAAGTAAATGCAATCCATTCTTCAGGGGTGAGGACACCAATATTTCTTGCATGAGTTTGCTTTCAAATAACCGAGCCGTTTTACTTAATTCCATCTAATCTCTTGGTAAGTGTTCCATTTGCTTCAACCTTGTTTACTGCCAAATCTGTACCTCCGTGATTAAGTGCTGCAACTTTGTTATTTGCTGTCCTCTTATGATCCCTTTAAGAGAGATTAAACTCCTTCGTCTGCACAATGCTCAGGGTTATGTTTATTTTAATTAAGATTGATGCATTGAACATGCTATTTACCACTTGAATTTAGACAAGAATCGTACATTTTGGATTTAATTGTGTTCTCTGGTATAAATGTAATGTAATGTTAACAGGAATTACATAGATATATGTCTACGAATAGAACAAAAACAATTTTGGGATGTTTTGTTAGCAAAGCTTCAAAATCTTAGTATTTAGTATCATTTTTAATATTTTAGTCTGCTTCTACCCTCAGTGAAAATTAGAAACATTCTTCAAGCATGTAAGTATCCCATACATACATTATGTATTATAAAGCACAAAAGACTTCACTATGGTTTTTATTATGATTTTCACGATCGTCCGATCCCCAAATTGAGAGTTAAGACTTTTGAATATTTTCTTCGTCAATGAGCCATTATTTAGTGATGTCATGATAGGTCTCAAGCAACAGTAATCTGCATTCGCATTTTTATAGTCAATACCATGCTACTTCACCACAGAGAAACTAATAATACCATTGCCCTCATTGTGCTTTGTTGGGTAGTGTAATTTGAGAGCTATATAAAAATGCATACAATTTATAAGATCATTTATAGAAAATGTGTTTTGTTGACGAATGGGCTTATCTATGAAACAGCAGCTGTTATGTCAGTGGCACACAGAGTATAATCAGATTGACAGCATGTTTCAGCATGGATTACCAACCTTCGTGGGAAAAAATAGAAAGGTTGACACGTGTAAATAGCCCAGGGTCTCCACCATTAAAATACCTCTTGAGGTAGGAGACCCTGAGTCAATTTAAACCACTTACACTTGCACTGCACACACTAAAAAAACAGCTCCGCTTTAATCAGATACTGAAGCACACCGTGGAAGCATTTGGCAACCAGGGCGGGAACCCCAATGATGAAGCACATCACCAACAATTTTGGAAGTGAGTGTTCTTAAAAAAAAGCCCTAGTGTTCCCCTTTCCACTTGGTGTTGAGGTAGAGCCCCCTAAAGTGTTTGGGTCAGGTAGGTAGAAAGCTTGTTCTTTTTGTGTTTGATTATTTAGTTCAGGTTAGACGGATGGGTTCCCTTATCTCTCTCTCTTCTGTTTCTATGCTTCCATCAATACTCATAGTCTATCATAATAATTCTTGCAACATATTCACCAGACCGTCCACCAACAATAATAACAATAGCACAAAGAATTCTTATTCCTCCACATCTTTCATACTAAATAGTTGAATGAGAGACTGGATTAATGGTGTGTTTCACCCCATGTGTTGGTCTTTGAGGCTCGAAGGCATTTAAAATTCATGGACGGAGTAATGTGTCAAAATTAGAAATCGAGCTGACTCCCAGGTTGTTAGTGGCGAGTCTGCATGAAGGGTCTGATTTCTAAACCTTGGGATCAAATAGTTCATAAGTAACTGGCTTGCAGGAGGAAGAATCAGATGATTTTCCTGAGACTGTGGAATAAGTTGTGCAGCATACAACATCAATTACATAACTGTCACAGAAGAGAAATATAATAAATTTTTGGGATGCATGTAAAAGGTGTTACAAACTAGCAAGACTCCATTTCCAACTGGAAGTGCATGCCTTGGTGTATGTGTAAATACCCAAGTGCGGATTTATGATGTCACATATTCTTTGCAAAAGGGGCACATTTGAGATAACAATTACCTCTAGTACGCGTTCGTACACTATGCATCAAACTGATCGAGGCGGGTTTCATTTGGGAGTCATGCATGTTCAACCCTTGGCCTTTCTGATGAGGCCTTCAACGAGAATGTCAATCTTGCACACCTTTGATGGTGTAGCTTGGATACACATTCAATCAGACCTGGCCGGAGAGCACCGATCAATTTATGAAGGTTAAGCACAAAATCATTAAGTGAAAATATAGCCATCGTCCTGAGATTACCTCAAACACCTGGCATGGAGCAAAAACGTTTTATAAAGTTTGTACCAATACATTGAGCCTCTCCTAGAATTGGAGGCTACAGGTGTACATTTGAAATCACATGTAGGCCACAGTGATTACTGATTATGTAAGTAAATACATTTTACTGAGCACAAATACTGCTTTCTTGTAAATTAAAGGACATGTATTCATTATATTTTCGATGGCATGTGTTACAAGTGAGAACATGCCCAAAAATGTTGCAAATCAAAAGAAACTTCTATTTACAGTTTAGGGTACCTTGCTTGTCCTCCTTTATTATTATTATTATTCTTTTGCTCACAACTCGATAATGTACTCCTTCCGTTTCAGTTCTGCTTTTGAGTCTCAATCTGTATTGGCAAACAACAGGAGCAGAGCAAGGAGGAGTGAAATGGGGACAGAGGGAGACTCACAACAGGCCCGACCACAGTTACCTTCAGTCAGTCCTTCTGTGTGTGTTGTTCACAGACTTAACTCCGCGTGGCAGTCTAGCTTACTCTATAGATGTGACCTAGAAATCCCTACAGGGGAGGCTCAGCAGCTTCCTAGTCAGCTGAAGGTGCACGAATTTGTGTATGTTTTTGCAAAGCACCTCTGTGTTTTGAGTTGTGCCATCTGTCATTTGTCAGGTTTCAACACCATGACTTCATTGCTTCGCATGCCTGATATAAACACAAACTATGAAATGTTCAGGTTTATTCTGTTGTAATTTGTGTTAGTCAGTAGGAGATTTCTGCCCATCACCACTGAAACAAATGACAAAGTGATTGGATGAATACTTGAAATATTCTCAGCCACTGCTGAACGCTCTGGCCGCATTCCAGTCCATCGTTTTTCTCCCTGGGTAATTAGTAGTGGCTGAGAGTAATTCAAGCACTTCACTGATCAGATTTGTGTTGTTCTAAATAGTGACCTCCCCTGGCGCCACTGTCCTCGAAGCCAGTGACAGACAAGGTCTCACTTAATTTTCAAGGTAGGGATTCTAGACACAGGGCTAAATACAGGGAAAACACAGAGTGAGCACTCATGATTAAGCACTAATGCACTGTCAACTATGCTTGTCCTCGGGGATGCTGTGGGGACCTGGTCTGGTAACCACTGCATTATCCTAGCAGAAAACAGATGCTTCGAGCAAAGGGGAATTTCCTTTGTGTTCATCTGACACGTGCAAATGTTATAAGAATGTTGCGGATTCTACAGGAAACATTATAGCATATGTAACATGTAAATATGTATGAAAGAATTAACATATAAAACAAAAGTATTAACAAAAGTATACAAAAAAAGTTCAGGTTAACGCTTTTCTATTTAACTCTTCATGCCAACATAATACCTATTATTTAAATTATAACCATAATCTCCGTTCTTTGGGAATATTCTGTGCTCTGCCCTTAAACACGATGCCATAATCGGTGTTAAAGATTCTCCGTCATTCAGAGAAGGCATGGCTCATTGTCTGTCATGTTCAATGTGAAATTAATAGTGTCTTGTTAGTAGCTGTATAACCTGAGGGCTAGTGAGGCTCTGACCTCCATACTGTTAAAATATTCTATCCACAGTTTCCAGCAGCGGGACATCGGGGCTTTGCTAATAGAGTTATAATACTGCGACCCCATTTAGTTTCATAAAACTGCAGGGGTGGAAAGTCTGCTTGGCTCTGGTATACAAAAAGTCATGATCATTAATTATTTATGCAAAAGAGTCGTTGGAGTCTGCTGCAATAGCTTTCTCTATTTACAGTAGTTTTGAAGGGCACCTGATTTTATTTTGATATGCGGATAGAATTTCCTTTGAAGGAACTGCTCTGTGAAAAAAATACGATATTAAAAAGTACCCGCAATTGGGTTTAAGTTTTCTCTGGAACAGTTCGATTCATTTTAACTTAATTTCCACAGATAAGCCAGTGGTGACTACAGCTAGGTTAATCTTCCAAATTGGTTGCGTGAGATGAATTGATATTGACCTCAACTCTATGCATTTGGACAGACTGTTCGAGCCACTGGGGTCACTGGACAGACATCTCGGTGTCACATCTGTGGAAGTCACCAGATTCAGTCACAGACAGAGCCATCCCCAGTAAGGCTTCCAAACACACCTGCAACAAACTACAGGACTGTACAACTGTATGCGCCGTGCTTTCATCAAGTCAATCACCCCCAAGATGCTGGTTGAAAGGAGGGGGCTGGTTAACCATAAAAGTACCGTATCCAAGGAAGACACTAACTATGCCCCAGAAGAGAACAGCATGCAGGTTCAACTGACAGCAAATTACAGCTTTGAGTCTGCCCATTTTAAATACATAGTGAACATAATAAGCAAGTTTCTGAAAGAATATGCGTCTTTTCCGCATACAGAGCCTACCAGTCTTTTGTTATTGGGTATTAATATTACAAGGAGGAGGAACTGGGAACGGCTCTATAATATCATTTCGATCCCTATCTATTAAGAGGCTTCTTTTATAAAGTGCCATGCATACCCAAAAAAATCCACATATTTCGGTTCCATGCCAGTCAGCCCATATAACATTAACTTCCACAACACAGGCCACTGAAAACTACCAGCAGAACAGAATTAACCCACAGACAATCAACCTATAACAATACTCACACCCAGGCATTCAAAGGATTCATAACTAAGATTGTTTTACAAGAATCAACAAGTATGTTCTGTCATATAGTATTAAACAATAAAAACTATCTGATTCACCCGCAGAAGGTTACACCTCCCAGGTTATTTTGCTTCTGTCATTAAGGGAATGACCATTTCATTCTCAAGTGAGGTTGTGTGTTCACTCATAAATAGTATTATATTCACCCATTTACAAAAGAACTCGGTTACATGCTTGTGTTGCTTTCTAGACTAACACATTATGTCTCTAGAATGTCCATATTCTGTGTGGCACTTCTTTGAGTTGAACCATTACCACATGGTACAATGTGCTGGTCCGCGTACAATATCTGCTTCAAAAAGGCACCATATTGGCATCATTTCTGATGGCACAGTAATATTTACATCACTATGGCTTCATATCCGTTTTCTAGTTTTGCCTTGGAAAATACTTCACTATCTTCACCTAAAAGGTTGCTGTCTGATTGTTTCAAATGCTATCACTTCACTCTTGAACTATGACAACACCATCTATTTACCATTAACCCAAATACTTTCTGGATAGGATCCTCCCACGCATCATTCCAGAGCAGGTGAGAGCTCTTTCTCTTACAAGGGTGTGACTCACCGAACTGCCTTTTTCTCTTCACTCTGTTAATGGCTATCTCTAATTTTCCTAAAACGTTGAAGTCGAAACTCTATGCTCTTTAACTTATTGCTTTTCTGTCTGCCATCAATTTAGCAACAGGACAGCTCTGGTAACCAGGCAATCAAAATGTACTAGCTCATAAGTGAATCAATTGTTTAGTCAACAGGCCCACATCTTCTATGAAATCTCTCCCTCAAGTGACTAGCAATCTCTACAATATCTAATTGCAAACTTAAAAATGAATGGCACTCCACCTATGACCCCAAAGGTCGTGATTGGTGATACAGAGATATTCCAGCAGAGATCCTATTTTGAGTACCCTGGGAGTCAATTTACCTTTAACAATATGGAATTGAAGCTGAAACACTTGATAACGCTCCAACATACCATGTGGGACCATTTTCTCGTCAATGTGAATTAATTGAAGCAAATTTCAATTACAAAATAAGGAATCCCTATATACCACCGTAACCCTACTTAACCCGTTTCATTGATTTTTTGTCACTGAAGCATGAAGGAAACCTAAATGCACAAGTGCTGCTAAAAGAAAATGCCTTTAAAGGATTCGACACTTGGAGTCAGCTGATGGTTACAACTTCGCGACATGAATGTGACCAGTGCCTTTTAAACATCTGGAAGGCAGTCATTGCACCCGAGTAATCATACAACCTTGTTTACGCATCAATTTTCGCCCATGTAGTTCTTAGTCCGTATTGTATTAACATGATCCCATGCAACATGTCAGGTATCACTGTCAGCAAACAATTAGATTCCTCAATACACTAAACGTGCAAAATGAAGATCCAGACAGTGTTTGATGGACTCCTTCTTTCCTTACAGTACAAACATTTTATTAATTTACAAACTAGTCTGACGGGGATGAAAGAACATGGCTCCGAACAGCAAATCTTAAATGGCAGTCAAGGCTTAGGCAGCAGATAGATCAGGCGTGCAACATCACTAACTATGCAAACAAGGCTCAGGACTCCATAAGTAACCGCACAGTATTATAAATGTCAAATACCAAAGCAGTGATGTATTCCGTTAATAAATACACCATAATACAATGCACATAAATAATGGTATTTGCAGCGATTCTTCATACTATGTAAGTTGTAATTTAATGAAACACTAAATCCACTTTCTCTGATAAGCCTTAAATAATGTCTTTCTTAAGAATGCATTTTATATTGTCTGATCAGTAAAATGTTTTAAAGTATTTCTTTCCCTTTATGTGAATATACTGTGGTTTGCTGTCATAAAAGTGCAATATGGCCCTATATTGCCATCAAGGGGGTCTGGTGACATCACAAACCACGAGACTGACGGACGAATGGTGTAGGAAAACCATTAGAAGCCCAAGATGGGAATATAGGAATAGCTTAGACAAGTTACTCATTGTGGATTTGTTTATGTGATATTTTACGCAGTTAGCAAAAGGCTATTTTCTTCAAAGTGCAGCTAACAATGAGCACGGAGTGAAAATAGAATATTCAAATTTTTTAAATTTTCTTTTTAGCTTTTCATAAATTTTTGATAAAGCAAAGAACAATGGTGAAGGCCACACGCTTTAGATAACATTGCTGCAGACGTTGGTCTTCCATGCCCTACAATCCCAGTAGCAAGTTACAATTTTAATGCTCTGGAGAGGGGTTTGGGTACTGTCAATATGTGTATACCCATATTTGAAAGGAAACTAAGATGTGTTCATAATTCATGGTGTTCTGGGAAATAGGTAGTCTTATACAACTTTGTAGATTTATGTGTAAAAAGGGAATTCATATCATGTCACGTGACAAACTAAAAGTAGGCGGCCATCAAAATATACAAAGAATGTGTAGTTTAGGCCACTATACAACACAAAGGAAGAATGGGGTCAAGCTTGCAGTTGTATGCATCACAAATGCTAACCAAAACTTTCTGCAAAAATCAATCAATCAATCAAAGAGGCTTTATTTCGACAAAGAGCATGTCTTAAAAAGCATTACATAAAAGGAGCCAATTCATAGCAAAAAATGCATACAATTCATAGTACAAAGGCGCCAATAAATTACATAAAAAAGATACATTGTAAAACCAGGATTAAACAAGATACAAAAGCCTATTTGATCTGATCAGCCATGCCCAGCTTAAAAACTTCGCCAAGCCATAGGCAAAAAGGGGCCGTGAATCCGTTTTCAAAATTCGCAAGGCCTCCCTATGGTGTCTGGTGCCTAACTCTCTACAAAGAGGTTTCAACCACCTGCGACGTGGAGCTTCATAGGCAGGGCATTCGAATAGGAAGTGGGGAACTGACTCTATCCTTGTCATACAATGCGGACAAGAGGGAATCGTCTGGGCCGGGACCTTCCACCTAGCAGTTAGTTCACCCACGGGAAGTATTCCTACTCTAAATTTAAAATACAATGCCCTGTCTCAGGGTTTTGATAGAATATCAAGGTAGGGCTCGCAAAATGGGACCTCCTTCACTAAAAGAAATTCAGCAGTGGACCTACATTGTTTGGGATTAGTGTTTCGCCCGTCTAACACCCATCTCCAGTACAGTTTTTTCAAGACAGACTTGGGGGGAGCAGTCCTTAACTGCCAAGCTTCTTCTAGACCCAATTCTACCAATAGTCGCTTGACTTCCCTCAACCAGCTAATCTTAGGCCAACCAGGCATCGATAGGACCTCTTTCAAACCGTCTGCGTAGCTTGCCAGTTCGGGGACTCTCCAAATGCGAGCCCAAAGAAGGAGAGGACGCAACCTTGCCTGGTCACTAATGGGACAACTACCCATGTCAAGCAGTAGTGGTAAGGTTGGAGTGCTGTATGGGAGCCCCATTAAGTCCTTGAGAAATTTATTTTCTGAGCAAGACAGCTGGTCCACATTCTGCACACCCCAAAATTCCGCCCCATAAAGTGCCGCACTCACGCCTCTTGCCCTATAAATATCAAGTACCGGAGCAATTGGTTTGAGGGAGGAGGCCCGTTGTTCTTTAAGTAGTGCCCCCGCCACCCTCTTATGGCTCAACAGCATCTTGTGGAGGTGGCAATTCCATCTCATGGTGTCACAGAGGCGAATTCCTAGATAGTCAAATTCTTTGACCCTTTCTTTTTAGTGTGGGTGGCCTACCAATCTTCTTTGGGGGATTCAGGCCCAAATACTTGGTCTTTCCAGTATTAATTTCCAATCCCCTCGAATCACAGAAAGACTGGAAGCTAGTTAAAAGGCTCTGTAGCCCTGCCGGGGTCTTGGAAATCAGGAGGGTATTGTCTGCAAACAGAAGGGTGGGTACCCTCCTGCCTGCCAACGATGGGGCATCTGAAGGGATTTGTAAAAGGTGGTCCACCACTCCGTTAACATACAATGAAAACAGAGTGGGGGCTAAAACGCATCCCTGACGGATACCTCTGTTTACAGGTATTCGTGGTATCTTTTGACCCTGGTTTCCCCACCTGATCTGCGCAAAACTTTCAGCGTGCAACTTGATTAACAGGGACAATAAATATGGGGGCAAACCCAGCCCAGATAACACCCTCCAAAGATGGCTACGGGGGACCAGGTCAAAGGCAGTCCGCAAGTCTATAAATGCAAGGTACAGACTGCCTTTGCCCAGTACAACCACTTTCCAATAGAGCATCATCAACCGGAATGTATGCTCGATGGTCCCAGTACCTGTTCTAAAGCCTGCCTGGAAATCGGACAGGATACCCTTCTCCTCTGCCCACTGCAAAACCCTCCCCAGGACCACCTTTCCTGCCACCTTCTGCGTGGAGTCTAATAAACTTATGGGGCGATAATTTGCTGGGTCGTCTCGACACCCTTTCTTGAGAATCGGGACGACCTCAGCACCCCTCCAGGATTCTGGGAGAGCTGCGTCTGCAAAACTAGCATTTAATAATGAGGCAATAAGTTTCCCCCATTCTATTGGGTTAATGCGTAACAGGTCCCCTGGTAGGCCATCCGGCCCCGCAGCTTTGTTGGGGACAAGACACTTAATTGCGTTCACCACTTCCTTAACCGTAAAAAAAGAGTCTATACTCAGCTCAAGGTGGTCTAATAAAGGGGCATCAATAGAAACTTCCCCATTACCCGTTACCACATTCTATAGATGGGAAAAGTGGTCGAACCACGAGGCCTCAGGGATATTGCATGTTATGAGTGAGTCCACAGGTTTGTCTCTAGCTCTAATCAGTTCCCAAAAGCCCTTCGAGTCCCTAGCGGAGCTTGCCAGTTTCAGATCACACCAAAACTGGTTCTCCCACTCTAGCTTTGCCCTAGAGATGGCACCTCTATAACTTTTCCTAGCAGTACTAATCAAACCACCGTCCTTAAGTTTAACTGCATTGATTAGGTCCCTTTTGGCGTTACGACAGGCAGGCGAATACCAACCAGGATTGCCCTTAGGGCGACATCTGTTGTGGGCCCTAGGGCTTGCATTGCGAACTAAAAAGAGGTCGCCTAGGGCTTTAGTAGTTTGGACAAACAACATGGATATCTCGTGGGCGCTAATTGTGGCAAGGTCCAAACTGGACAGGACGTTTGCCATGATTGATCTTGCTTCCAGCATCTTGTCCTCATTGCCAACAATATTCCTCTATTTTAGCCGCCTCCCACAATTTGAAGGACATACTTCGCGTGTTGACTTCCAATCATGTGGAGTTTGTTCATTAGTCCCTGCCGTCCACAAAGGGGACAGTGACAAGGACAGGGGATTGTGGTCGCTATCAGTAGAGGGGAGAACCACCATATCCAACAAGTGACCCCAAAGTTTGTAGTTCAACAGGATATAACCAATTCTGGAGGATTGACCTACCCTGTTGAACGTATGTGCCCCGCAAGAATCTGACTTTGTCCTGCCATTTGCAGCCCTAACACCGTGTTCCAAGGAGAGGGCATTAAGATCAATGGCGCTTTGAGTCCATCTCTTAATTGGTGATACTAAGAGATGGGGGATCCCTCTCCTAGCGTCGTCCTCCTGGGTGCCCAGTATATCTTCCGCTGCTAGGGGTTCAAAGGTACAATTAAAGTCCCCAGCAAGCATGACAAATGAGTCAGCACCACAAGATCTAAGCTCGTCATCACCGCCCGTAAGGGACAAAGTCAGCATACCACCCTTAGTACCTCTAACATAAATGTTAAGAATCTCAAGCGCCCTCCCCCCATGTGGCCCTCTAACTGTTAGTCTCTGTAAGTCCAGGGACTTCGTATCTATGCGCCGAATGGAATAGCCCAAGGAGATGTTTACCCAGATTAGTAGGCCGCCGGAGGGGCGACCTCTCCCTCCGGGCGATGGGATAGCCGGTACAAAGTAACTAGTATAGCCCACTTTGTATCGGTGCTCCAAGCACCAGGTTTCCTGGAACATACATATCCCGAATGATTCAATAAATGATTTCCATTCGGGTATATCAATGTTGCGTGCCAAACCAGCTATGTTCCAGCTGACAACCTTCAAGGCCCTGTTGCCATCTACAGCCTGCCTCGGTGAAGACCCTTTTACAAAAGAGCTATCCCGAGGGCCAGAGTTAGATGTCACACCTGTAACTAGGCCCTCCCCGCTAGGGACCACCAAGAAGAGCGTAGCAGGCTCAGGATGTTCAGTACACTCCCTTTCTGAAAGGCCGACATTAATAACGGGAGGTAAAAGATGGAAAGTAAATGGCCTCACTACTTCCATTCTTGTGGCTAGACTACCGCAATCGTCCTCTCCAAGCACTGCGAATGGCTTTGCTGTTGGCTGGCAGACAGCGTGTCAATAGCCATGCCATGACCAATTGGACGGTGGACATGGATTATTACGAAACAGGCTAAATTGTGACAGGTTTTGGTGGGCTTGTCTACCGCCCATCCCTCCCAAATGGGGGTTCCGACTGGCCTAGCAAAGGTTTTTGGGGATTAAAGTAGCTGAGGTCATACATGCCAATACCTCCGCTACCTCCAATTAAACTGCCCTCTCTAGTGGAAAGACTACACACATAGCTGGCAACCCTAGGATCATCAAAGTTAATTATAATACAGTCCCCCCTTATATCTTTCGGCCTAGTGCCAATCCAGCTGACCCTCCTTACGTGGATGACCCGGCCACCCATCGAACTAGGCAAGGGTCTATTTTCCTTTAGCCAGAATACTGTTTTGTCCTTAAGTTCAGCATAAGTCTCATATTTGCCTGGCTTAAGGATTGGCACCCCGGTAAGAACTGCCACAAAAGGCTGGCAGTCAGGGGGTAAATTGACAGTAAGGGCTGGCCCTGCGTCAGAATCCATTCCTGGCTGTGGGGTAGAGATTATCATCGGATTGTCTATACTAGCATTATTCGTTTCAGGGCCATTACTATTTCCAGAATTCTTTGAATTGGCTGGACAACTGCTACCAAAGTCCTTTGACCGTGCAGTCCTTTTAGAAGGGATGGTACTAGCCTTAGATGTCTTGGGTCGCACTATGCCATCCGTTTGGCCAACCCTGACTTCCGGGCGGCCCCGAGGGAAGCCACAGGATGCACAACGGGAACATTTGCCACGACCTCCCCGGGTACTGATACAGCTACAGTGGTGGGGCCTTGTAGGGATGTAGGTGTCACCCGGGGTACAGATTCCCCCCCTAGACCATCTTCCTTATTCTTGAATGTAGTTTAATAAGGGATTTTATGGAGAAAAAATTGTCCAGGGTTACCTGTTCAAACCTATCCAACCGCTCTGTGAGCCCCTTAACTCTCTCCAGAACCGGAATCAATAATGAATTCATCATTTTCTCCAAGTTGGCAATGGAGAGAGATTCGTGGGATGGAGCCTCAACAGAACCAGCCGTCAGGTCAACACAGGTATTCTCCACTATAACACCTTGGGGTACCTCCCCCTTCTCCCCCTGGGGGCAACTAACACCCTGCCCTACTCTCTTAAGGGTCCCACCCCCCCTAGCACCTGACCTCCTAGGCTTCTTATAGCGATTGGCATGACTTCCTTTTCATGGGCTAGTAGTTTTTTTCCTTTTGCTAGGGGCTGGATTGTTTACTGCCAGCGATGCCAATACTGGCTGAGGGAGGGAAACCCCATTGCTAAAAGGAATAACAAGAGGGAGCATGAGGACTAGGGTCTCACTAGGGAGTGGGTCTAATGCAGCATTATCATCGTTAAGCTGTACTATAGCTGTTAAATTCTCCAGCCTGTCCAAGCTGGCCCTTAGAGCTGCAACCCGTGGATGATCTGAAGGGGGTGAAGCAGCCACCAAGGGATCAAGTGGATGTACTGGGGATGGCACTAGAGCCAGCGGACCTAGCGATGACCGTTTGTCAGCAAGATGTTCCCGAGAAAGACACCGCTCTGTCATGGCGATTTTCTTCTCGATAACTGTGACAACACGGGTGATAAACTGGTCCATGGTACCCGTTGCACAACCAGGGCCTCCCCCACCACCTCCTCTCAAACTCTTACCCGAGCGGGTAGACATTAGCTTAACCACTCTAAGCAGTATGTATGGAATGTGCATTAGTAGGGACCTCCTAGCTAGAAGACAACAAAGCACAGAAAATCACTAACTGAACATACAACCGCAGACAGCTTATCAGGGGGGTGGCCCAGCCCAGCCTTGGCCAGCCCCGTACGGCCACAGACGGCCTGCCCTTTGCCCGGGCTTTGCCCGGGCTTTGCCCGGCTCGTCCCACGCGCGTCCTGCGCAGCGGTAAAAGTGAGCTGGTTTATTAGGAAGTGTGGCGGGCTGGGGGCGGGGCTAGCAGGGGGCGCTGACCAGATGTCTAAAGGCCGCGCAGGGACTCCTGGGAAAGTGAGTCCCTGGAGCGCTCCACCCCTGAATCAGCCTCTCACCGCCACAAACACACGGAGTCCCCAAACAGCGTCTCCCAATATCCAGGCCGCGAAGCAGCACCCGCAAAGCGGGTGCGGCAAGAAGCAGCGGCAAATTGAATTTGCCAACACCAGCGGGGCTAAGGAACCAGAGCAGTGTCCCAGGTCTGGTCAGTACCTTCAGTAAAACCACTTATTCACAGCTTCAAGGGTCCCAATTGCAGCAAGGGTTTGTGGTGCTTTTAATCAGATTGCCGGGCTGGGGGCGGGGCTAGCAGGGGGCGCTGACCAGATGTCTAAAGGCCGCGCAGGGACTCCTGGGAAAGTGAGTCCCTGGAGCGCTCCACCCCTGAATCAGCCTCTCACCGCCACAAACACACGGAGTCCCCAAACAGCGTCTCCCAATATCCAGGCCGCGAAGCAGCACCCGCAAAGCGGGTGCGGCAAGAAGCAGCGGCAAATTGAATTTGCCAACACCAGCGGGGCTAAGGAACCAGAGCAGTGTCCCAGGTCCGGTCAGTACCTTCAGTAAAACCACTTATTCACAGCTTCAAGGGTCCCAATTGCAGCAAGGGTTTGTGGTGCTTTTAATCAGATTGCCGGGCTGGGGGCGGGGCTAGCAGGGGGCGCTGACCAGATGTCTAAAGGCCGCGCAGGGACTCCTGGGAAAGTGAGTCCCTGGAGCGCTCCACCCCTGAATCAGCCTCTCATCGCCACAAACACGCAGAGTCCCCAAACAGCGTCTCCCAATATCCAGGCCGCGAAGCGGCACCCGCGAAGTGGGTGCGGCAAGAAGCAGCGGCGAATTGAATTTGCCAACACCAGCGGGGCTAAGGTACCAGAGCAGCGTCCGGTCAGTACCTTGAGTAAAACCACTTATTCACAGCTTCAAGGGTCCCAATTGCAGCAAGGGTTTGTGGCACTTTTAATCAGATTGCCGGGCTGGGGGCGGGGCGCTGACCAGATGTCTAAAGGCCATGCAGGGACTCCTGGGAAAGTGAGTCCCTGGAGCGCTCCACCCCTGAATCAGCCTCTCACCGCCACAAACACGCATAGTCCCCAAACAGCGTCTCCCAATATCCAGGCCGCGAAGCAGCACCCGCGAAGCGGGTGCGGCAAGAAGCAGCGGCGAATTGAATTTGCCAACACCAGCGGGGCTAAGGAACCAGAGCAGCGTCCCAGGTCCGGTCAGTACCTTCAGTAAAACCACTTATTCACAGCTTCAAGGGTCCCAATTGCAGCAAGGGTTTGTGGCGCTTTTAATCAGATTGCCGGGCTGGGGGCGGGGCTAGCAGAGGGCGCTGACCAGATGTCTAAAGGCCGCGCAGGGACTCCTGGGAAAGTGAGTCCCTGGAGCGCTCCACCCCTGAATCAGCCTCCCACCGCCACAAACACGCAGAGTCCCCAAACAGCGTCTCCCAATATCCAGGCCGCGAAGCAGCACCCGCGAAAATTGCACCTGTCCCAGATGGTACTTTAATTTCACCTATTCCACCTAGGTACTAGAAACAAAGCACTGGCACAAATAACATCTGTTTTTTTAGCACTGAGTCAAGTCGGGGCACCAGCATCTTTATTGTCTTCTTTTAAAGCACTGAAATATAGTGTACATCGGGCTCTCCTATGAGCCTAAGTATGATCAATGGTTATGGCCCTACACTTCCCCCAACCGATTTCCTAATTTGGCCTTACCCTTTTGACGTATGTGGATAATTTCCAAAGTTTCATAAAGGTGTGTGACATATGAGACATATGAAATGCTGGTTAATAAAGTCAACTTCTCACTTGAAAGTGAAGAGCATCCTTTACAACAATAACAGAAAGAAATTAAAGGTTGGTTATCCCTTTTCTAGCTGTACGGCAGGTAATGCTAAATGTGGGATTAGAGCATGACTGAAACTACTTAAGTTGTCCTACTGAGTAGAGTAAACAATCTGTCAGGCAGTAACAAGCAGAGTTGCCCCTTAGTCTCTCTGGTGCAGAGTCAAGTAATGCAGAGTTTCGCTTGCGTGATCAAATGAGCTGGAATACTGCTGACATAACTAGCAAAATCAGTGACCAGTTATTTTGAAATGTATTTTCTGCTGGGAATATGCTCCCTCATCCCATTCAAGAAGCAAGCGTATGTTTCCCGCCAAGATCCCGCACTGTGATAGCAATCATGGCATAGAAACTGGTGGCACAACACTCTGATGGGTGGGGCAAAGAAAGAGGTAGAATAGTGAAAAGTGATGCCTCGATCCAAGGAAATATTAAGGAGGCCAGAGGGAAAGGATAATGGTATATCCCCTATGGTGAGGACCAGGGCCGAAAAAGACGACTATCATGGGAATTGTATGGATTATGTGCATTTTAAAGGAGAAGTTCTTATAGATCTCCATGTGAAACAATGTCAAATTTCAGGTATAGGGGACTCTAGATATAGCAACATTTTGGACCAATTACAGCAAGAACCCTCTCCAAAATAAGAGGCATTAATATTACATTAGTACACTTTGATGCAAATTAGCCATAAGTGAATTGAGAAGAATAAAAAAGGGTGGGAGCAGACTGCTTCACCTCCCAGCACAGTTCGCCCTTTAGCATTATGGTAAAATGGTATTTATCTCTACTGATGAAGGACACCAACCAGTAAAATGTGTCTAGAGATTTACAGCACTAACCTGCACCAACTTTGGTTAACCACTACAGCTAAAATTCAAGTAAGCAATCACTGTGAACTGCATTTACCACAATGCTAAGGGGAAACTGTGCTGGGAGGTGAGACAGTGTGCTCCCAGCCCCCTTCTGTTTGAAAAGGCTCCCTTGAGCCACTGAGCTGACCAGCTTATGGAGATGCACCTGTGCGCCAAAGAGTGGTACTGAGACCTGAGAGACTGTAGCAGCCTTTCCAGCAACCCCAGAGGGAATTTTGTTATTTATCTCTACTGGTGAAGGATAAAATCCAGAAACACGTGTCTAGAGATTTACAGCACTAACCTGCACCAACTTTGGTGAAACACTACAGCTAAAATTCAAGTAAGCAATCGCTTTGAACTGCATTTACCACAATGCTAAGGGGAAAACTGTGCAGGGAGGTGAGACAGTGTGCTCCCAGCCCCCTTCTGTTTGAATTGAGACGAAGCAGGAGTAGTAAAGAAGATCAGTTGTCAATAATTTCTGGAAACAAACGAACCTGAAATGCAGCCTGCACTTATCCATCTACATAGTTAACTGCTTGGGATATTTGGTGGTAATTTTGTTCTTGCAAGTGCTTGATTTCCATCTTGGGGTAATGCTACCAGATAATGTAATTGGTTTGGTGGTCACAGATGGACAATGATAAATGTTTTGCAAGAATATAATAATTAGAAGAAAATGTTTTAGGACAGCTTTAACTTCAGCATGATCTTCTAAGCAGACAATGTGCATAGAATGGAATTCAAAGTATTTCATCCTGAACCAACCACCAATGCATGCCCTTTATAGTTGAGAACTTGACAAAGAAAATCATATACAGGCTAAAGATGGCAGGGTGGACTTTTAAAAGAAATCTAAGTTCACGGCCATAGTGGTTCTTGCAGCACTTACACAAACACTAATTTTAGCTGACTCACAACACTCGGGTTAACAAAGTAATTGTAGGGTAATAATCATGTGATCATTTCTCTTTCTTGTGATCCTAAAATGAAGCCTTTTGTTGACCTCTTTAAAAAAAAAAAGGACATCGACTTCTACCAATAAATGGATGATGCTAAAATGAACCATATCTAGTTGAACATATAAAAAAAACTGTCATACGTGTACAACATCTACCGAGGATTCTGTCAAAAAGAAAACCCCTTTACTCCCACAGAAGGTTAAACTAAGTAGTTGTAGCCTCAGTGCTAAACAGAACTGATGAGTGCAAAACCGTCTTAAATGCCCTCCGCAATTTAGGTTAGCAATCCTAGAGGTAACAATTCACAGTGCTCTGCGTCTAGTTGTGGGCACCAGTTTAGGGATTGCTCCATCTTGCAACAAGATGCTGCTTCAAACTCACATAAGGCTTTCACCAATACTTTTTACAGAAGTTAAAAGTATCAGTATGTGCCTTCTCTTCCAAAAGCATAAAAGATTAACTATTGATTTCCCAAGAGTTATGAAACATTTAACTCTGCAATTATACTTTCTCCAGACCTGGTCCAAACTCTGGAGCTCCAGCTCCTTACTATTCTCCATTAGAGAGCTCCCGCTCACATCTTCAAATCTTAATGCAAGGACTTTTAAACAAGAGAGCTAGTCATGTGAAGGCAACTTATAGTCCTTATACCTGACATACATGCCACACACCTTCACTTATTCACTCAGCTATGATGTAACAATGTTACAAAAGTATATATCTGACTAAAGCAATATCATGTGAGACTTTTCTATTGATGGCTTTCTTATGCTTTGTAAATGTTTAAACATCACCATGTTTTGTGCAAACTGCATATAGATATTCTGAAACGCTGGGCTCCTGTTCTATAGCTATGTGAACCAGACTGTGTCTGATAATTACATTTTAAATGCCAAAGGTCTTTACAGTGCTCCAACAGTGATGAGGCTTGTTCCACACTATGTAAAATCATGTATATAAATTTCATTGGAAATGCAAAGTCAGAAAGATTATCACATTTTAGATTGCTGATGCTTTTTTAAATGGTGGTAAGTATTTATTAGTTTTAACTAAAATCACTACATTAAAAGCCACACAAAATCAGTGCGGTACTAGCAATGAACCACACAGAACAACAAGAGTTATTAAAATATCAATCACCATCATAAGGAAAAATGAGAACCATACTTTGTAAAAGGTGAGGTCATGATGGAGATTATTTACATTTTAATGTGGTAATAGCCAAAATGACTATGAGGCATGTTCATAGGGGTACATAAGCATAAAGAAACAACCAAGAATGTAGTATGAAAATGAAAGTGCGAAACAGTTGGTTTATGAAAAGTTGTTCTTTCATAAAACAGTGCCAGATATCCCAGAAAATAGCTAAAAAAAATTTCCAGTCATTTTCAAGTGATAAAGGGTCAAGGCCTACTGATTGCGATATAACATAATAAATAATAAATAGGCAGCAAAAGAAAACAAAATCTCAAAAATAAACAGCAACATTTAACAGACTATGCATGAAAAATCTTGGTGTTGCGGACCTTGGTAAGTGTCCACAAGGTACTAATCAATGCATTTCCCATAAACGCTCCCTAATGTAATCAAAAGACTTATTAGCAACAAGCAAATTAGCTATCATTTTGGCCTCATTGACTCTTGACTCCTGCTTGAAAATGACTCAAGGACTCCTGAATCATTCTAGCACCCAAGGAGAAACTGGTCCTAGCTCCTGTTTGTTTGCACCAGGGACCCAAAAAACACAAAGACTCCTGACCCCAAGGGGGTCCAGCTGACCCCAGAGAACAGGATAATGCAGCACAACAGGTGGAGTTCCTTGTGCCCAAGAGCCTCCCCTCAATAGTGAGGGGGCTGCAGGACTGAGAAGAAAGAACTTTCCAAGTAGTCGTTAAAATGGATAACTGAATGTGTATGAGACGCTGTTTTCTTGACATGTTTTGACCCATTGAATGCATGGATTAAACTGCACTCTTGAAAAGGTGTTCTTCAATTGATTGATGCTTCTTCGCCCCCGAAACTCTGCTTCTATTGATTGGTTGTTGTCTCTGGACCCCTGAGGTCTTTGCCCATTCACCCCTAAGTAGTGCCCTAGGAAACATTGTTGCCAATGCACCCCAGAGGATCTTCATTGCCATTCATTTTACCTTTGAAAACCTGAGTCTATTGAATCTTCTGTGTCAACGCAGCCATGAAAATGTGTAGAACGAATGAGTGGTGGCCTGTACTCTTTTGAACCTTGCCTATGTAGCTTGAGAATTTTGCCATTGAAAGGATGGTTCCCTTTTACTATAAAATGTTGTGTTACAAAGTAATGCTTACTGCTCCTACTATTCTATGTCTCTTGCTCCTAACCATAAACCTCCCAGGAGCTAAAGTTCTTCTATGCCCCTCTTTTGTCTCCACAGCACTACTAGCTACCCACATTTCTACATCAGTCACTGGGAACTCAATCTCTTCCTACCCCCAGTAAGATATCTCCACACAAGATTGTCATACCCTGTCTCAATATGCAAGACTGAATTCAAATACAAATGTACACACACAAAACATGGTATCCTGCTAGCTCTCCAATACTGCACTAGAGAGCAAGAAAACCTCACACATCACCAAATACTTTAATTTCAGCATGCCTCTCTATATTTCATGGCCATCTCTGAGCTAGTTGTTGAAGCAAAGGCTACTGTCACGCCAAATGTTCTTCACACAGACTGTAGCACCTATATTCAGTCACGTGTTCCTCTGTGCTGGTGAAGAAGACATCCTCTCAAATAAGTCCATTACATTCTCAGTCACTAATGCTTAACTCGCTTAAATTTCATATGAATGTTTCATTTGCATGGCTCTTAGGCCCCATAAGATGACACTATGTGACACTATATGATGGCATACAATGTGGCCTAAAAGCTAGAGCGTTGATCACGAAGCTGGAGAAGGGGGTTCTAGTATTGGCAGGGATGCTCAACATCCTATGATTCTGGACAAAACACTTAATCTACCCATGCCTAACAAAACTAATGTGACCATCTGTAACACAACTGGTGCTTATGTAAAGCGCTCCAATACCCTCCGGTCGAGTTTGCGCTGTATAAAACTCCTAACAAAGAAAAAACCAGCATCACAGATTACGTCTTATAAGACGTCTTTCCCTGATTCTGGTGGTACTCAAACCCTTTCTCCTCAGAATATTAAACATTGTTCTGAAACAACACCTAAAACATTATGTTCAACCAACTTATATTGCATTATTCACTCTTCAATACCTATTCTCTGCACACTCACTAACATTGTGGTACCTTTAAATATTTTTGTTTCATCGTCACTGATCACCTTTCTGTCATGATTGATCCATCTAACTACAATCAACAGAATTAATTCACTTGTTCCTAAAATCCTACAAACCTTAAAATGTTACACCATTTTCCACCAGCAGTGGATCACCCTTCTTGTACAATCACTGCACTGCTGCATACTGAGAAAATAAAAAAAATTGTGTCATCCGTATGAGGCTAATGTCCAATCATTCCATCATCATATCCTGGAGACCTTACTAAAAACAGCCTTCAGGATTGCCCTATTGTAAACCATTTTGCCCTAGAATACTTTTTAAATATAAAGGCAAAATGTTGACCAAAGAAAAGACAATCTCAAGGTGACCATGACACCTATAAGCTGATCTAAAATTGCTCCAAGGCTCAGAAAACTGTATCCCATTGACCCTTGGTTAGTCACATTGGAGGGGGGTTAGGAATCCCAAACTGCCAACCCACAGCGCAGAGGTCCCACACAACTAATGATGGAAAAAACAAAGGCAGAGAGTGTAGAGTGGGAGAGGCTAGCTTGCCTGTGTATTGGGTGGCAGCACCAAACCCCCAGGCCCCAGAAAGACTTTCTGCCCCTTTGTGCGGCAGATTAATTTATGTATCACTGATCTACACATCCATGTGGGGAGGAGGGTAGGAAGGAAGGCCATCAGACCACTGGGGAAAATCAATCATAGAGAAAAGGAATGGGTAGAGCCCCATCTCCTCATGTGACTGGGCCCCATCCTCAGGTACCAGACAATCTTTCTGCTTGTTGGGAGGCAGATTAGGGGTGGGGGCGGTTACCCCTGTCTGATTGCCTGTATGTCAAAAGCATGCTTGAGGAAGTCCTGCTTTCTTCTAAAATATCATTGGGGAGGCGGCAGTATTCAAGCTGTGTGTCAAATGTCACTCAAAGAACTCTACCAACCCTGAGCATTTACGAAAGCCAGAGAGTCGGGGAAATCAAAGCTTGCATGGATCCCTCCAAGTTTGTATTACCATAAGCTGCAAGTAATAAAGCATGGGCCAAAAACAAAAGTATCCTTATTTTAATGTGGCAGAAGCCATGGGCCTTTCCAGTAAATGACAAAAGTATTACCATCCTGCATTCCCACATCTCTTAAGAAAAATTGTAACTCACATAAGTGTGTAGGCCTGATGCACAGAACTCAGGAATGGGCCAAAACTGTGGCAATATGAAGATCGCATTGGCACTTTTCAGACCTTTCTGTAAGAATTATGAGGGAACTTTTTTCTATCTATACCTTGACATTTATAGAGTAATAGTGTAAAGAAAATGTGGTGAGATGCATGTAACCCACACCGTTTTGAACATACCCAATTGTCTAGTGTTCAGAAATGCCTGAGTGTGGTAGATTTTCCTGGGTGGTAACCAACTCGGTTCAATATTCCAGCTGTCCCACATTAGGCATTGGCAAGATATTTGCAGGGGATTCTGGGAGGACATTTTACAGGGATGCATGTGAGCCGCCCTCAATTCCCTTCCATCTCTAGCTTTCCGAAAAGCCTACGGTTGATCGGATTCTACAGGCGCAGGTCTACAATGGCCACGAATACTGCAACCATCTCCAATTGAGAGTAAGAGGTGTTTTTAGGCATAGTTATGGTGTTTGTTACAATTGAATGGTGTTTTCCTCACAGTGAAGGGATGATCAAATTCCCCACTGCTGAAATGTGTTTGTAAATGCTGTGGGAGTACTTAAAAACAATTGACTCTACCTAGAACTGAATAAAACACTTCACTCAAAGGTAATATGCTTTTTAAGAAAGAATTGGAACTCCCGTAACTAAGCGCCTACATCACATTCAAAGATTATTCACGCAAGATCGAATCTACAGCGTTCGTGTATTTCCTGCTTTTCTTTTGGGGCTGCTGATATGATTTGCATGAAAGGCATGCACAACACATCATTCCATTTCTCCCACTTACAATATGTTTCACGCATGGATGGGGCGGCACAGTAATGGCTGGTCCATAAAGACTGAAGAAAATTAAGTTCGGGGAAGAAACGCTGGTTGGTGGCATAATTAAGATGATTACTGCTGAACTACTGTTGCAGAACACACCTGTCAGAGTAAAGGCAGAGCGGAGCTAGTGTGAAATTAACAGGCAGCAGCGTCGACTTCACCATCATCTGTGAAAAGAGGAAAGGCATTCAGACATGTTGTGCAACAGCTATTCCACAGGTCTACATAGCTTTGCGCATAAGCAGGAGACAGTGGCTCATGTTTGCATGCTTAGGGGAGACAACGAGGCCTGTCAGAGGAGAACAGCTGCAATAAGGAGAGTGCAAAATAAGAGAAGTGGCGTTAAGTACGATACAGAGGAAGGTATATCAGAAAGTAAAGCGGTTGTTTGCTGTGAGGAACTGAAACAATTCTCTGGGACATAGAAGTGATTCACGATCATATATAGCCCCATAATTGCACTAGGATCAAGATTTTTTATAATGCCTCAACAATTATAGCTGGTAGAGGCATGTTTGTTCATCTCAATACCATTATCACCTTGGACTGTGCCCATTTCTTGGCTTTCGGGCATTCCCAATGAACCATGGCATTACAAAACTAAATACTGTTTCACTCTCTGAGACAAACCTCTGTAAAAAGAGGCATTAAAACCGAGAGAATCATACGAAGCAGCCTGCATGGTTTTCACAGCCACCAGGCACTGTAGTATTGCAGATCAGACCGCAGATGCATGCGCAGCCCCTTCTGTAATTGAAATGGTACTGGTACACATACAGCTCTGGCACTATCTAAAGACGGTATTCCCTCATTTGCACATGAGGGAAACCATTTGCACCTGCACTAAAATATGGACACAGGTACAGAGGCAAAGAGGCTGTCAGGAGGTACACTGACTGTGTGCCACAAAAGGGTGGTGCACACTCCCTCTTTAGGGGGAAAATGGGATCCACAGACACCCCCCAGCCATTCCCCTGGAAGTGGGTGCAGTCAATCATTGCTCCCACTGGCAGGGGAATCTCTACCACCTCTTTGAAATGTAGGTAAGGCTCACTGTTTGACTTGGCCCTTTCTGCAGGGTCATCCCTACATTTGTTTGTCTTCTGAACCTATTTTTGTTGGCTTTTAGGGCTCTGCGCACTTTACTGCTTCTAACCAGTCTTAAAGTGCTTGTGCTCTCTCTTTTACACATGGCAAAATTGGCTTACACCCAGGCACAATTCATTCACTTGTATTATTATTATTTAAACTTATAACGCGCATCAGCTACCCGCAGTGGGTTTCCCAGCGCAAGGGATAGACTCAAGGAGAAAACAAACCTCTCAGACAGCACCGTGAATCAACTAAGGCGGCATGAAGATCATTGGAAAAGTAAAGTTTTCAGTTTTTTTCTAAAAATGAGGAAATTGGTTTCCGTTTTCAGAGTGGTGGGAAACGCGTTCCAATATTTAGGACCTAGATGGGAAAAGGCCCGTCCCCCCATCCTTACAAGCTTGAATCGCGGGACAACAAAGTCGCAATTGGCAGAGGATCTAAGTGTGGGACTAGGCTTGTAGGGTTGGACCAGACTTTGCAAGTATTTTGGGGCCGAGCCCTGCTTGACTTTAAAAAGATAGCATATGGCTTTGAAATTGATGCGGCTGGGGATCCTGAGCCAATGTAGATCGCGCAAAGCCTGTGTGGCCGATGATCTCCTCGGGATATTGCAGAGAAGTCGGGCTGCCGAGTTCTGAACAACCTGGAGTTTGTTTACGGTGGCCACATCGGCGCCGAGATAGAGGACATTTCCGTAGTCCAGGCGAGATGTTACCAACGCCTGGACAACGGTTCTCCTGGTGGCAGGAGGCAGCATCCAAAGAATTTTCTGGAGCCATCGCAGGATGGCAAAGCATATGGCGGCCGCCTTTGTGGCCTGCTGTCTCATGGAGAGTTTGTCGTCTATAAGAAAACCGAGGTTGCGGACCACAGAAGATGGCTGAGGAAGGGGTCCCATCTCACTAGGCCAATGTTGAGGGCCCCATAGATCTTTATGCTTCCCTAAGATAAGAATTTCGGTTTTGTCACAGTTTAGTTTGAGGAGATGCCTTTGCATCCACTCAGCTATACGTGACAGTCCAATTTTCAGAGCCGTTATATCGTTGCTCTCGCTGCTGGAAAGGGAGAAAACAATTTGGGTGTCATCGGCGTATGAAAAAATAGTCAGCCCCGCGTCCTCCGCAATGAAGGCCAGGGGTCTCACATAGATGTTAAACAACAAAGGGCTGAGTATGGACCCCTGAGGAACGCCATATGCCGATGGACAAGTGGAAGATGTGGCTTTCGCGGAAAAGACTTGGAAAGTGCGCTCACTTAAAAAGGAGGCAATCCAGGCCAAAGCCGGACCGTCCACTCCCAGGGATCGAAGAGAGTTCAAAAGAATGGAATGGGACACGGTATCGAACGCCGCGCTCAAATCCAAAAGGATGAGGGCAGATGTTTCCCCGCGGTCGATACCGTGTCTTAAACTCTCCGTCACCCCGAGAAGGGCGGTCTCTGTGGAGTAGTGAGCATGAAAGCCAGACTGGGATGGATGTAAAAATCCCGAAGAATCCACTAGATGGTATAGTTGAGTGTTAACGTGCCTTTCAAGCACTTTGGAAAGTACAGGCAGCAAGGATATCGGTCTGAAATTGGCGAGATTGGACACATCGGCTCCAGCTTTTTTTAGGAGAGGAACGACCATTGCGTGCTTCCAATCCTGTAGCACATGGGACTCAAGTAATGAGGCATTTAGGAGTCTCATAAGAACCCGTCGAGGTTCAAGATCCAGCAATTTAAGGATTTTGGCAGGTACAGGATCAAGAGGTGAGCCAGATCTTATACTGCTTAAGCAGGTGAAGAACGAGGTGTCATCAAACAATTGCCAGTGCGTTACCTTCACCATAGGAGGAAGCTGTTCGGTCCCTGCGACCTGTCCCGAATGAAGTTCCTTTGCGTTCAAGGGAGTGCTCATAACGTCGTATATGCGCTCAACCTTGGAAATGAAAAATTTCGCAATAGAGTTACACTGGGCCTCCTCTAAAACTGGAGGTGTCGGGATAGTGTCCGCTCCTGTCAAGTTTTTTGACGACGGAGAAAAGAGTGCGAGGATAGTTCTGAGCTTGTGTTACTGTATCCACAGTATAGGCAGCTCTCGCGATTTTACATTTTGAGTGGTATTCCTTTAGAGCCTCTTTATAAACAGTCTTCCGAGAGACTGAGTAAGAGTGCCTCCATTTCCGTTCTAGGGCCTTGCATTTGGTACGCAAGGCCTTCAGGTCGGTGGAAAACCATGGTGCCGGAAGGCGGTGTGACCTGGAATGTTTCTAAGAGAGCGGGAGAAGGGTAGTTACAGCGTTAGTAAGCCAGTGGGAAACAGCGGTGTTCAACTCCGCAACTGAAGCTTCGCATTCCTCAGGACGGGTATTCAAGAGGTGCTGGTTCAATTTATTAATATCAAGTTTACCCCAACAATGAGTTGGTGCACCCTTGTCGAGGCCACTATTTTCCTGGTTCTTGGTATAGAGTAAGGAGAAGTGGACTGCGAAATGATCGGACCATTCCAAAGGGCGAGCACTCTGAGAGCAATCAAAGGAGAGATTAGAGAGAATGGGGTCCAATTGGTGTCCAGCAGAGTGAGTTGGGCCAACATTGAGCAGGGAAAGGTTGAGAGCCTCCAGATCAGATAAAAAGTGTTTGCTGGTGGTACACTGTGGGTCTTCAAGATGCAAGTTGAGATCGCCAAGAATGGTGAAATTGGCTGCCCTGAGGAGTAGGGGAGCTATAGTATCAGCTAGTGAAGATACCCAAGGAAAAGCATTGCCAAGGGGGCGGTAGATCAGGAGGCCCGATAAAGTGAATTGGGGATTGATGACTAATTATAAAATTGCGGTCTCACTTCCAGACATGGGAAGGGCTTCAAGCTTACATGTGTAGATGGACTTAAAAATTATGGCAATCCCCCCCCTCCCCCCCTTTTCCGGAGTTTCCCTAGGTCCCTAGTACAGGTGTATTACATGCACCTAGGCCCTGTAAATGAAATGCTACTAGTAGGCCTGCTGCACATATTGTGCTACCTGCTTAAGTAGCCTTTGTAGCCTATGTGTGCAGTTAAAAAAAACATATCTGGCAAAATAAGCCTTTGCCTAGCCAAGCCAAGCCTAAAACTTCCTTTTTAAAACATATAATTTAATTTTCGTTTATGCAGGACCTATCTCTCCCATAGGGTAACATGGGGGGTTACCTTGAAATATCTTTTAAGTGTAGTTTCCCACTGGGAGCAGATAGAGATTTGAAGTTTGGGGTCTCTGAACTCACAATTTAAAAATACATATTTTGGTGGAGTTGTTTTTTTAATTTTCTGTTTGAAAATGCAACTCTTTGAAAGTAGGCATTTTCTTGCTCAACCACTCTGTGCCTCTGCTTGTCTGTAGAATACACGTCAGAGTTGGCTGACAGATGGGCTCTTGTGCATTCACTCTAGACAATCACACAAAGGGAGCACAGGTGTGTCCCTGGCATATCCTGATGGCCCATCACCAGGCTGATGGGCCTTCCTGAGCTAGAGTGGTAGGAGGGCTGCTCTTTTCCTCACACAAAGCTGTCTCCACACTGCTATAGTGTGTCTGGAGCCAAGTCAGGGAAAGGCAGGGTCTTGAGCACTACAAAGACTTTCCTTTGAAGTTTGCCTACTTCAAAGGCAGAAAGGGATATAAGTATTGGACCTCTGACACCCCAAAATCAGAACACTTCTGGACCAAGAACTTTCTGCCGGGAAGAAGAGCTGGAGAAGCTGTTAGGAGGGACTGCCACTCTGCTGTTTGCTTTGCTGTGTTGGCCTGCTACTTTGGTGGTTCTGTCTTGGTAGTGAACGATGGGACATTGCTTTCTGAATCCTGCTTCCAAGGTTCTCCAAGGGCTTGAACATGCCTCCTGTTAGGAAGTTTCAGGGCCATCAAAGACTTTGCCTGCCTGTTCCTGGGCTCTTCTGCTGAGAGAGTTGACATGCCAATTGGTGCCAAATACAATTCCTGGGCCGTTGGAAGTGTAACCTGGTGATCAACAGGAGAAAATCAACACATCGACTTCCAGCACCTGTTTTATGGATGCACTACTGTAAAAGTTTGATGTATCGCAGCTGTTTGCCCTGCAATGTGGTCCCTGCTTGATGCATTGGCCACAGCTTTCACCACAGACCTCAGCTTGCCATTGCAGCACATCAGAACAA
The DNA here is from genome assembly GCF_964204655.1 of Triturus cristatus. Lineage (NCBI taxonomy): Eukaryota > Metazoa > Chordata > Amphibia > Caudata > Salamandridae > Triturus > Triturus cristatus. The sequence goes on along the minus strand of NC_140590.1, from coordinate 908,409,785 downwards.
CTGCAGCAGCTTAAGTTTTGAGCCCTGTGTCACTGACATCCATGGCACCTGCTCTGACTCAGACGTAGGACCTGCTTCAGGGCTGGGGAATCAACACAGGGCCTGCTATGTGGCTGTGGAATCGATGCAACACCTGCTTCGCATCTGGATTTTTGAGGCATTATCCCTGGGAGCCAATTCTATATCAACTGTGTGCCACAGTAAGGAATCGAGGCCACATGTAGGCAAACCGATGCATCACCTCCCCTGGCCGGAAAGGAACTGACACATCACCTCCACTGCCAGTAAGGAACCAATGCATCACCTTCTGTGCCTAGCAGCAAGAAACCGATGCAGCACCTCCTTAGCCAGTAAGGAACTGACGCAACACATCCCTTGCTTAATAAGGAACCGATACATCACTTTGCTTTTCCGGCAACTCACCTCCCCTGTGCCTTGCATCATGTTTGATTTTTTTATGCATCGAAGGTACTTTATGCTATAACGAACACATCCATTGACTGCTATGAACTAAACTTGCTTCACCATTCAAAAGTGATATTTTAACTTGTGTATGTTTGATTTTTGTCATTTTGGTATTAATTTTTTCAGATAAATATTGGCTATGTTTGTAAACTGGTGTGGACTGTGTGTGTGAACTTCAAACATTGCCTCTGAGAGAATCCAGACTCCTTGTGCCAAGATATCAAGAGGGTGAGCAGGAGTTCCCTTAGCAGTGTGACTCCAGTACCCAGGCTAGAGTGAGGGTCCCTACTTGGACAGGGTGTTAACCACTGCCAACTAGATACCCCATTTCTATCATATAGGATAGCATTGGGTTAACTTGTGACATTTAATAAATGATAAATTTCAATGGCAAGCAGATAGGATTGTCCAGCGTGGTGTTTAAGAATTGTAATTTAAAGCCCTCTTCAACGGCAAAGTTGGATTTTAAGTCACAATTCTGAAAATGCCACCATTAGAAAGCATTTTTTCAGCAGTGAAAGTGTGGAACCATGCAGTCTCTGAGCGGAATGTGGTAACCTTGTTTAAATTGGAATAAAGGAAGAAAAAAGGACAAACTGGCGTACATTGTTCAAATCATTGCAAATTCTGCAAGTATGGCTGTCGAGGTTTGTGTCTGGTACTAAATATCGCACCAGCAAGTTTTTGAAGTTTGACACCCATGCTAAAGGGACAGAGCGCGGTTACAAGCCAGCACGCTGGCATCTTATAATGTTAAAATTAATGACGAATTTGAATTACAGAATGGAGTGCATTTTATTGATAATTATGATGACTTTTAAAAAGTTGGAATTTCTTGTCCCAACCATTTGGTGCCTACTGCCTGGGTCACATTACTAGGTGCAGTTGGTTTTTGTATATTTCAGCCAGACAGTGAGACAAAGGGGAAATTGGTGTTAGCATGATGGACCATTTCTGACATGGTGAGGGGGAGGAGCGGTCATCTACCACACTTGCATATTGCAAAGGCTCTGCCTGAGCACACTCACAAAGGGTTTGACACTAGTCTTTGTGACCCCCAAATAAACAGGGGCCAGGGCAGGGAGAAAGGAAACTCCACACACTTCTATAGAGGGTGGAATCCAAAATAACCTTTTCCTACTTCAAAAAGGTACCAGGTATAAATAATGGACCCTTAGATCCAACTCTTTAGTACACTTTTGAACTGAGGAGGACTCAGAAGGACTGGTGTGCCACTCTGCAAGAATGACTGGTGCCCTGCTGCCTCAATGAAAGGACTGGGCCTACATCTTGACCTAGGACAGTCAGAGTGACTCCAAGGGATAGTTGGCTGGCAGCCTGATCAGAACCTCTGGGACAAAAAATGTTTTAAGCGACTTCAACCCAGCACCTGGACTCTACTGGCTTTAAGTCTAGCCCTACAAGTGGTGCCACCTCTGTCCTCGACTCTTGAATGCAGGCCTGAATGTGTACTGCCAGCGCAGCTCGGGTCCTGTAGGCAGAACCGATGCAGCGTAACATCCCCTCGCATTCGCTTTGGAACTGCACTATGCGATGCACAGGACATTGCATCGCAAACCGCAGTTTCCTCAACACCCAACTGTGCAATGCATCTTCCACACAGGCCTTTGTACTGCAAGCCCCTCATCAACAGCATCCTCGAAAATGATGTAGAACACCGCATCACAGACCACAGTACATGCGATGCATCTGAGATGCTGGATCTTGCAATTCTTCGTTGAATGTATCTAGCCCCTGCTCCATCACGGTCAACCTGAATTTGTGACTTTGTCCTGGTCTGGTGCGGCTAGATAATCACAGTTGTCACTTTCTGCATTTGGGCATTATTTTCACAAACATCTTTAAAACTGTTTTTCTCCTGTTCTACTGATTAGATATAGGCCTCTGAGGAGTTCACAAAGTTCCACATAAACCAAAAAACTCTAGTGTGCTTCGAGGAGTTCCGCAAGTGGCAGAATTCTTTACATCGTGCGGTTTGCACTGATTTTTAGCGCTGGGTGTCCTGTGCTGTAGAATCAATGTAAACTGCACCACGCTCAGTGCAAGAGGGTGATGCTTTTTCCTGCCACACAAGTAGATGTTCTACTTGAGTGGCAGCTTCCTCAACATGAAAGGAAGGTTTCTCAACGCAAGCAGTAGCGACCATCCGCATTGAGAAATCCCAGCGGGAGGGGGTCTGGAGTAAGATTTTCCTTGCTCGCGCTCCCCAACTTAACATTGGCAAGTACAAGTGAGCTGAGCTTTTAGGAATTCTGCTCTCTATGCAGAGTGGGAAAAACTCTGCAAACTCCGTGAGCAGAGCAAAATTTTACACCTAGGCCTAATTAGATGTTTGTCGCTTTGGTGTCAAATAATTTATTACATTTTACCCTATTTTTCTAAATTAGTGTGGGATTTCTCTTATGTTGAGTTTTCAATATATTAATGTTTGAAATGCTGCATAAATACTTTGCACATTGCCTCCAAGTTAAGACTGGCAGCGCTTATTCCAAGCTACCAGAGGGTTGACCACAGGTTAATTCAGGGTTTGCTTATGATTTCACCCTGACAGAAATTGGGGCTGCTGCTTAAGTAGGGTTTCAGCTCCCTCAACCAGTAAGCCATTTTTCAAGACTCTCCTTTTTGCTTAAAGCATTTGTGTGCTAATGGGGCAGTTATTTTCTTCGCTATCTTACTCCATTGGTAACTTTAAAATCTAAGTCGAAATGTGCATCAACATTCAAGTGAAAACCATCAGAAAAGCTGGCAGAGAATGAGAACATCTGTAAAACCAACTGGAAGAAATATAGGGTTTATAAAAACTGGGAAAAAGTGGAGTACTAATTAAGTGTTATTCAAAACTCCCATCCAGGAAACGTATGCCAAAGTATTTTGCGACTTTGTACACTGAATGCTATGCAGCAAAAAACGTGTTCCAGCTTCAACAAAGGACATGCACTCTTCCTAACATTGTAATTTTTTCATACCAATGTATAATGGGACCTTATAACAAAACATCCAACCTATCCTATTGATCAGGGTCCATATGCACAAGTGTGCCAATTGTACCTTATTATTATTTTATTTTTCATTTTGCCTTCTAGGTCAGTTGCATCTAACTTAAACATGAATGATTCTCCATTTGGATTCCATCCAGTGGCCTATTTGTGTTAATGATATAACTTATTACACATAAACCTTTTTACTTCTTAAATCATAGAATATTTTTTTCACTATGACACACCACCTCTACTAAAGGAAAACCATGTGCTGGCCTGCTCTCAATAGGCAATGACGGGTTACTGTAAAAAGAAATTCTTCTTTCATTCTCAATTAAGAAAAGAAGAGACAGAAATTCTGCTTCTTGGCAGGAGAGCAGACCGCTCATGTGGTGAATAATGGACCACAGAGATGAGACCTTGTCCTGGTCCATTGAAGATGCTGTAGAAAGTTGGGTTGAAAATTGACACAGGGCTGCAGTACAACCAAAGAGTGTCTGCTTTTATTTCAAAATGTCTATACCAAATCAAAATAATTGGAATGATTCAGCCTTATTTTAGAGACAAAGGGCAGCTTAAAGAACTGTCAGCTTTTGTAATATTAATGTTGGTCTACTGGAATGCCCTATACTTTGGACTCACTAATGGTATTCTGTCACAACTTCAGGACATCCAAAGCCATATAGCTAGGCTTCTGGAGATGCACTCAGATTAAGAAGTGGTTCCACTATTATGGTTAGGCTGTAGTTCCATACTGGGAGAGAACTATGTTCAAAGTTCTCAGCCAAACACATAAGATCCTGTTCACAAATGATCCCAAGATCTTCTAGCAAAACCTGACCTTACTTTCATCCTGAAAAATTTGAGTACAGCAGAAAGTTTTATTTGGAAGTCTCTTGCTTTATGTGGGCCACATTACACACTCAGCTATCTCAGACTAAGCCACGTACTTTGGAATTCTCGTTCTCTCAAATTCTGGAGTGTCAATGCCTAATTCTGAAAGGATTGTGTGGAGATATTTAAAAGTGTACATATTTAAAGTTCCCCACTGTAATGGAATTGTGAGTAAAATAATGGAAGTTTGTGGTCCTGTACCATCTACACTGATCATAGTCCTTTCTGAAAATCCAAAATAATATATAGCACATGCATTGGGATTGCATGTGGGAGTGGGTTAAATGTGGTTCAAGTAAAAGAAAAAGCATTCTCAGCATAAATACATATTCTCAAACATGAACTGTAATACAAAACATAATAAAACTATGTGTTCGTTTTTTATCATATCACAATAGGCTTGAATGCAAATATCTAACGTGAAAGCATCAATATTAGCCAAAAGGAATGCAGTCTAATGTAGCAGGAAAATCTTTCACATACATATTAATGAACAATTTAAAGCCAGAATTATCTTACTTTCCGAGATAAGCTATTCATTAATTGAGCTATCTGTTCAAAATTAGACTTTTACTACTGGAAGACCGTAGTCTCCATTTAAAAAATAAATACATAAAAAGCCTTTATACGTGTCTTTGTGTACTCTCACTCTTTGTGCACAACCACTTATAGGCACACGTGCACAGAGAGAAAGATCAACACACCTCAAACATTTATGCACACCAAGACCAAATGTCCTACAGACTACAGACAGCATCTGTACAGAGCAACAGAGAATCACCCATTTGCATAGACCAACACACATACAGATAATTGTGTATACATGTTGTGGTGGGTACCAATTTTTGTGCCTTTAGAACTCTGTATTTTTTAATCTCTACTATGAGTACCCTAAATCGAATCTCACTTGCTGTAAGCTTCCAATAAAAATGGATTCGAGCTGTAACCTCTTTGCCTGCATTTTTAAATAAAGTCTTCTGCTGTCCAGCTGTGATCAGAATCTCGGTACACATTATCAGTGTGCTCACAAGTACATACTGAGCAAGGAAGACTGTTTTCTGAACTAACTTAGCATCTGCCCACAGGTAGCACTGTGGTAGATGGAACATAGGACTAATTGGTTATTGACTGCTAAGGTATTGTAATTCAGTTGGGAACTCCCCCAAAACATTCCCTTTCTTTTTGGCTACAGCATAAAATCTGAAGTGTTTAAGTTGCCTAAACCATTCATTTTGACTGGCGTGAGGTGGGACTGCAACTGACATGTTCTTTTCTATTAGTCACAAACACATGTCCAGTGGTAGTTGCTCTCTATATACACCTCTTATTTACTTTTAATAAAGGACATATTTTTGTAATCCAGACATAACGGGATGCAAGTTAATATCTCTTCTGGTCAGCTGACAGCCCAAAGCTCACCTTGGACAAAAGACCCCTTCTGGAAGATTAATAATCTACTGTGATCACATTTTACATTACAGTGGTCAGCTTGTGCCCATCCAATAAGTGAACTCAAGCCTTTATGCTACTCTGAAGGGGGTTAGGAGCTACTGATGGCTCCCAAACTACATTTTCGAGAGCTCTGATCTAGTCTGACTGATGTGAATGTTCGGCAGTACATAAATATCTCCAGGCGTAAAGAGTATATAATGTGTTCACCATTTACCATGATCTTATTTGGCAACTCATGACAAGTACATGAAGCACATATTGATGATGTTGTTTATATGACATTGTAGAGTGCTTACAAATCTCTACCACCACTGCCCTATGCAAGGACCACATTACGTGACACTTAAGATCATCAATACACTTTACTCTGGAACACAAAGGGACATTGTAGCACGTGTAAATGGAAAAGAGCCACTTAGAAGAATTCACATATGTATTCCAGACATGTACCTGTTTCTCTAGAGCTGACCATACAGGGAAAGGACCACTTTTGGCAGCAACTTCAGTGCCTCAGGCTTGAGAGCATGGGCGTTCACACCTGCTTGACCTGGCATGGTTGTCCCAGTGATGACAAACAGCAGCAAAAGTTGAGGAGGTCTTGATGGCAGGAGTGTTAGTAGGCAGGTGAGTTTTTTTCCTACTTCCGCGTATATGCATGTGACATACGTGATATTCAGCAGTATCAGACACAGCCATTGGCCTCTACAGTTACGTTCATCAATGTTACCCTATTGCTGTGTCTGTTGTAGAGTTTACTGCCCACTGCACTGTCAACTTCTAATGCCGCCATCTGAGTCCAAATACCCTATCGGCGAGATCAGACATCCCCCATTGTAGGAGTTCAAACTAATGTGTTAGTGACTGTTAAGTGCATCACCACCACTTCAAATGGGGGCTAGTTCGTTCGATGGACACTTATTTTTTTAAAAGACTTGTGTAGTGTATTACTGTGCTGAAATGTATGTACACCTCCATTGACGGTATTTATGGAGGAAACAAAATGTGTAAATAATACATTTGAAATGTATTATCCTTTACACATTTTGTAGTTTTAAGATTTATATCAAGGCAACAAATGACATTTGTTATAGATAAAGGACAAGAGGCAAATGTTGGTTCAAAGTATGTATTAAACCATACACATTTTGTCAAAATACATTATTTAAGTATTACCCTCAAATATGTTGCTGTGGATGATGTAAAAAATGTTCACATGTTTTTTCAATGCAGACATGTGATCCCTGGGATAGTGAGAAAATAATAGCCTCTGGTGTACTACCCATTTCCAGACATTGCGACCATGGAAGAAAGGAATATAATTAAGAAGTTCAAATTAAGAAGTTCAGGTTGACTCGGCAACCATAACAGATTTAGGTCAGCTAGAGCCATATCTTCAGCCTACCACCAGGAATCCCACATCTATTACACCAATTGTCAAACTCATGGTAGTACTTCATTTTGTGACCACAGGTTTTTCCAATACACTGTAGCAGTATCTGGTGGCATGTCACAACCAACTTTAGGTGGTGTGCTCCAAAATGTTCTTTCATCAATGATGAGACTGATGCAGCTGAAAAGTGGTCAGAACCTTGCTTGACAAATAAACGGATTATGCATCATTTTGAATAACCTATGAATAAATGTTAAAGAAACATGAGAAATAAATGTGAGTGAACTTAGTTACTGCATTGTAAAAACATGCAGATAACTATAGATTAGATGAAATTATATTCATTTAAATAATATAGGTTCAGATTTTATTAACCAGTTTTAGCATGTTATTTCAACGCGTATTTAAAAGTTAGAGTGATGTACTCACATGTTAGGAAATTCTTAATCATCCTCATTGAAATAGTAATGTGTGTGTAAGAAATCGAGAAATGTGACTTAATTTAGATAACTTTGTGTGTGATATTGAAGGGTTTCGTTCTGAATTTCATCACTTGCATATTTGAAATTGTGTACCGAATGAGAAAAGAAAATTAAAACTGCATAGCCATATTTAGTGCAAATGTTCTGAAACTATCAGACAATGATCTTCATGTATGTACTAATGTAAACCATTTAAAACCTCATTAATATTTTATGATTTTAAATAACTTTACACATTAGTATTTAGAAAATGCAGTAATGTGTCATAGTTAAATGTGATCTTTGCAATCCAACAGATAACATATTTTGAGTGCTTATACAATGAAAGGAGTTTTATAATATTAGTTTCCCCATAAAATGTAAATTTTTATTCCTTTATATTCTGCATGCTTTAAACTTACTTTATTATATGCCTGCGTTTTTTCCTACTTTGCTTTGTCTTACACCATTGAGAAATCTTACAAAACGTTTGATGTGAAGCAAAATTGTGTCTTACTAGAAGTGTTTTCACTCGCTTATAAGGACTATTGCAACAAAAGTTGATAATTTGGGAACATCTATTATAGGAAACTGTCCTCTTGAACTCACTCATGTGCCTTTTGCTAAAGAATCATTATTTAAAACCTTATGTATTGTGGATGATCTGACAACTTACGTGGTCAGTCCCACCTCTTTCTTTAATCGGAGTCTTCCTTTATGCTGTATGACAAACCTCTAGTACGAACTGACCAATGGACTGAGTGGTCTGACACAATGAGATGACTAAGGAGGTGTCACCCTGGAACTTGAGGATATATTCTACATTGATTTGCTGGCTGGTTGGCTCTCTCATAGACCCCGGAAACTGCTCTTTGATTTTCTTGCATTTTTCCCTTGGTAACTTTTGTGTGAAAAAAAAGGTCATAATTGTAGGCCATACGTCTTGTGGCACACCACTGAAACGTAATTGTGATATTCCAACAGATACTGGAACAGTGGAATGGAATGATCTTGTGTCTACAAACTGTAGGACTACCATGTTTTGGTCTATTGGTGTAATTTATGTGGGATTCCTTTCGTGAGGCAGAAAAACTGTCTGTAGCTGCCGACATGACTGAATGATCATTTCCCTATTCAATTTGATTGTTCAATGTATATCCCCTTCTTCCATGTTGGCAAGGTCTGGAACTGGAAATATGAAAACTGGCATTGAGTATCAGTGACATGTATAAATTGTTATGTAAGTGGAAATATTGACAGACAATTCTTGTTCAAATGGGATGAGTAAATAAGTAGTAGATGATGTAATGGTATTAAACTTTTGCGAGTCATGGTTGGAAACGTGAGAAATACATTACATACTTGCAAAGTATCTATGTTTACTCAATTCTTTGATTTTGTTATTGTAAAGTTATGATGGAATAAAATCGCTGCATTGATACAGTTGAGATATACCACACCAGTCTATGAGTTTCTTTATTAGTAATTTTAATGAACTAAATGCTAAAAATCTAATTGGGTGAAAGTGAGACAAACTAAAAAGTGTAGAAGTCAGTCATGATGGATGAAACCATAGTTGGAGAGCTAAAATTTAAATCTAAACTCTAAATACAAGTAGCATTAGAGAAGAAAATGTGTCCAGAAATAGCCCCTTCCGAGTTAATGGTAGGCGCACACTGGAGGAAATTGAGTTGGGCGTTTCTTACTGGTGGTATCAGTGGTTATGCCATCATCTTCTCCTTATAATAGGTGTGGACATTCTCTTTTGCAGGTAATTGGGGGGGATCCACAGTTGCAGGGGTTGGGAGGCTGCAGGTGGTTCCTCTGGTCGCAGAGCCTGTGGCTTTGGCAGACGTAGATGGCTCAGATGTTGTAGGACCACAGGAAGGGGTACATGGTGCTGGGAAAGCCCTGTACGTATGAGTGTAAAATGTCCTGCAGCATATTTACACCAATATGGTTTGTAATCTGTAACTTTCGAGGTAGCACAATACATTCACACAAATAATCTAAACTATGTAATACTGAAAGTTTGAGGTTTCTATGTAAGAAAAATATGTGCAGAACACATTAGCAACAGCTGAGTTGAGAGTTTGAGATTTATTGAGACTTTGCAAATTGTAACTTACCAGACTATACCCATCAAGGTGTTCATGTAATGACTTCAGTATGTAAGATCTGCAAGACCTTCTCCTCCCAGGACATGAATGGTATTTGGGGCCTGAGAGAACCACAAACAGTTCTGCTGGGCTCCACCACTTCTTAATTTCCACCTGTGTGCACAGGTTGTTTGCTTCAGCATTCGATCTGTCAACTACTCTGGACTACATTTGCCTTTTCTAGGATGGGGGTGTATTTTGGACTTGGGCTCCAAACAATTGTGGCTCTACTCTTAGGAAATCATCCACTATGACTGACAATTCTCCCTCAATAAAATGTGGATTTTTGGGGCCTGGCATTGTAAGGTTGGATTAAATATTTGAACACAAGGTACTAATTGAAAGGGGATAAAGGGACAGGGAGAATTAACAAAAACAACCACCTGACTGGCAAAGCCACTAGCGGCAAAAGTCATGGTGGAGCTGGAATGGCAAAGGATCATGGTCTGAAATGTGATGTGTTTTATAGTGTGGTATGCAGGTTTTTCCATTTGGCCAGTGGACATCAGGTGTGTCCTACTAGGATCCATCCAATGGCCACAGTGACCGTGCATTGTTGAGCATGTACTATGACGGACACACTCTGTCTGGGAACTGCTGCTAGTAGACCACCACAACTGTGACATCTCAATCTGCTCACTGGAAACCTGTCATTCTGATAGCGACTGAGTAGTAGTTGGTGGCATGTTGATGGTGGTGTGCAGTGACCACAGCAGGAAACACAATGTCAAACAGCGAGGGAGCCTGCATATATCCAAATACGGCAGGTGAAAGACAGTTGACTCAGCGGGGTATTAGGGACCGCCTCTATGGCGCTAAGACCTCCAAGGTCTAAATCGGGACCTTAGTCCGAAGTGTGCTAAACTCCTGTTTTTCTTTTACTTTGTTTGTTATTCTTATGTTTTTAACAAATAAACACGATTGAGACAGGAAGATCAATTTCCATGCCTCCTATTTTCTGCCACATAGTTTGCAGTCAGCATTCTAGTATTCAGGTCTCTAGGGTGACACCACACGCTCCCCTACGCAAATACACCCAGCCGTTTTAGATGCCTAGAGGGTTTCTCCTCTGTGTTTATGACTGTTTTGCCAACGTGGGTTTCTGAATTACGAAGTGAGTTTTGTTTTTCAGCATGCCCAGGTTTTCTTTTTTTTTTTAGTGTGTATAGCCAGTTCACCTATTTTCAGCACTTTTGTGTTTTTAAACATCTAGAGTGCAGGATTTTGGGATGGCTCAAGAGATTTTATGAGCCTTTTTCCGGAAGAAAGAGATAGAATCCCATGGCTCTGAAGGATTTTGCCTCCCATTAATCACCCACTCAGTCTAGGTGGGATACATAAGTGTTTTTTTTAAATCTTATTTTGTTAATTCTTTCTGGATTCTTTTTTCATCTATTATTCGGCTTTTTAGATCAAGCGACCAAGTTTATCCTACTTTGATTTCTCTCTATCCCTAGGACCACCCAGGATTTAGTGTAGGGAGGTGAATTTCATTCACCTTAGTAAAAGTTAAAAAAACGTCTTCTTCTGAATCTTAGGTAGGCCAAATGCATTACATATAGTTTTGAGACATTCTGGGAAGAGTGCTATTGCACGAGACTGATTGTTTTTGAATAGGTTTATATACATAAAGTTGTTTTTTTTCATTAGAACTCTATTTGTTTGTCTGATTGAAGACAGTCACTCTTCTACTGTGCCATTTTTGGTCCTGATGTAAGTGGCAAAAGAAGTATGTGTGGTCCATCAAAACGTATTTCAACAATTAATTTGTCTACTGTTGTTGGCAATTTAAGGAGAAAATATTAGAGATCTTATTAGCCTTGGGACTGGGCAATGTTTTAATGAATGGACTAAACTGAATTCTGATTTTGAAGTGGTTGCTGGGGAAGGGCATTTGTATAACAATTATATTACTAATTGGGGTACTAGTTGAATTTTGCTTCTCTTCGATTAATTGTGATTATTTTTTGTTTTGAATCAAGGATTTGTTTTACGTGCAATCCTTGTCTCAAATTGATTGAGTACTTTTTGTTACGAAATAAAATAACAATGTATAATTATTTGTATTACTTGTACTTATTTTAATGAAGATTTAGGCTTGGAAAAGTTGATGGTTATAATGTATAGGCTGTGGGCTGGAAACCCAGAACCCAGCAACACAACAAATAAAAACCAATAGGTTATGTCCAGTCATGGATTTTCCATTAACAAAAAGTAATATTTAGACACACAAAATAATATATACAAAATAGTAGGTGAAAAAATCTATAGCAACCCCCTTTCCAGGGCCATGCAAACCACAAGGTGCACCCTCAATACATTTCAGGGAAGTTCTAAATGTAGACAGAACCCATAGGCCTGAGGAACCTTTAAAAATGTGCACATCTGCAAACCATAGCCTATAAACCACAATACCCTATTATATATGCCTAAAGCAATCATGTGCTGTACAATTTTAAAACACAAGGCATACTGGCTTTGTCACAAAGTATTCAGCATGCAATAGTAGCATTTAAATGATATTAAGAAATGTTTAAGAAAGTTGCCACATATTTTACCTTTTATTATTAAAAAGCCATATCTTGGGACCTTAACATACTTGGAACACCAAACAGTGTGAGCCAGCAAACATTATCACATTTCGACTACTAACCCAGATCGTCAAGCAAGCACTGAGTACTTAGAAGCTGAATGGAACAGCACACTCCCATGGCACACCAAAAATAAAGCTAAACCTCTCCCCGAGTCAGTAACAAAGTACTTGAGAGGCTTAGGATGTCATTTCTTCTAGAAGAGCTAGGAGAGGGCATGCCACAATTCTAGGAAGGTAAAAAAAACACAAGAAACATTTGGATGTGCCTCTACACTTCTGAGCAGCATAGAACATGATATGCAATTTTCTAATTCCCACTCCAGAGCTTATGGGTAGATCTTTAGGCCTCAGGCAAGTCGTATGACCATGGCCAGTAAATGTTTACTTTGCCCTTTTTTTCCGATGCTCGCTCATGCATGTTGATATTTTTTTTTTTCTTGCAGTGGATGTCTATGTCCTTGTGTGCATTACACAGGTTCCCTTCTCCACAAGGCCTGTCCTGTCTCCTTCAGTATGAGGAGCAAGCGTGTGGTAGTCTTGTTTTTGCCTGTGTATCCCTCCCTTCACACACTGCCACTAACTAACTCTCAGGGGCTCTCCAACTGATGATGGAAGTCCCTCACCCCTAACACGGGCAACTGATAAAATATACACCCTTCTGGTCACCACAGGGGCCTACAAGAACATGAGTTCCCATAGAGTAGACACTGTTCATGTGGAAGCACTGCTGGTGACTTGTGCTGGGGAGCGACTCGACAAATACTAATAGATCACTCTGGGGATGACTCTCTGGTGGGTGGTACCTGCAGATACAGGACACCCACTTCGGTGCAAGAAAATCCCTCCAACAAGCAGCTGATATTTTTTGTAATATTTCCAGCCCTGTTGGGCCACGTTTGATAGAATTGATTTTGTTTTTGTTCTTATTGGCACGCTCCAGCCACCAAGAGTGGCCTTGTTGAGTCTCATGTGCTGGCATCTAAATTTACATTGTTTCTTTTTGGTTGGCTCTAGGTGGATGTCTACAATTCATTGGCACTGATGGCTCCTCCTCGTTAGCATCAGCAGGCTTTTTGAGCTTTTAACAGCCCTTTGTACAACCCTTCATAGTCTTAAAACCTGGGGTCTTCTGCCAGTGGTCTTCAATGGTCCCCATAAAGATGTTTGCACTCCTCAAGCATCTAAAGCCTTCTGACACTTGTACCCAGCAGGCCCCCTTGGTACCCACTCCTAGGACACCTACACGCAGAACCAATCCATAGGTGTACAAGTGAATCCCCTTGCTTTCTGAACAAAAATTCCATACATCAGCAACTAAAATATCGTCCTGTCAGCAAAGTAAATCCAACCAAATATACATTTTGGCTCTGGATTCAGCAACTGCACCAAAACTTAATGGCAAAAGAGAAAACAACTAGGACATGAAACCATTATCTAAATGCCATTGGCTTAATGCACAACTCATCCAAGCAATGGGAAAATATGAAAAACAGAGGAGAGGGGTGACCCTAAGCCTAGTATCTCTGTTTATTCCCCGTTGCACTTTTTTAAACAACTAATAGTTTAGTTTAAAAAAAAAAAAAAAAAGCTATTAGTAGCCAGCCTTAAAAAGAGGGTGTGTAGTAGGCTGGCCCTTTTCATAAGTTTAAGCGAGACAAATCCAAGTTATCAATGTTGCGATTACGATGAAGCACGTCACAGCACTTCGGTTTCCCAGATCCCATTGTACTAGCAGCCCTATACAGAGAGACTGATCTCTTATAACATAGGGCCGAATCCACAAAGGCATTTCTGCACCTACATTTTACCTAGATCCACAAATACCATAATTTATTCGTGCAGGACGACCTTCCTGGAATACCAATACAAAAACAGCCAGCAATATTTACTGAAAACAACTGACTAAAAAGAAAGAAACATATGGTTTTAAAAAATGTTCAAAGTTAAACATAATGGGTTTAGAGGGACCCCGTGTTATACAGACAAGATACACAGAAATTATATTACACATCAAATGAGAATGGAAAAAATAACGAAATTTGGCAAAATAGCTTTGCCATTTACTATCAAACCTATAACAAAAATAACTACCTGAGAATTGCATCTAATTGTCTCCTCAGTCTATTTCGCCCTCTGTAAAATATTCACATATTTTAAATTATTTTGCAAAGATATTTGCTATGCAACCCCAGTGCTTTCATGATCCAATCTAGAATAATGACTGTACCTAAAGTACATGTGTGATCATTATACAAGATCAACTCTGGAATCAATAGCAATACAATACTTGAAACCAGGTTGACAAAGATAAAGACATCGTGGGGACATGCAAACATTTCTCACAAAGACAAAGTAGATACCGATAGCACCAAAAGCTTTACCACACATTCACAAAATCTCAGAATATCAATGGTTTGACAATTTAAAATATCAGTGAGGCGAACCCCACCTCAAAGTGCAGGGTAAAAAGGAGAATTGATTTCCTTCATCCAGAGAAACTACTTATAGGTTTTCTCATGAATAAGCCATTATTATTAATTAAAACAGCTTTGGAAATCAACTAATTTCGAAATTTCAAGTCATCCGTCTTGTGACCTCTTAAAATATTTTGACAAGCATTGGGTCCAGATTAAGAACATCCAACTGACTCATCTGCCAGACCTAATTTTTTCCCAGTAGGTGACATAAGAATTCAAACACTCGAACCATCAGGGTGAAACCTGCCACCTCAATGCGATATTGATGAGAAACATGATCATATATGTATACCCGCTAATTTTGTAGCCAATCATTTAACATTACCTATGCGCACTGGACAGCTATTGTGATTTTGGTATCCAAATCACTAAGTTGCACAAGCGAAGCGTGATGGCCTAACCAAGTATTCTGTTTTTGAAATTACAATTATTGCCTAAATCATCAGAACTTGTGTTTTAAACTCAGTAAAGACATTAAAAGCAGTAGAGTTGATAAATTCCTTTCGGCTTAATGCCTGTGTACCTCTCACCTCTGACTAAACATGGGGGCAGCAGAGTTTCAAGCTGAATAATCTTATTAGACATGTGGTTTTCAAGAGATAATCTAGCGGTCAATTAATTTCTCCCATCATCAAGGCAGTGGTACCAGCAAGGTCATGCCAAGTAGAGAAAGCTCAGAGAATGGAACAAATCACTGCACAAAAAGATTAAGGGCCTGATTTAGATAATGTCGGACGGGTTACTCCGTCACAAAGGTGATGGATATCCCATCTGCCGAAATATAAATCTCATTATAACCTATAGGATTTATAGTTCAGCAGATGGGATATCCGTGTACCATTGTGATGGAGTTATCCATCCGCCAAGACCTAAATCAGGCCCCAAGTCACAATTTGTACGCATAATTGGTCAAATCCATTGATGTCAAGAGAGGTGGAATTGTTATGCATGGTTCAAAACTGTGGTCCAAATGAACATCTCAGAAAGAATACAGAGATTTAGAAAATGTTATGAAATTATTGTTCTATACTATTCAAAGAATCCGACTGACAATGTTGGAGGCGTCTGATGCAAACCTACCTCACCATAAAGGGACACACATGTCAAATAAAACAGACAGGTGGTTTCAGAGCACATGTGGTCACCTTCTTTGTAAAGGGCAATCCACGTTACAATCATACAATCAAGCAACGGTCCCTCCTCAAGGCTGTCCTGCACATAACCATAAATGGACATCGGCACATCATGAGAACATAACAGACCAAAGGTGCTTTGATGTATTTATAATCCATAAATTGTGAACACACATTTTAAAATTAAGTATCAGGAAAAGCAACTAAAAGGATACCATGAATGGGAGTAAGTCAGTCTTGGACAAAATTAACAAAAGTAGCAGGCCAGGCATGGCCAGGGGAAAACTAGTTTAAAATTGTTGCAATGGATAATATGAAATGGGTAGTCTCCTAGTATAAAGATAGATGGCTGCTTTTCGTAGGACCAATGATTAGGTGGCTGGCAGACTGTTTAATTAAAAAGTCTGTGTCATAAAATAATTTGGCTCATTTAGAGTACAAAAGTATATATTAAATGATGAATGGAATGTTTGATTTAATCTCAGCCACTGGTAATTACTCGGGCCACATCCCAGTTGATCATTAATTTGCACACCATTTCCTCTCATTTTGGACACAGCTCTATGCAAATTAACCTTCGACCCTGCTCCAAAACTAAAAGTCTACCCAAACTGCCAGTCCGGGTGCGCCCTAAACCAGAACACAAGCAACCCAGGACTTGTTTAACCCTAGTTAGGGCTCATCTGCCAGGTATAGCTTGGTTCCAGTGACAGTGTGCACGGGACCCATGTCTGGGCATACCTGTCCCACTTAGGGTGACACACTAAAGTATGCAAAAAGTGATGGATGGACTGCAGATGCATAACCTCAACCTATTACAATTGTGTTGATGTTCATGATACTCTGATGATGATGATGATAGCATCTTCCACTTTTGGTAGATGTCTGACTCCATCAAACTCTAAATAAGGCCCAAAGGACAGCATGCACACATCTAAACAATATCATATCTTCTAGATCATGAGCAAAGTGAGGTCCTCATTCTGGTAAGTGGACTCAATCTTTCTGGGGCTTATAAAATTGCAAGACCCCGGGGACTAACTTCACAATGGCAACATGTGTGTATGTTTAATATGACAATAGTTCTTCCTCCTCGCTATTTCTTTACTTTCATCTCCTGGTCGTCATTGGAAATGACTTTTGTTAGAATTCTCTCATCATCTGCCCTGTTCCTTAATCACACTTATGGTTTGTTTTATTGGTTTCACAGTTGAAGGTAGGTAATTGTTCAGTAATTTGTGGGTCTGGGTCTCCTTAGAGGAATGCCTTCCTTTGGTCTGCTGTGCTGATCCCAGATTTACCTATCTTCTCTTGAGTGCTGGGATAACTTATGAGGTAGTCACTGTTCTCAAGTGATAGCATTTGTTGGGGTGGATCAACTTAAGGCAGCTTTAGCCTGTTTTTTCTTCAGAACATGCTACTGTCACTTTTCACTTTTGTGCAGGGCAGACTTAGAGAGAGGCCTGCCCTTTCATTGTATCTTCTGCAACAAATTTTATCTGCTACTGAAAACACATAGTATTAATGTGCACAAGTTTACATTTAAAATAATACATGATAAAATTAAAGATTTGTAGCAGGTAACCGTATTTAAGTATTATAGGCCTACACATTATTAAAGTGCCAAACTAAGTTAGCCTAACTGCTGATGCCATGTAGACTAGAAAATAATGCATTAACACAGAACGGCCTGCTTTCACATTGAGTAGCTGTTTATGCAAGATGTTTCTCTTCATTTTGATACAGATGTTGTAACTTCTGAAGCCTACTGTTAGCTAGTGAATGGACACTTGTTTTGTATAAGACAATTGATAGTGAGGTTCTTACGGGAAGGAGACGAAAACGACACAAAGAATGATTCATGGGAAGAAATTTTGGATCACAAGAAAAATATGTTGTAACCTTTCAAGGAATAATGTCTGAAAGAGAGTTATCCTCTGGTGAGAGCATGGGAAGTGAAAATGATCCCAGAATTCTGCTGCTATTCTATTGGTGGATGAGAACACGAAAGTAAATAACGCTGGAACATTGATTTTGAGCGTTTATAATAGTGCATGTTCCTAGAGTAGTGCGGATTCCTTCACCGACTCTGACCTGAGACTCAGCTTTTTCAGCTTCTGATGCCTTTCTTCATGTGAGGCTGCTTTCTT
Source organism: Triturus cristatus (assembly GCF_964204655.1). Classification (NCBI taxonomy): domain Eukaryota; kingdom Metazoa; phylum Chordata; class Amphibia; order Caudata; family Salamandridae; genus Triturus; species Triturus cristatus. Next base: position 908,391,612 of record NC_140590.1, on the reverse strand, counting down.
AAGGCTACTCCTTGAATTGATTGCTGTTATTTTGAGCTGATAATATTTTTCAGCTTGTAATGCAAAGGCTTTTTGTTTTTGCATTGATCTTGCTCTCATCAGAACTCTTTATGTGTTTATGAACTGACATCTTTCCTCTCTTAATCCAAATTCTATTTAGAACATGGAGTTTCCCTTAAGGAACACGTTTGTTGTATTATTACCATTTTGACGGTGATCTTGATGAACCTTTTGTTCTATTTTATAATCAAATATTGATTGATGGATTATATTAACTTTTAATGCTGAACTCTAAAGATGAATGTCTCATATGTAAATAGATGAAAACTTTAAAATAAAACCTTTTAGCTCACACTAACTCTTTTTATTGAGTGAATTTAAAATCTTTACTTTAATGATGCATATGTCCTCAGTTCTCTGAGTTAACCATCAAAGGTCCATACGACCGGTGACAGGGGTTATTCAATTATTACACCCAAAGATTGACATACGGAAAACCCCACTGCATCACATTAAGATTCAACAGCAGATTACCATTCACGGTGTAAGATTGTGTGATTATAGTGCAACATCTGAACATTTGTGCATTGTGTTTTATAGCCTTTTGATTTTCCAATTATTGTTTATACACTTGATATATTACGGGATTTTGCCTGTGTTGCAACTGTGATTACTGTATTGCATTGCAGCTAGTTCACAGCCCCCCCACCTACTTTACCCATCCATCACCTCCAGTGAGTTAGGACTTTGTGGCTCATCCATGTATATCGAGTGAATGAGGTGTGAGTGAGGTCTGCTTTCCGCTACAAATCTGGATTTTGGAGCAATGGTGGTTAGGGCTCTCGATATCCTTCCTTTTGGAGTGCTTAGTGGCCATTACATGTGCATGTCAGGAGACAGATAACGCCTTTCACAAATATGGATTTTTTTTGGAGGCGTTCAATGTGGCCATTGTATGATTTTGTAACATTAAACAGAAATACCGATTTATCAAAAATAAATACGCATAGACATCTGTATTTTAACCCTAAAATGTTGGAAAAAATATAATGTTTTGTTCCAAAAAGAATAATGCTCCAAGTCCTCTTTCTATGATAGCCGAGATACAATTATTTGCCTCAATATATATCTATGTGAAAGGTCTGGGAGCACGGAAAGTCGTCAAAAGTGCAAGAAAAGCTGTTAGAAGGCTAAGCTGGAAAAAAGACCTATAAATAAAAACATGAAAACTGTCTCAGAACATTAATATTTACAACGTCGAATCCAGATATCACGTTTTACAAAGGAGCAGATGACAGATTTTTGGGATCAATGTATTTCAAAAATATTCTAACTACCTCGCAATCCATTCCAACCTTACATTCTCATTAAGAAGCGAGCAGGTGGATTTTAGAGTACATACAGCCCTCATGCTCCTAGTAGGGGTAACCTTTCTTGTCCTCATTAGGTTGAGTGATGACAGTACTGAGAATGGAGCTCTTTTTTTTTCCCTTTGCTTTTCCCAGTGCAGTAACAATAACCAGCAGAAGGTCCCCTGCTAGAGATGGATAGATCCACTCGGGTTTCAAGGTTTAGTTTTATCAGACGAGAACTATCCCAGGGACATCAATCTTCCATTCAAGACAAGAAAAAAATGCGTCATGCTAATGTAGTGTTCAATCCTCGTTATCATTTTTCATTCCATTCTAATATTAATAACCTCTTACATTTAGTCTGTCTTTATATTATCATTTCAGCCACACTTTGTGAGATAAATCAGCTGTGATGCCATCAGAAATGCGTTGATTAACATAATTAACACGCTGCACTAATGATCCCTAGAAGAAAAATGAAAGCTTAAGTTCTAGAAAAGGCCATTCTTGTTTAATGCAAGAATACACTAGTGATGCATCTCAGCGTGCTCGTGAAAAGACATTCTCATTAAAACTATATTGTAATGTTTCAAATGGCTCGTATGAAACACACAGTGAGTGTATGTAGAACAATGTTCTGTACAAGAAGTGCAAAAGGTATAGAAAGGCAGACGATTATGCTTGCAGGTATTTATGCAACAACCTCAATGTGGCACTTATCTATTTTAGATATGGGGAGCTAGCTCTGTATATATTTCAAAGTGGAAGTCACCATGCCTTTAATTATTAGGGCATTTTTTGATTTGCTTTTAACATTCGCCCTCATCAGTGGATCTGCACCACGTGTAGTACTCACTGTAGTCTGCTATGATCTGGCATGCAAATCACTGAATGGATTAACATCACACTTGGCATGAAATTAGAACTTTTCACAGAGCTTGTGTTTTGTTGGTTTTGTGTAAATCGATTCAGAAGTTTGAGACATTAATAATTTGAAAAGGTGCTAGAGAGGTATAACAGTTTCATTCATTCAAGAGAGGGTTGAGAGAACTAAATGTTTTATATATCTTGTCAGTGGAAATGCCATTTCTTGATTTGCTTAGAACTTTGGCACTATTTGAAGAATATGTATTAAATTTGGCAAACAGTATATTGAGATTGCTGTTAACATTTTCAAATGTGTGCACATCCATCAAGGGGACCCAGTAAAAAATGTTGGTGGGTTTAAACAAGTGCTCATTTGCTAATGAATCTGGCCCTGTGAAAAGAATTTGCACAAAGCTTGGCAGAATCTTAACAGAATTGGTTTTCTTTTGGAATGTCTTGGTTTAGGCCAATCCATCGAGGCGGAATAGGTGAGGAAGGGGAGCCGGTGTAAATATAATTTTCATTTACTTATAACTTTGGCACGGTTTGCTGAGTTAGCCTCGGACATGGCAGGCCACTAGCAAGTGATATCCACTGCAGATATTTCAGGTTTAGTGAAGAACTCATTGTAAGGCAAAGTAAAAAGGGCTGACGTTTCAGATGTATTTTTGATTTATTGATAACATCGCCACCTTTTGATGGACCTGCATGAAATTTGGAAGCAGCTTAGCCCATGTAATTTTCAATACACATTTAAAGGGTGTCCAGATCCATCAAAGGGGGGCAATTTAAAAAAGGTATTTACTGATACCAATGGTAATGTGTGACTAATCTGCATACAATGTAAAACCGTAGAAGGATTTCAACATTGGCAATGTGTGACTAATCTGCAAAAAATGTAGAAGTTTAGAAGGATTGATTTTCTATTGGTTTGTCAAGTTTTTTAGCAGTCCATCAAGGAGGGGGGTAAAGTTCAATGAAGAGACAATAACATTTTTATTTGTTCCTCAATTTAGTGCTATTTGATGAATCTCTAACAAATGTGGCAGGCAATTACCAGTGTTGTGAAGATCTAATTGGGCAAGTAAAAGAGGTGGCCAAAATATTTTTGGTTTACTGATAACGGTTTGGTAGATCAGCACAATATTTGTCAGACTCTTCACATTTTAACCTTTCTTTGGTTTACTTGGTTCAACTGGTAACATATTTTTGTTTTTTAACAGTAGATAGGACTCATTGATTTAATTCACCAGAGAATTTTGCATCGTTTACAGTATGTGGTAAACATCAGAAGGAGTGGCTCACACTGTTCCTCTTCTGCTCGACAACGTCCACAGGAGTGCCGTCCTTTTCCTCCCATTCAAGAATTTGTCGCTCCATTTCTACAAGAGAGTACTCTTTTGGGTCTTTTCACAGAGACACATGCAACAAATTCTGTGCTTTGGGGAGCCGAGACTCGGTATTCCAGTGAACAGAGTCTCTTAGATCTGCTCATAGAGGCTGGAGGAAGAAGAATACTCTCCTGTGATGAGACTACAAAAAGTACCAACTTCTTCTATTGCATGGGCTATCTGCCCCAAGGCTGTTTTGCTGGGGGCTGATAAAACAGTGATCAGAGCCACTTTGAATGACTAGAGGAGGCATAAGGTCACTCCCCAATGACGAGCACCACAAACAGCAACAACTCCCACTGTGCAGGAAGCCCGGGCCATGGCCAGCCTCATCTATGGTCTTCTCTTTCATCTTGATTTATTTTCACTGCAGCCATGGGAAAAAGAAAGGCCAATGTCCCTCTAAATGTGTTATGTTATGGTAAACAAAAATCCTCTTCTTTGCTCAACAATTTTCTGGCTAAAGCAGCTGGGGTTTAAATGACAAAATAGCCAATATGGAGCAACACATCTACACTTCTGGTAATATCCCCAATGTAGCAAAGGAGGCCCAAGAGTTATAGGTGGGGGTACATTGGGTGAGTAATTTTGATCCTGGTGCCAACTTCCCTCCCACATCAAGGACAATTGTCAAGGGCACTAAATGGGCAGGTAGTTGGCAGCTTCTTGGACAACCCATTGTGGTGAATAAATCGTTTAGGCTACTAGAGGACATATTGGCTCCTACCTTAAAACAAATAGAAAAAATACTTCATTATTCAATCTAGCTTCAATTTGAATAACTGCATGAAATACTTCTACAATGACTGACTTTCTGAGATAAGAACAAATTAGATTGGCAGTGACTGAAGAATCTAATGTCAAACAATCTGCAAAACCCTCTATCTCTGCTTCAATTAAAGTTTATATCTCACACAATGATCATGCTCACAAAATGAGTGCCTCAACTTATTAATGGAGTGAGACTAGAGCTCCAGTCATACCTCTACCCTTTAAACAGCACCTAAAGTCCTCCTTGCCCCTTACTAAATCTCAGAAAAAGGACTTCTCATAACATATAACAATACTGTACACTTGCTCTGTTGTGATTTTAGGGTACTTTGTTTAATGATTTAATCGTGATTATATGGGTTTCTGGGCTTGGCATATCTACTAAAGATGATTGTAATGTCATAATCGTAAAAAAAATCAGAGGCTTTTTAGGTATTTTACTTTCTACCATGCACACTGGTTCTTTAATTAAAATCTGCGTTCTTCCTTTAAGTCATTTTTGCAAACTATCTATATGTCACAGAGATGCTATGTAATAATGACATAAATAAAATTTCAATTCCAATGGCCTCTTTGGATGTTAATGTCTAACATTTATCTGAAGGTACTTTTGATCCAAATAAAACAGACTCAAATGATTAAAAGTTCTTAGGTGTAGGTCATACAAAAATTTCAAGCCTTCTTCCCTGAAATTTAAGATGGTAGTTGATTAGGTATTGGCTCTTACTGACATATGGCCAGCATTGCACCTAAGTTGAAGAATGCAGAATGGCCAATTTGTATTAGACGTTTTGACAACATGTTTTTCAAGAAACGTGGGTGATAAATAAACAGATGCCCAAACTACATATGCCATTCCAGCCTCACTCTCTTTTCTCAGATAGAGTTAGAGGTGGATTTTCCATTTGGGTTTTCCTATCCTTTAATCATAAAATATGTTTTTGTGTGTATATGTTTATGGGTTTTCTTTTAGCACAAGTATAGCTAAAATTGACTGTACATAGTCAAAGATGAGTATAAAGTCAATGCCTAATTGGAGAGGAAACTGGTTTGTGGATTGTTATTTAGAGTCAAACAGTATTCTAAAGGTCTGTCTAACATTTAAGTTGTAATTTTGTTTTTTCCTGAAGCATTTCCCCAGCGTGCTTTTTAACTTTTATAATGATCATTTCAACTGTTCAGATTGTTCAACTATTTCCAAACTCTTTGGTGTGGTTAAGAATATGATATCTCAAGCTGCTCCACTGTTTGATCATGATTTTTTGCCAGTTTGACTGGTGATTTCACTATCAAGATGAGCCCAGTCAACACTACCTTTGATCATGGCAGGGTACACCACCTGTATAAGAGTACATCCTTTATTAACACTCCTACAAGAGAAGGTTTTTCATAAAACATTGGCTGTAAGTAGTATGTGTAATGCCAGTGAAGTCTTTTAATTGGACCTGGGTAAAACACAACCATTTGATGCAAGCGGATGACAGAGTCTCATTAATTATATTTTTGTTTCTTCTAACTGATGTGGTCCTATTGTGCATTGTTATGTATGGATTGACCAATTTTGTGATCATAATATTGTAGTTTTAAGCTTATAAGGGTTCAATAATATTACTCACTTGAATTATGTTACACCTTTTAAGGGCACTGCAAAAAAGTGGAAAAAGATTAAACTGTGACTTGATTAATCCAAGTAATCTATATTTTGATCTCTTTATGAATAGAAATAATGAGGTACCACAGTGCCTCTTCGAAGTTAGAGATGATCATTATTTCCTGGAAGTATTTTATGAGATATGTAATATTGTTAGTTACCTGTTGAGTGCCCAAAGTAGAGATAGTATGTCAGGGAAACAAGGATAAATGGTTCAGTTGTGCTTGTTCTAAAGCTTGCGCTGAATTATACTCTGCTCTTAAACACTTACCTCATAATAAAGGCTGCTTGGTGTAGACGCCTTTATTAAAAAGCAATTAGTGGCAGGAAGACTAATATTCAAAACAAAGACTGGGAAGATTTTCTTATTGATAGGGCAATGAAAGACCAATGCTCACTTTGACAAGTCTTTAATGGTTCACTCTTTAACAGACGGCTCGAGTCAATGCAGTGTGCAGCTCCTGCTTCCATGTCCTATGCACGCTGCAAAGGATCTTCAAATGTTTGCCTCAGAAACTGGCCAGACCATCATGCAAGCACTTATCAATAGCCAACTGGACTATGCCGGAATCTATAAACAACTCATATGGAGACTCCAGACCATCCAGAATCCAGTCATAAGGCTCAAATGAGCTCCTAGGCTGCACCCAAATCACACCGCACCTCAGGAGGCACCACCGGCTCCCCATTCATAAGTGCAGCCAATTCAAACTTCTTACACACACATGCAAACCCCACGCAACACAAGACCATAAGAACTGAACAGCTACATGCACTTTCATCAACCCACCAGACGCCTATGATTTGCCTCAATCTGACTTGCACAAACTCCCTGCATCCGCAAAAGCAAAACTGGAGGCCGCTCATTCTCCTACATCACATTCAAGGCATGTAAAGGCCTACCTCAACACATCAGATCCTCCTCCTCGTTTCTTCAGTTCCACAAAAATCTGAAAACCTGGCTTTTTGTATAAGGACCATGGGGACCACACACCTACATGCCAGCCCAAGCACCTGGATACCCTCCTGGGGAATTAGTGCACTATACAAATCAGCATCCCATACCTCAATTCAGATAATGTAATTAGGCTACACTCCCTTATCCCGTCTGACAAGTGGGTCTCTCATTTTAGGGGCATTTATATCTCTAATGTAGAGGAGTCTTTCATTATCACAATTGGGACAAGAATAGCTTATTGTATTCATTAGGCTGTAGAAGCAATACATTATCCACCCTTAAGAAAAGCACTGGGGCCTGACAATACAGATCTATAAGCTCATATGGTTCTTAACATTTTGAAAGTTCTAGCAACTCAATTCTGCCTACATCATGGTCCAATTAAATAATTCTGCAAGTTCATCAGAAGCGTTTCATGTCTGGGAGACCCACATTGTTACAGCCCAAAATCCCCGATTCAATAGTGAAAATATCTGGCAGAGTCCTCGTAGAGAGAATGTTGTTTTGAGCTACTGAAAAAAAAACACACACAGGAAGTCAGTATGGTTTTAAGGAAGGTCAAATGTTTAAATCTGAATCTCTTGATTAACAAGTACATGACAGCTCTAGGAGGTTCATTCCATCTAGTGTTTATGGATCTGAGCTCTGCCTTTTATAGTGTCAACAGGGCCAAGCTTTGATCCATACTTTCTTCAATGTGCATTAAGAAAGATATCTTAGATTTCTACAACGACTTCATATTAATCTTCTTGCAAGGGCCAGGTTTGGCTGGAATGGGGAGTGTTCCAATGCTTTAAAGCTTGCCAGATGTATTTTTCAATGTTGTGTATAAGCATGTCCCCAAGTCACTCCGAAAGCAAGAAATAAGGACAATAATGCTGTCCTAATGTCTAGGACAGCAATTAAACTACAAAGGGGTATGTTAAGTTCACTAATGGAAAACACCAAAAACTAATTTCAAAGAGACACATATATTGACCTTGGAACCAAAGAATACTAGATCTAAGGATTTCAGTATTCGAACTTGTAACATTGCAAATTTTACTTCAATTAGCTACCTTGGTGTTACCTTTGACACTTTTTTTTATTTGAATAGATGTATTCCATTTTCAGAAAGTCCAATATTTAACATATTCAAACTCCTGTATGATTGAAATTTGCAACAGCAAATGTATTTCTAAGGCTACCTATGGTATTCACATTGTGAGCTATATTGCTGTAGCAAATGTTCCAATGGAAGAAAACAATTTTTGTAAGAAACTCTGAGCTTAGCACAAAGGATTTGTTCCTTTGCCTGTCACAAACAGCCTCAACTCTCTAGAAAGCCTCTTAAAATAGCTCCTCTCTTGCTCTTAGTCTGGTGTAACCACAATACTGAACTGAATCACAGAATCATTAAGGGTTGCACGAAGCAATCATCCAACAGCCCAGAGGAAATCTGAGTTGCTTTCTCACCCATGAACCATACAAAGCAAGTAAAGGGCATGGGCTAAGAAGGTGTCTGGCATTTGTTTTGAAGCCAAAAGAGAATGTTTGGGACCTATGAAATCCTCAGACAGGTATTTTCTATTACTGATATAAAATTGGGAATGGATGCCCAAGTGACAATAGAATATTCTAATGATAAAGGGTTAACTAAGTTCAGATTGAGCTCCATACATTTCTTGTTGTCATTTCCTATAGGCCGGTCAAAACTTGATGTTATTAACCCTTGTGATCAGTCATCTATTTGAATGACCAAGCATTTTTTATTTTTTGGGAAAATGCATAAACTTGCTTTTGTAAAATATCTAGTTACTGTACTAAAATCCAGCAGTTTAACAAGGTGTAGACCAGCCTTTTGTTTTTACAATTGTAAGAACATCCTGTCTGTTTGCTATAGTGTGACCTTTTTTTTAGCTGTTACTGTTACGCAAAGGGAATTGTTATCTGTAAATCACAGTAATTTATAAATTGATATTTCATCATGTATTGTTGTGGATTACAGTGTTGTATGTATTTAATTATTATGTTGATCAAATAAACTATGCTACCTGACTGACACTGACTGAATGCCAAAAATGCCACTATGTCTTTTAGGAGCACCTGGTAAGCAAGTGTTCAAGTGCGCTTATTTTTTTATCATGGGACATGTTATGAGTGATGTAATATGGGAGGTAAGTAGCAGTGCATGGTGAGGACGTGAGTTATAATTTCTTTAGGTAAAGAGTTATAGTTATTGAGATAACTATAACTGGTGAATTCCCAATGTTTTGTTTGGTTAAAAACCTATGTAACTGATATTTTTACCGAATTATAACATCCCTTTAACCTTTGTTCTTTTTCATTGAATTTGAAAATACTTTTTTTTATTAAAGTGAGATATTATCACAATTGGTAACTATAACGTTACTTTAAACTTTGTTTTTTTCAGTAAAATTCTATGTTTTCTTTAACGTAAAGTAAGAGGTCTATCACTGTGAGCAGGGTGGTGTTGGGGCCAGGGACTGGCCTGCAGCTGGACCTCAGAAGGCACCTAGCCGCCACTGTTGCACACGGCTGACTGTGTCATGTAACATTATAAAGGCTGTAGATTTAAGTGAAACAGACTTACTGGCTTTGTCAGTGTCAGAACGCCCCCCCCAAAAAAAACTGCGTATCTATTGGCTTTCTTAAGGGTCAGCCCTTCAACATATATAAAGAAAACGTATTGACTTGGTCAAAAAGTCACCAATAACTATGAGCAAATTTACATTTTATAAATTCACATACTGCAATGTTTAATAATTGAGATTGCCACAAAACGTCTTTGAATCTTATTTATTACATTATGATGGCCACAAAGTGCAGCCAGAGAACCAACCACAAGGGATCACTAAAATCCAGCAGAAGCGTATACAGAAGAGTGACTGTGCTTTTTTAATGTTGCTGGGAAACTTCTGCAAAATACTTTGTGGTTCTCTTGACCATTCTAGGGGCACCACCAGCATCCAAATTTATAACCAAAGAGCCCTCGTAGGTCATTAAAGTGTGCTTCTCGCTAGGAGCAGAGAAATATTAATAATATATAAAATGTATATTTTTTTTTATTATTGTTTCCCACCCAGGACACCCACACTTTACAATAACGATATATAAAGATATATCTATTATCTACTGGCGGTTGCCAGTAGATAGTTATAGTTAGGACTGTGTTTCCGTAGGAAATCTGAAAATTCTATTTTGAATAACTTTGACACCAGTTGACGAATCCTCGGGGTGATTCGTCAAGCGGGGACTGAGAAAAAAGGGGGTCCCAAAACGCGTATTCCCCATGCATTTTTCCATAGGACCTTTAGTCGAAGGTACAGCCCGAACGGCTGAACAGAATTACTTGAAATTTGGCAGAGAGGTAGTCCTCAGGTCAGGCATGTGCCTTTTGCATGTGTGGAGTCAATCTGCTCAGTATTTCCTGATAAAATTGCAGTTAAAAGCACATACATATCTATAGCCGCGCACCGTGCGCGCACCCTAAGTTGCGCGAACGTAATTCTGATTGGTGGTTACATGTCAGTCAACGTTCGAATCAGTTGAAATCAGGAAGTGTCGGCCGCTATTTTGTTTGTTGTGGGTGCGAGAGTGAAAAAGAGAGGTGGCGAACATGAAAAGGGGGCAGGGTAGACAGTTCCTGACCCCCTAGCCTTTGTCAGGGGGTCCCTAAAGGACCCCGAAGGGTGAAAAAACATTTAAATTTGTTTTCCAAAAAATCGTGGGGTGCGCACACGGTGCGCGCATGGTGAGAAACCTTAAAAAAAAGAACAAACAAAAAAACATACATAACTTAGCATTTAAAAAAACGTACAAATTCACTTAAAAAACCATAGGTTTCACACACGTTATAGTTAGGAATTAGCATTTAAAAAACCTTGCAAATTCACTTAAAAAACCATAGGTTTCACACATGTTATAGTTAGCTGGACATTTCACTCGCAAAAAACCAATGAAATTCCCCCGTTATAGTTAGTTCAGATAACTATAACTCGCACCACCGCCACTCTATCACAAGGATGATGTCATCAGTGATGTCATGAGTGATGCCACTGACCATGTCATGAGTAATGTAATATGTGACGCCATGAGAAGTGGATTGCAGGCGCGCGAATTATAGTTATCTGAACTAACTATAACGGGGGAATTTCGTTGGTTTTTTACGAGAGAAATGTCCAGCTAACTATAACATGTGTGAAAACTATGGTTTTTTAAGTGAATTTGCAAGGTTTTTTAAATGCTAATTCCTAACTATAATGTGTGTGAAACCTATGGCTTTTTAAGTGAATATATATATATATATATATATATTCACCAACAAATGAGTGGACCCAAATATGTGCAATTTTGATTTATTTACCGTTCAAAACCGCCTCGCCAATAATATATATTAGTGAAAGCACTTATAAATTCCACAGTTGTGGTCTCGTCACAACCACGAAGAAGGTGCACACCAGGAGATTGAATTCTAAATATTAATTGCCATCATGTTAAAAAACACACCGGACAGCCGCGTTTCGGCATATACGCCTTCCTCAATGTTCTTCACTGTCAGAACTATTCAGAGTTGTCTGCTTCTTTTTTTGCATAATTTCTGCATCACTATGCCTAAAAGGGTTTTGTTTTGATATATATATATTATATATATCAGAATATATATATATCTCCATCTCTTAGATGGAGCATTGGAAGCCATGAGCATTTTGGTGGCTCTGTAAGAGCACCCACAGGCAATATCACAGGCAGTGGCAAGGCAGGGAGCTCCCCCTTTTTCAAAGTTGAGTGACACACTCCTAAAGAGCCGACTCCTATCATTGGCCCTGCACACCATTGTGCAGCTATACATCACCTGCCTGCTTCAAACATGAGATGGCACCACCTCTGTCTGCACATAAAGTCCACTAGGCATCAACCTGCTGGAATGGTGCCCTGCTAACTTTTCTCGATGCCTTTCACTCGCTATTCAAGAATTTACTCACTGCCACATTTTCTCTTTTCCCTTCCCCAATTATCATTGCATCCATTCAAAATGCCTTACCTGCTCAAAAGGAGCCATGAAAATATGAGCCATGGCTTAACATTGTCACTCCTCCATTGCCCCTCCACACGCAACAGCCAAAATGGTAAAATGCATCACACTCAAACCATAGAGAGAATTACCCTTTCAGGACTCCAGTTTTAGAATTATTCTCGTTTACCTTATGCCCGCCCACCTTTGCACTCTAATTGCTATTTTAAGATAGAAGAGGCAATTCCTCCCTCCTGTCACATATCTAGTCAAGCAAAGTGATCAATTCCTGTTCTAAAACTGAACAATTTACTGAATGTTTGTGCTTCTGGGATTAGAGGTCCTGTGATGAGATCTGCCATCATATTTGTGGTGCTACATAGAAACATGTCATGACCATACAGCAATGGGCAACATGTGTGCATTGGTGTTGTACTGTGTGTAATTTATCAAACATGTAATGCTTTATATTATGTGCATATTTATTTTAAATAATAAAGTTTCCCAGGGTTAAAATAACTCTCTCTATGTCCCATGAACTTTTGTTGGTGGCCCAACATTTTCCTAACTCTGGAAAGACCTTAAATCTTGCTCTTTACGATATACATGAGTGGACAACGTCTTGAAGAAAGTCAATACTCAATAGCTAAAAGCGTATGTTTTGTTGATTTTAAAGAATTTCGAATGTCTGCTTCTTATTCTGTCACTACCGCAAAAGACAGAACATAATGGACTATGAGGATTTTCCACAATTGCAAATGCACTTTTGCCACTAAACACTCCATGTTTCCTTGTACCATTAATTAACCCAGATGTGGAATTCCTGATGACAACGACAAACGAACGTTGGTGAATTGGGCCGTGAGAGGGATGCAAAAAAAACACAAGTATTACACCATACATGTACCCAACACTGTACTAGTGTATGAAACAGGAGAACGTGTCACTTGATCATAGCTTTTACCATTAAAGTGATTTAGGGGACACCAGAGGTTGCGGCACCACAGGGCTGCGACCCTGGCTTGTCCTTTGCGACCCCAGGCACAGTCTTTGTGACTCCGGGGCTCAGAGGTGCCAAAAGCAGCTGGTAAACAGTCTCCTGGTGAGCCCTGCGTATGTTCTGCTGCTCATACTAGGATCAACTTTTATTTAAAAAAAAAAAAAAATCAGGAGAACAATGAACAATTCTGCATAAAGAAGAAAAACGAATTAAAAATGCACATTGTGAAAGTAGCATTTTTAATTATTGTGAATAAATGAAAAATTATCTTTACAAAACCTTCACGTTTGTGCTTAGGAACAGAGACAGTACCTTTCAGGTGATCATAAATCAACACGTTTAAAAAATGATAAGGAATACTGTAAGTCAGATTCATAGTTCCTTTTCAATATATGGCCATATAATTTAGTAGATTTGGACATTACAGCCAACTGTATTTTTTAAAGGGTTTACCTGTCATGAATCAATACATTTTAAGTTTTTGGTTTATGGGAATCATAATGTTTACCTGACATATCATGTCAGAATTATTATTAAAAAACAGGTGGTATCTAAAATAGACATTTATTTGTGTCAGTAACTGTTATGTTATTTACTTAATTGTGCACTTATTATGGGGTCAAAGCCATATGACATAATTTCCTCTGATGTCACTGAGGTTAAAAGTATGTGTGTCGTCACCTCCGCTACCCCAGGCATTTTGAATTTGACGAACATAGTTTTCACAATAGATTTCGGAGCGAGACTTCAAAAAGGTGAGCATCATACGATGATTCTGATTGTGTTTCTAATATGTGCACAGTTAACAGATGCCAAGCCTTCACAATGAATTCAGAAGTAAGCCGTCATTTTATCCCAGCGTGTTTCGTTTCAGGTGAGGAATATTTTATTCATAAATGAATTCGTTTGCGAAACTAGGTTTAGCGACATTTTCATAACAAGTTACGCCCAGCCTCTCTTTCAGCTTTGATATAAAGAGCTTAGCACATGAGGCAGAATGATGCCTGTAGACGAGAATGGTGTAGGGCTACTCGGTTTAATGGAATGGGCCAGGTTTTAATTCCCTTAATCTCTCAGTTAGGGCAGCAGCATTAGCTATACACATCTGTTCACTTCCAAATGCACGTGTCCACTGTTTGACTTTTGTTTCTCTAGACCAATGCATGTGTTCCTGCAGTATAGATTGTGGGTAGCTTCAGTGCCATATTCCACTAGTATTTGTACTGACACTTTTAGCGCCTAAACTTAGAGCCTACGGTTGGGTATTACTGGGCACATGCCAAAGTTTACCGGTACTTACAAAAGCGCTCGATAATAGTACATGAACTATAATACAAGTCTGAATTACATATAAAATCCGAAAAAGAAAATGGCTATCAAAAAGGCTGATTGTGAAAATTAAATCCCGAAACACAAAAAAAGAAATAATATACAATAGAAACAATGAGGAAAATCATTATAAATCGTACCACCAGTTGGCAAGAAAAAAATAAAACACTTTCAATACAGGACCTGGTGTGTGTGTCAGACTGCGGCGCCTGTCTGGGGGAAGAGAGACTTGCATCACAATTCAATGACATCACAGTTCATGAGAAAATCTTTGATGATGTATGATGTTTCCTGGAATCTAGAATACCAGAATCCACGAGGATTCTCAGCAAGGTGTTGAACCACGCCAAATGATTGCACTTTACCTGCAAACAAAATTGTGTGCTGGAACGCTCTACAATACGATGTACATGTGTATAGTAGTGCTTCATTTGTGCCTGTAGTTGCTTGTGGTGGGCACGGACACTTATTTTTGTGGATAGCGGTCTACTCTTCATAACTGGAGTTTGACCAAGAGCAAAGAGATACATGCAAAAGAAAAAGAGCAAGAAGGGGTAATAGAAAGATAGGAAAACAGTGCCAATGTAAGAAAGTAGGCAAATAAAAAGAACCTGCTTGAGTGAGAGGAAACTAGTGTAGGATGGTGTACGAACAAGGCAGACGTGGCATTCAACAACTGCACATTCAGCAACGCCGGTGGCAGGCTCAGAATAAAAGATTTCCCCCAGCATATATTTATTTTCTTTTTACAATTTAAGCGCAGGAAAGCTACCACCTAGCAGATTCGCTTCAAAAAAATTCTGGTTCTCAACAAAGAGATTCATGGTAGGGCTCAATAAAATCTCAGTAGTCAGCAAACGCTGTTTCTGATAAGAGAATCGTATCATGTACGTTTTTAGCAAATTATTATTATAATTGTACCTTTTCTGGTAGTAATAACAAGGCAGGGTTCAATTTTACCTCAAATCACAACATCTTACCTTGGCTCAAGCTAGGGCTACTGTCTGCTTCTCTTCATAATGCCTCATTTGAAGGAGGAGTACTTGGCATCGTAATATGGTTTTTACCCCCACTATACATTTTCAGTGGATTTGGTTTGCTAATAGGAGATATAAGTGAACGGCCTTCTCCGATGTTGACTGCTGTTCGAGTTTCGTTTCCTCAGGAACACCAAGATTGATCTCCTAATTACTGGTTGCAGATTCCGAAGTGTTTTTCCCTAATTTTCCCTCCATTTGGCAAATATTTATTATATGCTGTGGATTAGTTAGATGATTAAATATATTCATGTTTTCATATTTCATGGTGTGTTCTTGCTGAATGAATGGACTTAATTTTGGTATAAATGTATATAGTAAATACTAGGTCAGGCTTAAAAAAATACATTTATTTTTGGGAATAATAATACCTTAATAAAGTTAAAACATATTTTGGTTGCTAGATTTCATCAGAAAGATATAAGGAAAATGAGTTAGTTCTCTCAAATATCTCTGTTGAGTGTGGTTTAGCTCGCCCCTATAGATTTAGCTACCCCTATATGTTAATAATATAACATGTGTAACTAGGTCTTAGCAATATGTTAATTACACTGGAGAATCAGAGTAATTTTGATAATTTAATGTTACTCTTGTGACACAAAATTACAGAAAATTATGCAATTATGCCCACTTGCGTAATTTATAGTAATTTGGGGCAAAAATGAATGCCCACCACAAGACCACAGAAACAGAGTGAGCAGTTGCTGGCTGTTTCGGTTTGTCGTTGTTTTGCATTTAGCTCGATTTTTATTAAGCGCAAATTGCATCCTCGAGTTTATTTTGGACGAAAGGGTGCATTTTGAGAATAAAACATAGCGCTACATGCGGAGTTAAACCCCTAGCATGATTTAGCATAATTTTGCTGCAATTTCGAGTAATTGTGCTGCAGCAAATTACACAAGTTACACCCACCCCTAATTGTAACATGTATTGTCATCAGATATGTATTGGCCCTGAATATATTTTTGTGGGTTTTCAAAAATTGATTCATAAACTACACATACATAAACACTGTTCTATTTAAATACTTATCTGCCTATTTTGTTCCTAGTTTGCATATTTTATAAAATTAGTATTGTGCTGGTACTAAAAAACTCCTGATAATGCTTTAATATACTTTGATATACATCAGGCAAAAAATGATACCGCAGGCAACCTACCGAAATATTTATGATATTTCATTATGTGTACATATGATGTCCTACCGAAATACTGTGGACAAGAGATAGTGAAAGTAAGTTTATATAGGAAAGTATAGGTTTACTATATGTAATAATAATGTATTCCCTTCACAATATTTGAATTCTCAACATTTAGGCCACAACATGATATTTCTGTCCTAGATAGTCTGCCATACAACCATAAGCATCCTTCTTGGTGTAGAGAAACATTAATGCTCTTTAGGTCGAACTGTGTGATTGACAAGCACATCGGGCATAGAAATATAAACATACAATATATTCCTAAGGTTTTAACACATATTGCATTTTGTTACATAATAATGCACATCATCAAAATGGGCCACCTACATACCAAAATTAAGACCATGCTAATGGATTGACCAGACAGCAGTAGCATACCTTTGCCCACAACATGAGTGACCTCACATATGGCCCTAATGTGCAAATATCCAAATATCCCTTCCCTCCCCCCACGCCCCCAAAACAAACAATATAAGGTACATTGATAGAATTTAAACATCTATGCACGCTCTTCCATCTCACAGTGGGAGATTTGGGAGGAGGCACAGCTGGACCACCTCCATACCGCCTTTGCCAGCTCTGTCATGAAAGGAGATTTCCATTTAAAATTGAAAAAGATGTAGTGCCCTGGTACGCATGGGACATGCGCATAGAGGTAAGCCTATCAAAAGGTAATTTACTAGGGGTCCCCGAATATTCAAAGTTTTTGTAAGAGTACGATAAGATATCTGCCATCCTTTCCATTGTAACTGCATGCCACAACCTTGCATGCCATTGGGTGAATATGGTACATTCTAATGTTTCCAAGCAGCTGCCACTGCCATCTTTGCAGTCCCCAAGCATATCTACATCACAGACCTGTCCGCTTTAATTTGAAATTTAAGGGAGTAACTTCTAAGCCCCAACAGAACGTAACTAGGGTTACCGGGGGCCGGGTAACCTAGGATTCCATTAATCTGGGCCAAAATCTAATTCCAGAATGGCCAAATCGTTGGAAAATTCCACCATATATGCTTAAAATCACCTACCATTCCACAACCCCTCCGACATAGATCTGACGTATAGGGGAAAATCTTTTTTGAGTTTGCTGGGATAGATATGCCAATCAAATTGCAGTATATGAGTTTCCCACAAACCCATTGTTGTTTTCATTTTTTAATCAATTTAGTTATTGTTAAAATTTGCTTGAATCTTGATTCTATTTGTAACTTTGTTTTGTTTAATAAAAGCATGCCTTGGTAGGTAAATTTGGTTTGTATCATTAAAACATGTAGTTCTTACTGTATTGTTGTTTCACTGAGCTATTCCACATAGTGATTTTGATTTTGTATTTAGAATTGATTTCTCACAAGTGCAACATGAGAGCCAAGGAACTCTATAAGAAATTGTGTTCAGGTCTGTGGACTACTGCAATACACATCATTGTCTAACAACCTGTTTTATCACATCCATCAATTAGATTATGCACCCAAAAAATGGTTGATTCAAGAAACTTATTATGATCCTGTGAACATATTTACTGTTCCATACTACAATTGGAAATCTGCTACCCACATAAGGGAATTATATGGAAGTTGATAGGAAAATATTTGGCTATTCAAAGTCGTTCAGTTCACAGGAAAACATTGAGCTGATATTAAAATTAGGATGCAATTCTCAAAGCCAACACATCACATTTTGATTGGGGCAAAATGCCCCTTGTAGATGTGCACCCATAGTTTCAATTGGTACAAGTCTTGATTCATAACCAAGACCTGTAGTAAAGAACAAGTTACTTACCTTCGGTAACGATATATCTGTAAGAAACATTACTTAGTTAGATTCCTCACCTTAGAATATCCCCAGGCGTTAGGCTGGATCCGGAAAGATTTTTCGTCAGCAATACCCTTGCGCGTCGCTAGGCATCGTCTGCGGCTCCACGTCCGGTGTCAGCGTCGTGATCGCCGGGATGACGTCGGAGTACTTAGATGCCGCCCTCGCGCGCTGACGTCAGTTCTTGTACATAGCTTTCTGCGCCAGGAACGCAGAGCCATGCAAGAGACCGACACTGGTGCCAAAAATTCTAGGGCCCTGAAAGGGATGACCTCAACACCAGATATCGGTTCACAGAACGGGGAGGATGGATGGGGCGGTGAGGAATCTAACTAATTAATGTTTCTTACAGATATATCATTACCGAAGGTAAGTAACTTGGTCATCTGAAAGAAACACGTTAGTTAGATTCCTCACCATAGAATAGATACCCCAGCAATACCAACCCCGGTGGTGGGTCTGCGAACCAAAATCACACCAGAAAGTCCTGGAGAACAGAACGGCCAAAGAAGCCGTCTCTCCGGACTTGGCTGTCCAGGCAATAGTGTTTGGCAAACGTGTGCAGCGAGGCCCATGTTGCTGCCTAACAAATGTCCTGCAAGGGGACTCCCTGGCCCAGGGTAGTGGTCGCCGCTGTGGCCCCAGTGGAATGGGCCCTCAGCCCTACAGGAGGTTCCTTTTTAGCTAAGGAATAACAGGCCTTGATACACAAAACGACCCACCGAGAGATGCTTCGCTTGTGTACCACCCGCCCCTTCTTAGCGCCCACGTAGCCAATAAAGAGCTGGTCGTCCACCCGGAACTGTTTGGTGCGGTCCAGATAGAAGGACAGTGCCCGTTTTGGGTCCAGACGGTGGAGCCTCTCTTCCTCTTTCGAGGGATGCGGAGACGGAAAGAAGGTGGGCAGGGTAACAGACTGGCCGATGTGAAAGGCAGTTACCACCTTAGGGAGAAAGGAAGGATGAGTCCTTAGAACAACTTTGTCTGGATGGACAGAAAGGAAAGGAGGCTTAAAAGAGATGGCATGGAGCTCACTCACCCTTCTAGCAGAGGTGATGGCAACCAGTAAAGCAGTCTTAAGCGTCAGCAGACGAGGGGGACAATTATGAAGTGGCTCAAAGGGAGCACACATCAGATAGGTCAATACTAGATTCAAATCCCACTGAGGCGTTACAAAAGGGACAGGAGGGAACATGTGGGTAATGCCCTTAAAGAATCGAGAAACAACAGGGGATTTAAAAAGAGAAGGCTGATCAGCAAGCCGTAAGAAAGCAGAAATAGCCGAAAGGTATCCTTTGAGGGTGCCCAGAGCAGAGCCCTGCTGGGCCAGGGAAAGAAGAAAGAGGAGAACCTCAGAAATAGGGGCAGAGAGGGGATCCACAGCCTTTGCTGTGCACCATGCCACAAATTTGTTCCACCTGCAGGCGTATACCGATTTTGTGGAGGGACGTCTGGCTGCCAGAATAACATTACAGACTTCAGGAGGCAAGTCAAATGGCATCAACTGCCGCCGCTCAATCTCCACGCATGGAGGAGGAGGCTGGACAGGTTCGGGTGGAGGACCATCCCCTGCTGCTGCGACAGAAGGTCCTTCTGAAGAGGCAGTCGGATCAGGGGATCGATCGATAGACTGAGTAGCTCGGGATACCAGTATCTTCGTGCCCAATCCGGAGCCACAAGGATGACTTGGGCCCGGTCGCGCCTGATCTTCTTCAGCACTCTGGGCAGAAGTGGTATAGGCAGAAAGGCATACAACAGACCGCAACTCCACTTGCGACGAAAAACGTCTCCGAGTGAGTGCCGCCTTGGAAATTCCAACGCACAGAACTGCTGACATTGCGCGTTCTCTTCGGTGGCGAATAGATCTAACCAAGGCTCTCCCCACTGCAGAAAGAGGCCTTGCGCCACGTCCGAGTTCAGACGCCATTTGTGAGGGACTCGGATGCGACTTCGGCACATTGATGGAGAACCCCAGCAAATGCAAGAGGTCGGCCGTAGTCTGGAAGTGGGAGACGACTGCCTGGGGTGAGCCCGCCTTCAGCAACCAGTCGTTGAGATAGGGGGAAGACTGGAACCTCTAATCTGCGCAGGTTAGCTGCAAACACTGCCATCACTTTCGTGAACACCCGAGGGGCACTGGTGAGGCCGAAGGGAGCACGGTAAACTGAAAGTGCTCGTGGCCTACCGTGAACCGCAGGTAATGCCGGTGGGCCGGCAGGACGGGGATGTGGAAATAAGCCTCCTGCAAGTCCAACGCTACCATCCAGTCTCTAGGGTCTAGGGCAGCCAGAACCTGAGCTAAGGTGAGCATCTTGAACTTCTCCTTCTGGAGGAAGGCGTTGACGCTCCTGAGGTCCAAGATAGGGCGTAGGCCCCCTTTGCCCTTCTTGGGAACCAGAAAGTAGTGGGAGTAACAACCCCGACCTACTTCTGGGCCAGGAACGCACTCGATGGCCCCCTTGGCCAAGAGGGCCGTAACTTCCTCCTGTAGAAGTTGCAAGTGACCCCCCGACATGCGGTGGTACTGAGGTGGCATTGCTGGAGGGGTCGGCACGAAGGGGAGGGAGTAGCCCCTTTGGACGATTTGCAGCACCCACCTGTCCGATGTGATGGTACGCCAGTGGAGCAGGTGATGGCGAACTCTGCCTCCCACTGGCGTGGAATGGGCCTGAAAGCACAGACTAGGAGGGCTTTGAGGCGGGTGCTGCCGGGGTAGATGTGGATGGACCGGCTCGTTGTCCCCCTGCTCCGCCTCGGCGGAATCCACATCTGCGACCGCGTTGAGGCAGGTTCTGCGGCCTGTGGCTAGACGGACGTGAGGGGGCGCCCCTTCCTTGGCCACGAAAGGGACGAAAAGCGGAAGTTTGCGGGCACGGGTCTGAGAGGCCCAAGGACTTTGCCGTAGCCCTGGAGTCCTTAAAGCGCTCCAGCACACTGTCTGCTTTGTCGCCAAAAAGGCGACTGCCATCGAAGGGCATGTCCATGAGGGTGCTCTGGACATCCTCGGAGAAACTCATGGACCTCAGCCAGGTGTGGCGATGGATCGCCACCGTGGTTGCCATTGCCATGCCTAGCGAGTCCGTTGTGTCCAGTCCACATGGGATTGCACGCCGTGCCGCAACCCACCCCTCCGCAAGAGCCTGGGCGAGCCGTGCCCGCGCCTCCTCCAGACACTGGGGCAGCACGTCCTCCACCGTATCCCACAGGAAGTGGGAGTAATGGTCCAAAAGGCATGTGGTGTTGATAGACCGCAACCCCAAACTAAGGGAGGAGAACAGTTTCTTCCCAAACTGTTCCAAACTTTTGGATTCCCGATACGGGGGTGCGGACGGGAAGGAGGTCTGGGAGGTAGAGGCCTGGATAACCAGGCTCTCGGGCGTGGGATGCAAAGACAGAAAACTGGGGTCACCCAGTGCAGGGCGGTGGCACTGGGCCACGTTCGGGTCCACAGGAGGAACTGTGGAGGGCTTGGGCCAGGTGCCCCTCAGAACGTCAGTCAGTGCTTCATTGAACTGCAGCAGAGGCTCCGAGGAGCTTGCTGGCGGTTGAAGCACTTCAGTGAGGAGATTAGTCCTCACGGCCAGAGCAGGCAGTTCCAGCCCGAGGGCTTCGGCCGCCTTGCGCAGCACCACAGAAAACATAGCACCTTCCTCCGAAGCCACGAACAGAGGAGAGATGAAGCCAGTTTCAGGGGAGGTATCAAGACCACTGGCATCCCCCAGTTCATCTGCCCAGTCCTGAGATAACTGACACTGCCATGCCAGAGGGTCCTCAGACCCCTCCCAGTTGTCTCCGTCATCCGATTCCTGGTATACAGGTGGAAGGATCGGAGCCGGGAGGAAGATGAACCGGTCACCCATCGGCGTCGGATAAGGCGCCGAATGGCGCCGCTCCAACGCTGGGCCCGGACCGGGACTAAACCGGGGAATGGCGTCGTCCAAAGGCGGCGCCGGCACTGGAGGGGTCGGCGCCGGCGGAGGGGTCGTAAGGTCGACCAGCGCTGACCGAGATCCAGGCCTGGATCCCGCGTGGGCCTGCAGCGTCGGGATCCTGCAGCGACGACGGCGCCGGGCCGGAGCCGCTGGCTCGCTAGGCCTCCCAGTCGAGCCTGCGGGGCCCGAAGGCACGCCGGCAGGCGTCGACGGCGGAGCCAAGCTCCTCATGGCCACGAGGAAGTCTCTGATCTCTGCCGGAATCACGTCAGACGCAGGGACCGGAGGGTATGGGGTCAGACGGGACTCCTGCGGGTCCGACTGAGCCGTGCGGGTGGTGCCACCCGAACCCTCAGCCGAGTCGCGTGACCGGCGAGGGGAGCCAGAAGAGCGATGACACCTCTTCGACTTCTTGCTGTGCTTCGACTTACCGGAATGAGAAGACTTCGACCCCGATGAGCGGTGATGACTGCCGGATCTCGAGCAGCGTGCGGGACCGCTCCCACCTAGCCTTCGAGGTCAAGGCCCGGCAGTCGAGGCACGACTCCGCATTGAGGTCGGCCTCAAGGCAATAGAGGCACCGGCGGTGGTGATCCGTGACCGACATCAGTCTGTGACAGGCGTCACAAGGTTTGAAGCCAGGCATCCTTACCGGCACCATAGTCTAGGTCGACTGGAAATGGAACCAAAAGAGTTCAAAACGTTTAGTCACAAAGTGACTAAAAGGGTATGCTCTTCCCGGATCGGCGCTTACTGGTGCAGGAAAAAAGAAGAACTGATGTCAGCGCGCGAGGGCGGCGTCTAAGTACTTCGACGACGTCATCCCTGTGATCATGACGCCGACGACGGAGGCGGAGCCGCAGACGACACCTAGCGACGCGCAAGGGTATTGCTGACGAAAAATCTTTCCGGATCGAGCCTGACGCCTGGGGATATTCTAAGGTGAGGAATCCAACTAACGTGTTTCTTTCAGATTTAATGGTTAGAGAGTTCATGAAGATGATGAATTTGTAGTTGCCCCGCTATGCATAAAAAGTCAAGTCAAGTTGGGGTATTGATATTGACCTGCTGGTGTCAGGCTCTTCCTGCCCCTCCCCTGCACTCATGTCACACATGAGAGCACACAAGCAATAAATATAGATGCATTGAATTAAATTTGTACCCATAAGGAGGAGAGTGTGCTTCTGTATTCCACTGTTCCATGAATATGAAGAATGGTAGAGTATGAGGTCAGCAATAAAGGCAGGGAGCATTCCTGTCCCTTTCTGAAATGTGTGTTTCCCTTCAGCAACCGTTCACTAATTCACGACTACCAAACGGTAACATGAGGTGATCTCGATGAAGATTGTACTGTATATCTCAAAGAATGAGGCATATGCATGAATCAGTAAGAACTACACCCAATGCACCTCCTCCAGGAGAAAACATTGCAATGCACTGATGTGGAAGCATTACTGGCAGCATATTTTGAGAGTGTGTAAGTATAAACCAGCATATTACCAGCCTGCTATTTACTTCTTAATATGTATTAGTACAGTTCAAGAAAACAAGGCGGTGAGTCGCCTTACTTGCGTCTGTGCTGAGAAGCCACAAGGTTACTGTGATAGATAGGGGATAAACTATTTTGTTCCTGAAACATATTCAACTTAAAAAGAGATATTGTTATTAATGGGTTAAATGCTTTGGCCTAATTTAGACTGTGGGGTGGGATTTACTGCACTCAGTAAATACCAACATTCAATTTAATGGATTTACCATTTGCTATCCAGTTCCTCCTATCACCAGTTTTGGATTTCAAAACTCGAAACTACAGAAGAATCAGTTTTTACTGCACTGAATGCTGCATGTATCAGAGCTTCCTAAAATATTTTACCCCTGTAAGAAATGTGGGTATTAGTTGAGGGTGGTGAGTACCCACTCCAAATGATAACCACAATTCTTGTCAGAGTGAACTCTTAAGTCACTAGATTAACCTGAGCAAAGCCCCCTGGTAGTTATAGCACGAAGCAGACAGGCTTAACTCAGAGACAATGTGTACAGTGTTTATACAGGAATAAAGTTGAAATCCCAAAATTAATCAAGAGTTAGAATAAGAGTCAGATGTAATAAATAATAAGAGTGCGATGTAATAAACTAACGTAATTAAGAATTAAAATAAGAGTCAATAATAAACTAATGTACACCAATGTGACAAAAATGCAATAAGGGGAACTGGGTATATGATTAAAGATTTAAGTAGAGATAGCTCTAAGAACCACAAAGTGACAAATATAGTCAATGGTCCCTGCAGAAGAGCAGCGATGGAGCGCGGGCCTGATACACTAACCTGGTTCATGCTGGTCAAATGATTTCACCTTCTGGATTTTGTCCTTTAAGTCCCAATCCACCATAGGAGTACACTTCTAAAGCCTACCATGACATCAAGGGAGACATTTAGAGACTCACAGGGTGGCAAAATGTGGACAACAGAAGCAGGAGGGTCCATTCTAGGTCCAGCCACCACTGTTTCTAGCTGGGCAGTTGCAGGAAAATGCCTCTTGTAGCTTGGTGTGTCTTTGTAGCTTTAAGAGGAGGTCAGTCTTATGACCTTTGGATTCCACGTATTGCTCCTGGGTACAAGAAGGAAAACAGGTCCAATCTTCTAGGCTCTTCTCTGGCCTCCAACAACAGGTTCAGTCCTCTTCTGATCTTCCACATGTCCAGGGGTGTTCTGAGTTGGTTGCTGGATAGGCCACATTTATGCTTGGCACAAGCTTGTGGTTGGGAAGAGCCCTGGGGATGCACTAACCAATGGGATAAAGGTTCCTGTGGCTACTCCTCCCCACTTTGGATAATTTCAAGATGCCTGAAATGTTGGGCCACTCAAATCTTAGGCCTTGAGATCTGGGCATGTGTGTTGGGAGTGTACTATGGTAATCATAAGGTCCTCCAACATCTAACATTAAAATCTAGTTTTAAGCAGTCCCTCTACACTCAACAAACTCAGAGATATGTCTGGTAGCACAAAGCTGAGCTTTAAACAACTAAACAGTAGGTACACACAACTAGTTCTGGTAACCTGTCTCCTTCCTTTAGAGGACACCCTAAATGTTATATGACAAACCCTAGCAGGCTGGTCAAGCAGGTATTGACACTCCAGCGGGATCGCACTCTGTGATGTCAGCAAGATACCCACTGTGATGAAGACCTGTCTGGCTTGGGGGACAAAAGTAGGGTGAAGGCCTAGGTGTTAGCTACATCTACTTGTGACAGTGTGGGCCTTTCTTACATTAATCAAGTTCTTGGGCTCAGCCCACAGACCATCTGGTCAAGCCCACAACAACACCTCCAGATGCCCAAAGGCCCTTTGTCTTTGTCCAAAGAGTACGTTTTCACATTGTTCATGCCCATTCAAATGCTAATTACTGGCAGGGAGAAAGGAAAGAGCAAAATGCAGATTTAGCTTCCAGGAGCTTCAGACAGGGCGAAAATGGCTTTAAAAAATTCATTGTTCCAAAATATTTATTCCAAATTCAACATCAACAGTGAATTGGGCTTGTGATAAATATTTCAGAAAACTCCAAAATTACATTTCTCTCTGTTTCCTAGGTGAAGATAACATTTATTAAACTTAACATAGCATCCCATTTCTTTCCTATAGAAAAGCCAACCACAAGACAGTCAAAATAGCTTTGAGGTGCTCCTCACTGTAAGGTCATGTGTACCGTTAACTTTTACATGTCCTACTTTTAAATACTATATACCTTGAAATAATAGGCAGTAAGGCTTATGTGAGGGGGATCGATTATGTCTGTCCAAAGGGGTTATATTTTCAGGTTGAATTTGCAGTTAAAACCTTTGCCATGCTGTAATTTTTGCATTGTTGCTGCAGTGGGTGGCACAAACAATGCTGTAGCATGCTGGTGACATTTAACTTACAGGCCTTGGGTACGCTGTGGGTCCCATATACTAGGAAACTTTAGGTAAGTTAAACACGCCTAAAGGAGTATACCTATTTTACCATGTTGAAAGGAAAAACACAAACACTTTATCTCAGCAGGGGTAATGTATGCGGAGTTCTATAGCCAGATAAAAGGCAAAAAAAAATTTGGGGTGACCGTGCATAAATAACAATGTTTCCAGTAACCCCATTAAAGTTCAGCAAGTTTGACCTGCAAAATGTGTCAAGGGAATGTTGTAAGGGTGTGGTGAGTACAATAATCAGACATGCTATTGTGTTTGTACGGGGATCACAATTTAGCCTATAACTAGGACACGGGCCCTTTGTGGTGGGGGGGGGGTGTCAGAGGTTTGCAAACTGTCAAAACACAAAGAAGGGCTTTGTGATGTATCCACGTTCATGTATTTCTGGTGAATTATCAGCGTTTGTTGGGATTTCTCCTCAATATATATAGCAAATGGTATACGTTTCAAAAGCAGGTACACAACATTTGAAAATCGCTAATATTTTAGGCCCTCCATACTATTTGACCTATTATTTAAACATGATATAACACTATAAGGAACAATCCCATTTGTCAAATGTATAGCCTATAATAAAGTCAAACAAAGTGCAGAGAGCATGGACAGATTTTCCAAACTATATATGTATGGCAGTTTGGCTACCAACAGCATATTGAAATGCCGTTCTGCTTCAAGTGGACTTAGAGGACAAGACTAAATTAGGATGCACATAATCAGACATAACCATCAAGATGTCATCCACCAACAAAATATGTAAAATTCTATAGACCTACTTTTTCAAAGAATGTATTTCATTTGCGAAAGGATGATGCTTCTAGGTGCTTTGTGAAACAAGGCCCACATCTGCTCAGTGATAATGATAAACATTTCTTAGCAAAGTGGACTTATCTCAGTTCCATCAGAATAAAGACGTTTAATGTATTAATCATTCAATTAAGTCTGTAAGCCCTGATAATTGATGTAATTATCATCCAAATCTTACCATCCTAAGTGGGATGATAAACTGAGTCAGCCTTGCCAAAAACTGAAAGTGTAACCTGCAGGTCGCATGCAGTTAGATGAAGCATGATCATTACTCCAATACGTTTTTTTCCAGGCTTGCTATATATTATGCATTGTCTTAGCACACTCTATGGGATTATAAATGCAAAATAATATATCTTTGACTATGGGAACTTGATGATAAAATGTGCATATCTTTTAAAGTCAAAAAATATATAAGGCATCCATTTAAGAAACACCACAGAGAAAATATGTGAAAGAGGCTGTCTTTACTTTAAGAATAAATTATGTTCTCTCGTTGTAATGATATCTAATCCTTTATTATGTAAGTCTTGCTTAATATGCACATGATTATATCTCTTCATACTTTATCAGTCTTTAGTATCACAGTCTCTTGATATGCCCTTTAGCAGGCATTGCTCTTAACACATCAAAGTCTCTTTTATATGATAGTCTAATTACTTCATTGCATTCATCACAGTTCATCGATAGCTGCTCTTAGGGAGGAATCCAATGTCCCTGCAAACACAGCACAGCTAGTCAGGATACATTTTTTCAGGTCCTCTGCTCCACAAATGCTAAGCCTGCCTTTATTGAGGGAGAGTCCTTGGTTGGATACAGAGCTCAGGTTCAGGCTGCTAACTGGGACTTTTCTATACCTTCCTAACCCCACCCCTAATCACTTGTTTGGACTACCTGTTTGGAGTATTTGGAAGTAGAAAAATCACCAGCTGCACCCCTTAAATATCCAACTCCACTCTTGCCTGCAGGAGCCTATGCCCCTGGTTTGACTCTGCATGGTGGTCAGGTTAGTGTCTCTCAGATTCATGCACTTAAGTTTTTCCCTAACTAGCAAATCGGCACCTGAGAGTCTGGACAGGTCACTAGAATTGGAGGGAATGACATGGCCCTCAGTCAAAGGTGGGATATAGTCAGTTTTGGCCCATACATACTGCGGGAGTATGACCGAGTCCTATTCTCAAGCAGAGCACCACCTCTGCAGCCTTGCATGTAGATTTTCATGTGGGTGCAATTTTGCGAGTAAGAAAATAGCATTTCTCAATGTAAATTTGTGTTTTGTGAATAAAATACACAATGTTCCACACTTAAGCCAAGATGTTTGTGTACCACCATCAGTCCACAAATGTCTTTCTTTTTTTTTGTCCTCATAAGCAGTTTTCTTTTGGAGTTTTCGGAGGAATCAGGGGCCCCCTCGAACACTCTGATTTCGATGCGTCCATACCTTTGAGTGTGACTTTGGGGGACAAGCTTGCTCTTAACCCTTTGGGCCCCTTTTTGTCCATCTCCTGGCACAAGATTGTTGAAAGTGGAGGGAGCTGGTCATGATGACCCCTCAATTCAAGACCCAGCTTGAAATCATGGTTGCCATTGCCTTAATCATTGGACACCCTATCATTTACTTGACTATAATTTTCCCATATTCTCCAAAAATTTTTGTTCTTACTTTTTTTCCTTGTTTATCTAATTTATATACCCTTAATATAGACGCCAGCCATTCTCTATAGGTTGAAGGTATACTTCTTACCCAATTAATACAAATCTCCCTTCTAGCGAGCAAGGTAAATAGGAAGAGCATGTTTTCCTGATCTCTATTCAATAGGGGATAGGCTGTATTTTGTATGTTAATCCCAAAAATAACTGTTATCATGCTTACCTCTATGGGCTGTTCCAGTACCTCCGAGAGAGTTTTACCAATTTGTTTCCAAAATTCTTCCAGCTCGGCGCAGTCTCGGAACATATGAAGATCATCCGCTCTCTCTTCCCCACATTTAGGACACTTCTTTATCACACTGCTGTTAATTTTGGACAGTTTTTTGGGAGTCCAATATGATCTGTGTATCGTGAACAGATGATTCTTCTTTAGTGGGGCTGATTTAACCACTCGCCCAAAAGTTGCCATCGAGGTTTGCCAGTACTGTGGGATATCCAGACTTGGAAAGGTTTTACCCCAAATTTCGTTTGGGATTTTATATTCTGTTTCACCTGATTTTATGGAGGGCCCAGTACCAAAATGACACCTCCTTTTTGAAGGGATTTATAATTAACAACTTCTGCTCAATGTCATAATCCCCTTGCAGGTTTTCCTTGATATCTTTTATCCAACTATTGAGTTGGTAATATTTGAATCTTGCTAGTGAACCAGTTGATTTTTTTTCCAGAATCTCCCAGTCGATAATTCTGTTATTTTCTATTAGCTGTCCCCAATAGTTTATATTTCCTTTCCTCATAGGGGTCGCTAAACTGTCTTTTAGGCACTCAGGGGTGCCTGGTGAGTCCCATATGGGAGCATTTGTACTTTAGTAGGGAATTTTCAGAGTCGTTCTTATTCTGTACCAAGTTCTTACAGCTGCGTTTAAAGTCTTTAGTTTAATCTTTTTGAAAAATTTTGGGTGACCAAATTTGTACAAAAAATGATCTCCGTCTTGTTCGATAAGGGCATCCATGTAGGTAGGCCACATTTCCCGCTTACCCAGGAGTTTCCTTATGTTCTTGAATTGGAAAGCTCTACAGTATTCAAGTATATCTGGGCTCGCAATTCCTCCTTGTATCTTACTTCTCCTCAATTTCTTCCATCCAATCCTCACCCCCTTAGCCGCCCAAATAAAACTAAATATCTCCCCTTGTAGTTTTTTTATCTGTTCAGTCTTAAAGTCTAACGGAATAGAGTTGAATAAATATGTGAATTTGGGTAATATGTTCATTTTGATCAGGTTGGATTTTTCCCAAAAAAGACAATTGTAGACCTGACCAGGCTTTAAAAAGTTTTTTTATCTCTTTGTGGATTCTAATGAAATTCATGCTAGGTATCTTATCGAGGTCCTTTGTGTATTCTATACCTAAGTATTTTATTTCTTCTTTTACTAATGGGTTGCCTGAAGTTGTATTCCATTCTAAGATTTCCGTTTTTGACTGATTAACGAGATATCCAGAGACCGACCCAAACTGTTCTATTACTTTTTCTATCAGTGGCAATGAGCTATTTAAGTTACCAGTAAATATCATGAGGTCGTCAGCATATAATGCTACTTTCTTTTCCCAGCCTCGATGTTTAAAAGGTACTATCCCCTCTTCTCTTCTCAAAAGGCATGCCAAAGGTTCTATATATAGGTCAAACAGCAGCGGGGAGAGAGGGCACCCCTGTCTTGTGCCTCTTTTTATCTTTATGTTATCCGTAAGGGCTTCATTAACAAGTACTTTAGCTGTTGGGTTTTTATAAATGTTTATAATAGCATGCTCAAACTTATTCCCGGGGTTAAATTTAGATAGGGTGGCATTAAAGAAGGGCCAACTGACCCTATTGAATGCTTTTGCGGCATCGAATGTTATCACCGCCAATGGTACAAGGTTTTGAGTAGCGATGTCAATTGCGCTGACTAGCTCATGTGATAGTTCGTGAATTTGTCTATTTTTAATAAACCCTTTCTGATTTGAGTGAATCAGGGACCCTGCCACCCCTCCTAATCTCTTTGCTAATATCTGTGTGTAGATTTTATAGTCTGAATTTAAAAGAGAGATAGGGCGGTAAGATTCACATTTGGCAGGGTCCTTTCCTGATTTTAATAGGATACTCACTATAGCATCGTTCCATGAAAGTGGGATATCTTTTTTCTCAGAAAAAACGTTATTTAGGAGGTCTGTAAGGGGAGATATTATTCCATCTAGAAAGCTTTGTATTTGTTCTTTATTTCCCGATATTTTGTCCGTGTACAGTTCATCAAAGAAAGCTTTAAATTCTTGTCTGATTTCTATGTCTTCCAGATAATGGCCGGGTTGGGATTCCTTCTGGATTTTCATAACCCTATTACGTGTTGCTTCTGTTCTAATTTTCCATGCCAGAATTCTCCCACAGCCTTCACCATATTCATATTGTGCTAGCTTACTGGCTTCCCATCTCTCTCTGACCTTTGAGTCAAGGAAATCAGCCATATCTGCTCTCTTCTTCTTCTTTTTTTCCTCTAATACCTCTTTTTCTTGTGGGGTTTTTATTTTCATATATTCTGTATCCATTGTTTCCAAATCCCCTTCAATTTGTTTTATAAAGGCCTTATTCCCTTTATTTCTATAACCTGCTATACTCAAGATCCTCCCTCTGATATAAGCTTTATATGCGTCCCAGGCTATCTGCTTTGTTGTGCCTTCTTTATTTAATTCAAAGAAGAGATTTGTATCTTCAACCAACTTATCGATGCAGGATGTATCCGCAAATATGGTTCTATCTACTGTCCATCTTTGATTGCATGGTAAGGTTTTTACTTTAAGACTGAGTTGCACTGCAGCAAATGTCTTTCTTAATTAGCACACCTGTTTGGCATACAGTTCTCTTGAAGGGATAGCATTCTTTGTTTGGCATTACCTCAGTTCCTTGGGGGCATTGAGAGGCATGTCTAAATTGGCAGTACTGCACTTCAAAAACATTGTGTGCTCCCAGTAGTCGGAAGATGGTTCCCTATTCTTCTGCCACAAATGTAAAGAAAGATGAATCAGATTTATATCCACAGTGATTCTTTAGTGAGGCCAATGTGATTTTAGCCCACATGCATTTGGCCATATCCTTCATTACATAGACCATGCGTCCTAAAAAGTGTTCTCAGTCAGGCTGCTTAAGTCACATCTTTTTTAGAAAATCTCAATCCATTTAAGGAATGTCTACACCTATTGTGTATAGATTTTTTCCTGGACAAATTAGATGCATTTTAGTACTGTAGAAATACCCATTTGATAGAGGCTGCTTGAACTGAGCTTTGAGTTCAATGTATTTTGACGTTTCTCCCTTGTTTCTAATCTTTTGTGTCTATAGTGTAATAACGTATCTGCTATAATTTGCCTAGGACATGTAGTCGTTGTCCAAAGTGCATAGTGAGGAGTCCTCAACTGAGACACCTGCAAATTAAGCCACACATTGAATTCACCACATACATAGAAAGCAATAATTCCATTGTGATGAACTAATGGAACACATTGTTAAGGGGGAAATGGATGACATATTAGCTATGTCACTAAGTAGTGATGTATGTAATGTAACCACTGTTAGACGTGCCATGCTTGGCATGGTTTCTCCTGACTTTTTGCATTCTGACTTGCTGTTTTTGCTGACTGCATTTTTTCTGGCTTTAGGACTCTGGGCACTTTACCACTGCTAACCAGCGCTAAAGTGCATGTGCTCTCTGCCTAAAACATGGCAAAGTTGTCTTATCCACAATTGGCAAATGTAATTCACTTATATGGCCCTAATACCACATATGCACAGAGCCTATAAATCAAATGCTACTAATTGGCCTCCAGCAATGATTGTGCCACTCACTTAAGTAACCCTTTAAAATCGTCTCAGGCCTGCCATGGCAGAGCCAGTGTGTGCAGTTTTAAACTGTCATGTCAACCTGGCAAGTTAAGCCTCTTGCCAGGCCCAAACATTCATTTTTTAATACATATATGTCACCCCTATATTAGGCCCTGGACAGTCCAAGGGCAGGGTGCAATGTACTTAAAAAGTAAGACATGCACTTTTAAGTTTTATATATGTCCTGGTAGTATAAAACTCTTGTTTCACTACTGCAAGGCCTACCTCTCTTATAGGATAACATTTAAATGAACTTATTACATTTTATATGTGTAATTTCCAAATGAGAATAGGTAACAGTTCATGATTTGGGTCTCTGGAATTTAAAATCGTTACAATTTTGAAAATGCCCCTTTTAGAAAGTTGGCATTTTCCTACCTTAACCATTTAGGGGCTCACTTATGAGAGGTTTGCATCATGATTGCACCACACAACGCTGGGCATGTGTGTCGCAACCCTCTAAGTCGTATTTTTGAAGCCATGCAAAGACACTTAACATGGCTTCAATGGCTTCAAAAATATAGAGTAATGCAACGCAGGGCAAATCGCTGCATTGCATTACTCTGCACAAAGGAAGCATTCCATGGGCATTGTGGTGTTTGTTCCAGTTAAATGTCTCCCGTAGGACATGTACTTTTAAGTTTTATATATGCCCTGATAGTGAAAAACTCCTAAACTCATTTTTCACTACTGAAAGGCCTATCTCTCCTGTAGGATAACATTGGGATTACCTTATTACATTTTATAAGTGTAATTTCCAAATGGGAAGAAATAGTACCCACAAGTTTGGTGTCTCAGGAATCCCAATTTAAAATCACAACTTCTGGTGAAGTCAGATTTTAAATTGTATTTCTGAAAATGCTGCTTTTTGAAAGTTGGCATTTTCTTACTATAGCCACTTTGTGTCTTTTTTTTCCTCTGAATTCACATCTGTGGTGGGTGACAGCTGGCCTTTGTTCTTCCCTCTATACAGCCACACACAAAGGGAGCTTAGGTGTGATTGATAGGCCATCCACATCCCGATGGGCCATCTTTGGCAAGATGAGAGGGAGGAATTGACACACCTGAATAGGCTGTGTCCTCTCCCAACCCAAAGGGCTGCATAACCCCCCTGTGGTGAGTCTGGAGCCAGCGCAGGAAGGGCAGGGACTCTCTGCACTTCAAAGGCCTCTCTTTGAAGTATCTCCCACTTCAAATGCACAACTTGGTATAAGTAGTGGACCTCAAACACCAACAACTCAGTACACTTCTGGACCAGTGAATACTCTGCAAGGAAGAAGGACTGCTGTGCTGCTGAAAGGACTTTCCCGCTTCTGGACATTTCCTCTTGCTCTGCTGTGCAGACCTGCTGCCCTCCTTGCATGGAAGTGAGAAGGACTGGGCCTGCATCTATCCCAACCCAGAACTAACGTGACTCCAAGAGCTTGCTGGCTTGCCTCTTGTTTGAAGTCGCAGGGACATCAAAGACTTCAAACCACCCACTAACAGCACCTGGACTCTGCCATCATAGAGTCTTGCCCTGCCTAATGCTGCCAATCCAGTCCTGAACGCTTGGAAGTGGGTATAAAGTGCTGAAACTGCCAAAATCCATGCACTGCCGTCTCCTTTGACGATGACGCATCACACCGGCTGCAAGGATCAAGTACATCGCTTCACTACTGGCACGGCAATTCACCACTTTTTCAACACATCCCTGACTTTGCGTGGCACGTAACCAATGCATTTCCAACATTTAAAGGATTGTCGATGGTACTTTGGAGTGGAACAAGGTTGGTTCCTGTATCCCACCCACGCTCCATCGTTGGCAGCCTGAACTTTTGGATTTGACCTGGTCTAGTGCAACCAGATAGACCCAGTTGGCACATTATGCTTGAAAGCACTATATTTCAAAATATTCTTGAAAAATTCATATCTCAAGATCGACCTATTGGATTTGTGTCTTGTTTTGTTAATTAAATTAAGCTTTATTTTTCTAACCAGGTGTGGTATCTTTTTGTTTGGTGTTTTGTTGTCTGAAGTGTTGCACAAATACTTTATACATTGCCTCTTAAAATTAGCCTATATGTTCTGTGCCAAGGTACCAGTGGATGAGCACATGTTAATTTAGGTTTTGCCCTGACTAGGATTGGGATTCCTACTTGGACAGGGTGCGTACCTCGGATAACCAGAAACCCAACAACCATGCATTCATGCCATGACAATATGGATGCAAAAAAAAATATTTAATTCAAAAAGCAGATCAGCAATGAAGCTCCAGGATCGATGCAGCTGCAAAGTGAAAGAGTTGTGCTGGCTTTGTAGACCAGCTGCATGTTCTTAAAGGCTCATTGCTTAAGATGTGGTAATAACCTTTGTGACACTGACTGCAGAAACAAGGAAAAAGGAAATTGAGGCTCAAAAGGGTGAAGGACTGTGCTAAGGGTAGGGAGGATTGTGTTAAGGATGTTGATTTTCTCCATGAATGATCAATACATTAACATTCACTAGTGAAAAGCAGAGTAAGGAAAGGATTTTTTCTTCATTTGTGGAGCTGGGATTTGTTGTGTGGTGGTGCAACTTATTTAGACATAATGCATAAGTGTTCTTTGGTAGTTGCTATTTCATCTCAGTTATTTGGAGATATCGTGGATTTGGTGTGGGGACAGTGTAGTTTCCTTACAATGTATTCTTGATCTTTAGTGAAATACACAACATTGTAGCCCACCTTGGTGATAGTAATTGAATGACTAGGTAATAACTTGTGGATGGAGAGGGACTGCACCTGGAAATCCACCTTTAGTAACAGCAGAGTCATCAGTTTTAATGCTGCCTTGCCATTTCTAGCCAGCAGTCCCCTATGCCACCAGGTGGGAACAAAGCATAGGAAGGAGGGACGCTGTTCCTCTCTACAGTGGGACCTTTCATGTCCCCTACGCTCTAAGGAAAGGCTCACAAGGGACTCCTCATATACTATATAGCCACAATGAGAACCCTAAAGGAGACCCCCAAGCAGGTATGGTTTCTCAATTATGGCCCTGGGGCTGCGCACCTCTGAAAATCCTACACATTTACATAAATTCATATTAGATAGATCCAATTTTTTAGAGATATGTTTGTATCTCTAAATAATTCAATATATTTAAGTCTGGGCTGTCTGTTTCAGGCTGCCTGCCCCGCCTCGCTCTGAAGCAGGAGATGGATGCAGGACGCAGGGCTTTCTGTTTTAAAGCCCTTCACTGTCATTGTGGTAAATGGTTGGATGCACTCTGTAGGCCAGTGACACAATCAGAGTCACGGTTTCAGGCATCAGAGACTTTATCCCTGCGTTATTTCAGACGTCCGTCATTCAAAGGCATAGATCCCACTCTTTCATCATACGCGAGATTCGATGAAAGCACGTCTGAACTGGTGCTTTGTTCTTGGTAATGGTGGTGTTTGGTAGCAAATGTTGGGTTATGTATACTGTGATGAGACCTGTCATCGCGCTAACCTCTCCCACTGTGACACCCTAGGCCCTCCCTGCAGGTTGCTGGCTCCATTAGAAGTGGAGCTGCTGTATTTTTTCCCCCCCAAAATTGATCCAAATAACGAGCAGGGTTCATGTTCCCGTGTGAAGTTGATCCAAATATCCGAATCAAGCAAGGCGAGAAATATGTGCTTACAGTGGACAGTTCTCTGATGTATGACATTAAAACTGGCTGTGTCTTCATGTCTCTAAGTTAACACTGATGACACAAACATGGATTGACTTGCAAACAATGAATGTAAAAGAAGTTAAGGGAATGCATTTCAATTCCTCTCTTATTTCACATGCATTACTTAATCTTGCATTCACCAAGAGTTAGCTATTTTATAATTTTGTTGTTTAACTGTATTTTTTGTAAGGCTGAAGCCAAACAACGTGCCTGTCAGTGGGTTGGCCTCTCTGGAGAGTACACAGAACAATATTTATGTATTCCATTTGCAATTGACATTCTGTGGATATGTGTATGAAGGGGGTACACAAATGTCAAAATATTTGCAAGGCAAAAGTAAGAGAAATTAAAGTGCTTAAATTTGAGGAAGTACAGTGTATGTTTGGTGCGGTGAAGTGGCAGAGATGCGAGGAAATGCATTTGAAGAAGAGTGAAAAGAGGATGCTGAATAGGAATGAGAGGTGGTTGAAGATGTGCAGATGGACAACATATGAAGAAAAAAGAAGACATGTCTAACATAAAGCACACATAACTGCAGGCCAAAACTCCTTTCACAGGCCTCAATGCTATTTAATTTACAGACTCAAAGTTTAAAAATTGAAACATTTCCAATGTTAATTATTTATAACAATTCATTGTTGTTACTCATTTATATTAAACAGCTGACATCCACTGACAAAGCCAATCATACTGGCATGCTTTAGGTTTATGTCAGTTGTTGTGTCATTTATCTGGATACAATTACATCTCAGAGCAAAACCAAAATACCGGTCAGGTGGCACACTCCAGTAAGAGATTTATTTGACATGTTCCTTTATATAGAGCCCCCACTTTTTTCATCCCACTTGGAGACCTGTCTGCACATATTTCTATATGACTGGTTGCAGTCAGCAGCTGTGGGTGCTTCTTGAAGTCTGGTTAGAGCATTTTTCCAAAGTTAATGCTGCATGCAGTGCAAGACACTGGGCAAGCACACATTTTAAAAGGTTAACGTTGTCATGTTGAACAATTTACACATTACAGTAACTGTTGAACATATTAATGCAGGAAGATATGGGGCAGTTTTTAATGTGTTTAATATTTCAAGACTATGCGTTCCCACTGCTTTATAAGCCTTGCTTTAGCACTACATTTATTTGCTTCAAAATGCACCATTTGCCAATCTCTTTTTCATTTCTTTCTCAGGAGAGGGACTCACCCTGGACCCCATGGTTGTGCATTGAACTTGTTAACATCGCTCGCTATATAAAAGTCATTCCCAACGTTTACGCCCCACCACTTTCAAATGTCACTAGTTGCCGCTGTCCCCAAGTCCAACCCTGTACTACTTCGGTGTAATTGAAATTCCGCCCAGGCCTAGATACAACTCTGTAGTTATTAAGAGCAAACATGTCTTGTAATTCTAATTAACAGTTTGTACATAAACCTTGAGTTGTCACAGTGTCGGCAAGCATTGGGGTGTCGTTTCAGGAGTAATGCTTTTCAATGCTTCATCTACAGAAAAACTATGTATCCAAATGGAGCATATAAACCCACTATTATACTACAGAAGTAACTGAAATGTCTCAAAGAAATTGCAACTCTTCTATGATGAAGAACTGGAAATCGTCCTGAAAACTAATAACCAAAACTCTTTTATTATAGGAACACATGTCAAAAGCAGACCATCGCCTTTCCTACTGAATGATGGAAAGGCATTGTGTACCTCAGAAATGAGCTCAGAGATATGACTATATTAAACGACTAATCTAAAAAAAATTGAAATGTTGAAAAGACGAGGAATCCAGCTTAAGTTCAGAATTGCAGAAAAGCTAAGAAGGAAGGAAATGAGAGTTTATCTGCATTACCAGCAATATTACCGAACAGCATACTATAATTGAAAAATTAGATTAAAAGAAAAAGAATACATTATATATCGAGAAGTCTTGAGTAGTTAAGTGGAAATCGATTTAGGAAATATCCTAAATTGCAGGAGGTGCTGTGGAATTATAACTTTAGGGGGGCATTTTCTCTGTAATTTTATGTGGGAAGTTGATTCTGTAGCTAAATCAAAATGCATTAAAGGACTGATGCCCATAAGTAAAATGTGGTAGTTCCCGGAAGGAGAGTTGGGGCTGGCAGCTAACAGAAAGCAGAACCTGTCATATAATCAAAAGATTAAAATTTGTAATAAATAATGGTCAAAGGAATTGGTAAAACCAATCAAAAACTAATTAAATATTACTTGAATTTTATAGCTAGAAAGGTTATTCTATTACGTTTTGCTATGCAAAGCATTCATTTAGTGTACGGATTGTTAAATTGACTTGGGGGGAGCAATGCAGGAGGTAAAAGTGTTCAGTGGTCTGCTTCCCATGAGCAAAAAAACAATTTACCGGCTAAAATGCTTATCCCGCTGATCACCTTTGTGCTTTCTTTAAATAAGAAAATCAATGGTCAATATCTGAAGCATTTATGTGAGGTTTTATATGCTATTATTATAGTGGTGGGGAGGGGCATCAGCATGATCATCTCTGTATCAACCACTAAGTTTCCCTTCACCTAGCGATATATTTTAGCAGCATTGTTTAATACGGACGCCCTACAATATACTCTTTTTTTATGTTATGAAACACTTCAAACAGTTTAAATAATGTTGTAATGTGCTTAGGCAACCTCAGCTAGGCAGAGGCTGCAGCTCAATATGACACCTATGTATTCCATGATGACATATGGTTATTCTAAGGGGCAATCTGGCTGTTGGCGGACCAGCTGTGCCTGGCAGGACTGTGCTGTGGGGTTTTACGTGTGTTCAATAAACAATCTTACAGAGTATGCAGGTTTTAAGGCATCCTTGAATAGTAGAATTTTGGTGATTATCTGGCCAGGCATGAGGCAGTCCCAGAGGTGAAGGAAACCCCAACTATGAACACAAATGAGCAGTACAGCTAGTGGTTGTTCAATGGACCATTGAGCCACATCCAGGATTTACAACATAGACAGTACAGATGCACCTATTGCTAATGCGATGCTCTCATTGTGGCAGTGCATTAAGTTAAAGCGTGACAAATAAAAGCGTATTTTGTTGTTAAACTGCACTCACCTTGAAGGGCACGTGGCATGCCAATATGCTAGACCACATGTGAGCCGATGCGCGAGGCAGCTGAATACGTGCCAGAGACCGCGCAGGTGTTGATCGCATGGTGGACAGCCATGCGCTTTATAAATTCCCTAAACATAAAGATGTCAACAAGAACTCTGGCCGATGTCGGAGGCCAGAAGGGATTCTGCATTACATGCAGCTGGCTACGGGGACAGACTGAGCACGGCCCAAGTGTGAGTCAGTTCAAGGTTGAGCTGGCACAAGAGGCACACCACATGAGATGCGAAGGACGTGCATGAATGGACGCTCAATTTAAAGATGCTGCAAACTTATATAGCACATTCCTGCCAATAAATACAAAGGAACTATCGACACCAAAATGCAGATTCACTTTTAAACAGCTAGTCAAAACTGTAAAGGGTGTAGCAATGCTGACCATCGTAAATACACTAGAAGCCTACCAAGAAGCACTAGTTGACTTCAATATCAAATAACGTGACAGGCAGTACTTAGTAGGTGTCGGTGGCGAGAATCAGCACATATTTCTGGAAAACTGGAATCATTTTGCATCATAGGATTCTGACCTTGGGAGACAGAGGGAAAGGAAAAAAGAACGAGGAAGAGAAATACAGTAAAAAAGTGAGGGTGACAAATGGAGAGAGCAGGGATGCAAAAGAACCTTCAAGAGATAAATAAAATGAAACAGAGTGGTTGAAGAAAGAGACACGGGCGGAAGACTAAGGAGTCTTGGTTTTTAGCAACCTGGCATTCAACAGCATCCGAAGGGGTTACGACGAAACGCTTTGGCCCAATACGTTTATACTTATATAGAACTGGTAACATGGAAGGCAAGATGAAATCAGTGGCATAGCTACACCTTATATCACACAAAGGAGAAACATTAGAGCATTAAAGGGTTCACGCCTGCCCTTAATAACTTAAATACACACAAAAATTCAGAGACCTAGCAAATTCCCTGTGTGCTGCTAACTGTACTTAACCTAAACCCCAGGCAACTCCAAGAATTGGACGACGATCGCTTGTGACATGCTTCATCATTTGCCACCTTGTCTCACCCTGGTAAGATGGTACTACCAGGGCGGACTTGACCTCAGAATGGGTATTTTCTGAGGAAGTTCTTAGATATTTCTATTCTTTTACGACAGTGATTTAGGGCCAGTTTTGTGAGTTTGAAAAACCTATGGGATAAACCGCTAAAGTATCCTTTAATTTGGTGGTATCCCTGGATAGTTAAAAAGATTACCAAGGGGTAAATAAATACAGGAGGCATACTTAGGTATAATAGACTGTATGCGTCACTGTATATGATTAAGTATTCATGCCAACATGTTTCTGCCTCTACTAAGCCGTGGGTCTAATGCATTCATCAGGGCCATGTCTACGTCCCACTACACTGCAATTAGTAAGAGTTGAGAGAGCATTGATATAAGAGAGGACCTTACCTCTAGACTGGTATCATTATAAGTAACAACATAGAGCTATTTAGCAAGGTGCTTCATGGTTTGTTCTGGGTGGGTCTCTCCTGTAGTCACACTTTTGTCAAGGCAGAGATCCCACTCATCTGCTATTGGACCCCTTTGAAGAGACTACCAACCTTCATTAGCAGTAATGTTATGAATATATCTTCTAGCCCTAGCTCGAGCGAAACCTAGGCTGACCTAATTTCCTTAATATACCCTACATGGCTATTTGTAGATCCCTCCAGTGTCATCGCAATCCTTTTTTATGAATCTTATCATCACCTTTGTTTCATACAGATTTTCAAAGCAGGGATTTTATTTGGCATTACCCCCAAAATCTTATTTTTATTAAAACCCCCTTCCTCATATATTACTCAGGCTGAGTACGACCACATAACATGACTTGGTCAACAAACTGCCTACGTGGATCTCCAACAGATTTTATTAGCTAAGATACAAGCATTTGTCAACTGCTGATGGGTCCTGTGCCAAAACTCTAAATTCGCCAGTTTTAGTCTGGATTTGCATACTAGAGTTGGCTGTTCTCTACATTAGTTATTTCTATTCTAAAGCATATTTAGTAATTTCATTAGCACTCCTTTAGGGGATCTCCACTGCTCTATTGCAGTGACACGTTTTTGTTCACATACAGCACAGACTTCCTACCTGCTGTGGGTGACTCACTCTGGCCTGACATCCTACATAAGGACAACCTCCACACCCCAGGAGGTTCAAGGGACATGAGACGCGCATTCAGACAGCTTTTTTAAATCTCCAAAGTCAAAGAGTGACTAAGTAAAAAAGTAAGACTGTAACCAAATACCTCTATTGTTTAGCCCCTAAATGCTGGATCTGATAAGGAAACTGATCAAATTTGGATCTTTTTTAATTCATGAAAGACTTGAAGAGAAATCTTTTGAAAATACATCTTAGAAACTAGATGGCTCTATTATACCTTTTCTCATTTGTTAATGTATCTTTCATCATAATTGTTGTTTTAAATCTCTGCAAATCTCTCTACTGCTCATGTGGATGTGTTTGTGGTAACTAAATTCAAGATAATAAAAACATAGAATTATATTCATTGCATGTCAGTTAATAATTAATTTCAGAACACAGAAATATACTTATTCAATGATTAGTGACTCAGTAGATAAAGTAGCTTACTGTATATATATATATATATATATATATATATATATATATATATATATATATATTGCTAATTGTACACACCAAGCGGTATTAATAAGAAAATTTCTCAACCTATTCTTGCATCCTATCTTTTTGCTCAAATTGATTTAGCTGACCTATACAGGAAGGTTTATTGTCAGCCTTACCTAGCTATATCTCAGAGGGTGACAATTTGTTTATGATTAATCTAATTTGTAATACATACAGAGAGCGTTTTTAAATAATCTTTATATCCCTCCATAATATTACAATTTCACTTTACTGTATCCAGACACTAGATCAATGCTGTATCCTCATCCTGTTCCCACATGCTCCACCTGCTTCGAAAGACATTCAGATGGATCCCCACCGAATCCAGAAAGACAGTCACCCTCGCACTCATCACCAGCAGACTTGACTACAGCAACACACTCTACGCCGGTGTTACCCAGAAACTCCTCAGGAAACTACAGAACGTTCAAAATGCCACAGCCACACTGGTCCTCAACATCCCCCACCACAGCAACATCACCGAACACCTTCAAGAACTACACTGACTTCCATTCAGCAAAAGAATCCCCTTCAAGCCCCTCAGACATGCCTACAACAAATCCCTCCACAATGCAGGACCAGCATATCTGAACCATCAGCTCTCTTTCCACGGACCTGCCAGACACCTTCGCTCCACCCAACTGGCCCAGACCTCAGTCCCAGCCGGATGAAGATCCTTCTCCGACCTCGCCACCAAAACCTGGAACACCCTGCCTCTCCACCTCAGGCATCCCCCGTTGCTAACCCAATTCAGGTAGGATCTCAAGACCTGGCTCTTCGACTGAACTCCCGCACCGAGATGGATCAGCAGTCCCCCCTCCTCTCCCCCTCAGCGTCTTGAGACCCTCACAGGTGGGGAGCCACACTATTCAAACCCATGATTGATTGATGAATTGTACTCATTTAGCAGGGGTATCAGATCAAAGAGTTCTAGGTCCAGCAAAAATAGGGTCTAGAAAAATTTGAAAAATCTGGCATGACCACACAGAAAAGGTGGATTTCCCACGTGTTTTTAATAATATACCTTTGGTATCTTACAAATTTAAATTCCTTTGTGCATAAGTTAATTATTTCTGCCTGATCTCGCTTTTAATACAGATATTTATTAACAATAAAATCCTGAATCTCCGATGAAAATCTTAAAAGTGTCAGCATCTGCTTGCAAACTCTATCATCAAAATCAAATCTTCTTTGTCCACATTGCCTGTCTTCTCCCTCCACATAGCCTGTCTGTCCATGAAGACCATTCAAACCCCAGGGTTACTTTAGCCTCAAATAAGTATTTGACCAGCAGCAGCAACATCCTCAGCGTCTACCTGATCTCTTACCACTTACTCATTACTCACTTCCACTTCATTTCTTGCTCTAACTAACTTTTAACATTTCCATTAACAATTTATTTACAGAACAATGCACTGCACACTCATCCAGCTCTTTCCTTGATATACAGAGATATTTCAAACATCCATTTTACCACTCACATCAATACACCTAAAACAAATTAATCCACCTCTTTATTGTAAAACCTGAATAAAGCTTCTCCGTTGTACCAACTAAAGACTTAACCAATAATTGAATCCCCAGGCCACTTCTGCACTATGTCTACCTGAATGTCTATTCACATCAAAGGATACGTTCAAATCCTCAATATCCATTGAAACAAATAGGCACCTTCCTCAATGAACTGAATAGTGTCTATAGACATTATATACATCAGAAAAGCCCTGAACAGCTTCAACAAACCTATGCAACAACCTGTGAATGACCCCTCTTATAACAGAGCCACATCCTTGGCCATATGTACTATGTCAAGACAAAATCATGACTCGTGACATAACAGACCAGCTTCTTATGTCCCTGCTGTAGACATCCTTGGTCTATAGTATGCCATGATTCTTCAAATGCTGGGATATTTCCCCAGACAACCTTCAAATAGCCATATTCCAACTATATTTGTTAACAGACTCCCATTAAGACTATGTGTGAGGAAGACCCACTATAAAAAAAGTCTCACTTAAGTCCATCTAGACCACATTCCAGTGCTTCTTGCGTGACTCTACATTGCTGAAAAACTATTATTGAATTTAGTAGAAACGCATCATACAGGATTTTGATCTTAAATTTGCAGACATGAAACCACACACTCCATTTCGGACCACAGCTTTTCTCCTTACTACTCTGCCAAATGTCTTGGCATGGAAGGAAATACTAGAGATGGGTTTGCAGTTATTTATGAAGACTCCATTAAATGTCAAAGTATCCTGATAGAGTTATATTGCACTAGCCAGACCCGAATGGTGGAGCCGAAATCTGTAGATAATTACCCCAATAGAATAAATGTCATCTAACGTTCACTTGGTTATAACTGCACCTGAATCATGAATCAAGGCATTGGACATATGAATGCCCAGTTTTTCTTTCCT
This sequence comes from Triturus cristatus, assembly GCF_964204655.1. Taxonomy (NCBI): domain Eukaryota; kingdom Metazoa; phylum Chordata; class Amphibia; order Caudata; family Salamandridae; genus Triturus; species Triturus cristatus. The sequence goes on along the minus strand of NC_140590.1, from coordinate 908,347,088 downwards.
CCAACATTTCCTTAGTAGTAACTTTAACTTATACCAGAGTGAAAACAACAATGATGATGTTTAAAAGTCATGAATTATTACTAAATATTGATCTTGTTCAACATTGCACCAAAGGGACCAATCGGTAGAGCCTCAACTTTGATATTATTATTTCATAAGAGGGCAGCCTCTGAGTGTAGGTTCACATTCAAGTGAATAGTTCAGATCATTTTCAGATTCCATTCTCCTTATTTTGTCCAAAAAAATCAAAATATTTGCCAATCTAAAATGTACACTGGTATGCTTTTGTGAGACACATCACATTGTAATCAATAATTTGGATCTGGTGTCTTGCATCATCTAATGGTAAAGTTTACTCCCTCGGTGCCCATTAAAATGAAACAGGACTAAAATTATATATGATTTGGCTCCTGTAAAAGAAGAGGACAAAATTCTGTCCAATAGTATTCAGCAGAGCTAACTGAAAATGTCACCAAGTTCACCTGAGAAACAATCATTCTTGATCAACAGGTTGATGGCCTATGCACCTGTTTGTAAGAATTATACCCCCGAAATGGATTTTGTGTGAAAAAGTGGATTTTTGAGTGAATTGAAAAAGAGGCACACTTAATGGCTATGTACAAAACACAATTATTACCATAGGGCAGCAACCAATATGTATCGCACTACATGAAAAATGAATTTGTTTAGTGTTGTGATAGAGATTCTGCAGGTATTTCCAGTGAGCAGAGATGTGTTTACAGAAAACTACAACACAGACATTGCAGTAATCTATAACATACCATGAGTGCAAAGGGAGTTGAATTACAAATTCCTTATCACCCTAAAATAAACATCATATAGAGCAGAGAAGTGATTCAGATTAGATAGACCGGTCGGCCTTGGGGTGGCCTTCCCCTAAACCTATTGGCTTCTCACCTCCTGTTTCGCTGATTTGGTTTTTGTTGGTCTTCGGACTCTGTGCACTTTACAATTGCTAACCAGTACTAAAATACTTGTGCTCAATACCTAAAACCTGGTAAAATTGGCTTACATCTGATTGGCACATTTTATTTACGACTAAGTCCTTAGTAAAGTTGTATACCAGATATCCAGGTCAGGTAAATTAAATGCTAAAAGTAGGCCTGCAGCACTTAATGTGCCACCCACTTAAGTAGCACCTTAAAACAGGTCTCAGGCCTGCCATTACAGCCTGTGAGCAGCTTTAAACTGCCAATTCGACTTGGCAAAAGGAACCTTTCACCAAGCCTAAAACTCTCTTTTCAATACATATACATCACCCTTAAATTATGCCCTAAACAGTCCGTAGGGCAGAGTGCATTTGTATTTAAAAAAGCTGTATAGGTAGGTAATACTTTTCAGATTTGTATGTCCTGTTATTGAAAAACTCCAATATTTGTTTTACACTACTGTGAAGCCTACCTCTATAATAGGATAACATTGGGTTACCTTACTGCATTTAATAAGTGATAACTTTTATTTGGGAGCAGGTAGAACTATGATCTTTGGTGTCTAAGAAAATGTAACTTAAAATCCTCTTTATGGGTAAAGTCGGATTTTTAGTCACAATTCTGAAAATGTCACTTTTAAGCCTCGGGACAGAAAAGGCTCCATCCATCTTGAACCTGCACCTAGACCCAGCCTGAGTGAGTCCTGGCCCTCTAAGTGGTGCCCCTCTAGTCCTGGACTCTTGGAAGTGAATGAATGAATAAAGAGACTTTTAAAGCGCAAACAAATGCCTGGGGGCGTTTTGTCGCTAAGCGAGACAAAAGAGGGCCAGCACTAATCATCGTTTCCTGTGAGAAAAGCCATGTTTTCAATAACTTTCTAAAGACAGTTGTGGGACACAGCTGTATTCAGTTCAAAATGCAGGCTGTTCCACAGTAGGGCAGTGGACCTGAAGATGCTTCTGCCGCCCCAGGAGGTTTGTCTAGAAGGACAACCAAGTTTTTAGTAGAACCGGACTGAAGCATCCTGCTAGGTGCATACCGCCTTAGAATATTCTTGAAATAAGATAACATTGAAGGGTCTTATAGGGCATGCAGAGAGCTTTAAGAACAATTCACTGCTCAACAGGCAGCCAGTAAAGTTTGCTGAAGGTCGCTTTTACTGAATGAAATTTAGGAATCAATAGAAGAAAACGTGCCACAGCATTTTGTAGAGTTTGGAGCTTTTCAGTAAACCCATTGGAAGATGAAGGTTTATTGTTCTTAGTTGTGAGTTTGTGAGCTGTCCGATTAGTCTGGACACTGATGGGGCTGCAGGGCGTAAAGTTGCTTAGTGCGGATTCTTGACTTATTTCCCAGAATGTTTCTTCAGTAAAGCTTCCTTATAAATCCTCACACGTAGTTTCTGTAAATTATACTCAAAATCTTAGCCAAAATGTTATAATGAATAAATTCAGTAGCCGAGGAGTAAATAAAGGATGAAGGTGTATTGCTCTTAGTTCTTAAGATGGTCTTGTAGTAGATCTGTATCTAGCCCCACCAGGAGCAGCTGCTCTGCTGCTCAGCCCATACTCCAACTGACACTCCACGTCACACGCATCCTCATCCACATTCCATTATATCAAAATGCACACCAACATTCCACAGAGCACATTCACACTGGCTGAGCAGCAAGGGCAGAGAAACAGGAAAGATGCGTTACACCACAAACCAGGCTATTGAAGTAGTCCAGCCTCATCTTTACTAGGGTAATGACTAATATCTTTAGGAGATTGAATGGTAAATATTCCTCAATTTCTTTTATTAGTCGGAGCGTGTAAAAGGAAGATGACGTGACCTTATAAACTTGTTCATTACAATTCAGGTCATTGTCCAACAGCACCACAAGGTTTTTTACCGTTGGTACAGGAGAGGCGAGTGATCCTAATTTGGGTGGCCACCAAGCTGGGGACCAGAAAGATGGATTAATGCCTAATAGATAGATGAATTCAATTTCAAGCAATTGCAATCCATCCATTTGCCTACATCACTCATGCAGTTTCTAAATGTATCATCAGAGTCGGTTTCGTCTTGTAAAAGTGACATGACAATTTGCATGTCATCAGTACAGGATGCCAGAGATGGAGCAAAAGAATTTATTATTGAAGCCAATGGTGTGACATACAAGTTGAACATCGGGGGGCTCAATGAAGATTACTGATGGACTCTGCAGGACAATGAGAAGGGTCTAGAGGTGAATTCTCCAACCGCCACCACTTGTTGACACTTGGAAAGGAAAGACTGTAGAAGAGTAAGCACCAAGCCCTCAATCCCCATACTATGCATACAGTCAACTAGTAGCACATGGTTGACCAAAGTGAAGGCTGCTGAAAGGCCCAACAGAACAAGGGGTGCATTCCCTCCTCTATCCTCGTGCCCTAATAGCTACCACAAGCATGGATTCAGTGCTGTGGCCCTGTCTAAATCTGAATTGGGTGTCAAGGAGATTGTGTCAATGAAGGAAACAAGTTGCTCATTCATCACCTTCTCTACTAACTTCGCAAGATAGGGAAGCCTAGAGATGTGATGATAGTTGTTCACATCCATCCTGTTGAGCTTGCTTTTTTTTGGTAGAGGAAGAACAGTGAAATAACACGGACTTGAACATTGCAGAAAAAATATCTGTCAAATAAGGTGCCACTGATTCAGTTACTCTGTGCATTATTTTTGGTGGACTCGGATCTTGGAGGGGAACCAAATTTAATTTTAGGGATGATCTTGATAAGCTGTTCTATTGTAGGGGCCTCAAATGCCCGAGGCCTGTGTTTCAAACAATTGACTCTGGGGCCTGCCTGATATCAGGAGTAGGCATATTATTGGCAGAAATGTTTTGAAGATAGTCGTAACCTTAACCTGAACAAACTCATTAAGAGTCACAAAAAGTTTGGCTATTGGCTGCAGAATTGCTCACTGTAGATATAGTAAGTCCTTTTATGGTTTGTAAAAGAGTTTTGTTAGAGACCCTGGCAATTTTGATTTTTTCTGACAAGTAGGCTGACTTTGTGGTGAGAACAAGACTCTTGTGTTCCAGCAGATTTGGTTTATATTTCACTTTCTCCGATAGCTCATTGGTTTTGCGCCATTTGCACTCTTACCTGTGACAAACGTTTTTGGAGGCTTTTAGTGCCTCATCAAACTATGTTTGTGATACCTTATTGACCTTGGTTGTCCTATATTTGTTCGGGGCAATGATATCAAGGACAGTGCTCAGCCAGTTAGAATAGTACTCAGTCATTTATTCTACGCTGTCTGTAAATCTGGGTGGTGAGGACATAAGTAATGAGTAATATTCTCTGGGTTGAATTTTATGTGAGGCTCTGTTTAAAAACATTTTATTTTGGGGGGGCCAAGATGGATTTTCCTGAGACGATATCTGCCAATTCACGGTGTAATGATCCTTCCAAGTCCAAGGAAAGAAGGTCAGATTGATGACATTGGGATTGTTAGAAAAGATCCCATCAAGAATATGTCCCACACAGTGAGTAGGACCGCTGGTTCCTAGTGATAATCCAAAGCCGGCCAGAGTATCTATTAGTCCTGCGAAATTGAAATCTGCGGGATTTTCCAGGTGGAAATTAAAATCACTGACGACTGTGAAATCTGAACTTAAAATGGTTGATTCAAGAAGTGAGCTGATCTGATCCATAAAGCTGGCTCTCTGCCCAGGAGGGCGGTAAATCAGCATTCCATTGAATGACATGTCTTAGTAAGTTCAAGATTGAACAGTAGAGCTTCAAGTAGAAACTGCAGGAAAATAGTCATGCTAGACTACTGCCACCCCCCCCCCCCCAACCCTTTTATTTGGTCTATCCAGGTAAAATATATCATATCCTGGAGGGGTTACTGCAATTAATTCTGGGCGAAAATTCTGATTGGCCCAGGTTTCGATGACAAAGACCAACTCAGTTTAATAGACTGTTAGAAACTCATGGATTTTGCAGTAGGGATCTGGTTTTCACCAGGTGCTATTGTTGTTTTATAGTGCTGCTAAAGGTGCCCAGTTTTCCCAAATCCAAAACTTTGGACTTAGAAAATGTTCTGTCAAAATGTGCTCTGTGAACTGAGAGAAGACCAGGACCTACCTGTTCACCAGTCCACCCAAGGTGTAGCACCATTCAATCTGACTTCCTGGCACCTCCCGCTATGTTATTCTCTGCAGCAGCAAATCCTGTTCAGCAGCTCCTTATAGAAGGGTTATCCTGCCTTGTGGAGTCCTTGTTGGCAACAGCCTGCAACTTCGTCCCACCAGAGATTTTCGACATTTAAAAAAGAGACTAAGCCCGATTGTAGAAATCTTCACAGCAATTTCATCCAGCAGCTTCCCGATGAGGACGCCTACCCCTCAGACACCGCTGGCTGCATCACCATGCTGAACTTTACTTTCTCAGAAACTTTTCTTTCAAACTTTTTCTTAGTCCATAGGGAAGCCGAGACAGGGCACTATCCACTATGTGTATCCGAACCGCGCTACATTGTGGTTCGCAATAGCGATTGACTTTTCCCCAGCCACGCAAGTAAATGTCCACAGTTCGCACTGTCATCTTTTAGGTGCTATTTTTTACTTAACCCCTTCAGTGCCCGCCCCTTTCCCCGCCCTGTGCCGGCCGTTTCATTAGCGGGCGGGGTTTATGACGAGCTGGACTCGTCATGGGCACAGCGCAACCGTGGCCCATGACGAGTCCAGCTCGTCATGGGCACCGAAGAGGTTAAAACTTTAAAAATTCATAACTCTGGTTCCACTCATTAGATTATTGTTGTTTTGGCTCAAATAATTTATTACAATGTTCTCTATTCTTCGAAATTAGTCTGGAATTTTTCTTGTGTAGTATTTTCACTTTATAACTGTGTAAGTGCTGCATAAATACTTTACACATTGGCTCTTGGGTAAGTCAGACAGCTTTTGTGGCAAGCTACCAAAGGGTTAAGCACAGGTTAATGTAATGTCTTTTTGTGTTTAAGCCTGACAGGGAATGTGTCTGTTGCTTGTTTAGGGTTTCATCCCCTCAACCAACAGCCACATTTCTCAGAGGATTGTATTACTGTTACGGCAAAGAAAAACATTGGCTATATGATGTAGAGCTTAGAAATTACAATAAGGTATTTTTCACTAGGAGCAAAACAATTCTCTTTCTCCCAGCCAGTTTTCATATCATCACCTTGGAATCCGACGTCGTCGACAGCCCTATTTTATACAGATGCCGTCGTCGACAGCCCTATTTTATACAGATGCCGTTGTCAACAGCCCTATTTTATACAGATGCCGCTGTCAGTTATAAAATGCACTGAAACTCTGGAACTCAAACAAAGACCAATGTCTTGGTAAGGCCTGGAACAGAACACTCGAATATGAACCAAGCACCTAAATATAATTTAGGCTCAAAAAACTGAAGTGTCGCTTCTAGGACTTGCCACAGGCATCTCAGAGAGAGCTAAGCCTAAAACCAATAAAGTTGAAAAGTGCTTATTCTTCAGTAAAGAAGAAAAATTGATAGTGCAAGAGCAAGAAAGAAAACTGAAGGTCCGTGTCATCTTCTATGCATCAGTCCCTAATGTGGCTATTTCACACCTTTCAATGCATACAACCATATGTGGCGAGTCTGATAAGCCCTAGCGAGATAAGGCCGTTTACCTCAAAGGAAGTGGAGCCTCCTTCTTGGAACATCGCTGAGTAAAAGGAATATGGCACCCAAAGGCATCTGTGACTAAAAGAAAGACCAGACCCGATCCCATTTTAACTGCCCGCGGATTAAACTCATGGGAAGACGATCACAGTCAAATACCACTTGGAAACAAAGGATGAAGATGTGTTCTACATTCGTTGTGACTTGTCAGATGCGTCAGTAAGTCTAGTGGGACAGTATCTGGCAAAATGATGGGCACAAGAGAGAAAGCACTAGCTGGAATGGAGATGCTCGCCGAATAGTGGAAACATAATTGAAGAGTAACGAAATAACCAGAAAACATTCCTAGATTTGCGACTATATAAAATCCACAAAATTCGATAGGTATTGGCCTACAGAGGCATCTATATTTTAACATTTTAAATGTTAAAATTGAAAGAACATGTGTATGTATGATTAATTATTTGTGCAAAAGGCATTTGAGCCGAAAGAACTTCAATAAATGTGTCAGTATGTCTCCAGGAGCAGTAGTTATCAGTAACTGCATTACAGCCTAAGAATGGATGGCAGCTTGATTGCACACAACAAATTATGATCTTCTGAATGAGCGCTTGTGAAGGATGTGAGTTATGTCATCTATATTCAGCTTGCAAGTACTTTCTGAACAACACAGTTTTAGGTATAAGTGAGCGAACGTATCAAACTTGATTTACACTTACTTTGTGAAATTTTATTTTTTAAATGTAATCAACTTTGTAAACATCAGTGAATTCACATAATCTTTTTTTAAAAAATTTTTTTTAAACAAGACCTCGAAGCTGAGGAACCGGGATTGAGTCTCGCAGGAACACTCAACATCCTGTGATTCTGAGCAAATCACTTATTGTACCTGTGCCTAACAAAATTAATGTATCCGTCTGCAATGCAACTGGGACCACACTACACAAGAAGCATATTTCCATTGTTTGAGCAGGGCATACCTTTAAAAAGGTGCGCCCGGCATAAACAATAAAAATGCGCCGTATTACGATGAATGTGCTGGCCTCAGGGCAGCCGCGAACTCGCGATGCCCTGTGGGCAGCGCATTCAGGTGAAAAACAGAGTGGCTGCTTCGCTACCACTCCATGTTTTCACAGTGCAGGCAGCAACCCGCCTGCACTTTCGATGGGGATTAGCGATCCCCTTACAGGCGGGTGCAGTCTGTGACTGCATTTGCCTGCAAGGAGAAGTCTGGGGGTGTCCATGGCACCCCCTTTTCCCCCACCAGGGGGCTGCCATCAGGGGGTGCACCACCTTTTAGGTGGCTCACTGTCAGTGCGCCTCCTGAGGGCTTCTTTGCCTCTGCGCCCGCGTCGGTAATACGGCGCAGGCACTGAAGCAAAGGGTTTCCCTCATTTGCATTGGGCACGCCCCAATACAAATGAGGGATTGCCCCCTGCCATGCACCAGTGCTATTGGTATTACAGAAGGAGCCGCGCAAGTGTCTGTGGCCCCTTCTGTAATACAGAAGTGCCCCAGGGGCACACAAACCGGTTACAAATGCGCATTGTGCCCCCGGGGCACTTTCTGTAATACAGCACCTGGTGCTCATGTACAGCACTCCGATACCTTTGGGTCGAGTTAGCACTATATAAAACTGCAACAACAAAAAAAGAATAGGGGATAGGCATCGATCAATGAAAGTTTTTAGGGGGAGAAACACACCACCAATTTTACTGTACACATTTGAACCTCCCCTCCGCCCCGACTCAAAACAGAGGATAGCTTTTGACTGAAGTGTTTCCTGCTAAATATTATCTGCAGATGACGTTGCAGTGAAATTTGCACCTTCGTAATTAGCAATAGTGGCAGAATTGCAAATTAGTTTTAAATAAGAACACTGCATGATGATGGTGCAGTTTGGATGTAGACCATTACATTTTTTTTATTTTATTTCAATGTCAAGTGGCATCTGTGCTGTTTTTCAGTAATGGTGCTGCTTTTGGGAATCCTATTGTATGGAGTAATCAGTCAGACTGCAAAACATACACAAATGGGATGTATTTATGTATGTATATGTTACTTCTAGATCAAAAACCATATAGCCAAAAGGCATCAGAGCAATGTAGATGGTCAAAGAGAAGCATAAAGTGAAAGGGTGTTAGACCTGGCATCATTGGCATGAGTCTCTCCTCCATTTTTTTCTGTTGGCCTCCTCTGTTTATGATGTTTTTGCTGGAATATTGCTTTGGGCACTGTGCCACTGCTGATCAGTGCCACAGTGCAAGTGCTCCCTATGTTAAATTGATACATTGATTGGTGTTACCATGATTGGCTTGGTTGACTTACTGTTCAGACCCTAGTCTAGTGCACCACATGTGCCAAGGGCATGTAAGTTAACTGCTGCTGGTGGGCTTGCAGCACTGGTTGTGCCACCCACAGAAGCAGCGTGTAAAATGTGTCTCAGGCCTGCCATCGCAGAGCCTGTGTGCAGTCCCTGACTGCCATGTCGACTTGGCAAGGAAACCTACTTGCCAGTCTCTAAAACCTTCACTTTGCCACATTTCAGACACCTCTGTGGTAGGCCCTAGGGCTGGGTGCATTGTGGGTAAAAGGTAGGTCATGGCCTGATGTGTGTGGCATGACCTAATAGTGAATTACAGCCATTTTCGTTTTTCACTATTGAAGGGCTACCTGCCTCCAATAGGCCAGACTGGGCAGACTGATTATTAACTCCATTATAATCTATCTGACTCAGGGAGCATGGTAGCAGGTCGAGTTTAGTATCCCTGAACTCGGAATTTAATAACACACCCTTTAGGATGGATGGTTTTTAAATTCTGTGTTTGAAAATAGCCCTTTTAGAAAGTGGCTATTTTCTTGTCCAACTATCCACCGGTCTCTGCTGGTTTGGTGTGTGTGTCAGGGGCTGGGTGGCTCCAGATGTCTGAATGAGTCAGTGTGGGGTGAATGAAGCATCTACACTTAGAGTGGGGGAAGAGTAATCCCTGATAGCCTGCCCTGCCTGACACAATGCTGGCTCCACCTCCTGCCGGGAGACGGATAGCCCTGCTCCTGCCAGTGACAATACTGGCTCCGCCTCCTGCTGGGCGGCTGAGGACCCTGGCCTGCTCAGTGAATAGGCCAGGTGCCTCTGCCTGGCAACACCCACAACAAACCCAGGATGGGGGGAATTTCCCTGCTTGGACAAAGGGAACAAAGCAGAAAAGGGGTATAAGAGAAGGACCCCTGAACCAAGAACTCAGATCACTTCTGACAAGGAAACCTCTACCAAGGACAAGAAGCCTGCTGATCTAAGGACTTGCCTCCCCCTTCTGCCAGTGTGCTGTTTGCTGGGGGGAACCTGAAGCTGCTTCTTTATTTTTGCCAAGGAACAAGGAGAGAGGAACTTGGTGTGTACTCTCAAAAGCTTGCTAGAAAATCTCCAAGGGCTGGAAGAGTGCCAGCCTCCTGTTGAAGTCACAGGGCCAAAGGACTTCACCCTCTACTGAATTGCTGGTTGCTGGAAAGTGTTATTTCCAGTGCACAGGGGAAATCTGCAGTCTCGACGTCGCCGCCGCCGCCGAATCCAGCTCGACATCGTGAGTAACGGCTCCAGTGTTCCGAGTCTTCGACGCCGGCTGCCGCGCCCGATCGATGCCAGTAGCGACGCCAGGAGTAGTGAGTATCGGCTCCAGCTCCAAGTGACCCCGTCTTGACGCCGGTATCGACGCCTCCGAGTAGTGAGTATCGGCTCCAGCTCTAAGCGACGCCCTTCTCGACGCCGTGAGCGCTGCTCCGGCCCGACACCTCTCGACGCCGCTGCGGATCGACCCGAATCGGAGGCACGATCGACACCGACCTCGACGCCGACATCTCGACGCCGTGGATCATCGTTTTCTTCATTTCCAAAGGTACTATGTTTGTGGGTTCCGTTGCAACTCCGGGCTCGACGTAGCGCTCCTCGCGGTTGACGCCGAACCTTGGGAATATCGTAAACTCGACGTCGTGTGACTCCTGTGGGGGTCACATTGTTGCCAAGAACTGTGTTTCAGAAGAATACTTACTTTTGTTGCTAAAGAACTATTTCCTAAGAAGAAACTTTACCTGAACTATTATTTTTCCTTCCAAAGAGTATTTATTAAGATTGCGGTTTATTTTTCTCGTTATTTGCTCTTGTGCTAAGCCTTATAAAAATAGTATTTTTATACAATAACTCCTGTGTTGTGTCCATTTGTAGTGTATTCACTTTATTACTGTATGTGGTCATAAATGCTTAACACACTGCCTCTGAGATAAGCCTGTCTGCTCTGCCAAGCTACCAAGGGGGTAGCAGGGGTTATCTGAGTGTGTAATCCCCTTGCCCTGACTAGAGTTGGTGGGTCCCTATTTGTCAGAAGTGTATACCTCTGCCAACTAGAGACCGCCGGTTCTAACAACGGGTAATAGGAGAGGATGCTGGGTGGTGCCCAGTTAGTGCACTGTGATGTAAAGATGGTGAGCTTGTCTACAAGGTAAGCAGGGGTGCTGGCCGTGATAGCTTTGTAACCTATGCAGCTGGTTTTGAGGATGGTGTGGGCGGGCAATGGTAGCCAATGGTGTTTGTTCAGAATGGGGGCAATGCGAAGATATTTCTTCTGACCCCGGATGAGACGTGCTGCGTTCTGTAAGATTTTCCTAAAGTGTGCCAGTGCAGAGTCTGGAAGGCCATGAAGTAAGGCATTACCACCATCCAGGTACAAGAGTACAGGTGCTTGAACAGCAGCTCTGAAGTGAATTTCTGGAAAAGGCGGTTTGACCTCCTTTAGAAGGGAGAGTTGGTACAAGGCTGTCTTTGTTTGTGCTCCTTGATAGGGATAATCCTGCATATGCAGAGTCATAATTTTTTTAACTACTGCTTCATAATAATGCCATTTCCTTTTATCATATCTGATGCTTCCTTTGTTAATTATGAATATTTAACTTTACCCAGATATGAAAAGAAATAAAGAAAAAAGTCAATTTTAAAATAAAATCAATGCGTTCTTCCAATATCTACAGTTAAATAGCAGTTGATGTCTTTCAGCTATCATTGCAGAGTTCTGCACTTAGTGGTCTTTTTTCTCGAGAGTCTTGAAGGAGTCTAGAAGGTGGGAGAAGGGCAGGTCTCAGCTATGCACACATTTTTAACATGTTTCCGACTTGATGGGGAGGTTCTACATTTATACTCTAGCAGCGCCTTTTCTGGTTACGATTTACAAGAGTTTTACATTGTCTTACTTTAAAGCAAGATCAATTGCATCTCTAAAGTGTTTTTCTTCTCAGTTCATTTCTCAAAAACATTACAGCAGCCCCCAATTCACGAAAACGCCCACACTTACCCACAAGCAATGCATGAGAAGTACAGTTATGATAAACTAGATAGGATGACATAGATAAACAAAATGTTTCTCTGTTTTTGATATGTGTCCACAGTTATTGCAAGACGAAAATAACACAAATTCTCTTTGCAGGTCCTAAAATGCTCCAAATAAGCTGGTCTCTAGCTACCTGCAAGTAACAATGTTTACAAGAAAGTCCCCGATATTCAGAACAATGACACAGAAAAATAGTATGAGAAGCTAGCTACTCTCTATTTTTACTGCAATTTTAAACAATATTATGAGCCACTGCAGTTTTGTATTAAACAAAGTAAAAATAGAACTGAGACCAACAAAGGGAGGATTAAAGTAAAAAATATTGTATTTCAAGCACGTAAATTATTAAAGTAGACAGTATTGGTGTGCAGAACCGTTTTTTAAATTTAAGAATAAATATTTTTTTATTTTAAAATATTTTTTTCCGTAGCACTTTCGAAGAAGTTGTCTGATTTTCATTCGGTTTGGTCTCATCTCTAAAGCCGAATAACACAACTAGCATAGGTTTTGATGAACATAGCGTCCTGGAGGAACATTGTCACAGTAAGGCTATCTATTCTACATAAGACACTACATTTATTTGGGTATTGGCGTTTTCCAAATGTGGACATTTATTTTCATTAAATATAATAAATGCACAAAGATGGCGGTTTGGAAAAAATGGATTCTAATGGTTCATTGAAAGGAAAACATACACACAGAAGAATGCTTGCAGATTGTAGATTTGCCCATATTTCATGATATTTAAAGATGTGATTTCACTATTTTCTGACTCTGCAAGGCCGGACAAAGTTCAGTAAAATGGCAATATTAAGTGATCTTGAACTGTCGAGCCACCAAGTAAAAAGCTAAACAAAATCGGGGCCATCTGTAAAAAGCACACAAGCTCATGGACCAAAAAAAGCAGGGTTTTTAAAACTATCACCTAAGTGCAATAAAAACCCGTATCTCCGAAACCTGCTCCAATCACAGATCACAAAACACAGAAACGTGACAAAGCTTAATATTATGCGGCACTGAGTCAATTTTCTCTTTAAGATTCTTGGAATAAAGTGACAAAAAATATATATATAATAATAATAGACTTTATTGCTTGATTAAAAAAAAACCTTTGCAATCCACTACATTGTGAAATGACGTATGTCCAAGTAGATAAGCAGCACAATTTGTGTAAAAAAAAAAATTTGTTTGAATACATTAAAAAGTTACGATAATACCATAAGACTGCACGGATCTAAAAGTGGCATTCAGTTCAACCAGTAAAGTGCATTGAGTAACATAAGAAAGTACAGCCTATCGAGTTTAAAGTCCGTTCTCCATTAAATATTACTAAAACAAATACAAGTTTCTATAAAATTGATTTAGAAAAGTCTTGGTTTGGGTTGATTTCGGGTTCAATTAACCCCACCACTCACGGGCAGCATCCCAAATAGGTCTCTGATCAAGATTGCAATGTTTTGGTCCCTTCCGTTATTCTTTTCCCAGCCTGATCCATGAACCTTACTAAGGCATAATTTAGATCAGGATTATGTGAGCTGAAACTTGCTAAAACTGCGGCTCTGCAAAAAAATATATATAATAACTGGTAGCAGAAGCATAACATGGGTAAGGTCTGAAAATAGGGATGTGTGGAGGTAGTGAAGCATACACATCTGAAGAAATAAGCACAGTATTAAATGTTTGTCTCTTCATATATCTTTCCTTTCTCTCAGCGGGTGATGTGGTATTTTCAGAGCACAACTGTGCACCTGCTGGTAAGCCAAGAGATACTGTCATCATCTTGGTTAGACAAAGGTTCAAATGATTCTGAAGGGGTGCAAATTATTGTATTGTCCACAACAAATGATTATTCATTAGATGAATATAAATTGATGGCTCAAAAAGAAAACCTACTTAAATTCCACATGCCTCTCTGAGTGACAGTGTCCTTTAACAATCATTTGTTAATTTGATGTATGATAAAACTGCACTGTTGCTTTTTTCTGAATATTTTGCCCTTTATGTATAGGTCTTTCCAGCTGTAACCATTATTATTGTCTGTCAGATGTGTAATCTCTTAGTGCCCTAAGTTCGCCCATTGAAGGATATGCTCAAGATCGCCACTGGCTCGGCTGTCTGTGCTAGTTAACTCATTGACAGCAGTGCTTATCACGAGGCTTATTGATATGCCTGCTTTGGTACTGTCAAGAGGAGTTGAGACGAAGACAACCATGAATAGCTCCAATTATACAAATAATAATGCAGGGCACAATCATTAGAGAGTTGAATTTAAAAAATAATCATCTTTGAATTGCTTGATCTCCTGAGAATATGGATTTCTCCCCATTGTTGAAAAGCTCATTCAGCAAAAATAATGCAGGCTTATAAAGCGTCTGCGAAGTCTCATTTAACCTCAATGAGAATAAGCGGGCTTCCAAGTCTTTGTAAATCAGGACAGCAAAATAAACACCCCACTGATCCACGAAGACAAATGGCTCTAAATGACCCTAATAATGACTAAGAGATCTTTGACTGAATAAATAGTTTTGAGCTAAAAGTGTTGAATCTAATGCCTCAATTCTCATGGTATGGATTAAACAGATTGATCAGCTCTGCTAGGGTTCCCAGCGTGCCGCTTAACTGAACATTGCTTGCTTTCCATGTAAATCTGCTCCAGTATAGCGAGGTTCTCTTGGATGAGGTGTCTCATCACCTCCAGGTCATTGATTGAAGTGATAGTGCCGGCTTGCATGCAGCATAGCTTACGCGGTTTCATCTTTTCCCAGTAACATGTTGCCTTGCCCTTAATGTGGAAAACCAAATGGGCACAAGAACCTAGAGAATTATAGTTTTGTCGCCTTTGGTAAGTCCTGACATTCACAGATAGAACATTGCAATGTTACTAATGAAATGAGGACAATCAAAAGAAATACTTTCCGTTTCTAAATGAAACACTAGGACTAAATGGATTAAGTACTTCCATCTAAATAGGTCTTGATTTGCTTACTACAAGCTGGGCAGATAACATAACAAACCCTTCATCATTTCATCTACTGCTGACAAGATTAGGTTTCCTTTAGAATACTTCTAATCTACCTAGACGCAAGAGGCTTACAGTACAATCTAGATGTTGTTCAGCAACATCATACATTTCCTGTTTTTTATGGTGAATATTTATTGTCAAGCGCTCCACTTTTAAAGGTGACATTTGCTGCATTGCCATGCCCGTCTGCTAATGTTTGGTCACCAATAATGAAGGTGTTCACTGAATATATATTTACAAACTTCACATGTTAAGGTCCAGCACTGGATACGAAGGCCATCTTCTTCACTGAACGAGGGAAAAACACTCCTCTTGATGCCATAGTGTCACCTGGCACAGAATAGTGACTGAATGAATGAATGACAAAGCATTTGTAAAGCGCCTGGTTACCCGGAGGCATCCCTGTGCTAGTGGACAATCTGTTCATCAGATAGTGCTTCAAGGGAAAAGTAGGGTTTTTAACTGTTTACGAAAGATAGCATGATTGCTTTGAGACCGGATGTGCATAGGGGCGGTGTTCCAGAGTTTCGCACCACAGTAGGAGAACCTACGGATTCCACATCTGGTGCGTTTTATTCTGGGAACTGTCAACAAATATTTGCCCTCTGATCTTAGAGTTCTTTGTGGTTGGTGAAGGTGTATCATGGCCTCGGTCAAGGTAGAGCCTTTCCCATTCAGAGATTTTTGTATTATACACATAGCTTTGAATTTAATCCTATCCTGAATGGGAAGCCAGTGTAATGAGGAGAGTGCCGACCTAGCTGATAGACGTTTAGGAATATTCAACAAAAGTCGGGCTGCACAATTTTGTACGGTCTGCAAGACTTTAGTAGTGGGTAGCGGGGCTCCCAAGTAAATGGCATTTGAATTGTCCAACCTAGACAGGATAAGTGCCTGTACCATTATTCTACTAGCCATAAACGGGAGCAAGGGGAGGATCCTCCTGATCATCCGCAGAAGACCGTAACAGGTACCTGCAACCTTTCATGCTTGTTCCTTAAAATCAAGCTTGGTGTCTAGCATGATTCCTAAACTTTTTATTGTTTTTTTAGGGATGGGCGGGGGTCCAAGACTAACTGGCCACCAGGATTCAACGGATATAGATGTAGCTTTTCCGAGAAACATAACCTCTGTTTTTGCTCCATTAAGCTTGAGGTAGGTTGCCTCCATCCAGTTAGCCACTCTCTCCAGACATGCCGTAAGTGCCCCACCTGAGTTGTTATCATTGTTCAAAGAAACGACTAGCTGAGTATCATCTGCATAGGTGATGATATGCACCCCAAACAGGGTGACAATGCTTGCCAGTGAGCTCAGGCAGACGTTGAACAACGTAGGGCTTAATGCTGAGCCCTGGGGCACTCCACATGAGAGTGGTACTGGGTCAGAGGCGCAGTCGTCCGCAAAGACGGAAAGGACTCTGTCCTCCAGGAAAGAGCTGAGCCATTTCAATACCGCACCCCTAACCCCAATGTCTTGGAGCTGTTTAATTAGAAGTGAGTGGTTCACAGTGTCGAAGGCTGCGCTGAGATCTAATAGGATAATTGCAGCGCAGCCTCCGCTATCTAGGATCTTCCTGGCTTCCTCCACCACCGACAGAAGCACAGTCTCGGTACCCTGTTTTGCCCTAAAGCCAGTCTGCGAGGAATGCAGCAAGGCGTTATTTTCAAGGTAATTAAATAGCATCGAGTTAACGTATTTCTCGGCAATTTTGCAGACACCGGGGAGTAGAGATATGGGTCTGCAGTTTGACCAGTCTTCCACATCTAGGTTGGGCTTTTTCAACAAGGCCCTAACCATTGCCTTTTTCCACAGGGGAGGGACAATCCCTGTATGAAACGACGCATTAATAAGTGCGACCAAAGCTGATAGGATTGTCTTCCTAATTTTAAAGAGAACAGTAGGAGAGGCAGGGTCGGACGGGGAGCCAGATTTAAGATGGGTGAGAATTCCCTCTATCTCCAGCTCATCTACCAGAGGGATTTCTACCAAGAGGGGCTGTTCTGTCCCTGCCTCAGGTTGACGCAACAAACAAACATCTCCCTGCAGGGGAAAGAATTTATAGATGGTTTGAATTTTGTCAGAGAAAAAATTTGCCATTTTGTTGCACCAGGATTGAACATTCTCCCGGATGGGGCAGGGAGAGGGAGGTGCCAGAAAAGATTTAGCAATCTGGAAGATTTCCCTCGGAGAGTTAGCTGCAGATGTTATTTTTTCCTGAAAGAAGGTACTTTGCGCAGATTTAATCTCGCTTTTATAGGCTCTAATAGCGTTTCTTTATAGAGTTCTATCATTCAATGAGAAGCCTTTCCTCCATTGCCTTTCGCATCTTTTACACTCTTGTTTAAGTTTCCTGAGTTCGGGGGAGTACCACGGGTTTTTCTTAGGGTCCGGTTTCACCTGAATCCTTTTTTTTGGCAGAATTTTGTCTAATGAGACTTCCAGCCAATTATTCAAAATATCATTAGCCATTACGGGATCAAAAAGCAGTGGGGGACGGGTGATTTCTAGTTCATTTTCCCACTCGGCCCAAGAGAGGGTTGTCCAAGTTCGAATGGATTTTTTTATGTTTGGCAGTACCACTTTTGATTAATGCCTAACCCATACAAAAGGGATCAAAAAATGATCAGTCCAAGGAAGGGGAGTGGGTTGCGCGGCAGTCAAAGACTGGATGTTAGAAAAAATGGGATCCAGAAGGTGATTTTTACTGTGTGTGGGGCCCAGGACTTTTTGAGAGAACTGAAAGATCTCTAATCCCTCAACAAACTCTGATATTTGAGGGTGTTCAATTTTGTCAAAATTAATGTTAAAATCTCCCAGCACCGTAAAGTTGGATAAAGAACTAGCAAATTTAGTTACATTATCTAAAAATATTTGACAAAAGGACGCATTCGGGCCAGGCGGGCGGTATAAAAGTATACCTGAGAAGGTGGAGGTAGGGGATAGTTGGATTGAGAACAGAATGCTTAGATAGTGAAAGGTGTCAAGTGTCTCCTTAAGATCGTCTTAGTTAAGAGCAAACACCTACAATGGGGAGAACACCTCTGTGTCAATCTTGTTACCCTTGATTGAAGATCAAGGTTACTATTGGAGAAATCAGAAAGGCATCAAATGCATCCTGATATCAGGAAGGAGAAAAAAGCAGAGAGGAATCCAGGTGTGGAAATTCAGATTGTAAGAAATCTAAAAGCAAAACCCAAGGGCTCATATTGTAGCACAGGTGCAAAGAACACACTTGGTAATGCCTGTGTATTTGTGATATTAACAAAAACTGACATAACAGGAAATAACGGTCTCATCATGCATTTGGACCTCTGTTACCTTTCTATGGGCAAACCATCATCATGGAGAGGGCTGGTATTATGTCTTGACCAAGAAACCTATCTGGAAATCATAGTATTCACCAGTTAGGCAAAGAAGAAGCCCCAGTTTGACCCATCTTGAACAGCACTGCATTTGATGCTCCATTACCATTCACTCCCAGTAGTCTGACTAGCTCACATAACACCCCTTCACGGTAGCGACAGATTCTTCTTTAAAGAGGTCACCAGTATCAATATCATAAAGAAAATTTACTTATGTGAATTCATCAGTACTTATTTTTGTTAATTAGCATTGCTTTCTATGATTACTTGCCATGCAGCACCTCTAACTATGGCTATCATATGGACTGATTTTTGCTTGCTGAATGGTGGGTTGGTTGAAATTTTCAGTTCAGCTTAAAAGATGTTGGCTTAGATATAAAAGTAAGGAATATACCACAACTTTATGTTAACTATCACAGTCCTCAATATCAGAAATAGGGATACACAAAAGGAAGTTCTGAAAACCTTTGTTATTGCTACTAAGAGGATTCCCTGCTGGGGAACTGGAAACAAATGTCAGCTTTCCTCAATACAGGGAAGATATGAAATCACTCCAATAAAATATGGCATGAAAAGACTAAAAGTGGCAGAAGAACATTGTCAATAAAGTATGGAGAGAACATTTTAAACTTAGTGATAAATCAATCTTCATGACTTGCTGGATCAAAGAAACAAAGAAGGTAGGACTTGACAAATCATCAGCAAAACTAACCATAACAATAATGGCAATAAGACAGATGACCAAGACAATCAACATAAAACTCATCATCTCAGAGATGGAAAGGAAGAGGAGAGCACTAGAAACCTTTCAGTCTTTAGGCTAAGTAGGTCTATTTGATCCCTTAGAGACTGTTCAGCCATATTTAGACAAACTAACAAAATATAGAGAAAGGAGACTTTTCGCACTATCAAGAAGTGACATGTTACCACTTTATAGGACTTTAAAGACAAGGAAGCAAATGATGTTCGAGGTCTGCCACTGCGGGGAAATTGAAGACCGAAGCCCTTTCTTGCTAAGTTGTCCTCTTTACACCAAGATGAGAGGTTATACATTTATATAGTCTACTAAATAAGGAACAAATGGAGAGTGGTGAGGACTGTATCTTCTTCCCACTGAGCAATATCTCATAAGAAATAACCAAGTGAACAGGAAGATTTCTTGTGAAAACTCTGGACCTGAAAGAGAAACACTAGAGTAACAAAGCTCTAGAAGAAAAAAATAGAATGGTAGCCATATAAACATTTACATAACTTAGACAGGCAGAAAAAGCACTTGTGTGTCTATGTGTGACTCTATTTTGTTTTTATTTGCTCCATTTGTTTTTTTTTTGCATATACTCTGTACATCTGGTGTTGTCTTTGGATAAAAGACATTACTGGATGCCATAAGCACCTTTTATAGAAATTCAAATTACACAGACCTCTTAAGTCGGCATCACATTTAATATCATGCATCAGAGATATGAGGTTTGCCATCTTCATGTTTCTGCAGGCCAACCAGAAGATGCTATTTTTTTTTTTAATTGCAGTACTTGCAGTCCTGATTTTACCACTGATAAACAGGACTACAGGTACCAGAATTTAAAGAAAAAGTTTGTGTTTTCCACTCATGCAAGGACCATGGACCTTGAAAACTTGAATGTCTTGCATGCACATGGAAATTTGCCACTGAAAAGGTGCCACAGGGAAGACATCCATTAATCAAATTCATCTTTTAGAAAAACAGTTCAAATTTATGTTCAGTGAAATACAAATGAACCGAAGAGCATGGACCTTAATTCACCAAAAAACCTGGGGCAGCAGAATAGAAATCACACGCCATGTGACATTCACCCACACTTACACACACTCTCCTTCATGTAAACACACTCACCCACGAGCACACATGCAATAGGCATTTAAAAGCATTTTATTACTCATCTCAGCTCCCAGGAAAGGTCAGTTTCCACTGAATTGTATTCCATGTTGTTTACACTAGTAGTGGCTAGTGTAAAAACAGAGCGAGTGGATCCCCAACTAACCAACATTCATAGGCACAAGTGGTCACTGTATTCCTGGCACTACCTTTTCCCATGAGACCAGGGGTCACAAAGGAAGTGCTAGGGGTCACAAAGGGCAAGCTAGGGGTTGCAACTGCGACCCCTGGTGACCCCTAAATGATGAGCCTTACAGTCAATTGACACCCAATTGGAGGACGAATATGGCTGATGTTCAGAACATACCTGCATTGCCAACCCCGCTCTTTTGTCCGTGTAGGAAACACTGTTTTGACTACAAATAAATTATTATATGTAAAACATGTTTCATTTATATTATCCAATTGGAAATGCAGTGATGTCAGCATTATATTGTACTTTAGTGAAAATTGAACTTTCACAAACCTTCCTTTAGGTAAATCCTTTGTGACCGGTCAACTAAGCCTTTAAATCATGGTGCCTGATAACTAAATACATGTCAGAGTGGCTAAGCAGATTACTTTACAATGTCACTGAAAATATAACAGAAATTTTGACATCAGAAGTAACAACTTAGGCAAGTATTTTAGTGGGACTGGGTAAATTAGCTTTTAATACACGTATTTCTATTGAATATTTTCTTTTATGATAGGTGTTTAATAGATAAATATGCAAATACAATTTGAACTTGTTAGAGGCAGCACTTATGCTGTGACTAAAAAGCAGTAAAGGATTATGTACGGAATTACATTGCCATTAGTTCCCAAAGATTCTTGGAATAAATGCATATAATTGTAAAGTGGTAACTTAATTTTCATATTTATGTGTTCTTTGCGAAAACTGACAAAAGGCACCCACTTATACTTTCTTTGTAGAAATATCAGGGCATTTAACTCAGTTACTCTCTGCATGATTCTAAAAAGGTCGTTCAGATGCGAAATATTTTAAAATAAAAAAGGTATAGATGTGATGAAATGCAAGCATCTTTTCATTATCTATGGAGAACACTACTGAAATGGCATGCTTTGATCCAAGGCTTCATACAGGAGGTTTTTATTGATGCTAGCCCAGTCGGGTTAAGCGCAATTCTTGCAGAGCGGACACCCAAATGCTCGTGGACATATTGTGGTTTACGCAAGCAGATGTTTGCCCCAAACTGAACGTGCATATTCCACAACCTGAGAAAGTTAGTTTAGCAGTGGTGTGGGCTTGTAAACATTTCCACGTATTATTGTATGGAAAGCCTTCCAAGCTTGTGATGGATCATCAAGCATTGTTGACCATCTTTGGCAATGCAAAGGTTAAGATGTCTCCTTGCATTGAACGTTGGGGTTTATGATTGCAAGAATAAAACTACCCAATTGTGCACCATGCAGGGAAGGATCAAAACCCTGCTGACTACTTTTCGCGAGTGCTGCTAGAGTGCCATGGTGTCCCTTCCAAGACGGTTGATGCCTGCCTAAATTTCATTCTGAAATCAAGCACACCCGCTGTAATTTCTTTGGAACAAATGGTCACTGTCACGAGTCAAGATAGTGATCTGTTAAAACTGAAAGACATTACTGTCCTTCAGACTTGAAGCCAGTACCCTCGAATGACCGTGTATACCAGAAGTTTAAAAATGTTAAAGATGAACTGTTACTCATTGCCACAAAACAAGCTCTCTGAGACCGAGTTTGATTTCCCCACCTCAGAGAGAGAGTTGAAAGAGAATTGAAGGTCTATCATCAATGCAAATGCTTTCATTGAAAACCACTCAACACACCTTAAACATGCCCAAGATCCCAAAGCAGGCATGGGAAATATTTGCCATTGACTTCTTCAGTCCTCTTGACAATGGACATCACCTGATGGTGATAGTTGATGAATACTCCTGCTTTCCATTGACAGAAGTTCTCTCATCCACCACTAAAGAAAGAGTCATTGAGAAATTAGACAGCATCTTCGCGGCATGGGGTGTTCCTGCGATCATAAAATCTGACAACAGCCCACTTTTCAACAGTTAACAATTCAGGGAATTTCTCAGTTATCTTAATGTGAAGCATCAGAAGAGCACACCTCTTTGGCAACAGGAAAATGGCCTTGTTGAACGTTTCCGGAGTACTCAAGAAAGCTGTTCGGCATGCTGTTTTGGAAAAGCTCAGCCATTAAACTGTCTTAAATCCTACTCTTCGTGTTTACTGTTTGATCTCTCACTCACCACAGGTGAAAGCCCTGCAACCTTGAAGTTTGGGAAAGCCATGACGGTCAAGTTACCATGGACCAACAGAGGATCAAGTACTGAGGAAGAAACCCATTTAAGAGACCAGGATCTTAAAAGAAAATTAAAAGCCCATACAGATAAGTGCCGACATACAAAGGGCATTACAATCACTAGAGGAGATCAAGTGCTTGTCTTTCAGCCTAGAAAATGGAAATCTGATGCTCCCTTCGATGCTGAGCCATTTCCTGTTGTGACCAGTAAAGGAAACATGGTGATTGTTCAACATCCTGAAAAATCTATCATGCGAGGTTCCTTACATTTCCGACATATGGCTCATCATGCACTGATGTCAATGTAGAGATTGGGTCTGAAAAGACAATTTTAGACCCCTTTACAGCTGTTGTTCCTACATCGCCAACGCAGATCATTGACACTGACTGCCTGTTTCCAGTTTCCGAAGAGACAGTCGGGATTTGTGATCAGAGCGCCACAAAGACTCATTGAAGACTTTTAATTGTACCTATTTGTAAAAACAAAAAAAACTTTTTTATTTAACAGAGAGAGGCGATGTAGTGACGTGCGAGTTATCAATGACAGAACCCATTTGGCTCCCGGTGAACTCCGTAGAACTGTGACGTAAGCATTAGAGCGTAATGAAGTGAATGCAGATTTAGAATGTCGAGTTTGCAGTTACACACAGAAGAATAAATGCGTGTTATACGAAGCATGGTCCTTAGCGGGTAAACGGGCTGGGGAGGATGCTACACTGAAGAACATATTCACTTGCCAAGATGAAAGGCATACATCCAAGTCTAATTGTTCCAAATACTTAGAGCAACACTATTGAAGTTATGGGAATTAGCTAAAAGGAAAAAAGAGACATGGGAGGAAGACCCACCAAGAGTTAATCTAACAGGACTAGGACCACATGCATTGGTAGAGGAATGCCAAGGAAACTGATTTTTCAATGCAACTTCAATCGGGATCTAATGGGAGAAAGTACTTGGAAGCTGACTAGATTAATATCCCTTATGTATTACCGTGCACACAAAACTGCATTGGAACCTATTAAGCGATCCAAGGATCGCCTCCAACCAATCATCAAAAGCAGCTGGGGGTAGCTGACTCAAAATCTAGCATTGCCTGAGACAAGTTGGTACCACGTAGATGAAACACATTGGAAGGAAATGGATTTCTAGAATCCAATTAATTAGATGGGTGTTCTTGAAATTATATTTGTAGAATTTGGGGTGTACTACAAAAGACAAAAAAATGGGAGTGGGGCATGTTACATACATTTTATTATTATGCGTTATAAAAAATGGTTACGTGTGTTTTACATTCTTAATTTAATCACATACATAAGCAGAAACAAGACCTCTGATGAATAATGGTGCAGGCATATACATTTGTTTCTGTTTTGTTAAAACATCTGAGTCTATTACTTCCCTACCCCCAATATTACTCTTAAGAAATGTATCCCATTGCAGCGTCTAACTCCCCCCTCACTATGCAGGCCATCACAAACCACTGCTAAGCCCTCGCAATACTTTTTTATAAGACTACTTCCGAGTCATGGTAAGAAGCAGCAGCAATGACGTGCAAATGGCACCAATGAGAGCTCCCGTAGCACCTGATGGAGCGTTAACAAAACTCCAAATGAGCTATAGGCAGAACTATAAGCTATAATTTTGTCTATTAAATGAAACAATGATGAAGATGGGTATGTGACATTAACTTATCCAATTGTTAGAGTGATCCACCTATGAGCGCTAATGACTACAGTCCTGACGAAAGTCCACCGATCTTTAGAGACACCCTTGGACTGAAATATGTCGACCATTGTAAGAATTACTATCTAGGTGCGATGGACCACTCACATATCCAACAGAGCACCAAACACCGTTTTTAATATTACCACTTCCTGATGAATTAAACAAAGTGTACAGGAAAGGAGGTATTTTTAATATTTAACTTTTTTTCACCAAAAATAGACAAAATCATGACCGTCACAGAACCAGATGGAGGAAGGTTGACTGCATGGGGAACAGGAAACTCAGGCAGAAAAGACCCAATGATAAAAACAACCACCTAACTCCTTATAGCGGAGAACCAAGATGTACCACTACCCACGAGTTAGAGTGTATGAGGGCCTTTGTACAAAACTCATAGACCCTGGTTTGTTATAGACAGGCGATTCATTCCATTTTGATGAGAAAATACTTTTGTATATACATTTCTGCCTCAAAATGTTAATGCTTTAACTGAGTGCCTAATTTTCAAAGGATATATAATGTTATTACAGTGTTTGTAAATTCCATCTGAACACATATGTACTTATTTCATGATAGTTAACTGTCAGTATATAGAACATATTGTTTTTGAGTCACATGGGTTGCCTTGAGGTATGTACATCTAAAACTGCCACGTTCACTATTGATCTTCTGTTAAAATTACTTTTAGTCTTTTCTACGCCCAAAAATGTTCTTCTGTATTTGGAACACCTTCTTTGTTTCAGATTCTGAATGCATTTGCGCTATACTTTTAACGTAATTTCTGTGAAACCTTGAATGCTAATCGCAGTGCATCACTTTGATATGTTATTTTGAGTTAGTCCAAGAAACTTTTTGAAACCATGGACTGTTTTCATCTTAATTTTGGACTAATACAGCGTTAAGCAAAAAGAAACAGACGTTTGTATGTGCTTCATGGTGGAAGCTAAATCACAACCAACTGATCGTTGACACTGCGCACTGTGCTGGTGGTACCTAAGACCCTAGACAAATAATCGCCTTATCATAAAAAATCAAACTCAACGGTCCAAATCAAATAAGCATATATTGGTTCATATGCAAAGTAAATGTATACAAAGGTGGTTAAACCAATGATCAAACATTACAGTATTTATTTACAATCATCAACTGAATGCATTATTAACAAAGCAAAGATGTATGTTACATAGTACATTTGATCGTTCACATGATGACTTAAAGGTGAGCCCAATGCATTTCGGGACTTAGATGTCCCTTCGTCAGGGGAAATCTGTGGACAAAAAGAACATAGTAATCATGGGCTAAATATTTGGAAAAAGAACTTAGAATCACATAGCATGATGCTCAATATTAAACTTCACAAATCCTGTGGCTACCAATCGTGATTAACCAACGTGGGTACATAACTCTACGTGCCACTGGAGAATAGGCTTTACAGAAAGTCTGCGTTTAGGTTAGAGGAAAGAATCAACGTCACCCAATAGTGTGAAATCTCCAGGGTGGTATAGGTAAATCGAGTGGCTGATAAAATAGAAATCGTGCCGAGGAAAGCATCGAAAAACGTGGGAATGTGTGGCAAGGGAACCTCACCTTATGCACTAATGCGGTAAAGTTGATGAAAAGTTGATGAAAAAAAGTTCATGACTACCGGATCTCAGCGCGGCTACAAAGGAGGAGAGAAAACAAATGGGAATGGACAAATGTGATTAAAATAACTAAGATGGTGATAAGCGTGAAAGGGAGGACTGAGTACCATGTACCCAACTCACCAGCAATATTGAAAACGGGCCCGCGATGGTGGAGACTGAGCAGCAGCACCCACGATTAACATGTCGTTCGACGCAATCACAAACATCACAGACAACAGAGCTAACACGAAAGCTTACACCTCAGATGATGCGTCTGCCATTTACTCACTCATCCAAGAAGTGAAAACTACTGATACACATGGTGGATCTATTACTCAACAACTACGCCAGTTGGAATTTATAACAAGGAGACATCTGAACCAAAAATTGCACGCATCGACACTTGTCCAATACCACAAAGCCAAGAGGATTCCGAGAGGGTTACACCTTGCCATCAAACCCATGTTATTTCGTTTTCACCTCAACACAGCTTTCATGGACAAATGGTACTCCATACTAAACAAATGCTCGTTGGATCTGATACTTTTGATCATCGAAGAACTGTCTAAAACTATAAAGGACCTAGAGGAGGAGATCTATTCTCTAAAAAACGAGTTACAATTGCATATGGAGGCTGACTCATGGAAGCTACAACTGGAAGTTCTTAACCAGAAGCTTGATAACTATGAAAGAGAATTACAAGAAGGCAAGTTACGTAAATACCGAAGAGACACCATTGACTACAAATTGAATGAAGTATATACTTGGGCCGAAATATACACACGCAAACGACTAGATACCAGGAAAACACCTACATCCTCGGATGAAAGTTTGGTTTCAGAGAAGGACACCACCACCAGTCGGACCCCCGCCACAGCAGCCAATCTAATTCCACAAACTGGCACTTCCAACTTACCAGCTACCACATCCATTGACATATCATCTGCTCCCTCTACATCCACTACTTTTTTATCACAGGCCATGGATCACGGACGTCCACCGTCCCAACCAGATTCATCCAAATCAACAACACACGAAAAACCCGGAGAGGGAAAGGAAACAAGTGGAAAATCCTTACGAAGCGGCAAAACAGTGAATTAGTCATTAATATATCATCCTACAAGTTAAATGATCAAGAACAATCTTTACTTGGACGTGGACTATCGTTTGTACCTTCATCGCACACCAATCACCTTCAGACACAGGGTGAATTTTTCAAATTTATGCGCACGATCAGGCTTAAGCACTTTTTCAATAATGTTGTGACTTCTGCCCCACAGGACAATGAACCCACTCCACAACAATTTAAACCTAAAAGTACTTTTATGCCACCTACTTCCCACAAAACTTTGGACAGCTTTGAAACTTTGGTGAACAAAGATTTGGAAAAGCTCAATTACCGACCAAAGCACCATAGCAACATCTCCAAGTACGAACGCAACATCATTCAGAATTTGGCAAATAACCCTTTGATCACAATACAACCGGCTGATAAAGGGGGCGCGATAGTTGTTATGGATTCAACATATTACCACTCGAAAGTGGCATCACATGTCTCTGACACCAGCACCTACATGCTTCTTTCTAGCGATCCGACTGTACAACTCCAAGATCTGCTCAACTCTGTCCTTAAGGTGGCATATGACAACGAATGGATTGATAACGCTAAACAACTTTACCTGATGTCTATAAATCCTAAACGGCCTCATTTATACATGATCCCTAAAATTCACAAGAATCCCAATGACCCACCTTTTCGCCCGATAGTATCCGGGTGTGGGTCTATTTTTGACCCCATCGGGAAATTTTTGGATCATTTCTTACAGAAGTTTGTTCAATCATGGAGCACATATCTCAAAGATACGACGCATTTCCTTCAAGTTCTACAACAGGTCAGGATTGACCCACAAAGCACAACATACCTTTGCACCATCGATGTGACAGCCCTCTATACCTCGATCCCACACTCCGCGGGCCTCGAGGCGGTGGAATGGGCACTTCTCAAAATGGATGACATTGATACCGAAAAAAATTTTATCCTCCAACTTTTGAAATTTTGTCTCCATAACAGCTATTTTGAATACCAAAATCGATTCTATGCACAACTAAATGGTACTTCGATTGGATTTTCGGGAGCTCCAGCCTATGCGAATATCTACATGGCACAATACGAGCAGGATAACATTATCTCCAATCCTGATTGGTGGACAAAAATTATCTTGTATTATCGATGCATTGACGACATCTTCCTCATCTGGAATGACTCTATATCGTCCTTTACCATGATGATAGACGAACTCAACAGCATTAACCCACACATACAACTTACATACTCCATCAGTGAGGATACGATCCATTATCTTGATGTACAAGAGAACAAAACATCTTTCAACCAGTTCAGCACGACTGTATTTCATAAACCAACGGATCGCAACAGCCTTCTCACCTTTTCAAGTTTTCATCCACGCAATCTGATAATGAATCTGCCATTATCCCAGTTTATAAGGATACGCAGAATCTGCTCTGACGTCACCAACAGCACCTTTGAATTACTTGAAACTTCTAAACGTTTTGCAGCAAGAGGCTATCCTCAAGAAGTATTAACCTCCTGTTTGACGAGAGCAATGAATAAACAGCGAGAAGCACTCCTGGAACAACAAACGCGTCCTTCCAACCAGAGATTGGTATTTGTAAGCAGTTTTTCGACCGCTTCGTCTAAAATCAAAAACATCATCCACTCCAGATGGGAACTTCTCCAACAAGAACAAGACTTCCAAGGTTTATTCCAAGAGAAACCAATGTTTGCTTACACTAGAGGCAGGAATTTACGTTCCCTCTTGAAACCCACCACAGTTCCTGACAAGCTGGGCACTTACCATGGTACACGTAAATGTCAAGCATGCGTGAATTGCAACAATGTCATAACTGGTAACGTTCTTACCCATCCCTTATCAGGTTCTAAGATTCCGTTGAAACACACCAGTGACTGTAATACTACACACGCCATTTACTGCATCAAATGTCCTTGCGGAAAGGCATACGTAGGTAATACTGAGCGCAAAATCAAGACTCGAATTACGGAACACAAATCCAGGATCAGAAACAGAAACACCACCTCAAGCCTTGCGATTCACTGGTCTGAAGCCAAACATACGATTTCACAACTTCGTTTTCAAATTATTGAAACCATCATTGTCAGACCAGGAGTGGATATCACTAACCTACTACTGCGTAAAGAAATTTTTGGGATTCAGAAATTACATACCCTGGCCCCATCTGGTCTCAATGATCGCCTGGATCTGTCATGTTTTCTATAGACAATCCTCTCTACATTCTGGTCACGAATTTCTAGGGTTCACCACTTTTTACTCACCACTATCCACTATTGACTCTCACACTAGACCTCTCTCGTCTTCTCATCACTATTCTTGTTAGCATTTGTATACCCCTATTTCTCGCCATATGTATTTCACTTGGTTTTTACTGATTTGTTTTGGTCCATCGCCAGTCCCCCACACTTTTTCCATTGCCGCATCTATTAGATAACGTTTAGCTCGTTTATTCTATTTTTATATACATTCTCTCCTTTCCCTTTTGTTATGGCTCTCCGTTAGTTAGCCGCGTTTTATGCCCCATTTTTCATTTTTCCATTCGTTTTTCATCCAGTCTTTCCATTTTCTACATAAATACATTTTTCGTAAGTATCCGGCTTTAGCCGTGAACATTGGGTAATTTGCATTCACCTCTTTCTCCCACCATGTTATGCCCCTTTCACTATTTCATTATGTCACCCCCTTCCAATATGGCAACCATGGTTTCAGTCCGGTTTTCATTTTTATCCCGGAAGCACGCCATAGCCCGACTCTCCCGATGTACATTTAATTACGAGCGAGCAGCGTTCTCGTGTGCTCCTCCCTTCGGTATCGGAAGCTCCTCGGTTGAACGGTCCACTCCAATCTCTGTTGAACATATTTGTAAGTACTGCTTCCAGTTCTTTTGTACGTTGGTCTTCATACCGATGTCAGCACTCGTGCTGATCTCATACTTTCTTTGTTTTCAGTCTCCACCATCGCGGGCCCGTTTTCAATATTGCTGGTGAGTTGGGTACATGGTACTCAGTCCTCCCTTTCACGCTTATCACCATCTTAGTTATTTTAATCACATTTGTCCATTCCCATTTGTTTTCTCTCCTCCTTTGTAGCCGCGCTGAGATCCGGTAGTCATGAACTTTTTTTTTCATCAACTTTACCGCATTAGTGCATAAGGTGAGGTTCCCTCGCCACACATTCCCACGTTTTTCTATGCTTTCCTCGGCACGATTTCTATTTTATCAGCCACTCGATTTACCTATACCACCCTGGAGATTTCACACTATTGGGTGACGTTGATTCTTTCCTCTAACCTAAACGCAGACTTTCTGTAAAGCCTATTCTCCAGTGGCACGTAGAGTTATGTACCCACGTTGGTTAATCACGATTGGTAGCCACAGGATTTGTGAAGTTTAATATTGAGCATCATGCTATGTGATTCTAAGTTCTTTTTCCAAATATTTAGCCCATGATTACTATGTTCTTTTTGTCCACAGATTTCCCCTGACGAAGGGACATCTAAGTCCCGAAATGCATTGGGCTCACCTTTAAGTCATCATGTGAACGATCAAATGTACTATGTAACATACATCTTTGCTTTGTTAATAATGCATTCAGTTGATGATTGTAAATAATTACTGTAATGTTTGATCATTGGTTTAACCACCTTTGTATACATTTACTTTGCATATGAACCAATATATGCTTATTTGATTTGGACCGTTGAGTTTGATTTTTTATGATAAGGCGATTATTTGTCTAGGGTCTGAGGTACCCCCAGCACAGTGCGCAGTGTCAACCATCAGTTGGTTGTGATTTAGCTTCTTTACTTCAATGCCCGATAGACAGCGAGCATAACACTGTAGCACCTAGATCAAAAAAAACACAATTGAATTGTAAAGTCAATGAACAGGAGTGCGCTGCTCCCCCATTTCTTCACTTCATGGTGGAAGGCATACTAAGCCATAGGTAGCTGTAATTTATTACAAACTGATAGACGCTGCTGAAGCCATTTTTGCTGGGGTTCAGGTAGGCGTAGAATGTATCCAAAACAAACCTGGGGATCTTTGCTTAGGCATACATTCCCCACCCTACCCCGGCAACACTTTACAGGAGACAACAATGAAGTCAAATATTCAAATAAGAGAAAATATATCAAGACCAGCATGTCTTGGTCTCTTTGAGTATCAAAAAATGGCCAACTGACAGAGCTATACTTTGATAAAATGATTAAACGCTAAAACAGGCATGATTATTGTTGAATTGTGATTGGTGCTCTAGGAAGAGGCTATCACCAAGCCCAGTGTCACCATGTAGGGGTCTCAGATACACCAGAGACTTGAGGACTTGATGGAATGACTCTGATTCCAAAGTAGGTCACCATCCTGCAACTCCTTTACACTGGTTAAATAAAAAGGGCATGGCACAAATCTCACACCCAGGTATGTCACTGGCATTGGCACATTGTCATCTTTACATTCAATGTCTGAAACCCCTGAACAAGCAGTTTCAATTTACTGACACTCACAGAGCCATCTCCTCCAGAAAATCTGTGAGAGGGAGGCAAAACCCAACATGAACTCCTGTTGTAATATTCTTAGGTCTCATAATACCTGGTGTACACAATTGATGGTTCTTCAGAAAATGCCTAAATCGCATCCCATCAGATATGCAAAAATTAAGTGGGAGAAAAGGTTTAAAACTATTTCGAGGGACATTCTAGAATAGTGATGCAATGCCATATTTAAGGACCCAGGTACATCTTTCTGCTCCTAAACTATGTTACCTGCAGGTACCTGGAAGATGACAATGGGAAATAAATTATTACAACAGAGAAGCAGCCCTTTTAGTTTGAAAAAGAAAAATGTGTTGTTGTCTTAGAGGTTTATCAGCTTGCAATGTTGTACCTGAGTCAGTTACTGACCCGCACTAAAAGTCCTACAACTGCTGCTTAGCAACCTTAGGAGGGAATGCCTAGACATCTACCCCCTTTCCATGGTTGATCCAGAAACATGGCATGAAATGCACTATTGGTATTTTGGTGCAGCTACTGTCTCCCAACTAAAGATAACTAAGGCCAGGTAATGTGTCAATGGTATAACATCCTATGAGGATTCTGTGGAGCATCTCCTTCATGTAAAAGGACTGATGGATAATGGCAGGGAGAAGCATTTTGTTACTAGTTTTCCTCCATAGTCATCTCTGGCCAGTATCATCAATTATGATAATATTGCAGGACATCATATTTCTGGTGCAGTCTCCTTATCTCCTGACTCTCAATACAGCTCAATTAGGAAGAAGCATCCTACTCTATGTTTCTTCTTTACTGTAGAGAGGCCTCTCTCCCTCTCAAATCCAAAATACTTTCTCAAACATAGATAGGCAATTATTACCATCAGTTCCACACTCTCACAATGAGCCCTTGCATCAAACCCCAGTGTTGTGTGAACATATATGGAGGCCATCCAGGAGTCAAGTAGCATGCAGATACTTCAAGCAAAAACGTGAACTTGAAGGTTTGTTGGAAGCAGCACACCTAAATAACGAATACTGTTTCAGTGGCCGAATAGCTTTCCTCTTCAGCCATCAACTCTTCCCTTCACCCTCACTAGAAGACATCTTATACTTTCTATGCTGACGTAAGAATATTCTCCGCTTTCTGTGTGCCCGCTCATACTCCAGGTTGGTAGGACACACATATAGGATGTAACTTGTTGATGTGGTGTCCCCTACCCCCAGACATGAAACAGCAAATGAAGAACAAAACAAAAGTTTGCTCCTAGGTTTCATTAATCCTCATCCACACATAAATAGGACTGCACATAAAAAACTGCATAACATAAGTATCAGATCCACTTGAAAAAATACCAGAAAAATGATAAGACCACTACACATGCAAAACAACACAGCCACACTGAGGAGCAACGTTTACTCTCCACTCCAAATAAACACACATGACACTAAACATATACGGATATCCTGCTTTAAAATGCATGTTGTAATTACCACTCGGTTTTTGAAGAAATACACACTTCATAAACAAACTCGTTATGGATTGGCATAACGAGTTTGCTACGTTACCAGGCAGAAATAAAGAGAGCTCAATAAAATTACTACGAGGAGAAAATCGTAGGGGCAGCAAACGCCCCGAGGGAAATCTCCCTGATAGTGAAAAATCTGACAAAATATGGGCCACCTGAGCCAACTGTAGAATCCTCCCAACAACGCTGTACGGAACTTTCAGAATTTTTTAACAAAAAAAATCTAGATATTTACAATACTTTTCCCAATGCCTCTAACTTCGATAATCAGGACCTAGAGGAGGAAATACCGGGGGGTAGCTTTCCACGGCTAGAAGATATTCCTGCTTTGTACTTAGATACATTATATCAACTACTTTCGAAAGTTAAATCAGGCTCCCCCCGGACGCTGCTCCCATGCACATGCTGCGCAAGGTGGGGAACATCATTCTACCTGTGCTATTAGAAGTATTAAATTCTTCTCTAGCAACGGGCCAAGTGCCCAGGTCATGGAAACATGTCATGATCCGAGCACTTCCAAAAAAAAAAAAAAAATGCCTTAATCCAGACGTTTGGGGCAACTATCAGCCGGGCTTGCTTCTTCCCATGACCTGTAAAATCCTAGAGAAACATGTAAATAGGACCCTATCGGACTATTTAGAAACCCACTCGATTCTGCATCCATCCCAGACAGTTTTTCGACCAAAGCATGGAACAGAAATGTCCCTGTTAGTAGTGGAGGAATCAAGAAAGATCTTAGACCAGGGAGGCACAGTGGCAGGCATCCTGCTTGACCTGAGCTCCGCGTTCGACACGGTTAATTACAGCATTCTTGTTGAGAGATTAAGAATGATCGGAGTATCTGGAAAGCTTCTCACCTGGATCAAATCCTTTCTGAAAGACAGTTCATATCAGGTATTTGAGGGAAACCGTACCTCAAGAACAGGGCCACTTACTTGTGGAGTGCCACAAGGCTCCTCATTGAGTCCTAC
Organism: Triturus cristatus; assembly: GCF_964204655.1. Lineage (NCBI taxonomy): Eukaryota > Metazoa > Chordata > Amphibia > Caudata > Salamandridae > Triturus > Triturus cristatus. Next base: position 908,313,064 of record NC_140590.1, on the reverse strand, counting down.
CATATTTAATATATATGTGAGGCCCCTTGCAGAGTTATTCCTGCCATATGGAATCCATATTATAACTTATGCAGATGACACGCAATTAGTGGTAGCATTAAGCCACCCAAAGAAGGTGCCAGCTAAGCTAGAATCCTGCTATGAAACGGTGGCTACGTGTATGGACGAGTCATGTCTCAAGCTTAATGGAGACAAAACAGAGCTAATGGTCCTGGGTAACAACCATACGGTCACGGCAAGCTTGAGCTGGCCAAACTGTTTGTGTTCGGTGCCAAAGCCCAAACAAAAGATTAAGAGTTTGGGTGTTTGGCTGGATAGGTCTCTTAATTTTGACCACCAAGCGGTACAATTAGCAGCGTCATGTTACGTCATCACTAGGCAGATGAGAAAAATCCTTCCATTCCATCCTAAATTAGTGTGCAGAATCATGGTCCAGGCACTGGTGTTGTCCCGGCTGGATTATGGAAATTCTCTCTACTTGGGGACTCCAAAGTCCACAATAAGGAAACTACAAGTGTTCCAGAACTGCACAGACAGGCTGCTGCGCAACATCCCTAAAGCACACTCGGCCAAGCCGGCGCTAAAAGAGCTACACTGGCTACCAATCAAGGAACCAATCAACCTCACATTTATAGCCTTCCATCGCCCTTCAAGAAGTTCGCGCTCAGCGAATTTGTTCCTGGCGACAGTGCCGAAAATCAATAGAGCACATGCTGGGGTCCGAATATTTGCCTACAACGCTGCAAAGCTTTGGAATATGCAGCCCATTGATCTCCGGTCAATGACCCACCATCTAACGTTTCGGAAACATTTAAAACCGTGGCTGTTCCAGACATGAGCGTGAACTGTACTTGACTGCCTGTTGTCGTAAGCGCTGGGATGCCTAAGGGTTGCCATGCGCTCTATTAAATGCTAATTAATAATAATTATGGACTGCAAAAACTGTATTGCATAAATGAAACCAAAACGAACCTCAGCGCCTGGATATTCCACAGGGTGTTAAGTTTTGCTTTAGAAATCCAGATTGATTGAACCAACTTTGATATATTTAGTAGACTTGTATAATATAAATAAAACTCAGTTCTTCCAAGTATCTTTCAAACACATTTTTAATGTAGATACTAGCTTATTTAAACATTTCTGAACACTCCTGAGAAAAGTATTTACTCCTCCATTCCCACATAGGAAAAAACATGTTGGGGACACCAGAATTCTGCTCATAATTTTACAGGACCTATGTGGTTAATGTACCATTACAGGCATGGCTCACGTTAATTTACAGTCATGTTAGTAATAGAGCAGAATGGAAACTCACGTGCCAGATATTTTTTATTCTGCGTCATTACCAGAATATTTGGAATAAGGCCCTAAACGTTAACAAGTGTAGCACGAGTGATTACTAGACTTCTCATTGTAGTTGAAAATTACAAATAAATCGATCTAACCTCTTGTCTACTGTAAATGAATTTTGTGTGGGGACTAGTATCGATTGGGATATTTTGAATGCTTGTATATCAAAAAATTGACATGATAAAATCAATCTTGCAACCAACCTGCTAGTGGTCATTTTTCACAGATAAAAAAAAAGAAAAAAAATATATAAAACTGGCTGCCAAAACATACCAGCGTATGGCTTGGCACTACATAATATCATTGCTCAGTGAAAGAACAAATGACCTCTTCAACCCTGCCATTCACCAGACGTGGCAGACTTTGCAACCATAGTTAGGTGTCAGTACACAGACAGGATGAATGAATATTTGATTAACTGCAGTCAACTAAGGAAGGGCTCATCCTACCCGACTCAATTGTGAATTGCCTTTTGTAAAAATCTGGAATCCACTCGCGAGACAAATTGCATGTGGCATATGATCCTGCATGATGAGTCAGCGCCAGCAGCACTGGCACGCTTAACGTGCAATTCAGAACACCATTTTAATTAGACTTGTTTTGAAAAGGCTGGCTCGCGTTGATGCAATTTAATAAATATTGAAGGGGCTGTACAAATGTACAGTAGTGCAAAGTGCATGGGTAGCCTAAGTCCACCATTGAAAAACACTGGCACTATAATCTAATGATATCTGGTACAGTTATCTGACATCACAGTGAACAATCTCCTAGCACGGAAAGCACGTGGTTTTATAATCGAACTCACGCTCAATGGAATGACCTGCGACAGATACGTGGGCCGGCGTGGGTACAAACCTGTGGCATTCACTTCACACGCGCTTCCCCGTGGACGTAAGAATCCGGAGTTTCCTCGTCAGCTCTTGAAAAGATGAAATTTGGGGCATGTGTGGCGTCTTACTGCCCACCTTCCCCATCACTATTTTAGTGTCGTATGCTATACAACTCAGTAGAGCCGGTGTAAATGCAGCCTAAAGCCATACCCGCCGGGCCCCCTGCCTGGCACCGCCGCGGGTGGGCAACATTGTACGTCTTTGCCTTAATCGATGTTAGCTCCCTTAACGGACATTTCAAACCCGTAAAGCGAATTGACTTGCTCTCAGCAGCCAATTTGTCATCTTATTGACCCTCCACTACTTGTATTGACCCAAAACCCGGCCATGGGAGGAAGGCGCGCTGCAGCAAAGCCCAGGGTGGCTTGGCGCATCGTTTAACTCTGCGCGCGTGATGCTGTTACTCCTTGAAGGCGGGGGCGGGGCTATTCTCACATTGTAAAACTACATTGAGTATCATATAGAATATGATTAGGGCAAACATGCAAAACGCTGGGTCATTCCGAAATCCTCGTCATCGTATTAACCTTATATGGTGTTTCACTCTTAAAGCAACAGGAGCACGGATGTGGCGTTTCAAAGACATCCCAGAGACAAAGTCCCATACATGACTGATAGGGGTGAAGACAGAAAAACTATCTCCAAGCCGGTTGTTTTTCCATAAATTCGATGTGTTGTGTTGCCTTCACCTTTGCTACCTTGCCTTCACAATTCCTAATGCAGTTTGTTGTGTGTGGGTAGTTATAAAGGAGATAGATTTGGAAGAGATCCGTGTCACTAAACCTTATTTGCATAATAGTCTGAATAAGAAGCGTTTAAAACATTTCCCCTTCAATTCTCCTTCACAATTTCTTTGCAGTTTGCACGTGTTGGAATCACACATCTGGTGCCCTCTACTGATACTAGGGTCAAAGAAGTAGCATTTGCCCATTTCCAAAACACTCGAATTTAGAAACGGTATTTGAAAGAGAAACTGAGAAAAGTGCCTAGCCGAAAGGCAAAGGTCGAAATGGCAGGGCATTTGTTCCGAGCCGGTCATCTGTCTAAGTTAGATAAACGTAGTTCCATCTAGCTAGGCAATATAGAACACTTAAGAGCAAAAAGTTAACCGTTTGTGGTGAATAGCATAGCGCTACTAAAATCATTCACGTTTAACCAAGGTAGATCAGGACTGAGAGCTGTGAAAACGGAGGGTCACTTTAATGCCACTGCTAAATAGCTCAGAGGCAGTTATATCACTTCTAACCATCTCAAGATTGTTAGCAGTCAGCATGTTTCAAGATTCACTTTCAACTCTGAGCCCTTAATTGTATATACACACACACACAAAACTACAAGTCCCATAATGCAACGGGTTGTCTAAGTGTCTATGCCTGGCTAAAGATGCCGTGAATGCCATGGAAGCCGCAAGACAGCTATGTGTTTGGGGAGGCATATCCACTGTTACCAGCGCCCACAAACCGGAGCGCTGGCTGGAAAGGTTTATCTGCTGCCACTCACTTTGAATTCACGCAGCGTACTGCGATCTCCCTGACCAGCTTTCCTGAGCAGGCAACGAGATAGAAGAAAAGGAAAACATCCCCATCAACCTGCCAATCCCACGCGAAAAATCTGAGCCGGGCCCCGGGGAACAGGGTGGGCCAATGCTGTGCATTGTCTTAGCAATTAGAGAACATGCCATGCCAGCCACCAATCTCGGGCTGCTCCAAAATTTATTATAACATGCAATTTAGCAACAGCTCAATCACCGCGGACATGACAGCGAGAGGGGCATTAGAGCACTCACGGCTTTATTATCTGTCCAGAGAGTGCTGGGCATTATCGCTGTCTCTGGGGGGGTGAAGCCGCTCCCACCGGAGCCGTACACTGCCCCTTCCTTCAGTCATCACCAGCTATCAAAAGACCCGGGAACGGTGTGCTCCCTCCCCCTTCATGACCCTGACCAACCCCCGCAGGTGCTGAGCACAGCCCATTAATTCTACATCCAAAGCACCTGGGATAGGACTACTCCCTCCTCTGCCTGGCCACTAGCACCATGCACACCCGGCCATTCACTCATCTGCTGTCAAAATACTGTGGGTAAATTAGAACTCATCCCCCCCCCCCCTCCCATACCTGACCACCAGGTCAGAGGGGAGCCACGTACAGATTTCACGCAATTGTCACTATATTTGTGTGTTACTGTTGACGTTTAAACAACAATTCGACACAGACAAAGCAAAGCACTTTACTCCTGCGCTTCCCACCCCGTCACTCTCAAAGTACTACCTGCGACGTCTTTCAAAAGAAGCACGCGGCTACTTTATGTAAAACGTCAAGACACTGAAATAATGAAACGAACGGGAGGCAAATACACCCAGTGACTTAACTGCAGGTATGCCATTCACATATTTAAAAATAACAGAACAGACGAAGATACATATATTAGTTCTTGTGCGGGCGTAAGACGAAGTCAAATCAGTACAGCCTATAAAACGCAGATAAGTACTGAAAAGAGCATTACCAGCACGTCCGAGGAGCTTCACTACACCACTTTCTCCCTGAGAACTTCGGGTGTTTTCATCTTTCTGTTTGCGACAAAATTCCACTACTTCCCAAAAAAGGTTGGGAGGATAAGGAGGTGGCTTCGAGCACACCTCCGACAGAAACAAAATTCTGCACGGGCTCTTTTTTTTCCTCCCTCCTCCTCCTCAGAAATCCGCCTCTTCCACACGCTCGCCCTCGTCTCCAGTTCTCCTCAGACCGTCGAGCCACCCAGCAGGCTCTGGGAGCAGCAGCAGCCGCTCAGTGCTCCGACCTGCAGCCTCTGCATCCAGCCATCAACAGCTTCGGAGCGCAGGCACGCGCGACCCAATCCTCGGGCTGCAGCCACACTACTCCCGCACACACGCAGCGCCGATGCCAGCCCCAGCCTGCTGCTGCAGCACTGTCTGCAGGACCTGCTGCTGGGACTGCCTGCTCGCCTCCGCCCCCTGTCAAGGGCAAACGCATGGAGGAGGGGGTACACGCGTGTGCTGCCTGCTTGTGTCCTGATTTAGGGGAGCAGGGGAGGCAGCTCCGTTCCTGTTTTGTTTTTAGCGCCTGCTGGGTGCAGGTGTGGTATTGCGGTTCGCACACATACCTGTCTTTTGCAACAACAACAATCCCCATGCCTAGTCAATTCATTCATATGAAGACGGGGGGATTAAAAGTATAAGCGAATGGAATTTCAGTTCAGTGTATTTTTACAGCAGGTGGGGGGTTAATCCGGAACATGGCCCACGGAGAGAAGAATAAACCATATGCGGAGAGCTGCGGCATACAAACACTGGAAATTATAGGGGTACGGTGCCAATTCACTGGGAAGTAAGCAATCTTGCCGTTTCAAGGAGACATGAAAAGACAAGGTTGCTTACCTTGGCTTGGATGGAAATATCAAATTGTACAGCCTGTTAAAGGGATAGATAGGCAAGGTAGACGGAATGCAGTATTTGCAAATATTGTGTGTGTGAATGACATTTACATTTGTTACTTTGGGGTAGCTGGGGACTTTCCATCAGGAGAAAATTCGTTGAAAGTTTCCCGTCAACCTTTTAAATAAAGCAAACAGCCAACCTGTTTGGTGTGGCCTGTATATGAGTGTCTGAAATTTCCCATCCCTGTGCAAACCTTGGATTATTGCACTCGCAATTAAGTAATTGGATACAGTAAAGTTCGCAATTTATTGTTAAAATTCGCAAACTATGTTTACATTTTAGCTGGTCAAACCTGCCGACATTTTATGGTGGAAATGCCCAGTAATTATTGCGATATTAAGATTTTGATACAACCAGCACCAACATCTGTGTTTTATTCCCCAAAAAGTCACAATTAGTATTTGTCACATCCAATAAATTACTAACCCCTGGGTTTTAGATTTTAGAAGGTGCAACACATATCGACAATCATCTGTGGCACAGGTTTTTGGCCCGTAAGCACTCCTGATTTTGACACTGGAGTAACTGAGGTATGGTAAGTTTTTGATTAGCTCAAGACCATACAAGCTGCTGTGCTAAAGAACTCAGCATTTTAACACGTCTTCTGATTTCACAAATGACAAGTTATCAACTTGACCAATCTTAGGTACGGTAGGCAGTGATTTGCTGAACGCACCACAACTATGTACAGTATTTCAGAGTTGTAAGAAATTGGCTTATTGGTTGATGCAGTTGGAAGCCCCGCTCAGGCAACAACCTCAATCCTTGTCACGGTGAACCACAAAAAGTCAATATATGGCCTGCACTTTATCTTCCGGTAGCCTGGCACAAACGTAATTAGGCTTAAATTAGAGGCAATGTGTAAAGTATTTATGCAGTACACAATCATAATACAGAAAAATATTAAAAAAAACAAGAAAAACCCCAAACCAATTTAGAAAAATAGAGTTACATTTAATAAATCAAATGATACCAGAACAACAGAATTCCAATAAGTAAATCCATAAATATTCAGTTTTTAGTGTAAATAGCATCTAAAAGCACAAAGCGCCACTTGCAGTCATCTGGGTGCGATAGACTGGGATAATGTCACATGTTCAGGCTGACCACAATGGAGTGCGGGTTGGATAAAGGTACCAGGTTAGTCCAGTTGAAGAGTTACATTCTCAAGTCCGGCATGAAGAGTTCCGTTCATGTTGGAGGAGTCTGCGAGGAGGCTAACATCAGGATTTTCACCTTTTATCTTCTTGAAGGCGCACCCACTGATGCCAGCCAAGGGTCCAGGACTTTGGGGGAGAGTGGATGCCTCTTTAGGATCAGGACCCACTCCAGTAGAGGCCAGCAGCAGAGGTCAGGTCTAATTGCATCTAGGCCGTTGCAGGAAGGCCTCTGAAAGCTTGACCCCTGGAGTCACTCTGGGTAGCCTAGTATGAAGGCTAGCAGATCCAGTCCTTCAGACAGCAAGGCATTTCTTCTGGCTGCAGGGCAGTCCTTCTGAATCTACCACAGGTCCAGGAGTCTACTGAGGAAGTGTCCTCAAGTCCTATTTTCAGACCTGTGTTAGCCTTTGTGGGGGGTCTGGTTCTAGAAAGTTCTTTTCCTTTCCTGGTCAGGGCTCCAAACTGTCTGGGGTGCCAATAGGGAGGGGAGACCTGATGTCCAATTCCCTTGTGTATGCTGGAGTCAAAGACCTTTGAAGTGTAAGTGGGACAGGATATCTATCCTGCCATCCTGTTAGGAAGATCCTCTCCCAGCTACAACCAGGTCCAGTTGTTTACTGTCTGGGCCCAATATGCATTGGTAATGGAGAGCCATTCACAGACCCAAGCAGCTGGAAACTCCTAGAAGCCCTCAAAAACTGTGGACAGGAAAATATCAACTTTCTTAAGTGACATTTCCAAAATTGTAATCTAAAATCTGACTTTACCACTAAAGTGGATTTTAATTGCAATACTATTGAGTGTGAATTTCATATCTCTACCTGCTCCAAATTCATAGTTAGCACTTAATAATTGAAATAAGGTAACCCAGTGTTAGCCTTTGGTCAACGATAGGTCTTATAGCAAAGAAAAACAAGCATTGGAAATGCAATAGGTCTCACATTTGTTGGAGCTGGAGCTATTGGTATTGTAAATGGCAATGTTTTTTATTTATCCTTAGGGTTCTATATAGCACGAACTTAACAGCCTCTGTTGTGAATTTCGATTCATCAAAGTTTTGTGAGCCCTGAAATTTGCACAAGTAAAGTGCTAACAGTATAAATATGGGCACTGTTTAATAAACAAAGCCACTGCAATACAAGAGCAAAGGTGACCGAGTGACTGCTTCTGGGTTTACGGAGTTGCTTACACTCACTGCCCGTTAAAGCTAGCTAGCCCGCTACTATGAGTTTATCAAACTTAATGCTATGTTTTCTTATGTTATGTTATGCTATGCTATGCTATGTGTTATGCTATGCTATGTTTTGTTATGCTATGCTTTGTTTTGTTATGCTATGCTTTGTTATGCTATGCTATGTTTTGTTATGCTATGTTTTGTTTTGTTATGCTATGTTTTGTTGTGTTTTGCTATGCTATGTGTTGTTTTGTTAGGCTATGCTATGTTTTGTTAGGCTATGCTATGTTTTGTTATGCTATGCTATGTTTTGTTGTGTTTTGTTATGTTATGCTTTGTTATGCTATTTTTTGTTTTGCTATGCTATGCTTTGCTATGTTTTGTTATGTTCTGGTATGCTATGCTATGTTTTGTTGTGTTTTGTTATGCTATGCTTTGTTATGCTATGCTTTGTTATGCTATGTTTTGTTTTGCTATGTTTTGTTTTGCTATGCTATGCTTTGCTATGTTTTGTTATGTTCTGTTATGCTATGCTATGTTTTGTTGTGTTTTGTTATGCTATGTTTTGTTTAGCTATGCTTTGTTATGCTATGTTTTGTTATGCTATGCTATGTTTTGTTGTGGTTTGTTATGCTATGTTTTGTTATGCTATGTTTTGTTATGCTATGTTTTGTTATGCTATGTTTTGTTATGCTATGCGTCGTTATGCTATGTTTTGTTATGCTATGCTATGTTTTGTTTTGTTATGCTATGCTATGTTTTGTTTAGTTATGCTATGCTATGTTTTGTTTAGTTATGCTATGCTACGTTTTGTTGTGTTTTGTTATGCTATGCTTTGTTACGCTATGTTTTGTTATGTTATTTTTTGTTATGCTATGCTATGTTGTGTTTTGTTATGCTATGTTTTGTGATGCTATGCTATGTTTTGTTGTGTTTTGTTATGCTATGCTTTGTTTTGTTATACTATGTTTTGTTTTGCTATGCTATGTTTTGTTGTGTTTTGTTATGCTATGCTTTGTTATGCTATGCTGTGATTTGTTGTGTTGTGTTAAGCTATGCTATGTTGTGTTGTGTTTTTCTATGCTATGCTATGTTTTGTTATGCTATGCTATGCTTTTTTATGCTATGTTTTGCTTTGATATGCTATGCTATTCCATGTTTTTATGCTATGCTATGTTTTGTTTAGTTATGCTATGCTATGTTTTGTTGTGTTTTGTTATGCTATGTTTTGTTGTGTTTTGTTATGCTATGCTATGTTTTGCTACGCTATGCTATGTTTTGTTATGCTATGGTATGTTTTGCGATGCTATGCTATGTTTTGTTGTTTTTGTTATGCTATGCTTTGTTTTGTTATGCTATGTTTTGTTTTGCTATGCTATGTTTTGTTATGCTATGTTATGCTATGATTTGTTGTTGTCTTATGCTATGCTATGTTTTGTTGTGTTTTGCTATGTTTTGTTATGCTATGCTATGCTATGCTTTTTTATGCTATGTTTTGTTTTGATATGCTATGCTATTTTATGTTTTGTTATGCTATGCTATGCTTTGTTTTGTTATGCTATGCTTTGTTATGCTATGCTATGTTTTGATATTTTTTGTTATGCTATGCTATTTTTTGTTGTGTTTTTTATGCTATACTATTTTTTTGCTATGCTATGTTTTGTTGTGTTTTGCTATGCTAGGCTTTGTTTTGCTATGCTATGTTTTGTGATGCTATGCTATGTTTTGTTATGTTTTGTTATGCTATGCTTTGTTTTGTTATGCTATACTATGTTATGCTATCAGTGGAAGCAAAGCGTGAAGGCGGTACACTGAGGACAAATGAGTGTGTGGCAAAGGAGCAGAGAGTGATGTAAATTTAACTAAGGACAACATAGGAGGAGGGAGAGATGGAGAAACATGATGCAAGCGTCGATGTATAGTCATGAGCGAGGAAACATAAAAATCTGCTGCGCGCTGACAAACACACGTGCTGAAGACAAAGTTGAATGGAAGCACAAGCGATTATCCTTACCGTTTGTCTGATCGTGCCTTTACATTTGTTTACATGCGTTAGAGGACACGCGCTGTAGATGATATGAAATGAAAGTACAAGCGATAATCCTTCACGCTTGGCTGCATGCTGTTAGTTGAAGATGGGTAAGACTTCCCTTGAAATCACAAGCGCGTATGAATCAAGGCTCAGCAAAATAAAAGAAAATCAAAGGCGGTAAAAGGCTTGAAAAGTTTGTAGCGGCGAAAGTGAAAGTAATCGATCAGAGCATCAAAGGGCTGGGTGAGAAGGGAGGGGGGAATGCAAGGGTCAAAGCGGCTAAAGTGAAAGAAAGCTATAGAGAAGGGAGGGGGGAGTGGAAAGTTTGTAGCGGCGAAAGTGAAAGTAATCGAGCAGAGCATCAAAGGGCTGGGTGAGAAGGGAGGGGGGAATGCAAGGGTCAAAGCGGCTAAAGTGAAAGAAAGATATAGAGAAGGAAGGGGGGAGTGGGAGCAGCTGTGCACGTGCATGTGATCGTGCACTCAAGGTTTAGGCCAGCCAAAACTGTGGGTAGCACTTTGAAAATCCCACATACAAAATGTCTCTTCGAGCCTTTGGCTCGCGAGACCTAATGACTAGGGGGTTTTCACTACCAGGACATGCAAAACTTAAATACACACGTTCTACTTTTAAATATCATGCATGTTGACCATGAATCGTTAAGACCTATTTTATGGATGACTTACAAGTATTAAAAGGATTAGGTCAGGAAAAAGGTTTATTATACCAAGTTGAAATGACAGTTTAAAACTGCACTATACGGCAGGTTTCAGTTGCAGGTCTGGGACAGGTTTTAAAAGGCTACTTTGTGGGTGATAACAATGATTGCGGCAGTCCCACTACTAGTATTTATTTTACAGGCCATGGGTATATGTAGTGCCATACACTAGGGATTTAGAAGTGTAATTAAATGTGTCAATCAGGTGTAGCCAATTTCATAATGTTTTAGGGAGAGAGCACAAGCATTTAGTACTGGTAAACAGTAGTAAAGTACACAGAGCCCTAAAGCCAACAAAACTAATTTAGCAAAACAGGAGGGGTGAAGGCAAAAAGATTTGGGGAATACCACACCAATGATGTCAGGACAAACATTTGTAATACCAGGGTTTCATATTTCTTAATATTTTATATCTGATGCAAACTATTATTTGCATGGTAATGCCGACAGAGCAGAAGTGACAGATCCTTTACACATCTCAATGCACTGCTTGTTTACATAACATCATACAGCTTTCCCTTTAGAGGTACTGGTGAATGGTGAAACTGACACAAGAGATGACTATATTGTTTTAGCAGCTTGCTTTAATCAGAAGTCCTGAATTTTAATGGGAAGGGAACGGGAAAACTCTTCAAACCTTTTTCAAGTTTAGGGCCCAAATGCAATAACATCTGGGTGCAAATTTCCCACTCACTAATGTTTAATGGGGTGGACAATTATTTCAGAGTCTGACAACTGGGAACAGGGAATAACATGTAAATTGTGCACCTCTGAAAGGAGAATGAAATTCGCTAAGATTTCATGTAATGTATTAGCTCACATGACTGGTAGCAAGCTAATCTTCTGATAAATATTGGGAGTATACACCCTTCATATGCACCCACCTTGTAACCCTGCTTTGGGTTCAAATGGGAGTTTGCACTGAAAACTGCCTCTGCGTGATTGGTTCTTTAATCAGATGCAGTGACGGATGAAGGATAGAGTCATTTTATAGTAAAAGACTGTAATCTGAATGTGCATGCCTGGATATGTACACAGTAAAAAACATGTTAACATTACAAATGAGATTGTCAGTTTTTCTGGAGTGCAACTGGATTAGAGAGGGTGTTTACACTAATTTATTTCGCTTCTGGGTGCTTCCATATTCTGGATCAAGTCCGGGGGTAGACTGTGATTATGCACATAGGGGCTCCCCCTTTCTAAAGTATGATGAAAGTCTGTCAGGCTGAGCAAAACTCAACCTGACACTGATCAGGTCTGGGTCAAGCAGCCAAGCACTTTACATGCGCTAATTTGCAGGTGTCTTGGAGCCTGAGCCAAGGTTTGCCAGATTGAAAATCTCACAGCCCTGTGGACAGTGACATATCAGCCTGGCAAAACACTGTGTGGATCCTCCCCATGATGATGTGGGGGAACATCAATGTTTGCCCCTGAAGTGCCCAGGGCTGACTGCCTATTGGTGAGGCCTTGATCCATTGTTTCCCAACATGTTATAGAGAGAGGTGGGATCAACAAGTGTCACTAACTCTATCCCATTGTGTGACTAGTTAGGGAAGCTCCTCCACTTATTCGCTTACCCTTGACTAATTTATCAAATGAAAGTGATGGGATCTTCTGTTTCCTCATTCCCTCTCAAAGTCTCCATCTTCTTCTTGGGCCGATGTGCTTATCACTCCTACCTACTGCTAGCCTTGCCTTCAACAACTTCAGACCAGTAAGTGCTTTACTGAATGTTTGCATGTGTGTATATTAATGTATGTCCATCAGCACTCGTACGCTTTGAATGTACATGGGTGTGTGTGAGTATGGAGGTGCGTGTGTTATTGCGAAGGAATGAGTGAATTTATTTGCTTGTGAATGTATGTGAGTATGAGTGCCTATGTGTGTGCTTTTGGGTGGAAGTTAGTGTGTGCATGTGCCTTCACCACTGCTCTTTAAATTGATCACATTCCACTGATCGTGTCACAGATTTATGTGTTGCCTTTTCTGCTATAACTATTTAATTGGTGCAAATATGATCTCAAGCGGTGTCACCTGCTGCCTGAGCCTCAGCCTGCCACCATAGGCCCTCAAGGGTATTCAGAAAAAATATAGAAATTTTAAAATCTTCCCACAGAAATATTGCATTGGAAATATCGCCATACAGAAATATCATCAGTAAGAATATCTTTGACAAGAATATCGATTTAATTTTAATAAATAGTTTATTATAACTAATTATATAATTCATAAATCTGTAAATTGAGTAATATATTGCATTTTGTTTGGTGTGTGTTGTTTTTGTATGGGTAAGGGGTGTGTAGGAAATTAAATACAATAATTAATGTTCATTTATAAATATTTGATAAATTAATTATGTAAATTGTGTAAATAAGATATTATTTAAGTTCTATGTTAGGTGTGAGTTGTTGCATTTGTAGGCATAAAGTGTGGGAAGTTAATTTAATACAATTCATTTATTATTAGCTAAATATTTCGATTGTTTAATTGACAATGATGTAACCACTGTTTTTACATTTATATATTAGGTGCTGGTTGTTTTTGTATGGATAAAGGGTGGGAAGGTAATTACATTTAATTATTTTAATATTAGTTAATTATTATTTTAATGGATAATTACGTAAAATGTGTAAATATCATTTAAAAAATACATTTAAGATTTGTGTTGTGAAGTTTGTAGAAGTATAGGATAGAAAGTTATTTAAGTAATAACACATTTCAAAACTGTATTTTTTAAAAATTGTTATATATTATTGTATGTGTTAATTGTGTTGTACTTTTTAATTGTGAGTAACATTGTATATTTATTTGTTATTATTTTGAGAATTTAGTTTGGGATTTTAATTCTAATAATATGTGTTTTCATTTATGACATATATCAAACATTGTAACAAATATGTACTTTGTATATGTAAAAAATATAAGAGATTTTTTATATTTAAATATATATTTTTAAATTTAGTATAGTTTTGCAAATATTTTATATTGCATGATGTTAATTAGTCTGTTTTTAATCTTGCACAGAGTGTAGTGGGAGTGGTAAAAGTTACCCCTTTGCAATCCAACAATTTCTGTAGTATTGTACTGACTGGAGTGGGAATAGTAAATAGTCCAACAGTCTCCCTACTGTTGCGTTGATTGGAGTGGGAATAGTAAAGTTTACCCCATAGTAATCCAACAGTTTCTCTACTGTAGTTCTGACTGAAATGGAAATAGTACATTTTACCATTCCTCCTGAGTCCAACACTTTCCGTACTGTTGCACCGACTGGAGTGGGAATAGTAAATTTGACTCCTTCCATAATCCAAAACTTTCTCTACTGTTGCACTGACTGGAGAAGGAATAGTAAAGATTGCCCCTCCTGAGTCCAATGCTTTCCTTACTGTTATTTTAAATTATATTATTTCATTAAAAATAATTACAATATAACTCGAAAATATTAGTTTAATGATATTTTAAGTTAAATATATGTAAATAAACATATATATATTACCTACTGGCGGTCGCCAGTAGGTAGTTATAGTTAGGACCCCTTTTCCATAGGAAATCCGCAACATTCTATTTTGAATAACTTTGGCGCCGGTCGATGAATCCTCGCGAATTTCTCAAAATAGGTGGGGCGCTACGCTCCGCTCCTACCCTGAAAGTCTCGGGGGGATTCGTCAAGCGGGGGCTGAGATAAAAGGGGGGTCCCAAAACGCGTTTTTCCCATGCATTTTTCCATAGGACCTTTAGAACGAGCTACAGCCCGAACGGCTGAACAGAATTACTAGAAATTTGGCAGAGAGGTAGCCATAAGGTCAAGGAAGTGCCTTTTGCAGGTCTGGTGTAAATCTGTTCAGTATTTCCTGAGTAAATAGCATTTAAAAGCATATATATATGTGGGCGGAGCCTAACCACACATCTCATCCTGAGATCTGATTGGCTGTCAGCACTTCATCCAAGAAGTGTTGGCAGCCATCTTGGGACAAATATACATGATAGCACCTCATTAAAAAGCATTGCAGTTAATAGAAGGTTTTAAGACTTTAGTTACATTATAAATCATTTGTTGATGGTACCATACTCATTTTAGGAATTGTGGTATGTTCTAAGGTGATTTCACCATGTGAAAAAGCCTTCTGCTGGGATATCATGATTGAGAGAAAAATATTTTCTCATGCTTTTACCACAGAGGTTTGGAAGGTGATCTATAGGCTAAACTGAGAGCTTATTTTCTGTAAATTCACATTATCTTTCTCAGTCATGTGAGAATGAAGTCTGATATTCTCAGTAAAACATGTACATCCAACAAGGGCAGAGACTGTCAGTTGATTCCTTTGTGTTCTACTGCAGCTTCCCAGAGTGTTCCAAAGAACTACTAGAGCGCTAACAGTCCTACTTATGATAAACGTATGGCACACCTGAAGCCATCTTGCTTGGATTAAAGTGGTAACTCTTAAAACATTTAATTTAAAAAGGAACAAAATGAGGGGGTTCATTTTTCCATAAAAAGTATGATTAGTGCTGCAGAAAGAAAAATTAGGGCACATTTTGAGTGACTTCTCAAATCCTCTTCTATTTCATTAAAAAATTCTGACATGCAGACTGAAACATGCCCTTTCAATACCAGCAGCAGTTTTCCCTGGTGAGCAGTAGCTTTACTACAGTGATCTAATGAGCAAAAAGAGTGCTAACATTCTGAATTTATGGCAAATGTGTGACACATCTGAATGCCTTCTTGATGGAATCAAAGTAAAAAACTGAAAGTATTTCCTACTGAGGAGACTGCAGTAAATGAGGAAATTAGGAAACTTCATAACAAATAAGTCTCCCAAGATGGCCACCAGAGACAAAAGAGCCCAAATGTAGCCCAAATATCACCCAGATGTAGCCCAAGTATAGCCCAATGACAGAATGTCCCAGAATGTTCTTAAAAACAACTAGAGCGCTTACTGTCTTCATTATGACAAAAGTATGGCACACCTGAAGCCATCTTGATTGGAATAAACTGGTAACACTTAAAACATTTAATTTAAAAAGGAACACAATGAGGAGGTTCATTTTGCCATAGAAATTATGATTAATACTGAAGAAAGAAAATGAGGGCACATTTTGAGTGACTTCTCAAATCCTCTTCTATTTCATTAAAAAATTCTGACATGCAGACTGAAACATGCACTTTTAATACCAGGAGCAGACTTCCATGGTGGAGTAGTTTTACTACAGTGATCTAATGAGCACCTAGAGTGCTAACATTCAGAATTTATGGCAAATGTGTGACATATCTGAATACCTTCATGATGGAATCAAAGTAAAAAACTGAAAGCATTTCCTACTGAGGAGACTGCAGTACATGAGGAAATTAGGAAACTTCATAACAAATAAATCTCCCAAGATGGCCACCGGAGACAAAAGAGCCCAAATGTAGCCCAAAATCAACCAGATGTAGCCCAAATATAGCCCAATGACAGAAGTGTGCAAAACACTTATTATTTTGTGTTTTTGCAGTGTTATATAGTGCAGACTTGTCAGGTATTGGAGTGCTTTACATGAGCATTGGTTACATCACACAAGAACAAATTCATTTTGGTTGTAGACATGGGGAGACTAAGTGATTTGACCAGAATCACAGAATGTCGAGCTGAAGCAGAAACTTCAACCTGGTTCCCCAGTTGCAAAGTCTGCAGTTCTGGAAGTAACACCACATCCTCTCCCCTAAGTGCAACATTTAATCAAGTGGTCAACTGGATAAAAAAACATAAAGATAACAAATAATTTAAAAGTGCTTTGTCGCTATTTGAAAACTCAGAAAATATGTCCTTATTTTAGTCTTTTAGAGCACTAACCATAATTTTGATGCCAATAAGACCCTCTCATATATGTAATTTCTAAAGGAAATGCTCTAGGTATTACAGTTTTGATTACATCAAGATGATGTCAGGCGTTCCACACTTTTGTAATAAATATAGAATGTTCGCAATCTAGTTGTTCATTAGGATACTGTTGAGAGGCAGAGGCCAGGGGCACGGACTCTGAAAATTGAAGGCAGGTAGGAGGGTGCAAAGGCAACAATTTAACCACACTGAGCAGGCAGGAAGGGCCGTGGAAGCACAACAGACTATGGAGGGCAGTGGAAAGGGGGGCAGGGGCAACAAACCAACAATACAGGACTTGCAAGAGAGGCTGTTGGAGGGAAGATCTATTACGGGTCAAGGAAGCTAGGGGCGGTCCCCAGATCCCCGGGAGCCACCACAGAACTGAGCAGGAGAGTGAGTCAGGGACAAAAGGGGCACCTTAATTTGAGCCGGGGTGCCTAGGAACGCTTGCTCCAAAAATGAAGAAAACAGACATATGAGACATGGAATTGGAGGCAGAATACAATGGCAGTTTAATGAGAAGATGCAACTTCAAAGAAACCGCAGAATAGAGACATAAAGTACAAAAAACAGAATCCAGATAATCATACAGCTGTCATAATATTCTCTGTATCTCAATTAATGTACTGACAGAGAGAGAGAGAAAACACATCTATAAATGCATTATGAGAAACAAGTTACACCAAGGAAAATGTTACCTAGGAACACTCACGTTTACTCTTAGAGCAAGCATTCCTGCAATTACAATACAAAATCTTTTAAATGCAAAAGTAAAGAGAACAATGGTTAAACATAACATGACATTTCATAAAGGTAAAATAGAATAAGATACTTCAAGCAAAGCAGAGCAAGACATTTTAAGCAAAGGAAGACAAAAGCTCCCAGCTCTTGGGGAAAACCTGCACTGCCTGTTAACCTACATACAGACGGCGAGGTAGTCCGTCGATATCTGTGGGTGCTCCCTTTTTATATCATTTTGTGGGCTCCTTTGCACGCTACATCTACCTACGTATGCTACCCAAAAGCTTCGACTGCAGATTTTACCAGACATTTCGTCATTTACCCACTTAATGCTGACAATGGACTGGGTGAAAAGGTCAGTCTCTCAGGCCAATCGCTTATCGTAAGTTCCATAGAGCAAGCAGAAAATAATGGGTATTGTACGGGAATTCAATATATTCATGTATAAAATCTCCTCAGTTCTCCTAACTTGACGCTCTGCGGTTGCCACTTCCTTAAAAGCGGGAAACCTGCCCAGGAAGCAAGTACCAGTCCAGGATGCAGCCTACTGTATGTCGACAGCTTCAGGGGGATGTTGAACTTTGATACCGAGCACGGAGCACTCGGGTAGGGTGGGGGCTACTAGTTTGGATCAGAAGGCCTCGCAGACCTGCCTTCAGACTGCTATACACTAAAATTGCAGAGCTATGGTCAATTTAACAAAGAGGCCTACATATTGAACAGAAGGGCCTACACAGGGGTTTTATGCTGGCTGAGTGGTAAGGATGTCTCAGGATAATTATATAGCAATACAGGACCCGCTGGTCAATTTAATACAGCCTACAAATGCAGCTGGCAGGGCAAGGACAAGGGTCTCATACTTCAGGTGTGGACAGAACGGGCCAGGGGCCCCCTGTGATACAAAATCTACCCTCCTTCAAGGCTGTGGCAATGTAATAGACCATTGTGGGCAGAAGGAAGAGGCAATGGTAGTACAACCATACATGCCAACAGACCCGATTCAGCCAGGAAACGTCCAATGTTTTTAAGCTCAAATGGGCTTTATTTGATCTGTCTCCTGTCTACAATATCCTCTTTTTCAATGTAACTCAAAGGGGAAAATCAATACCCCAGTTTTTTTTCAAAATCTCCCTCTTACCAAGTTCAAAATGTTCGCAAGTATGGTACATTGGATCATGGAAGGAAATGGGATAGGGACATGGACTTGGATAACAGAGGACAGGAGGGACATGGAGAGGTGCACCAAACTGACCCTGCAGGGCAGGCATCAGGGTTTGCAGCAGCACAATACACCACACAGGGCATGCAGGACGGGAGTGCAGCACAACAATCCATAGAAAGCAAGAGGGAGGGGACAGGACCATGCACATGGACAACAGAGAACAGAGGGGCAAGAGGCAATGGTAGCTAGCTGACCATAATGGACAGACAGGAGAGAAAGCTGCAGCATAACAGACCATAAAGGGCAGGAGGGACGGATCAGGGGCATTACAATGGAACAGACAAGCCAGGAGGGAGGGAGTAGGGCTGGGGGCAAGGGGGCAGGGCAGGAGCAGCAAGATAGCCATGGAGGTCAGGCAGGATGGGCACTAGAAGCAAGACACACCATGAAGAGCAACAGTGAGACTGTGATGGCATACACACAGACCATGGAGGGAAGGTGGGAGGGGGTCAGGGGCAGCTAACTGACCACACAGGGAAGGTGGGAGGGGCCATGGCAGCACAGAAGACCATGCATGGCAAGTGGGAGGGTTAGTGGCAGCACAATGGCTATGATGGGCAAGAAGGAGGGTGGAGGGGCATGCACAAAGGACAATGGAGGATAGAAGGGAGGGTCAGGACCTGTGCACAGACAAGAAAGTTCAGGGGAAGGGACCTCACAACAGACCACACGGGGCAGGCAGGAGGAGCAGTTGCAGCACAACAGACCAGGGAGGGCAGAAGGGTGTGGCAGTACAATGGACCATGTAGGACAGGAGGAAGAGGATAGGGGCATGGCATGTGGACAGGCAGGGTGGAGGTGGCAGGGACAGGTTACAGTCATCTGACAATGCTAGGCAGGTGGGAGGGGAGTGGCAGCTCAACAGAACACTCAGTAGATAGGAGTGGCAGGTCCATGGGACATGGTGGGCAAAAAGGATGGAGCAGGGGCATGCACAAAGACATCGGAGGGCAGGGGGAAGGAGAATAGGGGCAGCAAGCTAAGCACAGAGTTTAAGCAGGAGGTCAATGATGGGGCATAGAATTGGGCAATGGAGGGCAGGAGGACTGGACTGGTACATCATACTAAATTGAGGGCAGTGGCAGCACATCAGACCATGCATGGCAGGAGGGAGGAGGCTAGTCCATGGATTCACACAACAGAGGATAGGGAGGAAGGGGATGGGGCAGCAAGCTAACTGTTCAGAGAAGGCGGGTATTAGGAACTTTATTGTTTTTAAAACATTGTGTCTGTGCGAACTACTTAAAATATGAACAAGTATGCAGCATAATCTCACTTTTATTCAGGAAGAAGAGGACGTTTGTGACTGTGACTCCGGGCTCACTTGGCAGAAACACCCCCTGACCCTCCACCCCCTATCGCAAAATGTAATGCCCGTGAAAAGGGTAGGTGAACACAGTGTTATATAGAACATAGTCCTGAGAGCACGATTGAAAATGAAAACTAGATATAGTGTATGGTATAAACTATGCACCAAAAAGTGTGATATAAGATGAACCGGGCGTGAAATATAATTTGCAATACATTGTGCGCAATGACAGATTCATTGGAGAGCGCGAGATAGCACAGGCACTAGCGCGTGCTATGCGATATGCGCCTTGGAGTGTAATATGCACAGGGCAGTGTTGTGTAACCTAACTAGTCTCTAAAGTTGTAATATAAAATATGTGCTGGGGAGTGTAACGTTGCATATGCACTGTGACAAATATAAGGATCCCAGATTGTAATATGTATGGCATAGCACTGTGCGTTATAACATAGGCATCGAGAAAGGCACGTTAGATGGGGCAATATAACCCGTGCGAAGACAAGTGTGGCATGACATATTCACGGGGTGGTGTTACAGTGCACATGGGCTAGAGAGTGTCATAGCATATGCACTAGCTAGTGGAATACAACACAGAGGTGTGTGGCACTCGGCAGGCAATGGTGGGTGTAACACAGCATTGGGCTCTGTCAGGAGCACGCTGTGACTCTCAAGTGATGTTCGTCCCCTTTCCAGAGAGTAAAATAAAAAGTATTACACATCCGGCAGTGGATGTGTGTTTTATTAACCGTGAGGGGGGTTTCTTGCATAGTTTTGGTCGAATTTTTGTCGAATCCCCTTTGAATGGCTTGGTGTGCATGTGTATTAAATGTGCCCGTCAATAGCTACCCATGTTTGTATAAATAAACGACAAGGGTGTCTACCAGGATTAGGCACGGTAGGGCATCAGACATGTCAGAGCTTCACTAGTGGTGTAAATACATTCCACGTGGATTCATTGCATGCATAGTCGCCTTTTAATGAATATCACGCAAATCGTCATGGTGATAGGTACGTACGGTTTGTCCAGCATGTCCTAGGTGTGTCTATAAATATATATTTTTTAAAAATAATAAAAAACAGTGGCCGGCCCTGGGGATTGGGTTCAAAAAAATATAATTAGGAGACTGGCCCTGGGGGATGGGGTCATCAGGGCCAATAAATTAGAATAAGAAGGGGAACCAAACAGCCCCCCTTCTTAAAAAACTAAAATAAATAAAAGACTGGCATCGTGCCGGAGGCCATGCCCCCTCCATGCAGCACTCTGCAAACGCGCCCCCAACAGGCATCTCCAGTATGCGCCAGGGAGCTGCGCTGCAGCCAGGTGTTCTGAGGCCAAGCCCCTTTTTACACCTCTCTGCAACGCAGCTCTGTGGCGCTTACTGGAGGTACCTAGTGGTCTAGTTTGACCCTAGGGACCCTTAGGATTCAGGGGGACTCTCAACTTAGAACAGCCACAGGGCGCGTTTACACAGTGGTGAAGGGAGGGGACGGGGCCTGAGGTGACGTGTGCAAACACGCACTATGGCATGTTTTAAATTGGGGATATAATTTCCCTTCAATACTGAGGGCCCCTGGGGGCTAACTAGCCCACCAAGTGCTTCCAGTAAGCGCCACTGAGCTGCATTGCAGAGAGGTGGTCCAGGCCGTGCCACTTTTTACACCTCTCTGCAACGCAGCTCTGTGGCACTTACTGGAGGTACCTAGTGGGCTAGTTGGACCCTAGGGACCCTCAGGATTCAAATGAACTTAATCTCCCAACTAAAAATGGACACAGGGCGTGTTTACACAGTGGTGAAGGGAGGGGACGGGGCCTGAGTTAATGTGTGCAAAAACGCCCTGTGGCCTGTTTTAAGAGGTAGTTTTAATCCCCATGCCCTATTATACACTAGGGGCTTACAGAGGAGGTCATGCTAATCACAGGGGGACCCCAACGCATAATGTTCCCTAGTGTATGTAGGTGTTTTCACTGTATTCTAAGTGTCTTTTAACATAGCACTGGCTCTAGGACTGGTTAGTCAGACTCAGTTACCACCAGTATCCGTCTGAAAAAGTTGAGGGTACAGGATGCTTTTGCAACAAGGCTTCTTTCTGCTCTTCTTTTTGTTCTTTCTGCACGTTATCCTTCTTCCTGCACTTATCTTCGTATTTGAGGACTGTTGCTTCTTTCTGCACTTCTTTTGTTTCTTTCTGTGCATTTTTTCTTCTTTCTTCACATGTCCTATCTCTGTAGGCATAGTTTGAAATTAGCATTTAAAAAACCTTTGAAATTCACTGAAAAAACCATGGGTTTCACACACGTTATAGTTAGGAATTAGCATTTAAAAAACCTTAGAAATTCAATGAAAAAACCAAAGGTTTCACACATGTTATAGTTAGCTGGACATTTCACTCGTAAAAAAACATTGAAATTCCCCCGTTATAGTTAGTTCAGCTAACTATAACTCGCGCGCCCGCAATGCACTACTGATGACGTCACATATTACATCACTCATGACATGGTCACTGACATCACTCATGACATCACTGATGACATCTCAAATGACATCACTGATGACATCACTGATGACATCATCCAGTGATCGTGTGTTTTTATGAAAATTATATATTTTTTATATTTATGTATATCTCAAGGTCAAAGGAAGAATAAATGGGTATATAAGTGTCTAAATGGATACTTTTTTTGGGAATTTTTTTTGTGTAACTGACTGTTTAAGTGTATCATAGTGAATACATGGCTTACTGAGTAATCTTTAAATATTTAAATATCTGTATCAGTTTCTTACTTTGTGTATAAGTGGCTGCATGGGTTGGTGAGTAGCTACATGAGTGTCTATATAGGTTATTAGTTGGTTTTTTATCACTATGAGTGTCTGAGTTTCTGTATGGTTCGGTGGGGGGTATTACTTAGTGCATAGGTGCATGAATGAGTGACTCACTGTTTGTATGTGTTGAATACAGCATGTGTGCAGGATTGTATGGGTGGATGAGTGTGTGCATGGGTGTGTTAGTGAGTGAATGACTGTCTCAATAGTGTCTTTATGAGTAACTACATATGTTTTAAACTAGTATATGTGACTATTGGTGTATATAAGTGAGTATATGTGAAAGTGAGAGATTGGAAGAGTTCCTGTATGAATAAGTATGTGTTTCTATAAGTGATTGTTTAAAAGAGTAAGTATATGTAAGTTTCTGTAGAAGTAAGTGTGGTGGTGTGTGTATAACTGTATATGCAAGTAAATGGATGATTGATTCTTTATTAGCATGAGTGACTATGTGTGTGAGTTACTCTATGGATGAGTGGCATTGTGTAACGGGATGTACAGGTGTATGAGTACATATGATGAGTGAGTACATGTATGAGTGACTGTAGAGGACTGTTGGTGAATTACTGTATGTGGTTCTTAGAATTACTGAATAGGTTGTTGTAACTGATATTGATATGTTCATTATTTTGAACATTTTAGTTTCTATTTTTGAATGTGTGTTTCAATGGTTATATTAGGGGGAGAGGAGGTCTGCCACTCTATCACAAGGATGATGTCATCAGTGATGTCATCAGTGATGTCATTTGAGATGTCATCAGTGATGTCATGAGTGATGTCAGTGACCATGTCATGAGTGATGTAATATGTGACGTCATCAGTAGTGCATTGCGGGCGCGCGAGTTATAGTTAGCTGAACTAACTATAACGGGGGAATTTCAATGTTTTTTTACGAGTGAAATGTCCAGCTAACTATAACATGTGTGAAACCTTTGGTTTTTTCATTGAATTTCTAAGGTTTTTTAAATGCTAATTCCTAACTATAACGTGTGTGAAACCCATGGTTTTTTCAGTGAATATATATATATATATGTATATATATTCCAGTTCCACCAAGTGTATCGCGAACATGTATGCACTCCTTCCCCAATGATACACAAACAGCGTCTTTAGTAAATGCCAAGATTTAATTCAGTGCATGAAAGCCAAATAAATACCCAACGCGTTTCGACGACCGTATCGTCTTGGTCACGGGTAACCGACTGTTTACAATTCAACAGTTTAAATACATACAAAAGAGACAAAAGAAACATCGGAGCTGCGTTCAAAAAATCAACAGCAAAAGAGGATAGCAGTTTGTATATACCTCTATCAAGCTACGTGGCGGCCATCTTAGAACGGTAAATGAAGACCAAACATAATGGTACCCTAATCAGATTATGCGATAAAGTAATGCATACAGAGGAAAGAAAACGCTTGGTGCCTATCAAAATTTGAGCATGTGCATGAATTCAAAACACAATCAGTGTTACTTGTATTGTGGCTGCTCCTCAACAACCGTTACTCTTGTGGAAATTTACTTTTGATAAAGTTTTACAATAAAGTTTTACATTCAAAGGAAGAAAGCGATGCATTCGTAATTCTGTCATACACATGCCTAAATCCCAAACACTATTACTTGTGTAGCTGCTGTCCTTCAACTGACCGTTACTCGTTTAGAGATACTAACATCCATATTACCTCACATGTTACTTATAACCTTCGTTTTCTGAATATCCTCTTCTCACAATTCGGTACCAAAATAATACATCTCAAGTGAGGAAAAATTAGGTATCTCAGTCAAAAAAATCAATGTAATATTCAATTACATTAAATCTCTTTTGTCAGAATTAAACCCAAGTGGGTGAAAAATTTAAAAGATTAGTGAAAAAATTAATGGAAAGAGGAACATCTATAATCCCAAATATGATAAAAGGATAAATTAGCATGATAAACAAAATCTAGGAAAAGTACTACGCCCAAGTGGGCCTTAACTAAATTTCTTTGCTTCTATTCCTGACTCATTATTCTTGATAGTAGCCTCTTTCCTCCTTCTATATTCACAATAAGAGTAATGGGTATTCTCAATCGATCTTCTTCTTGGACCACCTAGACATCACAAAGTAGAAATAGCAAAACAAACATAGCTGTCAATCCATATAATACTTCCACATCATAACTGCATAGCATATATGTTAAAAAAGGATCATGTCAGAATCAACCCAAAGAGAAAAGACAGAGCCAACCCATCCGTGCAACCAATTATATCTTAGATTTCTCATAAATATATGAGTTTTTTTAGCATAGTAAAAGGTATGGCAAAACGAGGAAAGGAATAAAGATATGACAGTAAGATTCAGAGCATTGACAAAGAAGCTGGAAACAGGGATCATATGAGAGAAAGCATGATAAGCTAAATAAGCAAGATAAGTAATACACTTAATCCCCCAAATGCCACAACAATTCTTCTTCAGAGTTTAACCCTACTGGAATCTTCGTATTTAGTTCCATAATGTACCTGGATTCAAGTTGACGCAACTTACGAATTCTATCACCGCCTCTATTGGAAGGTAGGATTCTATCAATAACAAAAAATCTTAACAGGTTCCGATTGCTCTTATGGAACTCTTCGAAGTGTCTGGCAATAGGGGATAGCTTATCCTTGTTCTGGATTGCCCTCATATGTTCCAAAATCCGTTTCTTAGCAGCAAACATAGTGCTGCCAACATACATTTTGGGGCATGGGCATATCAGGATGTAAACACAATAATCTGACAGACATGTCAGATGTTTCTCAATACGTCTGTTGGTGTCAGAGACTGGATAATGAACAGTTTTGACATTGGAACTAGTTTTACAGGCCTTGCAGGACATACAAGTAAAAAAACCCTGTATGTCCATATATAAACCTTTAGTGCAAGGTACCTCATTGCTGCATAGTCTGTCCTTAAGGGAATTTGCTTTTCTATAGGTAATGTTGATAGCATCCCCTAATATGTCATCCAAGGTAGATTCCGTCTTCAGGATCTCCCAATGTCTATTAAGACATTTCCTAACCTCATAGGAACTGGAATTAAACGTACTGATGAATCTAACAACCTGATCATCATTCTCCTTAGTTACTACTTTAGGTCTTAGCAATTCAGTTTGTGTAAACTGGATTGCCTTTAGATGTGCTTCTTGTATCACATTGGTTGTGTAGCCTCTTTCCAAGAATCTTTTGGTCATGCAGTCACTTTCATGCTTAAAGTCTGCATCCGTACTGCAATTTCTCCGAGCCCGGAGAAATTCCCCGTACGGAATGCTGCGGATCAATGTGTTTGGATGACTGCTTTCTGCATGTAGCAGAGTGTTACCTGCAGAAATTTTGCGATAAAGTCTAGAACAGAGTCTATTGTCTACTGCTTCAATTTCCAAATCCAAGAACTGAATTTTATGATTACTTAATGGTGCCCTCAAATTTCAGATTTTTAGTGTTCATGTTCAAAATGGAGATGAAATTGTCAGCTGGTTCACGAGATCCCTCCCAAATGATAAATAAGTCATCAATGTACCGCAGCCATACTTTTACATGGCTGCGGTATAACTCTTGGGTTCTGGACACCTGCTGCTCCCAGTAGCCCATAAAAAGGTTGGCAAAACTGGGAGCAAAGCAGGTGCCCATAGCTGTGCCCTGTTTTTGTCTATAAAAGTTATCATTAAAGACAAAAAAGTTATTTTCAAGACAAAATTTCATCATGCTTAAAATCATTTCATTGTGCTCCAAAAAAGAGACAGAGCGGTTACCCAAGAATTGTTTGCAAGCCTCTAGACCATCCGCATGTACAATAGATGTATAGAGGCTGCAAACATCCAAAGTGATAAGCAAAAATCCTTCCTGCCAGACAATATCTTTGATTTTATTCAAGAAGTCCTTACTATCTTTTAAATAAGAAGGCATGGTTTCCACATATGGACGCAAGAAAAAATCAATGTATTTAGATGTGTTTTCAAGTAGAGAACCGATCGAAGAAACAATCGGTCTCCCAGGGGGAGAGATGGAATTTTTATGCAGTTTAGGTAGTAGGTACAGGATGGCTACTTTTGGGTTACGGTTCAACAGGAAAGAATATTCATCCCATTCCAAAAGGCTCTTAGAGTGCCATTCCTTCAGCATATTATGAAAGATAACATTTGACTCCTCAATATCACTGATGGGCACTTGCTCATAATAATCCTGATCATTAACCTGTCTTAGCCCTTCCTGTAAGTAATCATGCACATTCAAAATAACCACGTTCCCACCTTTATCTGACTGTCGGATCACAATATTACAATCTGATTGTAAGGATTTGATTGGCAGTCTGTGTTTCTTGGTTAGATTATCATGGGACCATGTTCTCCTTTTTGCCAGTTTTTTTAAGGTCATTAATGACCAATGTTTCAAAAATATCAATACCACTGGATGGCAATGTCGGGTTAAAAACAGATTTTGGTTTAAAATGATTAGGGCAATTCAAATCAACTCTGTAACCCAATGATTGTGCATTAATTGGTATTGATTCCACGTTGTCATAATCCAATTCTTTAAGGGCAATTAGAGTATTTACTTCATTAATAGTTTCGATCACCGGAGAACCTGTCGAGATTGTCCTAGGGACCCCGGTGTTTTTCACTTTCAATTTGTGCCATTTGTGCAATCGTAATTTACGAGTGAAATGAAAAAGATCAATTCTTTCTTGGGAGTAAGAAAAGTTAGAGGAAGGACAGAAAGAGAGGCCATATTGCAACACCTCATGTTCAGCTGGACTCAGAGAACGTAGAGAAAGATTTACCACATTTCTGCAGTCATTCATTTTCCTCGTCTTTTTTGACCCCGTGTTTCCACTCCCATTGGGGTTGCTGTTGTTTTTCCACCATCCACCCCTCCTGATTTGTTTGTAGATGGTGATATTTCTCTTGTAGTTTTTCCTCTTCCTCTGCCGCGTCCTCTGAAAATGCGTCCGCGTCCTCTTCCTCGACCTCTGTCGATTTGCCAATTCTGTTGATTTGACGTCAAATTCATTAGACGGAACTCCTCCCAAAAATTTGCTGGTTTAGTTGAAATATTGGTTGATTCCGGTGTGCCATCCTCCGAGACATCGCTCTCACTGATGTCGCTCTCAGCTCCAACATTTGTTTGAATTAGATCTATACTCCCTTGCAGTCCTTTACGATTCACATGGTCATATTTACGGCTGAACGTAAATACCCTTCCCGATTGGTAATCGATCTTGTCTCGCAAAAATTTCCTTTCTTTCTTTGCAATGATCTCTTCTTCATACTTGTCTATCTTTTTTTGAATTTCATCCAACTTGGTGGTAAAATTTTTCATCGTATCTTCCTACTGAATCTCTTCTTTCAATTCAGCGATATTTTTAAGCAAGATAGCTCTTTCTTTCCAAGCGTATTTGATCAAGATGGAAAGCATACGATTAGAGCAATCCATTAAATTCTCCGCCCATTCCTCCGCGAGCTCAGGATCCGGGTCTTCATATGATGGAGCAATCAAAATGCGGAGTCCCCTTGGGACTCTTTTTTTCTTCCTGATACTTCTCCAACGTTATCGCCTCCCACCATTTGGAAATCTCTTTCCTCATTAATTTCTCAAGTTTTTGATATTTGTGATGTAGGGACAAAGGAGCCGCCACCTGTTCATCCGCTTGTAACTGTTCAGCCGTCTTCACAAACATGGTTTTGGCTCTGAGTCTCCTTCGTGATTCTGTATCCTGATCCATAATAATCCTTCTTGGCTTCCAATATTACATTACTCCATGGCCAGGCTTATTACTCCGCTGCCATTGGTGTGAGATGCACTTTCTGTAAATCTTGGTTTTAAATGTCAATATGACAACCAGCCGGTAGTCATATACAGTTGTAGGGGAGCCCCTCATACCTCGATATTCAATGCGTATAGAGATGCAGCAGGAAACGCAGCGGTAAATTTCACTGTAACTGGAGGCGGTGTCCCAAACGGAATACCATGAAACGTAAAAATTCCAGGGCTAAAGACTAGATAAACGTGCAAAATTCACTTACTTCGAATCTTCATACAGCATGCCACATCCATGGGACCTCCGTGAGTGTCGACAGAATCACACCCACTGAAACCCGCCTGAATCGTGGCACTAGATTTCGCCGTTAATTTGCACAACAGCCCATTAGTCCGTTTCAAATCCTCCTGGATATACCGTATATATGTATATATGTGTTATAGTTTTGAAAATAGTATATTAGTTATATTTATTCCACAGTTAAATATATTTAATTATTAATATATTACTGTTAATATTTTGTTTACTATTTATACCTATATATATTTAAAAAACTGTATTTTTGAGAATGATACTGACAATAATATTTTTTCCTATACTTTTACAATTTCTATTATGAGATGCCGATATTTTTATATTTTTGTGACAATATTTCTGTAGGACAATATTTCCAGTGATTAGATGTTGTCAGTGAACCACCCTCATGAGGGGGGTACTCCTCCTACACCTTGCAGAACTCTGCCTGGAACAGTCCTTCTGTAACTTGTGCCATGGCCCTAGCATAATAAGCGTGTGGTCAGGTATGCCCACTCAGGCAATCCCAATATGCCCAAGTGGGACCAAAGCTCCACCTCTTTCTAGATGTTGTGCGATAGGTCAGTTCCTGACCAACAGTCAACCAGCATGGCTGGTCTCTCAATTACCTTTAAGGAATCTCAGACCCTGCCCTTAATCAAAGGGAACCAGATTAGTGACTCACCTGATTGTCAGCTGTCAGAACCTGGTGACTACACTGGGAGTCACCTGCTCTTGGGACACCAGATGGTGCTTTACCGGTATCATACTGGCTCATGTGTCTCTCAGTGCCTCTACCCTTTACCCATTGATGGTGAGCATCTGCCTATACTTCTTGGGGTCTAATTACTAGTTTGGTGGTGCAGGGGCAGGACTGCCTCACCACCGCACCCCCAAACCCATGTGCGCACCGCCTGCCAGATTGACATTTTCAGTGCCTGGTGGGCGTTTTTTTGGCGCTGCTGTGGCGGTGCCTATCAATAGGCACTGCAATGGGAACGTCAAGAGGCAGTACCTGCAGACCGTGGACTGGTGCAATCCGTGCCAGGCAGGTACTGGGGTGCATGCACACCAGGGACACATGTGCCCCCCTGGATGCACCCCATGGCCCAGAAGCAACAGGCCCCCCTATGGGTTTCATGCAGTAGGAACTGCCATTAAAACAGTGGTGGAGAGGAAGCTCGTAATATGTTTGGCGGAACCACAGTGATTTTCATGGTGGTTGCAGCGGTGCAATGGCGGTCCGACCGGCATAGTTGTAATAGGGCAGTCGGAAGACTGCCACCGCCGTGCCCCCATGAGTGTGGCAGTCTGTGGACTGCCAGACTCCTAATTGGGTCCTAAGTGTTATCAGACATGTGAGCTTTTGGCACCATCTCCTTGTCAACCAGGGACACTAGGGTGAGCTTCCCTCCTCCCAAAAGTAACTGGGATAAACTCCACCCACAGCAACACTCTGGTAATTACTGGAGTAGGCCCACCAGTGAGGAGCTGCTTCCTGCAGAGGCAGATGGCATCATCATTGTGTGCCTGAGATGGTAACACTTATAGCACTTGGCTTGGAAAAAGCCCCTTGTTTTCTTCTTGTTAAAAATTTCCATCTTGTGCCTCCTTATGTGGGTGGGGACCCTTTGCACTATAGTTGGTGGTTCCCCCCAGGTACCTTCTTTGGCACTCTGGTACAGATCTAGAGATCAGTCTCCTTCATAAGTTCTCTGGGCAAAGTGAGCTTGGAGTCAATAACATGTTGGCACAACTCCGCAAAGCGATTACTGAAAATGTGGTCTCATAATTAAATTGTATACCCCAGCATAATAACTCACTTTGCTGTCCTCCACCCAATCATCTAGTGCCTTACTGGAGTAATCCACAAAATCTATCGAGGACTGCTGAGTCAAATTTTGGCTATGCCTAAAGTTTGAGCTGTATTTCTCTAGGATAAGACCAAACTTCACAAAAAGGGCTTAAGTTGTGTTTTAAATTACCATTAAAATTAGTACTTGAATCGTTTTTTTAGCTGCACCCAATTTGATGCATTATAATTTATTATAATATCACCCAGTGTTTTCCTATGAGAGAGCCAGTCTTGCCATAGTGAAAGATTGCTCTTTGGTGTGCGGGTGGGGTACTGCCAGGAGAGGTACAACATGAATTTCTACATGTCCTACTTTTAAATACCATGCACTGTGCATAATTGGGCAATAAGGCCTACTTTGGGGTTGACTTATAGAAATTAAAAAGGAAGGTTTAGGCATGTCAAAAGTGGGACAGGTCGAAATGGCAGTTTAAAACTGCACACCCAGGCTACAGTGGTATGCCTAAAGACTTACTTTACAAGGTACTGCAGTGTGTGGAATAATATGTGCTGCAGCTCACTACTAGCATTTAATTTACTGGCTCTGGTAGCACCCTATACCTGGGACTTATAAGTAAATTAAATGGGCAAATTAGATGTATGTGAATTTTGCATGTTTAAGTAGGGGAATGCACAAGCAGCTTTCCACTGGTTGGCAGGGGTAAAATGCAACAGAATGCAAATATGGGGAAATACCACAAAACATGTACTTTTTCAATAAATTATCTTATTTGCTTTTAATGCTGCTTTCCTCTATTTCCACATGTAATCACCATTAAACAGAACACAACATGTTGTAATGTTAAAGAGAATTTCAAGAATACCCTTGCAATTTATGTTACAAAATATCCCGTATTGCTCAAGCAAAATATATATTTTTTAAATGTGAATATATTCAGAAAAACTGCAAGCTTAAAGTTCCGTTTGCCTTGACTGTTTGTGAATCGAGACATTAACTGTAAATGAAATATGACTTCGAAATTGTGCCCTTGTCTGACCTAGTCAATATTTTACACTAGTTTAAGTGATCAAGATAATGGATATTTTCATATAATGGGTCGTTTAATTACAACAATTAATCAAGAGAGAACTTTTTTGTTGCAAGTGAAGTATAATTATTACTGCAAACTAGTGTGCTTGTAAGATTTGTAAAGCCCTTCTCATCAAAATATTACCTTAGCTCAATTTTTACATGGTCGGTTATGAAGGGCTAATATTCTTGTTTGCACTCCCGTTGGCCCGTACGCGTTTTTCATATAAAATCATTTCATTTTCAGCCCACGATGAAGAGCATTTACCGCAATGTTTTTGAGTTTGTGACCTCTAGACCTGGATTGTAATCGCAGCTTCAATATTAAATGAAACAACCTCGTGACTGCAGAAATCACTTCATTTTTGCTGTGCACTGTATTGCACGGTATCCATAATGAATTAGCCGTAACGCCACCTATACACTCTGCTTTCTAGTTCTGGCCCAATTACGGGCCCTCAGCACAGGCTGATTTCCGTTAATTGGTCTATGCCAGATGACACATCACAACGTTCTACATTTGTAGAAGTTCATGTTCGAAGAAAATGTTCCCTGTAAAGCACTCATCGCTGAAGCAATATAAACCCTACCCAAAACATCCTAATTGATCTCAAAGGGTATTATATCTTTTAATGACCTTGTGCAGTGTCTTTTCTGGCGATCCGTTAAACTCTTATGAATTATATCTCGTGGTCCAGGGAGACTGACCTTCTTGGTTTTAGTTTGCATCGCATGTGATTGGACGTTTTTCTACGCCTATAGAAAGAAGCACCGTCATTTGCACTGTGAGTTCTACACAAGGAAAAAGTCGAGGGCAGCGCCTGATCCCTTAGCAGCAATAACCCCAAAGGGACACCATGTTTGTAGTCGGTAGATTTAGGATGCACAAACTAGTAAAGAGTGAAGGTTGTTATAATCATATTACAGCATCTCATTAGCCGTGACCTATAGGACGACCTTTTTTTCTGGGGAATTCTTTAGTTCTCCTTAGAAAAGTGTGCTCCTTTCATAAATGTTTGACAAAAGAGCACCTCGTTGTCTTGAAGGAATTTTTTGTGTGCTATAAAATGCACAGTACTTCCAAGGGCATTTCTGACGCATATTCTAGTCTAGGAGGCAAAGTGCCACCGCACATAGCCCTAGAGGGCTAGGGTTTGCATCCACTAGAGCTGTGAAAGAAACAGGCACATGCGCAGAAAGATGTAGCTCATAAACTATTAACAAGCATTCCCATTCACATGCTCCCATCTGCAGGATCAGCCCACATTCTGAGCATTTTAAAATAATGTGTTAAAAAAAAAGTTATCTCTCTCTCTCTCTCTCTCTCTCTCTCTCTCTCTCTCTCTCTCTCTCTCTCTCTCTCTCTCTCTCTCTCTCTCTCTCTCTCTCTGTGTGTGTGTGTGTGTGTGTGTGTGTGTGTGTGTGTGTGTGTGTGTGTGTGTGTGTGTGTATATATATATATATATATATATATATATATATATATCTCCTGTCAATTCCGTTTTACCACTGGATAACTCAAAGACAGAGCCGGACCACAAAGTAAGTGCTTTATCTCATTTATTCAGTGCAGATCGGCATGACGCGTTTCAGCTCACACGGGAGCCTTGATCACATGACAAAGTCCTACGTTACATTTGATCTTTTTAAAGTGCCCAGTACCAATATAATTAAAATCACTTGTGCAAATTACGCCATGAACATAGAAAAGTTACATTTGTAGTTTTCCTTTTTTGGATCTATACAATTGTAGTTCCTTATGAGCTGTTACATAAATGACGGATTAGGATTTCGATTTAATATCTTGTAGATGTGGAGAAAAGGGGATAAATAAATAACAATTTATAAAATCGGCATCTATTCAAATTTCCCACATCAAATCCCGATGTATATTCTGTTGTTGAATTTATACTCCAATCCATATTATTTGGCGTATATGAATATGTGTTAATAAAGTGCAAGAGTGCTTATTATTTGTGTCCTAAGTGCTATAGGTGCCCAAAGTATTCACCAAAGTCACGTTCGTTTGTCTATCTCCTACAGCGTTTCATTTTTAGTTAATATTTTTTTGTGTTAATTTCAATGTTCATTGCGCATAAGGGAATTGGAGCCCCAATTCCCAGTGGTGTTTATGTCAGTAAAGTGCATGGTCTTTCAAGGGTATTTAGAGTATGACCACCATCTAGTAATTTCATTTTTGGTTTTCTGTTATTTTATTTTACTTGTTGTTTCACTCCATATGTACCATTATGCTTTGCCAATGATATCTGTATTAATACCTGATTGATGCAAGATGCCAAATGAGTTAGATAAATAATTAAATATATAAATATATGAGTAAATATACATACAATGTACATATTCATAGAGTGTACATAGTGCAAATTCCTTGTAAGTATTCTAATGCAGTTTGCAAATTTACTTGCGAGTCCCTCCTAGGTTTCTATCGTTATAGCCACAAATGCATAAACATATATAGTATTAGTGAGAGTATAATCATCATCATATGAATAAATACAATACTGTAAGAAATCTTAGTGAAATACTAGACTTAAAACAACTCTATACACTGTTAAACCATCCATAGATAAAGCCATAATAAAACCCAGAATAAGACTTTGCAATTAAATAAACAGATAATTTCAATACAATTACCAAAGATTTTTATAAAATACCCTTTCTAAAAGCCAGTTCATAAGCAAGTATACATATCCTCGGTCACGTTCAGTCCTGTTGGGTGTTTAGAATTTAACTCTAAAATATGTCTGGTTTCCAGTTGACGTAACCGATGTTCTATGTTACCCCCTCGTCTACTGGGTGGGACTGTATCAATCACAAAGTATCTGAGGTCTTGGCTTCTTGAGTTGTGTTTACTTTTAAAATGGCGTGCCACTGAGTAAGTGTTATCCTGATTACTGATTGCCCTGAGGAGCTGTAGAATTCTTTTATGCACCGGAAATTTGGTACTCCCTACATACTGTAGGTTCCAGGAGCAAATTAGTATGTATACCGCAAACTCGGTTTTGCATGTTAGAAGTTTGGATATTTTAGTACTTCTTGCGCTAAATGGTGTCATATAAGTGGTTTGGTTTTCTCCCTGCTGGCATGCTTTACAGGTTTTACACCTAAAGAAACCCTTGTGTGTCTGAAGCCAATTCGTATTTTCAATGATGGAAGGCCGGATTTGTAAATCCTTCCCTATGATGGGGTCACTTAGTACCATAGGCCAATTGCGTAAAATAATTGATTGAAGTTGCCTTTGTTGCTGACTTTACTGTACAATTATTCTGAATTATTTACTGTTCTTACTGGTACTTGCTAAAAGTTCTGTATCGGGGATTTACTCACTTGGATGATTGATGGAGAGTAGCTCATATCTGTCCCTGCGCATGGATTTCAGGATGGCATTATCAATCACATTTCCGGAGTATCCTCTCTCTATAAACCTGATTTTACTTCAGGTCTGACCTTCCCTTAAATCATCATCATTGCTATGAATCCTCCTCAGCCGAAGCATCTCCCCTTAGGGGATTCTGTTAATCAGATGCTTGGCATGTGAGCTGCTCGCATGTAGCGTGGAGTTACCTGCGGTCTCCTTATGATATAATTTGGATTCAATATTATCATCCCGCACATAGATTTTAGTGTCTAGGAAGCTCACCTCTGTGTCACTAATAGTGGCTGTAAACTGTAAGTTTAAGTTGTTGATGTTCAGAGCTTCAATAACATCATTGGCATCATCAATCCCACCCTCCCAGATCACAAACAAGTCGTCTATAAAACGGAACCATATTTTTATGTTCTTGATCATCACCTGTTGATATTGGGTATTTAGTACCAGCTCCTCCCACCAGCCCATATGCAAACAAGCATAGCTGGGGGAGAAGCTGGCACCCATGGCTACGCCTCTGACTTGTCTATACAGTAGGCCTGAGCGGAAAATTCCGTTCCGCTCGCGGAATTTGCAGAATTTAGGTAATTTCGCGTTCCGCGGAGAACGCGCAATCTCCCAAAATTCTGCTTTCCGCGGCTTCGCGGAATTTTTGCTTGTTCGCGATCTCATAATGCGTGTTCGCGAGATATTTCCCCTCGAGCACGCAAACAGCGGTCGCGAACAGGAAAAAAGCATCGCGAACAAGCAATTCCGCTTGTTCGCGGAATTTCTGCGTGTTCGCGGTGATTTTTAACCATTTCGCGGAGATTTGCGTAACGCGACTACGCGAATTCCGCCCACCCCTACTATACAGTAGGTCGTTGAACATAAATATATTGTTTGTTAAACAGAATTCAACCATTGCAATGAGCATATCTTTTTGGTCTACTGGCATTTCTGTTAGTTTGTCCAAGTAAAATCTCAATGCCCTCAATCCATCGTGGTGTTGGATAGAGGTGTTGGATAGAGGTATATAATGAGCTCACATCCAAAGCTATGAACAAATATCCAGGTTTCCAGTTGAAGTCAGAGTTTTCTGAGAAAATCCCCAGTGTCACATACATAAGATGGTAGGGCTTTCACTAGGTCTTGAAGGAAAAAGTCAACATATTGGAAGGTATGTTCTAGTAGGCTGTTCCTGGCTGATATTATTGGTCTACCAGGTGGTCTGGTTGGGTCTTTGTGAATCTTGGGAATGAAATAAATCGTGGGTACAACTGGATGTTAATTTTTCAAATATTTGTATTCTTGGGCTGTTACTATTTCATCAGTTTTCCATGTCAACAAATGGGTATAGTGTCTTGTATTCGTGGATTTCAATTCCGCCATGGTGCTTTTGGCGTAACACAAATTATCTCTTAATTGTCTGTAAGCTTCATTGGTGTAATCACTTTTAGACATTAAAACAATATTACCACCTTTGTCAGAGTTTTGAATTACTATACCATTGTCTTCCTTCAGTTTTCTCATGAGTTGATCATATTCATGGTTTCTTTTAATTAATTTCCATTTCGAATTTCGAGTTTTCAAATTTTGTTGTTTTAGTTCTTCTATTATGCTCTCATGAAAGATGTCGATGGAGTCTCGTATCACGATTGGGTTAAACGTTGATTTTGTCTTAAAGTGTGTTTTTATTTCCTTTGGCAGCCTATTGCTTATATTGGGTCGGTTGGATGTAGTTGTTTCTATTGTTCGTCCGTGTCAATGTCAATGTCAACCTCATTGTTCAGCCAAAGCTCCTGCATCTCTGCACAGAAGGAGGCATCTGATTGTGTTGATTTCGCTTCGTTGATTGTGTCACTGCTCATGGTGCCAACCACATTGGTATAGGTACCCTTTTCTTTGTTAAGTGCATGGTATTTTTTCAGTTTTAACTTCCTTAAACCTTTGTAAATATCCAGTCTGGTTTTGCAATAGTTAAAATTTCTGGCAGGGCAGAAAGACAAGCCCAAAATTAAAATTCTTATGTCTGTGTCTTTTAAAGTTAAGTTTGTCAATTATAACAATCTTATTTGTATTTATTTGCCCCCCCCTCCAACTTCCTCGTTTCTTCGCATTTTGACTTGTTTCTGTTGGCCTTCCTTCTCTGTCCACGTTTGTGGCTTTTGCTTGGCCATAATTTGTTTTCTGAGGCCTTGGTCGGAGGTATTGCCTCCTGTCGCTGCATAAAAAACCCAATTCTTCATCTAGTGAGTGTTTAGGTTTTGTTTCTGTCCTTATGTCCTGTTCTGTTTCATTATCAATTGCAGAACTGAGGTCTGATTGGGAGGTACTAGAATTTGGCTCACCACTCTTTGAGGGTCCAGGTCTTTGCACTGTTGACTTGTTGCTTTTGACTGCTCACATTGCCTCATACTTTTTTGCAAATGTGAATATCTGGCCAAGTTCATAGTCTGTTTTATCACGATTTTGAATGTCTTGCGTTCCTTGATTTTGTCTTCCTCCCGTTTTAATCTTACCAACATTTCCTGCCGTAATTTGTGTTGCACATCTCTATCACCCAGTTCTTTTAGTTCCTCATTAATCTTGTCAATATATATAGCCTACTGGCGGTCGCCAGTAGGTAGTTCTAGTTAGGACCTAGATTCCATAGCAAAAGCGTTTTTTCTTTTCCCAATAACTTTGGCGCCGGTTGACTAATCTTCGTGAAATCTTTAAAACTAGTGGCCCGCTCCGGTCAGCTCCTGTCTTGAAACTCTGATTGGCTGCCAACACTCCAAACCAGGAAGTGTTGGCAGCCATCTGAACTGAGTCACAAGAAAACAGTAAAAAAAAAAAAAGGTAAAAAAAACAAGAAAAAGGGTCAGGATAGAAACACCCTGACCCCCCTAGGCCTGCTCACGAGGTCCCACAAGGACCCCAGGGCCAAAAAAGCATTTTTTTAAAATGATTTCGCAGAAATCGTGTTGAGGTCGCGAATCCCGCCGAAATTATATAAAAAAATGAAGTGCCGGCTCCCGCGCTTTGTTTAGAAAAAGCCCCCGGGTGGGCCAGGCCCCGGAGGCATTCACAAATTAATTAGTGGGGACCTGTGGGGGCCCCCACTGTCCTGGGGACAGCCACCTCCCGGGGCTCATTTCATTGTATGTGGGGGGCACTGCGGCCCCCCCGCAGCCCTGGGGACCGCCACCTCCCCATGGCTGTAAAAAATAAAGTGTGGGGGGTCCCAATCCCCCCCACGCTGCCCTGGGGACTGCCACCTCATATTAAAAAAACAAAAAGAGATGTGTGGGGGGGGCTTGAGCCCCCACACATGCCCGGGGGACCACCACCACCTCGGGGCACTTTGTATTTAAATACAGGGGTCCGTTATGGACCCCCGTGCCCCTAGGACCACTACCTCCCAGGGCTTTGCTAATGTTGGTAGGGGGGGCACGCAGCCCCCCTCCTGGAGCCCTTCATGGCAATGGGGACCACCACCACCCACTGCTCCTGCAGTGTCCCAGGGGGCCCACCCCTGGGATACTGCTGTTTGCTATGGCAGGGCTTGAGCCGTGCGGCTCCCGCTCTGTTATAGTAAACTCTGCTTTGCTTCATTGAAGCGAGAAACCTGCTCTCGCTTCAATAAAGCAAAGCAGTATTGCTTTTCCACAAGGGGAGCTGCATGTCAGCAGCTTCCCTTGTGGAAAAGCAATGCCAGCTCCCGCAGGATGCGGGGAGCCGGCAGGACCCTGGGGGCATTGGGGCTCCCCCATGTTCCAAAACAGAAATGGCCGGCCCCGGGGGATGTGGTCCCGTGGCCCCCTCCCCGATTAAAAAAATAAAAATCCCCTTCCTTTAAAAAATGTAATAAACATGAGGCCATTCCAATTTTTTTTTTTAGAAAAAGGGGTCAGGCCCTGGGGGATGGGGTCTCCAGTGCCCCAAAAAAGTAAGAAAAAAAGGGGGCCACACAGCCCCCCTTGTACTTTTTTTTTTTTAAAAAGCCGGCATCTCGCTGGAGGCCACGCCCCCTTTCTCCACCACTCTGCAAACGTGACCCTGGCACGTTGTTAGTTGGGAAATTAATTCCTCTTGAATACTGAGGGTCCCTGGGGGCCAACTAGCCCACCAGGTACCTCCAATATGCATCACAGAGAGGTGGTGCGAGGCCACGCCCCTTTTTACACCTGGAGGTACCTGGTGGGCTAGTCGGCCCCCAGGTACCCTCAACCAGGGACCCTCAGGATTCAAGGGGACTTCATTCCCCAACGTACAACGCACCAGGGGGCGCGTTTGCACAGTGGTGCAGGGAGAGGGTGGGGCCTGATATGACAAGTGTGCAAACAAGCCTCCTGGTGTGTTGTAAATTGGGGGATTATGTCCCTTTAAAGCCTGACGGTCCCTGGGGGCCTAATAGCCCTCCAGGTACCTCCAGTAAGTGCCACAGAGCTGCGTTGCAGAGAGGTGGTCCGAGGCCACGCCTCTTTTTACACCACTCTGCAAACGCAGCTTCTGGTGCACTGCTGGTGGGGCAATGAGGTCCTCTTGTGTCCTGAGGGCATTAGGACATAAGTGGACTTCGTCCTCTGAGCAGCAGTGCACCAGAAGCAGCGTTTGCGGCGTGGTGTACAAAGGGGCGTGGCCTCCAAACACTTATCAGCACGTCAGCTCTGTGGTGCTTACCTGAGGCACCTGATAGGCTAGTTGGCCCCCAGGAACCCTCAGGATTCAAGGGTACTAAATCCCTCAACTTACAACGTGCCAGGGGGCATGTTTGCACAGTGGTGCAGTTAGGGCGCGGGCCTGATATGACAAATGTGCAAACACGCCCCCTGGCGTGTTGTAAATTGGGGGATTAAGTCCCCTTCAATCCTGAGGATACCTTGCTGGTGGGGCGATGAGGTCCTCTTGTGTCCTGAGGACCTCAGGACACAAGTGAACTTCATCTTCCGAGTAGCAGTGCCCCAGAAGCCGTGTTTGCAGTGTGGTGTAAAAAGGGGAGTTCCTCTGAACACTTCTCTGCAAGTCAGCTCTGTGGCGCTTACCGGAGGTACCTGGTGGGTTAGTTGGTCCCAGGGACCCTCAGGATTGAAGGGGACTTAAGCCCCCAACTTACAATGTGCCAGGGGGCACGTTTGCACAGTTGTGCAGGGAGGGGGCGGGGCCTGATATGACAAGTTTGCAAACACACCCCCCTGGTGCATTGTAAATTGGAGGATTAAGTCCCCTTGAATCCTGAGGGCCACCTAGCCCACCAGGTACCTCCAGTAAGTGCCACAGAGCTGCGTTGCAGAGAGGTGGTCCAAGGTCATGCCCCTTTTTACACCACTCTGCAAACGCGGCTTGTGGTGCACTGCTGGTGGGGCGATGAGGTCCTCTTGTGTCCTGAGGATCTCAGGAAAGAAGTGGACTTCATCGTCAGTGCAGCAGTGTGCCAGAAGTCACGTTTGCAACGTGGTGTAAAAAGGGGTGTGGCCTTGGAACACCTCTCTGCAACGCAGTTCTGTGGCACTTACTGGAGGTACCTGGTGGGCTACTTGGTCACCAGGGACCTTCAGGATTTAAGGGGACTTAATAGGGATGTTCTAGTTAGAAATTAGCATTTATAAATCCTTTGAAATTCACTGAAAAAACCATAAGTTTCAGGCACGTTATAGTTAGAAATTAGCATTTAAAAAACCTTAGAAATTCACTGAAAAAAGCATAAGTTTCAGGGCCATTATCGTTAGTTGGACATTTCACTCATACAAAACCATAGAAATTCCGCCGTTATAGTTAGTTCAGCTAACTATAACTCGCTCGACCATGTCATGAATGATGTAATATGTGACGACATCAGCAGTGCATTGCGGGAGCACGAGTTATAGTTATCTGAACTAACCATAGCGGCGGGATTTTTATGTTTTTTTACGAGTGAAATGTCGAACTAACTATAACGTCCATGAAACCTATGTTTTTTTCAGTGAATTTCTAACTATAACGTGCCTAAAACCTATGGTTTTTTAAGAGATATATATTACCTACTGGCAGTCGCCAGTCTGTAGTTATAGTTATGACCTTGTTTCTATTCAAAAAGCGTTGTTTCTATACCCAATATCTTTGGCGCTGTTTGACAAATCTTCACGAAATTTTCCAAACTAATGGTTCACTCAGGTCAGCTCCGGTTTTGAAAGTTTCAGTGTGATTTGTAAAACAGGGCCCGAGAGAAAAAGGGGGTCTCAAAACGCTTTTTCCCCATGTTAATTTCCATAGGAACTTTAGACAAAGCTACAGCTCAAACTGCTGAACGGAATTACATCAAAATTGGCAAAAAGGTAGTTCTTGGTCCAGAAAGCGTGCTTTTTAAAAAAATGGTGTAAATCCATTCAGTAGTTGCAGACAAATTGTAAAAATATCTATCTGAGCACCGAGGAGGATTCTAGAACCCTCCTGAGCACAAGCTTCATTCTGATTGGCTGCCAAGTCTCCAAACCAGGAAGTGTTGGCAGCCATCGGTAACCGAGACACAAGAAAACTGTTAAAAAAATTATAAAAAGCAGGAAAAGGGGGTAGGGTACAAACACCCTGACCCCCTAGGCCTGCTGCGGGGGTCCCACAAGGACCCCCAGGCCCAAAAAAAGAATTTTAAAAAAATCGTCAGAATTCGGGCTGGGTGCGGGAATCCTGTTGGAGAAAAAAAAAACGCGTGCTTCAAAGCTTCATTTGTTTTAAGCCCCCGGGTGGGCCAGGGGGCAATTTATAATAATTTATAATTATGGTGTGGGGACCCCCACAGCCCTGGGGACCACCGGTGTTGCTCCTAATTTGGGGGGCACGTGGCCCACCACGCTGCCCGGAGGACCGCCACCTCCCCGGGGCTTTGATTTAATAGGGGTGGGGGGCCCCGTGGGCTCCCCCAGGCACCGCCCCCACCCCAGGGCTCCAAAATGATTAAAGTAGTGTGGAGGGGCCCTGCCCCCGACACTGCCGGGGACCACCACCTCCCCGGGGCAATTTTAAATAAAGTGCGGGGTTCAGTTGCAGACCCCTGGGCCCTACCACCTTCCTGGGACTTTAAACAGTTGGGAGAGGGTCCCCGCGGCCCCCTTATGGAGCCCTAGTTGGCCCTGGGGACAGCCACCCCCCAGGGCCTCTTCCTGCAATGTCCCAGGGTGCCTACCCCCGGAACATTGCCATTTGCTATGGCAGGGTGGGAGCACGGCTCCCGCCCTGCGAAAGCATACACTGCTTTACTTCTTTGAAGTGAGAGCAGGAAACCTGCTCTCGCTTCAATGAAGCAAAGCAGAATTACTTTTGGGCAAGGGGAGCTGCATGTCAACAGCTCTCCTTGTCCAAAAGCAATGCCGGCTCCTGCAGGAGGCGGGGAGCCGGCTGGGACCGTGGTGTAGTGTAGTTCCTATATCCCTGATAGGCTCTGCACATTGAAATAATATACATTATAGATTTGCCATAGGACTGAGGTCAGTATGTCTCTATCGAGTACATTAAACTTAATTACTTGTGTGTGCCAGCTAACTCAGAGGTCACTAGAAATTTCTTGAATACACAAGAAGGTATTAGTTTCTGACAACCGCATAAACATGACAACTTTGTTTCCTATAGAGTCGTAACAATCTCAGAACCGTGGAAACAATAGATAACAGTTTCACTCAGTCAATCGTGCATGCTTAGTTTCTACAGAGTTGCACAGAAATAGAGAGACGGGCGTTTCAATAAAAAGGGTTTATTGAACAGTCTTATTTCTCATGCAAGAGATATGAACTGCTACAATCGTAAGACAGGCTGCGAAGTACAATATGTACAGAGCTAGCAGTAAGATAAAATAATACGGCAATAGCATGGTTTGTAGCTATGACATATATTAATTAAAATACATACATAAATAACAGAGGCTAAAATGTGAATACTCATCTGATGCTCCTAAATAGTTCTACCCTAGTGTACCTAACCTAAAAAATGCATTACAAACCCAGTGCTATGCATAAGGTGCTGTACATATTAAAAGCAATGTTTCATTCTAAGTATATGCGTGCATTGAAAATGCCAACAAGAATGAACCATAAATATATACATTTGATGAAATGGTTCATTAATGCAGAAGAAAAAAGGGCCGAAACCATTTATCATATCAGGTTAATACAAATCAAATGTTGATGTGACAAGGTGGCATAATGTCCCTGGAAGATTTTCAAAGAATTCTATTCTCTATGAATAGTTCTACTATAAGCAGATTACTGTGCCAAAAATGAAAAATACAAATTTGGGAAAAAGAAAATTAATCATAGGAAAAAGTTCCAAAGTCAGCCCCTTGTTTGAAAAGAATGAAGGCCAAATTCAGAGTCTCTTCGGAACACTGTGTGCCTGAATCAAAAGTCAATGTGTGGGCCTTCTAATCTTGTAGACAAAAAGTCACCCACCGTTGTAGGTGAAAGTTGGAATACCTCATTTAGAAGATTCACTGCACATAAATGTGAACTATCGCCTTCAGCATTGGTCGCATCAGCAGTGTTCTAATCGGATGTTACCTGCGTGCTTGTTGTCTCCTCTCATATCTCAGCAGTAGCAATTTGCGTCTGTGAGATCTCAATAAATGCCGTCATCGGGATTGGTAGCCGCTGGGGACAACACAGAGCATGGGCCGTTACTGGGTGCAGCAGAGTATCGATATCCATAGGCATGACTGATGGGAGTGTTAGACAGATGTCTAGCACGCATTCTTCACCGCAGAACAGGCAGCGTAGAATAGGTAAGATGCAATCTTGCCAGATTGGTCTGAATGACAGAAAGCATGTGGTATTTAATTCTCGTAGACGAGGTAAACCCAAAATTTGGACAATGCGCTCACGACACTTCATCTCCAATAGAGCTCTCTATGGTGCCTGGAGTGACGCTGGTGATGAGGCTTGCCATATCGTAGCAGTAGGAGCAAAAATAGGATCCCTGCAATGAGTGCTAAAAGGAGCGGCAGTCCACCAAACACAGAGTGCATGAAGTTTGGAAAAATTCCGAGGACTGCTTGAAAAGGTGCTGACAGTCCTGCACACACGTTCTTAATTACCTGTATAATGCCGCTCGTATCAGACATGTTTAAGATACGACCTAACATTTCTGAGAAATGTACAGGGCAGTTTGTATACAAAAGGGTATGTATCTCTGCAGAAGTCCTTGCAACTTGGAAATCATAGGTTTCTTTGGCCGAGGTCAGTGGCACTGATTTTTGTAAAAGAATGGCTTTCATTCTGCTTAGAGTATCAATTTGTATAAAAGAGATGTTCAGTGAAGTCTTTAGAGGCGACTCCCTGACTGGATCTATTTGTGGAAACAAGACTTGCATACAGCAAGTCACCCTGGATGTAACCGTAACTAGATATGGAATACCTGGCAACATGCCACAGCAGCTGTGATCATTCAACATAATGTAACTCCCATTAGAAAGTTGGCCAAAAATTAGATTACTCACTGCAGCCGGTGAACCTTGCAGGTGACAGAATAAGTTTGTAGTGGAACCATCACAGGCCCCGTGTAAGTTAATACCCTGACAAAGGAGACAACCGCTTAGTTTGTGTTCAGTTTTCACCGCTAAGAAACAC
The DNA here is from genome assembly GCF_964204655.1 of Triturus cristatus. NCBI lineage: Eukaryota > Metazoa > Chordata > Amphibia > Caudata > Salamandridae > Triturus > Triturus cristatus. Next base: position 908,268,438 of record NC_140590.1, on the reverse strand, counting down.
TTCACGTTCACCACTCCAACATCTATGTGTGTAAGGTAATTCCCAGGATGTTTTGATGTATCCTTTACCCAACCATTCATATTTGCCAACTGGTATATGTTTTAGGCAATACTGAAAATGGAAAGTTGTAACAGGCAGAGTAATTTTACCATGTATGATCCACTCAGTAGCTGGTTTTTCTGCCACCGTGCATGGTAATGTTTCCAGTTTTTCAATGCTCAGCATAGTGTAGTCTACTCCCCTTTGTGCAAGAATGATCTGTATATCAGTGAGATTGAATTCTGAAAACAGTGACGTATTGTTGATTAAATGCCAAGGCACATAGCCTGCACGCTAGTTTTGTAGCGTTCAGCCTAAGAGCATGATAGAACATAGCTGAGACTGACCATGTTGCAACATGACCAAGTCTTGTTCCATGATGTCTATCACAGAAGACACAATCCTGTCAAATGAATATATTCTGAACGACAGTCGTTAACCCATTGTCTACTACAGAGATAGTTTTCTCTAAATTAATAAGATCAATTTCTCGTATTCGTTCTGCAGTCTCTGCTTGGGTAAACTTCCATGCTTCATTATAAGCAGCGTAGATACCGGCATATATGAAACGTTTTTGACGCAGTTTTCTTGGTCCTAGCGAGAATTCCCTAAGGTCTGCGCCTTCTTGAAGTAAAGTTAAGTGTTGTTTAACATCATTCAGTGTAGCTTTCTGCAGCCAATCAAGGCAGAGTTTCCCTACACTGTATGTTGTTACCACCCCTAGATGCTGTCTTTGAACACAGTGTGGGTCTAGCCTATTGATAGTGAAACCCTGTGTTTTATTCAGGAATCTATCTTGACCGTTTTTCGTGTCTGTGGGCCAGAGCAACCATCTTTTCCATTCTGGATCTGATCTGTTGTGATGCAAAATATTATGTACGTCGACCTCCCCCGTGTAGTGCTATTGCTCGCAGGTATGGGTACGGTCGGTGTGTTCATGTCTTTGATCCTGGCTAATCCAAGGCAAGACGTGTGCTGGACTGTCTCATTCAAAAACATAATTTGCTCAGGGATGATACAGGCTCTAAATAAAGCTACTACCCCCATACATGCCAATCTTTTGTACCCCAGACAGTCTTTGTCTCAATGGTGACTTTCCAAAATTGGAAACCTTGTCTAGACAGTTGGGCAATAAAGGCTGCAGAATAAATCTGTTTCATATCGGTTAACATATTTTTTGTTCCTGTCTTGTTCACATTTTTTAAGTAAAACGTGGCTGGATTAGACAAATTGTAGCCTGAAAATATGGAAACTTCATTGCAAAAGTTTTTGAGATACCCTTTGGAGGTGTAGGACAATGTTCCCATTGGTTATACATAAATATATTTCTAGGAATTGCAGATTTATGCAAATGATGACCATAGTGGTTATAACAATACCTTTGTTCATAGTCCGATGAACCCTCTAAATATTCATGATTTGTGAACACAGTAGACATCTCTAGATCAGACATCATGTTATTAAGTCTTGCAGTCCCAATCATTCGAAAAGGTACTAGAGGTAATAAAGTTACTTAATGAAATCTTAAATAAATGTGGAATTTTCAAAAGCTCCGACGGGCCAAAAATTTCATATTGAGCTTGGTCCCAAACTATACCATCATGAACGGCTGTGATATTCATGCTGACAAGTCTCTTGCTTCACGATGGGATGATTTGTGTGGTTGGAGAAGTAAGTTCACTCTTTTACTTGCTGTGTCAATTTGAATATATCTTCCATTGATCAGCATACTCAGAGTTATTACCAGAGCTAACCATAGTAGAAAGAAGAATATTCCCAAAACAATCCATAGTTCAATCCATGGTAAAACCAGAGAAAAAAGTCTGTTGCTTGTTCTTTGAAAGTTCTTTTCGTTGTCGTTGTTTCTGGTTCGCATGAATCCTCAGAAAACGTATCAAAGTTCATGAAATAGCCAGAGGCAGTTCTGTCAATGGTTGGAATTGCATCAGGATTTGTTGAATTCGCTGGAACCAGTTGAGCACTTGTTAATTTGTTGTATACATGTGTATCAGGACGAACTGTTATTTGGGTTTCAAGAGAGACAGGTTCCAAAGCTTTGTTGCTTAGTCCTTCATTTCTCACTGCAGAATCTTCAAAGGTGATGAGTCTCTCAGTTTGAACCTCTTGGATTGTAACCAGTGGAGTGCGTCTGCTACATTGGCGGAGTCCACTTGGCCTACTGCTTAGTATCGGCCACATAGTGTGGTTTGAACAGGTCGATGGACACAAATCTTTTCTCCTTTTTACCAGCAAGGGGTGGCAAAAGTACTGTTCTTGATCCATGGATTGCTAGGACAGGTACTGGTTGTCTGTAAGTAGGCCCAAATTCCTTCTTGTCTGTGATCTTTTCTCTGACTAGATCACCAAGCTTTGGGATCCAGACAGGCCTTGCTTGGACGGCCGGTTTTTCCTCAGTGATGGTTGGCTTCAGGAGCACGTTGCTCTGTTTTGTTCTCAGTTCATTTAAGTCCTGTAAAACAGCCAACCGATCTTTGATATCAAATTTCTTATTTTCCATCACTGTGCCTTGCATATCCAGGTCCGGTACCAACATTCTAGTTCCAAATAGGACTTCATACGGAGTGACTCCCCCTAGACAACTTCTTGGCAAGTTGTTAAGTGTGCGTTGGACCTCATAAAGGTGTTTGACCCACCGATCACCCAAACCTTATACCTAAGCTGTTTTAGACTGCTTTATGTCCCGTTTTTTTCTTCCCACAACAGAATTTCCCTCATGATGGAATGGAGAAGAATACCGCAATGCTACGCCCAAACTGGCCATGGCTTCTTTGTAATTCCGAGAGCTAAACGTAGGACCCTGGTCAGAATGTAGTGTGCCAATTGAGTATGTGCCGATAAAGACTCACAAATCTTTTATAACAGTTCGAGCATCAGCCGAGCGCTGATGCCACATCCATAGGAACCTTGAACAAGAATCCACTGCGTCCATGATATATTTATAGTTACCATCCCTTTGTAAGGTACCGCAGTGGTCCAGGTAAACACAAGCTGATGGTTTATCTGAAATTAACAGGGGCGTCTGCGCAGGACATTTCACAGTAGAGACTTTAATCTTCTGGCATATTTCACATTCCAAAGTATTATTCCTGGTCTATTTCCTAATGCCTGGCCACCAGTATCTGTTTTTTTTATTAATTATACTGTGGCGGAAACACCTGCATGGGCAGAGGCGATCCCTTTATGTGCTGCTAGGATTAGTCCTAATCTGTGTTCCATGTTTGGTATTACCCTATCCCCCACTCCAGGGATTCGAGCAAACGGAACATTGTTCACATCAATTATATATGAGTGGACATTTTTTAGGTAACGCTGCACCGCTGCCTTTGCTTGAAGCATTGACAGCCAGCATTATTTCACTGTCTATTTTTGTTTTTGAACGCGTGATTGCAGCTACGGAAGCTGTTTGCACAGCCCCTTTCGTGACTTCATCAGTCAATGAATTCCCTTCAACGTGAATGCCATCACGTTGATGACTTAGTGTATGTATCACGTGAGTCTTTTGTAGTCCGCTTCGCAACAGAACTACTTGTTACCAAAGCATTTTATGCTTGATTGTGCCACCTTTTGCATTCTTGAAAACATTTTGAAGCCAATTCTGTAAATATTCATTGTAAGATTGAACACAGTGAAAAGAATCGCACACTATGAGTGTGGGGAATTCGTGATCCGTGTTTTCAAGTGCCATCTTGAATGCTTGTAGTTCAGCTTGCTGAGCTGTACAATCTCCTGGAGATTGCATTTTTGTGACCATTGGTCTGAATTTGCCATTGTGTATACGACCTTTAAGCTTGTTTACTCTCCGTAACGGGTTGTGCAGATCCGTCAGTATAAATTATAAATTAATAATGATCAAGAGGGAGAATTTCAGTAGGCACAGGACATTTGTGTTCGTATTGCAGGAATGCTTGTGTTTTCAAATAAGGATCAAAAACATATTCCACATCAGTTGCAGCAAGAGAATTAACCCATTGAATCGATCTCAGATGTAAAGCTTTTGCATTCGGAATGCTCGCTTTTGTAACCGCCTCTAAGGCTGGTACAGGAGTCGCAACCATTATTCGTTTCCCCTGTGCTAGGGCTCTTTTTTTGCGACAGCAGTTCAACTGCTGTCAGAATCTTTTCTGTAGAAGTGAATTTCATTTCTGCTTGTGTATACAAGTGTGATTTGTATGCAATGGGTACTTTTTCACCTTTGTTAAACGTTAAGTAGGTGAATCCGCATTGACCCGGAATGATTCGGATCACTAAGTTGCATACGTTTATGCGTGTTTGCAAGTGGTTAGTTGCAAACATGTCTGTTTGAAGTGAACGCAGAATTTCTGTGTGTCCTTGTGCCCACGTTGTGGCTTTGAAATCAGGTTTGATGAATTCGTAGAGAGGTTTAACCCTCTCTGCGTAGTTTAGAATGTATGTTCTTCCAAAATTCAGGAAACCTAGAATCTACTGTAAATTCTTCAGCGTTTTTGGAGGTTGGAGCAGCACACATTTTTCTTAAAAGTTGGCTGCCAGGCTAATTCATATCCTAGGAAAAGGACGTTGAGATAGGCAATTCTTGACTTCTTAAAGTTGAATTTGTAACCCTCAAGGCCAAAGCCCAATATAATGGTGTTCACCCTGTTCAAGTGTCTGTCCAGGTCATCATCCGTCAGATATATATATCGTTGACATATGACAATGCCTCATCATCATAAATTTATAGTAACTCCGTTACCCTTGCTGAGAATAACACTGGGCTGTTTTTGAACCCCTGTGGTAGTCGACAAAATTGACTCTGAGTCCCCATTATAGAGAAAGCGGTCAAATATCTACTTTCAGGTGCAATATTTTGACAAAAGAAACCATTTGAAATGTCTAATGTAGTTTCGTACTTTTTAGGCATAATGTTATTCATTAATGCTGTACTGTGTGCAGTTTGCACTGCAAATGTTTTACAACATGAGTTTAGGTGTCTGTAATCCAAAACTAGACAATATGTATTGTCTGGTTTGGAAACAGGAAACAAAGGATTTTTAATTGATGAGGTGCATGTTTCAATCACCCCCTGGTATTCAAGTTGATCTAAGATCTCACTGACCTGTTTTTTAGCTTCTTGCTTAACTGGGTACGGCCTTTGTGCATTTGGTTGCTTTTTCACTGGATTTTGTGATGAGGTGAGTCCTCATCCCAACCTACATGATTTTAGTACAATGCTTGGGCTTGGGCCACTGCCCATTTCCTGGCATAAGTATATTTTAAATGTATTGGAACATGGTTAGAGATGATTGGCATAATTATGTCTTCACCATGTGGGCACTCCCTGACAAATTCTGGTGGCCAGTCTCGTTCTTCTAGAAGTATATTATAACCCTTTGAAAGATGCTCCCAAAAGAGTGCTTTCATTTTTCTTCGTATGTCTCCCTCTATCCGGAGTGTTATTTCATATAACCTATGAGGAGAACTAACCCTGGTGTCTTCATTTTCAACTTGAATGTCCTCATTCATGTCCACTGTCTCCAGAAGCCCATTCATGTTCTGGCGAGCTACTGTACCTTCTGCTGCACTGTCCAACATTGTCTGAGCCCATTCTCGGTTCTTTAGTTGCGTCCTCAGACTCCTCGGCATGTCTGATCTTAAGACCTGCTACTTTCTTCTTGGAGAATTTAGGTTTTTGTTTGTTTTTCTGAACATGTTGATCATCATTGGACTTCTTTGTTCTCTGACTGTCCTCTTCTTTCGGATGTCTGTGTATCTGAAAGGTACGAGAGGAACGTGTATCAGTATCTTGATATCTGTCAGATTTTCTCAAATTATCCCTATTCCTGACGTTGTACCTCCTTTCAGAGCACTCCTTTTGAGGAGACCTACCTCAGGATTGAGAACGCTTCTCTTTAGAATGCTGTTTGCTATTTTCCCACTTCTTTTTAGAAGAGGTTGGAGTGATTTTAGAAAATACCTTATCAGGACTTTCAGACAGTTGTGGTTTAACTGTATGCTTCTATTAGCTTTTGTATGTTATTAAGTGATTCCTCGTCGGACATTGATTCAATGTCAGGGTCAGGTAGGTAGCTGGTTAAAATCGGCCATGTTGCTCCTGGTCTACCTGGTGGACCGAGCCTGGTAATGTGATTGTAATGTTTTAGGGTGCCTTTAAACCAGAGCTCATGCTCCTGGTATGTGAGTGGAATTTCGATATCCTCGAAAGGAAAATATTCCTCAGGTGGATCATCTTCTTTGTAGAAGTGAAACAAATGTGTTACTGGATTAGATTCTGGGAATACTATCCATGAATAGAATACCTCTGTCTGGTGAGATTCATGTGCCTCTATCACAAAAACTGCTCTACCACCTCTTGGTGTTAGGCCATGTTTTAGAGTGATGGCTCTCCTTAAAATTGGATGGATGATTATAGCATCCTCGTCGGTTTCTTGAAAACCAGTACGATTAAAAGCTGTTGTGACTTGGTCAGCCGCAGTTCCACCAGTATCGGTGTTTGTGCCGTTTTTGGTCATTGTTTAATGAAAGTTTCAGAGCAAGTTTCAAGGGAACAAAGATAAGGTGCACAATATTTTGGAACACTGTATCCTTCAACGTTGAACAAACTAATACATAGGATTTTTGTCCTACTCAGCTATGGCGGATATTATCCCTACCCCCTCCAGACGTCTTATGGAGTATTACGAGTAGGGGTCTCTGAGAAAAGCACGACTGATTTACTTTAGTTTCTAGCGTTAAATTAGTGCCTTACCAAACGTTGGACGCCAAGTAGTGTAGTTCCTATATCCCTGATAGGCTCTGCGCATTGGAATAATATACACTATAGATTTGACATAGGACTGAGGTCAGTATGTCTCTATCGAGTACATTAAACTTAATTACTTGTGTGTGCCAGCTAACTCAGAGGTCACTAGAAACTTCTCGAATACACAAGAAGGGATTCGTTTCTGACAACCGCATAAACATGACAAGTTTGTTTCCCTTAGAGTCGGAACAATCTCAGAACCGTGGAAACAATAGATAACAGTTTCACTCAGTCAATCGTGCATGCTTCATTTCTACAGAGTTGCACAGAAATAGAGAAACGTGCATTTCAATAAAAAGGGTTTATTGAACAGTCTTATTTCTCATGCAAGAGATATGAACTGCTACAATCGGAAGACAGGCTGCAAAGTACAATATGTACAGAGTTAGCAGTAAGATAAAATAATACTGCAATAGCATGGTTTGTTGCTATGACATATAATTTTTAAAATACATGCATAAATAACACAGGCTAAAATGTGAATACTCATCTGATGCTTCTAAATAGTTCTACCCCAGTGTACCTAACCTAAGTTTTCTAAAGTATAGCTAACTATAGCTTTAGTTTTGAGGGCCGGCCCAGTGGATGGAGTCCCCAGGGCCAAAAGTGGCCCAGGGAAGGGGGGCCATGGGGGTCCACTTGTGTCCTGTGGACCTGAGGACACAAGTGGACTTCATCCCCTGAGCAGCAGTGCGCCAGGAGTGGCGTTTGCAGAGTGGTGTAAAAAGAGGCCATGGCCTCGGACCACTCTCAGCAATACAGCTGTGTGGGGCTTACTGGAGGTACCTAGTGGGCTAGTTGGCCCCCAGGAACCCTCATGAGCAAAGGGGACTTCATCCTCCAACCAAAAGTGCGCCAGGAGGCACATTTGCAGAATGGTGGAGAAAGGGGGCATGGCCTGTGTGCGCCTCTCAGCAATCCCACTGTGAGGGGCTTACTGGAGGTAAGAGGTAGGCTAGTTGCCCCTAAGGACCCCCAGCAGTGAAGGGGACTTCAATCCCCCTCCAAGAACGCACCAGGGAGTGCTTTTGCAGAATGGTGGGCAAATGGGGCATGGCCTGTTATAAGAACTTAGCAATCCTGCTGTGTGGTACTTACTGGAGGTAATAGGAGGGGTAGTTTGCCCCCAAGTATGTCCTTGGGGCAAACTACCCCTCTTGTTACCTCCAGTAAGTCGCACACAGTAGGATTGCTAAAACCTCTTTGGTGGCCACGCCCCCTTTCTCCACCACTCTGCAAACACGCCTTTTGGCAGACTACAGGATGGGGGATGAAGTCAACTTTACTCCAGAGGGACATTGGGGGCCAAGAAGCCCTCCTGGTGCCTCCTGTAAGTCCTACACAGCAGAATTTCTGAGCACTGGTCGGAAGCCCAGCACCCTTTCTCTACCACTCTGAAAATGCGACTACTAGTTAAAGAAGCATGTTTATGCACCTCTGACTTAGAGGTATTTTCAATCCCCCTGTCCTATTATGTACTAGGTCCTTACAGGGGAGGTCATGACAATCACAGGGGTACCTCAGCCCATAGTGTACCCTGGTGTATGTAGGTGTTTTCACTGTATTCTAAGTGTCTTTTAGCATAGCACTGGCACTAGGCCTGGTTAGTCAGAGTCAGTTACCACCAGTGCCCATCAGCAAAAATTTGTGGGCACAGGATGATTTTGCAACAAGGCCTGTTACTGCTCCTCTGTCTGTTCTTTCTGCATGTCTTGCTTCTTCCTGCAATTTTCTTCGTCTTTGTGGACTTCTGTTGCCTCTTTCTGCATTTCTTTTGCTTCTTTCTGTGCATTTTTTCTTCTTTCTTCACATGTCCTACCTCTGTAGGCATAGTTAGAAACTAGCATTTAAACAACCTTTGAAATTCATTTAAAAAACCATAGGTTTTAGGGAAAGTTATAGTTAGTTGGACATTTCATTCATTCAAAACCAGCGAAATTCCCCCGTTATAGTTAGTTCAGCTAACTATAACTCGCGCCCCTGCAATGCACTGCTTATGATGTCACATATTACGTCACTCATGACATGGTCAGTGGCATCACTGATGGCATCTCAAATAACATCACTGATGACATCACTGATGACATCATCCATGTGATAAATTGATGAATCTTCTCACACCCTAATATAACCTTTGATACACCCACTCTAAATTACAGACTGCCATTCTCAAAACCATAGACACTCCAACACCAATAACTACATACCCACTCACGGATTCTTAGGTTTACACACACATCCACTCACTCACCCGTACAGTCACTCATACTTATGGTCACTCAGTACAGGACTATCATATGCACTCATACACCTTTATAGAAACTCACACACTGCCACTTATCCATAGAGGTACTCACACACCTAGTCAGTCATGCAAATAATTAATCACACTGCCATTTACTCACCTTTACAGTTATACACACACCAGCTCAATTACTCATACAAATACTAGCACATACTTACACTCTTATACAATCACTGATACAAGCACCGATTCATCCATACAGCCACTCTCACATTGACACACTCTCACTTACAGCCATTTATATACTCCAACACACATATATACTGCCTTTCACATATGTAGTTACTCACACATATACAACTGAGATATACATTCACTCACTAACACACCCATACACACACTCACCCACCCATACAGTCAATCACAGATGCACTCTTGAAACCATGCACCCAGTGAATCACCCACTCACACATCTATGTACAGAGTCACACACACCCCACCCACACAAACACTCAGGCACCCATACAGATACTCAGACAACCAATCAATAACCAATATAGACACTCATGTAGCTATTCGCTAACCCATGCAGCCGCTTACAAACCAACAGACAGACAGACGAATAGACATTCACACAGTTTACTCACTAACCCATGCATTCAGTTAGATAAGTTTAATCACCCACTTATAGAGTCAGTCACACACCTACTAAATCATCCATTCAGACACTTATACACCCACTCATTCTTCAATACGCCTTTCCCTATATATATTAAACATATTTAAACTTAACAGAAACACACAGTCACTGGATGATGTCATCAGTGATGTCATCAGTGATGTCACTCACTGACCATGTCATGAGTGATGTAATGTGACGTCATCAGCAGTGCATTGCGGGGACGCGAGTTATAGTTAGCTGAACTAACTATAACAAGGGAATTTCTCTAGTTTTGTACGAATGAAATGTCCAACTAACTATAACTTTCCCTAAAACCTATGGTTTTTTTCAGTAAATATATATATATATATATATATAGCTGCAACTCTCCTTCTCGCATCCACCATCCAAAGAGAAAGACAGCACTCACGGGGGCCGTTTCCAAAGTTTATTAACTGGAAACTGTCACGTAAACAAACAGACGCGTTTCGGTAACAATCTTCATCTATGTTTACCGAAGCGCCCGCCCGCCATGTTTTTAAATCGTCATGTAATTCATAAACATCAATGAGGGACCAACGTCAATCACGTAGTCGCCACCATTTCCTCCCCGATGTCGGCGGCATCTTAAAATATCAGATTACCAACAAGCCTGGGTATATCTACTCGCAAATGCATACAAAATACAGGAAAAATAAATCCATGCACGTTAATAAAGCCCTGAATGGCCATACACCTGGAGAAGTACTGCAACAAAAACATGGCTAGGGCTGCCTACTCCTAAACTCTCTGTACATTCATTAACATTAATACTGGCAAAAATGCTGAGAGGGTGAACAACTACTAAGTCTATACATCTAAGGATACTATATACAATATACAATCTATAATGGTACTACAGGAAGCTTCCAAGGTAAAGTAACGGGTCATCTACTCGGGTTCAAATACAAGGCAATAACTGCAAATATACAAATATACATATAAACCATATACATACACAGTATATATATACATTATATACAACACATACACAACTGCAAAATCCAGTGTTGTCAGACTATAGTAGAATGAAGGGAGGGGAAGAAAAATGTCAAACTTCATTCCCCTAGATGAACAGCCAACTCTTCGCTACTATTGAGACCCCATGGTGTTTTGGTTTGAAGATCGATAATGTACCGTAACTCCAATCTCCGGAGTTTAAGTATCCTGTCACCCCCTCTAGGGTTCAACGGTACATGGTCCAAACAAAAGTAGCTCAACTCATCTCGATTGCGGTTATGAGTTTTGTCAAAATGACGTGCTACTGGGTAGGTCTCGTCTCCTTTACTGATCGCCCGCATGTGTTCTAAAATCCTAATCTTAGTAGGATGGATAGTACTGCCCACGTAGCGCAGGCCACATGGACAAACTAGGCAATAAACTGTGTATGGAGTGGTGCATGTTAAGAACTTCCTGATGTTCCTACTGATTCTCATGATGGGGATTTCATAACGAAGCACTCTTTTACTCCCTTTGCAGGCTTTGCATTTGCCACATGGAAAAAACCCTCCTAGTGACCCAAAAGGTGATCTGGGGGCATCTCTCAAATAACTGCACACTAAGTAATTTTTGATGGACCTGGCTTTTCTAAATGTGACAAGGGGGTGGGGTGGAAGATCAGTCCCTATCACGCCATCAGTCTGTAAAATGTGCCAGTTCTTACGCATAATCCTTTTGAGGTCCCCCGAATCCCTAGAGAAGGTGGTTATGAGTCTGAATTTGCCGCCATTGATGACATCACCCATATCCTGGGTTTTTACATTTTTAAGCAAATCCACCCTTTTGATGACCTTCACCTTCTCAAAAGCCTTCTCTAGAACCCCTTTACTGTAGCCTCGGGCTTCGAAACGTCTAATGCTACTATTGGCTGCCTCTTGAAACTCTTTATCATCTGAGCTGTTCCTTTTTATGCGGAGCAATTCCCCATAGGGGATGCTCCTGACCAAATTAGTGGGGTGGCTACTAGAGGCATGCAGGACAGAATTTCCTGCTGTCTCTTTGCGGAAAAGTTTGGTTTTCAACTGTCCTTCTTCTACATAGATATTGACATCCAAATAATTCACAGAGATGGCATCTATCTCCCCTGTAAATTCTAGGTTCATCTCGTTATTATTCAAAACATCTATGTAGTCTCTAGCCGTGTCGAGTGAACCGTTCCACACGATGAACAAGTCATCAATGTAACGGTACCACACGACAACCTGTTCTGTCCACTGTGTGTTAGAGGTACCCCAGGCTACCTGCTCCTCCCACCAGCCTACGAACAGGTTCGTATAGCTGGGGGCGAAGCAGGTACCCATGGCCGTTCCCGAGATCTGTCTATACAGTTGTGTATGAAACAAAAAGATGTTATTAGTAAGACAGAATCTGGCAAAGTCTATTAACAGTTCATTGTGTTCAAGGTACTTCAAGGGGCGTTTCTTAAGAAAATATTCCATTGCCTCCAATCCATCACCATGCGCAATTGAGGTGTATAGACTTGTGATGTCCAGCACCATCAATTTATATTCTTCCTTCCATTGTAGAGCGGCAATGTGTCCCAACAGATCTTTCGTGTCTCTGATATATGATTTTAAGTTTTTGACATGGGGCAAAAGGAAGGAGTCAACATAAATCGACATATTTTCTGTAAGACTGCCTTGGGATGCCACAATTGGTCTCCCTGGTGGTGTCGTTTTGTTCTTATGTACCTTGGGAAGGTGATAAAAGGTCGGGATAATAGGGTTCAGCCTTCTGAGAAATAGAAATTCGTCCATTGTCAATAATCCTTTATTATGCCACTTGGTGATGAGGGAGTGATAGTCCTCCATGCTAACATGGTAAGCATTGGTGTCAATGGCAGTATACGTCTGTCCATTTGAAAGTTGGCGAAGCGCCTCCTTATCATAGTTGGCTTTAGTCTGTAAGACTATATTGCCCCCCTTGTCCGAAGGCTTACATACTATATCTCTGTCCTTCCTCAGATCTTCTAGGGCCTTTTGTTGTTTGAAAGAAAAATTACTTTTCCCAGTAATGTCCTTTTTGAATTTTTGTTTTCGTCGGAGCTGTATCAGATCCCTAGTGACAGCTTCCAAAAAGACTTCAATTTCATCAGGTGCCATTTGTGGTAGAAATTGTGACACCGGTTTAAAAGTGGTAAGTCCCCCATGTTGTTTTATTCCAGTTATAGCTAGTTGTTGTGATTGCCTCAGAGATGTTAAGGTTCCGTCTTCCGCTTCTGTTCTTAGTTCTTCTAGAACCATGATTGCATTGAGGTCACCACTTGCAAGTTCATCCGCAGCCAGAATCACACTGGCTTGATGTTTGGGTCTCGTGACTTGCGGTTTGATTTTAAAATACTTGTGCAATTTCAATTTACGTGTGAACTTAAAAAGATCAATACGTGTCTGCGTAAATTCCATGGTCTTATGGGGACAGAATGTAAGGCCCAGTTCAAGGACTGACTCTTCGGTTCTAGTCAATTGCTTGGTCGTTAAATTGATAATGGTAAGATTTGCTTCCTTTGGCTTTTTCACCGTCTCCTGTTGGAGGCTCTTCTGGTGTACGCTGTTCTTCTCCGCGTTGCCGTGCCGGTGGAGATAGGTTGCCTCTTCCGACCCCCTTGTCCCCTCCTGGTCTTCCTCTTCCCATTTGCTCCGGGGGCTTGCCTCTGCCTCCCCTCTGCCACGACTGGCGGATCAGTCTGAATTCCTCCCAAAAAGGAGTATGCGTTGGGCCAGATCCGGGGATTGTTCCGTGCTCTTCTTCCGAAGATTCATTCTCGGTGACTTCCGATTCCGATGTCACTGGTACTTCCGCTTCTGCCTGAGTTGGTCTTATGGTGTTACTTCTAAGTTCGTTTCTTGGTTTATCAAACTTTCTGGCAAAAGTCAAGATTCTTCCCTGCGCATAGTCATTTTCGTCACGGTCGAATTTACTCGGGCTTTATTAACGTGCATGGATTTATTTTTCCTGTATTTTGTACGCATTTGCGAGTAGATATACCCAGGCTTGTTGGTAATCTGATATTTTAAGATGGCGCCGACATCGGGGAGGAAATGGTGGAGACTACGTGATTGACGTTGGTCCCTCATTGATGTTTATGAATTACATGACGATTTAAAAACATGGCGGGCGGGCGCTTCGGTAAACATAGATGAAGGTTGTTACCGAAACGCGTCTGTTTGTTTACGTGACAGTTTCCAGTTAATAAACTTTGGAAACGGCCCCCGTGAGTGCTGTCTTTCTCTTTGGATGGTGGATGCGAGAAGGAGAGTTGCAGCTATATTTAAATGCGGGTACACCCCCGCATGAAGAAGCACCCGCCTGCGAGTGCACCTGACTGGTGTTTCGAAGCAGCAATATATATATATATATATATATATATTACCTACTAGGTAGATATAGTTAGGACCTATTTTCCATAGGAAATCCGCAACATTCTATTTGGAATAACGTTGGCACCAATTGACGAATCTTCGCAATATTTTCCAACTTTTGGCCAGCTCCGGTCCGCTCCTATCCTGAAAATTTCACAGTGATTCGTCAAGCGAGGGCCGAGAAAAAGGGGGGTTCCAAAACGCGTTTTCCCCATGCATTTTCCCATAGGACCTGTTGACGCAGCTACAGCCCGAACTGCTGAACGGAATTACACCAAATTTGGCAAAGAGGTAGTCCTCAGTTCAGACTCGTGCCTTTTGCTTAAATGGTGTAAATCCGTTCAGTAGTTCCTGAGAGAATCAAAAGTAAAATCATAGATATATCTATGGCCTTGGAGGATCCACGCACCCTCCCCGAACCCAGCGCGCACCCTGCCGTGCACGAGCTGTATTCTAATTGGCTGTCAACACTCTAGATCAGGAAGTGTTGGCAGCCATCTTGTGCATCGGTAGAACCGAGGCACAAGAAACCTATAAAACAAACGTGATAAACGCAAAAAGGGGGCAGGGTAGAAACACCCTGACCCCCTAGGCCTGCTCAGGGGGTCCCACAAGGACCCCCAGGGCCAAAAAAAGCATTTTAAAAAAAAACAACAAATCGGCGAGATTCGCGCACCGAGCGCGAATTTTGGCTGAAAAAAAAGAAGCGTGGGGCTCCCGCGCTTCTTTGGTAATTGGCCCCCGGGGGGGGCCAAATCCCGGGGGCAGAATTAAAAACAAGGCCGGGGGTTACTGCAGTGAGTCAGTGAGGCACGGGAGGAGTGCTACTTCTGAATCCGTGAGTGAGACTCGAAAATATTGTAGGACATCTGTGGGAGGAAGGCAGATGTGCTATGAGTGAACCGGAGGGTGTCACTGTGTAGTTCAGCCAGGCATGAGACTCCGCAGTGGTTCGGATGCCACACTGCAACACTCTAGCAGGTGTCACCCAACGGGAAAGAGAAAAGCTGCATCTTGTCTATGAGGGGCTCTCCCCTGTGAATCAGTGAGTGAAAGAGCTGCAACCAGAAAGACAAGGTTGGTTACTATGAACCAGTCACTATCAGTGTGTCGTGAGACCTAGAGCAAGGAAGGAAACGGGCCCGCCGGCGCCTGTTTGAGCTGTGCAAAGCAGCAAACCCCAGGATTCAAGGGGTCCTGGTGCCACTACACCTGCTGCCCCAATGGAAGCTATGACGTCACGCGAGCTGCCGCTGCACTGCAGAGATGCCCTTTTGACACAGTCGCAATGTATTCACTCACATGAGTCACTGACTCAGAGAAAACAGATGTCATGCCTGTTTGCACGCTTCGTTCTCTGGAATAATATTCCCTGCCTGTCTCACACCCAGTGAAATTGCCGATGTCCTTCGCAATTAGAGAAACACGTGCAGCAGGGAGGAGGCTGCAGGGGCTGTTCTGAAGACCGATGACACCATTTTACGACACAAATTCTGGCTAAAACATATTTCAAAGTTCCCATGATCTAGCGGAACACATCTTAAAGGAACCCTGGATTTTTCAAAGTTTATGATCCGAGCCCTCATGCAGCCAAGCTATCCCTCGCGTTACACCTGCAGTACGCGGTACGGCTCAGATCTTTTCTACCTCCTTGCACAGTTTTCATTCCCTGGTAGCTGAATAGTCTCTCTGAAAAACAAACCTTACAAACGAAGGCTTTTGACAGCAGAGATATCCCTCCGGTTATGTACATCATAAAGGCTAAGGATTCACATGACAGCGTCATCCCCGCGGATACATTTAACATACAGCTGAAAGTTTCCTAAAGCTGAGCTACCCCTCAATTTACATAGATCGTTGTGGCTCAGGGCCTCCAACAGACCACCCATGCCACAATATATGCAGTGCTACTGGGTTGTACTGGGAACGGACACAGCAGATTTATTTTCCCTGTAAAGCGGATGACACAGATGGGCAGCAGAACTATCCCTCCGCTTACTTTAATCTTAAAGGTCACAGACAGGGTCCGACCTTTTGACCGGAGAGGTGTTTATCGCATACCTACCTTTCCTCGCAGCTGGCCTGGCCTTGCTCCAAATATCACGTTCCCGGATCCGATCGGTTCCTAGAGCGCTGCCGCCCTCTCATACAGTGTCTCCGAACCGATGCTAGGGGCCTTCTTGCTCTCTCTCGGTTGACGGAGCTGGCTGTCTCGGGAAACACCATCCACGTCATTGACCTCGTGCTTGCTGCTAACTTTCCCGTGACTATTCCCCCTCCCCACTCCAACAAGGGCTTAACACCTCGGGGCATTAAGGCCGGGGATGGTGGGTGGAGGGAGCAGACGTGCTTCTTTGGAAGTTCTTGGAAGGTGACCCCCACCCTCAAATACCTCGCCTCCTCCATGCCATTTTTTCTAATTTTCACAGGTCGGTGCTGGCATATGCATGCAATACCTTTGTAAAACATAAGGGGTGAAGAATGGGGGGGTGGGGGGGGCGGAGGCACGATGTTTTAACCATTTTCTCACATTTTCTATTTTCTTCTTCCTCTTTTGTTCCAGTTTCCAGATTACTTTGCTTTCACCACATTTTCATCGCCTAGAGGATCACTTGACATCAAACACCGCTACAGAAGGACGATGTAATACCGTATCATGTGCCGTTTACTGTTATTTCCCCACTTGGAACATCTGCATTGCCTCAAGTCAGCCAGAGTCAAAGAAAGCACGCTTGAACAACAAAAGTCGAACACTTTGTATTTCGATTCAGTTCAGGAAAAATAGGTCTGATGAAGAAAACATAAGAAGATCATTTTGCGATCTTGTTCTCCCCCAGTACGATCTACTTGTTCTTAAATATCATACAACATATAGATAGATATAGATCCGTCCAAACCTATTGGTCCTACAAACACCCTGATTACAAACAGGGACGCAGCTTCAGGGCCGCAAAGGGGGTGGGGTATTAGGAGTGTGACACCCTCCCCTCCCCAAAATAAATGCACTCTCGGCTTCAGAGTTTAGTCTGGGGGCATGAATAGAATTTGCAGTGTCTTTGTTAGTTTTTCTTGTCTTCAGTGTTGAGTAAAATTTTACTTGTTTATTTTTTGATAAGGAGCATAAAACACACACACACGTGCACGCACGTGCGCGCACAAAAAGTGGTACCCAACTCTTCCTAGTAAAGAAACCCCCAGCACTCCGGTGCAGTTGTTAGATATTTATTTTCTCCAGGGTAGAAGCACTAATGCCAATGCGTTTCGGTGCTAACTCGCGAGTTGTTGATTGTTTCTTTACTACAAAGAGTTGGGGACCACTTTTTGCATTTATAACAGCATGCAGTGAATTGGCAGCCAGAAGGAAACTCGTTGAAACCAGGATATACATATATATGTGTATACATATATATAAGTATATGTATATATAGTCACTGAAAAAGCAAAGGTTAAAGGGATGTTCTAGTTAAAAATGCCACTTAAAACATACAGTTTTTAAACAAACAAAACTAGTGAAATTCACCAGTTAGTTATCTGAAGTAACTATAACTTGTGTCTTAAAGTATCTATAACTTGTACTCCTGCCATGCACAATGGTGTCATCAATGAAGTCACTTCAAATGTTGCATTCATGTTATCAAAGATGTCATAGAACTTGTCATGAGTGATGTACTATGGGCGGTAATTAGCAGTGCACGGCGAGGGTGTGAGTAGTTTCTGACACTGTTACTTTAAGGAGCCACATGCCAATTCTCAAATCATTTTCAGTGACTGATCATACAGGCAGAAGGGTCCAGAGGTGGGATTTTCGAGCAGGAAAAGATCTTGCAGATGGGTTGCAGGGGCACTTTTGAGCTCCGGTACATCCTAATCACACCTGCCCTAGGAGATTTTATTTAGAGCCCTGCTGTGCAGAAAATTCACAAATGAGCTGCAAATATATTCTGTGCAATGGTTATAAGCTCACCCTAATGATAATGGCTCTTTAACCAGGTCACAGTGTGAACAGTGAAGAAATCTTGTCATAGTGCATGGTGTAAGTTGGCAACCAGGAAGCTAGTTCACAAAACTTTCCTTACGCGCAAATGTGTGTTATTCTGGCCATAAGTGTGAACTACACATGACATTTGAGTCCTGATTCGCAAAAAGTAGTAAGTCTGCCCTTATTGATGCGCCTATGATCAGGCATAGGTTCACTATTTTTTTGCAATTGACAAACATTGCCATTGGTACATCTGGAAAACGAGACCAGCCACAGGTTTTTAGTCTTACCGCTGGCAATGTCATGTAACATTTTCAGGAACGGTGTTAGCCAGGGCCATTTTACAATAAAAATATATATACTATGAATACTTACTTAAGAGTTTTCAGCCAGCCCTTTTTATCCATTGATCTGCTGCAGCATCAATCAGATAATACTTCTGCACATAATACAGCACAGGGCGCAGGGTCAGCACACTTCAGCCATTTTCTTACTTGTCTATGTGTGAGTGACAACATTCTTGAACAATGTGAACATCCTCACAATAAATAGTCCAGTTTAGTGCCAGGGACATTAATTAAACATATATATATATATTGCCTACTGGCGATCGCCAGTATGTAGATATAGTTAGGACCTATTTTACATAGGAAATTCTATTTGGAATAACGTTGGCGCCGATTGACGAATCTTCGCGAAATTTTCCAAACTTTTGACCAACCCCAGTCCGCTCCTATCCTGAAAATTTCACGGTGATTCGTCAAGCGGGGCCCGAGAAAAAAGGGGGGGTCCTAAAACACGTTTTCCCATGCATTTTCCCATAGGACCTGTTGACGAAGATACAGCCCGAACTGCTGAACGGAATTACACCAAATTTGATAAAGAGGTAGTCCTCAGTTCAGACTCGTGCCTTTTGCTTAAATGGTGTAAATCCGTTCAGTAGTTCCTGAGAAAATCAAAAGTAAAATCATTGATATATCTATGGCCTCGGAGGATACGCACACCCTCCCCGCACCCAGCGCGCACCCTGCCGTTCATGAGCTGTATTCTAATTGGCTGTCAACACTCCAGATCAGGAAGTGTTAGGGGCAGGGTAGAAACACCGTGACCCACTAGGCCTGCTCAGGGGGTCCCACAAGGACCTCCAGGGCCAAAAAAAGCATTTAAAAAAAATAAAAAATTGGCGGGATTCGCGGTGCGCGAATCCCGCCAATTTTTTAATTCAGCGCGAATTTCGGCCCAAAAAAAAAAAAAAAAGAAACGCGGAGTTCCCGCGCTTCTTTGGTAATTGGCCCCCGGGGAGGCCAAATCCCGGGGGCAGAATTAAAAAAAGTGTGGGGGGGTCCCAATCCCCCCACACTGCCCCGGCAGCTGCCACCCCCGGGGCTCAAAGATAGTATATGCGGAGGGGCTCATGGCCCCCCCCGCATCCCCGGGGACCCCCAACCCCCGGGGCAACTTGTCAATGTGGGAGGGGGACCACGCAGCCCCCCTCCAGGAGCCTTGAATAGGCCCTGGGGACCGCCACCCCCCAGGGCCGGCTCCTGCAGTGTCCTGGGGTGCCCACCCCCGGGACACTGTAGTTTGCAATGACACGGCGGGAGCCACGCGGCTCTTGCCCTGTCATTGCAAAACTGCTTTGCTTCATTGAAGCGAGAGCAGGGAAACCTGCTCTCGCTTCAATGAAGCAAAGCTGATTGCTTTTCCACATGAGGAGCAGTATGTTAGCTGCTCCCCATGTGGAAAAGCAATGCCGGCTCCTGCAGGACGCTGGGAGCTGGCTGGGACTGTGGGGGGATTGGGGACCCCCCCATGGCCCCCAACAGAGGCCAGGCCCCGGGGGATGGGGTCCCTGGGGCCATAAGTGGCCTAGGAGGGGGGCCACGCGGCCCCCCTCCCAGATTAAATAAAAAATAAATTTAAAAATCAGTGGCTGGCCCCGGGGATGGGGTCCCCGGGGACTTAAAATGGCGATAGGAGGGGGGCTACGCAGCCCCCCTTCATAAAAAAAGGGCCATGCCCTGGGGGATGGGGTTCCCGGGGCAAATTATGGCCTTGGGAGGGGCCCACGCGGCCCCTTTCCGTTTTTTTTTTTATAAACAAAAAATGGGGGCAGGCCCTGGGGGATGGGGGTGCCAGGGGCAAATTATGGCCTTGGGAGGGGGCCACACGGCAAATTTCTGATTTTTTTTTTTATAAACAAAAATTGGGGGCAGGCCCTGGGGGATAGGGTCCCCAGGGCCCAAAAAATGGAAAAAGAAGGGGGGCTGCACAGCCCCCCTTCTAAAAAAAAAAGAAGAAAAAAAAACGGGATTGGGCCGGAGGCCACGCCTCCTTCTTACACCACTTTGCAAACGCGCCCCCTGGCGTGTTTGCAGAGGGGGAACTAATTCTCCTTGAATACGAGGAGTCCCTGGTGGCCAACTAGCTCACCAGGAACCTCCAGTATGCGCCAGGGGGCTGCATTGCAGAGAGGTGTAATGAGGCCACGCCCCTTTTTACACCTTTCTGCAACGCAGCTCCGTGGCGCTTGCTGGAGGTACCTGGTGGCCTAGTTGGCCGCCAGGGGACCTCAGGATTCAAGGGGACTTAATCCCCCAACTTAAAACGCGCCACGGGGAGCGTTTGCACA
Organism: Triturus cristatus; assembly: GCF_964204655.1. NCBI lineage: Eukaryota > Metazoa > Chordata > Amphibia > Caudata > Salamandridae > Triturus > Triturus cristatus. The sequence goes on along the minus strand of NC_140590.1, from coordinate 908,247,686 downwards.
GTGGTGAAGGTAGGGGGCGGGGCCTGAGGTGATACTGTGCAAACATGCCCTGTGGCCCGTTTTAAGTTGGGGAATTCATCCCTCTTCAATCCAGAGGTCCCCTGGGGGCCAACTTGCCCACCAGGTACCTCCAGTAAGCACCACGGAGCTGCTTTGCAGAGTGTTGTAAAAAGGGGCATGGCATCTGAACACCTCTCTGCAATGCAGCTCCCTGGCGCATACTGGAGGTACCTAGTGGGCTAGTTGGCCACCAGGGGACCTCAGGATTGAAGAGGAATTAATTCCCCAACTCAAAACGCGCCACAGGGCGTGTTTGCACATGTCACCTCCTGGCCCCGCCCCCTTCCTTCACCATTGTACAAATATTCCTCTAAAATCAGCCGGACTATGAATTCCAATTTACTCACCTGTTATCAGGAGAGAACACAGTGCTGCATCTTTTAGACCAGCACTGACCCTGAAAAGTAATTCTAAGCGTACTTACCAGTAACTTGTATTTCCTTCCATAGGAATCCATTGTGTGGTTTTCACCAGAAAAGTTTCTAAGTGTCCATTTTTGAAACGTACAAATATTCCTCTAAAATCAGCCGAACTACGAATTCCGATTTACTCACCTGTTATCAGGAGAGAACCCAGGGCTGCATCTTTTAGCCCAGCACTGACCCTGAAAAGTAATTGTAAGCGTACTTACGAGTAACTTGTATTTCCTTCCCTAAGTGTCCATTTTTGAAACGTACAAATATTCCTCTAAAATCAGCCGAACTACGAATTCCAATTTACTCACCTGTTATCAGGAGAGAACACAGTGCTGCATCTTTTAGACCAGCACTGACCCTGAAAAGTAATTCTAAGCGTACTTACCAGTAACTTGTATTTCCTTCCATAGGAATCCATTGTGTGGTTTTCACCAGAAAAGTTTCTAAGTGTCCATTTTTGAAACGTACAAATATTCCTCTAAAATCAGCTGAACTACGAATTCCGATTTACTCACCTGTTATCAGGAGAGAACCCAGGGCTGCATCTTTTAGCCCAGCACTGACCCTGAAAAGTAATTGTAAGCGTACTTACTAGTTACTTGTATTTCCTTCCCTAAGTGTCCATTTTTGAAACGTACAAATATTCCTCTAAAACCAGCCGAACTACGAATTCCAATTTACTCACCTGTTATCAGGAGAGAACCCAGTGCTGCATCTTTTAGATCAGCACTGACCCTGAAATGTAATTTTAAACATACTTACCAGTAACTTGTATTTCCTTCCATAGGAATCCATTGTGTGGTTTTCACCAGAAAAGTTTCTGTCTATTTTCACAAACTAAAAATATTCCTAAAAAATCGTCTGTATGACTTAAACACATTCTTTCAACTGTTTGATTGGCCAGTGCTGGATCCAGGATCCACCACTGAGTAAGAAAAAGTATCGATAACACTACATACTTGCTAAGTGAATTTTCTGCCTTAGGATAACATTGGTGATTCTATGTGAAAAATGTTCTATGTGTCAACTTTTCAAATACAATAATATTCCTTAAAAATCACTACTGTAGCCAAAAGTCTTTTACTCAACTGTTTACTGGAGATGTCCAATGACTGAATCTAGGATCCAGTCCCCTGGTTAGAAAAGTAATCCATAAAGTAACTAATTGCATTTGACTAGAAATTCACATTGAGCTCAATGTTGCATTGTGTTTGAAATTGTGTTGCCCATTGCAATAACTGTAACTACTGTACTTAAAAGTCTATTGCCTATTTGCAAAGTATTTAAACTAAAGTAATTCATTCTGAGAAAGAATATTTTGTATTGTAATGTATAATGTAATTAAAAAAATAAAATATCTAAAAATAAACAGTATACAAAATGTAGTAAATCAATATCAAAATAATCAGTATAACAATTATTACATTAAAAATTGCCATTTACAAAACCTTTGAAATTCACTGAAAAAACCATAGGTTTCAGGCCTGAAATAGTTAGGAATTAGCATTTAAAAAACCTTTTCAATTCACTGAAAAAACCAAAGGTTTCAGGCCTGATATTGTTAGGAATTAGCATTTAAAAAACCTTTGAAATTCACTGAAAAAACAATAGGTTTTAGGGGTGTTATAGCTAGCTGGACATTTCACTCGATCAAAACCATTGAAATTCCTCCGATATAGTTAGTTGTACTAACTACATCTCGCGCACCCACAATCCACTGCTGATGATATCACATATTACATCATTCATGACATGGTCAGTGACATCACTGATGACGTCTCAAATGACATCACTGATGACATCACTGATGACATCATCCACGTGACAATCAGATACACCTCATCATACACTAGTATAACCTTTCATCACTCACTGTAAAATACAGAGTGCCAGATTTAAAACCATTGACACACCAATACAAGTTTCTAAACACCCACTCAGTAATTCCTAGATCTATACACACATGTAATCACTTACCTATAGATTCACTCATACATGCTGTAAATAATCAATAGAACACTATCAAATATACTTATACACCTACATCGACATTACACACCAGCACACATCCTAATCACTTATGAAATCATCCTACTCACTTATGCAAACAATGGATCATACTTACTTTTACTTAGCTATACACTTATAAAAACACCACTTCATCTATTCATATAGATAATAACTCATACTTAGTGTGTTATAAAAACACTATTACAAGTATACAGTTATCCATACAGTCACTCATACAATCACTGAGTCTTATGTATACTTATTTATATACAACAACTGACACATAGACTGGCTTTTATTTTTCTAGTTTGTTGGACATGTACCATTGAGACATATATTTGCTCATCACCACACCCATAAAGATATTCACTCACCCAATCAACTGTTATAACATGTAGTTTTAACTTCATAAACCTACTGAATCAACTATTCACACATCTTTGGACAGTCACACACCCCCCACCGAACCACACACACACATTCACTCTCCCATACAAATACTCAGTTAACTAATCAATAAATAATATAGACTTTCACGTAGCTTGTAACCAACTAGTGCAGCAGTTTACACAACAACTGACAAAGTGATACAGATATTCACACAGTTTAGTCACTATCCAATATATTTAGTGAGACACTATAAGTTAGTCAAGTAAACAGTCAATCACACTGCTACTAAATCCTCCATCCAGATATTTATTTTTATATATCCGCTCATTTTTCAATGCAAATTGCTATATATATATATAATACATATTTAAATAACAAACCAAACCACATTCACTGGATGATGTCATCAGTGATGTCATTTGAGATGTCATCAGTGATGTCACTGACCATGTCATGAATGATGTAATATGTGACATCATCAGCAGTGGATTGCGGCGTGCGAGATGTAGTTAGTACAACTAACTATATCGGAGGAATTTTAATGGTTTTGTTCAAGTGAAATGTCCAGCTAGCTATAACACACCTAATAACCTATTGTTTTTTAAGTGAATTTCTAAGGGTTTTTAAATGCTAATTCCTAACTATCTCAGGCCTGAAACCTACGTTTTGTTTCAGTGAATATATATATATATATCTCCCAAACAGTTGCCCAGATACAAGGACGCACTCCTCTTCAGGTAAGTTTCAAACTTTAATTTCAGAAAAACAGGCGGCTTACCCTCCCGATCATCAATCCTTGGCCTGATATGTAATCACGGCAGGTCCAGGCCGTGAAGTTGATCGCACCGCCCGAAGACATAAAACGGGTCCGCATGAGAGGAACAATCGATATGCTGGCACAGAAGGTAGAATTATTAAAACAGGCTTAGTAGCACAGCTGCATTTCGCTTGCTTCAAAGCTCCCCGTAATACCCATGAAATAATGGCAATAGAATTTGATGATTCCGTATGATTTTGCATTTGCATGAATTGGACTGCATTTATGTGCTTTTAAATGAATTTACATATCGCATAACCTGAACAAAAGGTACATTACCTATTTATTATAGCTTTCTGTTGATTCATTAAAAATGAGATTGTGGAATCATGTGAACTATTGGGGTAGATTTCCTATGTGTGTCCATGTATGTTGAAGTAATGCAACTTTATTAATATGATGTTATACAGGCATTACATTAGAAATAGGATTGTGCATTCTGAGTTTTACTATGTAGTACGATCATATGTGGATTTTGTTAATACTTCCTTATATCAGTTTGGAGGTATTCTCCCATACTTTATATTAGGGGGAGCTTTGCGGCAAGCAAAAAGCAGCTGTGCTATTAGGCGACATGTACAATGACCGTATAAATGATGGTTAACGCAAAAAGAATATCTTAAGACCCAATGACGGGTGCGAGTTTTACATATGCATTATTTGCTTCTTAGATCACTGTTCAATCCCTCACATCTATGGATATTGATTATCTTGCCTGAAATGGTGACATTACAATGTTTATTTTAAACTTTATTGAATCTTATTCAATGCAATGTAACTTATGATAGGGAACGACAAGTATGTTTTCTGTTTCTATGCACCGCGACCTCTATTTTTACGGAAAGTTGGGCACAGGTCATCAAACTTGAAAAAGGCATTGCCGAAATGCGTTGTTGTGGGCACAATAAAGCATAATTGTGCTATCCTCTGGTGTGTCGCCTGTTATCTTTACGGAATTCCGGAAGTGTAACGTATTTTGGATATATATATATATATATTCACTGAAAAAACCATAGGTTTCAGGCACATTATAGTTAGGAATTAGCATTTAAAAAACCTTAGAAATTCCCTGAAAAACCAATAGGTTTCAGGGGTGTTCTAGTTAGCTGGACTTTTCACTCGTACAAAACCATTGAAATTCCCCCGTTATAGTTAGTTCAGCTAACTATAACTTGCGCGCCCGCAATGCACTGCTGATGACGTCACATATTACATCACTCATGACATGGTCAGTGACATCACTAATGACATCACTGATGACATAATCAAGTGAATGTGTGTTTTTCTGAAAATTACATATGTTTTATATATGTATATCACAAGGTCGATGGAAGAATAAATGGGTATATAAGTGTCTAAATGGATGATTTGTTTTTGAAAAATTGATTGTATAACTGACTAAGTGTATCTTCGTGAACACATGGCTTAGTGAGTAATGTTTAAATATGTAAAGATCTGTATCAGTCTCTCACTTTGTGTATAAGTGGCTGCATGGGTTGGTGAGTAGCTACATGAGTGTCTATATAGGTTATTTTTAGTTGGTTTTTTGAGTATCAGTATGAGTGTCTGAGTGTCTGTATGGTTCAGTGGGGGTATTATGTAGTGCATAGGTGCATGAATGAGTGACTCACTGTTTGTATGTGTTGAAGACAGCATGTGTGCAGGACTCTATGGGTGGATGAGTGTGTGCATGGGTGTGTTAGTGAGTGAATGACTGTCTCAATAGTGTCTTTATGAGTAACTACATATGTTTTAAACTAGTATTTGTGACTATTGGTGTATATAAGTGAGTATATGTGAGAGTGAGAAATTGAAAGTTCCTGTATGAATAAGTATGTGTTTCTATAAGTGATTGTTTAAAAGACTAGAAGAGAAAGAACAAACAGAAGAGCAGAAAGAAGCCTTGTTGCGAAATCATCCTGTACCCTCAACTTTTTCAGACGGGTACTGGTGGCAACTGAGTCTGACTAACCAGCCCTAGAGCCAGTGCTATGTTAAAAGACACTCAGAATACAGTGAAAACACCTACATACACTAGGGAACACTATGCGTTGGGGTCCCTCTGTGATTAGCATGACCTCCTCTGTAAGCCCCTAGTATATAATAGGGCAAGGGGTTAAAACGACCTCTTAAAACGCGCCACAGGGCGTGTTTCCACACGTCACCTCAGACCCTGTCCCCTCCCTTCCCACTGTGTAAACTAGCCCTGTGGCCGTTTTAAGTTGGGAGATTAAGTCCCCTTGAATCCTGAGGGTCCCTAGGGTCCAACTAGCCCACTAGGTACCTCCAGTAAGCGCCACAGAGCTGCGTTGCAGAGAGGTATAAAAAGTGGAACGGCCTGGACCACCTCTCTGCAACGCAGCTCAGTGGCGCTTACTGGAAGCACCTGGTGGGCTAGTTAGCCCCCAGGGGGCCCTCAGGATTGAAGGGGAATTATTTCCCCAACTTAAAACGCGCCATAGGGCGTGTTTGCACACATCACCTCAGGCCCCGTCCCCTCCCTTCCTCACTGTGTAAACACGCCCTGTGGCCATTTTTTAAGTTGGGAGATTAAGTCCCCATGAATCCTGAGGGTCCCTAGGGGCAAAATAGCCCACTAGGTACGTCCAGTAAGCGCCATTGCAGAGAGGTGTAAAAAGGGGCACGGCCTGCACCACCTCTCTACAACGCAGAGCGGTGGCGCTTACTGGAAGCACCTGGTGGGCTAATTGGCCCCCAGGGATCCTCAGGATTGAAAGGGAATTATTTCCCCAACTTAAAACACGCCACAGGACGTGTTTGCACACGTCACCTCAGGCCCCGTCCCCTCCCTTCACCACTGTGTAAACGCGCCCTGTGGCCGTTCTAACTTGAGAGATTAAGGGTCAAACTAACCCACTAGTTACCTCCAGTAAGTGCCACAGAGCTGCTTTGCATAGAGGTGTAAAAAGGGGCGTGGCCTCAGAACACCTGTCTGCAACACAGCTCCCTGGCGCATACTGGAGATACCTGTTGGGTTAGTTGGCCCTCAGGGACCCTCAGTATTGAAGGGGAATTAATTCCCCAACTTACAACTGGCCAGGGGGCACGTTTGCAGAGGGGCGTGGCCTCCGGAGCGATGCCGGTCTTTTTTTTATTTTATTTTTTTAAGAAGGAGGGCTGTGTGGCCCCCCCTTCTTTTTCTAATTTATTGGCCCTGGGGACCCCATCCCCCAGGGACTGCACCCTAATTTTTTTTGTTGAAAAAAATAAATTTGGCCCACCCAAGGCCTTAATCGGCCCCGGGGACCCCAAACCCCGGGTCATGGCCTTTTTTTTTTATTCTTTAGGAGGGGGGCTGCGTTGTCCCCCTCCACAGGCCACTTATGACCCCATCCCCCGGCGCCGGCCTTTGTTTTTTATTATTTAAAAAAAAAATATATTTATAGAAACACCTAGGACATGCTGGACAAACCGTATGTACCTATAACCATGACGATTTGCGTGATAGGCGACTATGCATACAATGAATCCACGTGGAATGTATTTACACCGCTAGTGAAGCTCTGACGTGTCTGACGCCCTACCGTGCCTAATCCCGACACCCCCGCCGGTGGGTACTCTACAAGTAGACCCCCTTGTCGTTTATTTATACAAACATGGGTAGCTATTGACGGGCACATTTAATACACACGCGCACCAAGCCATTCAAAAGGGATTCGACAAAAATTCGACCAAACTATGCAGGAAACCCCCCTCACGGTTAATAAAACACACATCCACCGCCGGATGTGTAATACTTTTTATTTTACTCTCTGGAAAAGAGACGAACCTCACTTGAGAGTCACAGCGTGCTCCTGGCTGAGCCCAATGCTGTTGTCGTACTTTAATATTCGGGACCGCGTAGGGGACAGGGCCCTACCCCTGTCTATCTTGGTATTAGCGAACCGCAAATGGTAAATGCGGCATGTACGAGTGCTTTATATATCGTTCTAGCTATGAATGCACTGTGTACACGTTATTCTGCTCCACTACGCGGGTTCCATTTTGGAAGCAGTGGCCATCTTGTCATTGCCCTCACATAGGCTATAATGGAGTAAATACGAGCCTCACAGTACATGGGCTTTCCCTCTGACTTCTCTGTGACCTGGGCAGCGGGCCCTGCTGCCCCGGGTCAAACCGGTCTCACGAGCTCCCCTTCCTCCTTCCACCTGTGATTAGCATCAGGGCTTGACCCGTCATAAAACCCTTTCATTCTACACAATCCCCCGGCTAATCTCTTCCACACCTGCTTGTTCCTGCTTTATGACTTGTTTCCCAAAACAGGAGATGCTCATGTTTATTGGGGGGTCTATTTACATCAAACGTGGGATCTGAACCTTACTGTGTAAATCATTGTGGGCTGGCCGAACTGGAATGTGGGATGGTCATCATGACTCTGCTTTTTCGTTTGTAATGTATACCTTTATATGACCATATCGTAAACCAAGGAATGTGTGCCTGGAGCATGATATTTTGTACGTAAGGAGAAGTCCGTTCCTATGATTTTCAGCAGTCTCCTGAGAACATACACGCTGTTGTACTTCTAGGATACCTGTCATTGGTCTGCAGCCAATAAACGATTCTTTGACTTCACCCAGAAGACTCTGTGTTTCTGTAGGTCCGGAACAGGGTGAACCCAGAAGTCATAGGGTGTGTGTCCCTGCACCGCTGGGTCTAAAATACCCAGTACTTCAGTTTGGCGCCCAACGTTGGGCGATTTCAGCGGTACCAGTCCAAGCCAGAGGTTCGTGAGGAGCTTCGTGTGGAAATTCCGGAGGAAGGCCGCCACTTCATCGACCCCTGCATGTCGACGTGGTCCGAAAGTCTTTTCTGCGAGGTTCTCCGCGTCCCGACGGCTACGAAGGACTGCTGCCCTGATTAATCGACCTGTTTTGGACCCTTGACGAGTTTTGAGAGAGCGAAACAATCGAGAGAGTCTTCTGGTGACGCCATCGATCAGCAATATTCAGTTAAGTATAAGTGGAGCGTCTCCCATTTGTTTTGGTATCCTTCGGGATCATTTGAATTGGTACTTTGGAGTTTGCAAACGCCAAAACCAGAGGACTCGTGTATTCACGAGAATATCGTAATCGATAATCCTTTGACGTTTGGATCTAGACTAGTGAGCAAAGATGCCTGGTTCTGGACTGTTTGGTAGATTATTCTGTTTGGGTTGTGGAAAAGATTTCCAGCTAGAGGAATCATGTCCGGTTCCTCCGGTTGGAACTCCAACTTATGAGCTCTATGTAAAACATGGTGTAGGCCCCATTGCATATAACGAAGTGTGGATCCACTACACCAGGAAAGATGGTGTTTTAAAATGGCCCCAAAATGGTAGTTTTGAAACCGATATTTTAGATAATCTGGAAATTAAATTGTTTAAGAAGAAAGCCCGGCCGGCGATGTTTGACTCTTTCCGCTTATGGCGAAAGGAAGCCAAACAGAAGGAAATTGAGCTAGCAAAAAAGAACAAGAGAGAGAGAGGTATGTCAGTAATGCAAGCAGCTGTACAATTTAAAGACAATGAGGAGGAGCAGATGAGCGAGCAATTGCACAGGCAGCGTAAGTTAGGAATTGACAAATGTTACCCAGCTTTACCACATTCTAAGCAGAATGAGTTAGAAGAAAAGGAGAAAGATCCCCTGATGTCACATTTATTGAGTTCGCCACCCCCGTATGCTCAAACTGCCACAGCGCCTCCCCAGCTTGTAAATATGCCACCTCCAGTGCATATACTGCAAGCCTTACCGCAACCGCCAGTTGCTTTGCAGCCAGTTCCTATTCCTGTAGCGCAGCCCTCTCAAGCGCCGCCAGTTGTGCTTCCAACTGCCCCCGCACTTCCTGCGACTTTGCCTAATCCAGTAACTGCCTCCCCTAACACTCTTCCTTCCACCACTCCAGTACCCGTCTCTACATCCTCTTTTCTTCCCTCTGTTTTTCCCCCTGTTCTCGCCTCAGCTTCTCCTTCAGCGCGACAGCGCCTAGCTAATGTGGTTACTACATTAATGTCTCCTCTCTTTGAGTCATCTGGTGCGACTCCTGGTTTACAACGTAAGCAATTGCGTAGCCAATTGCCTAACCCCGATGAGAAAAAGGTAATAGATAACATGGCGCGTAGATGGATTGTTTTTCCTTCACTGTATGATGTGGAATCAGTTGTTAACGTTTTCCATCAATGGGATGCCCCGAAACAGAGATATGTGTTTGAGAAAATGTGTGAAATTCTCTGTGAAGAATTGGAGGATAGTGGTAAAAATCCGAACCCGCAGGAGTTGTCTAGAGTGAGGTTCGATTTTGGAACTGGTATAATTATGGACCGCGAAGTAGATAAAGCAGTTGCGGTTGTATTGTCCTTTAGGAATGACGATTGCCAACAGTCATTGTTTGAACAAGAGGTCCTTGTGGGAAAAAAGGCAAAAGCGCGACAATACCCTATGAGAGAAGTTCCCCCGGTATGGAAGGAAGCGGTTGCAGCTGTCGGTGGTAACCCCGCTGTGGCAGCGCATTTCCAGCGTGTTAGGGTGCATGTTCCATGGAAGCGCTCTGAGGTGTTAGCGCTTAAGCAGTCCTTGCCTGATCCCCGTAAAAACCCAGCAGGTTATTATAAAGAGTTGTCACAGACGGCAGGGTCATGCATCATGAATCTGGCCGACATAGACATGTTGTTTGGTAATGTTGTTCCACAGCCTCTATGGGGATCAATTCGTAATGTAGATCACAATGCAGAACTAGGGGATACATGGGCTAACATTGTTGCTGCTGATGCTAGACAAACTGGTGGTGCGAAACCAGAACCTTTAGTAGCTGAATTGCCTGGTAGAATCATCACGTATATGAAGACAATAATGCCTGCGATGCGCGTAAATTGGGACAAGTTATCTGCATGCAAGCAGAAGAAAGATGAGACAGTGTCAGACTTCTTTACTAGGTTTGAAGAAACATTTATTGACCACAGTGGGCAGGATATGAGTACTGAGGGTGGCCAACGGCTGTTTGTGGACAAGTTTGTGCAGAATTTACTTCCTGACCTGTGTAAAAAGTTAAAAGATTCAGAAAGTTCTTGGGCTGTTTCTTCTTCAGCGCAAATACTGGCTACTGCACAGTATTATGAAAACAGAGATAAAGACGAGAAAGATAGAACAGAAAAGAAAACGAAGGAACTCAAGACAAAGGTCCTTTTACAGCAGGCCTATCCGCCACGTGGAGGTCAGAATAATTATAGGCAACCCCAAGGTGTCTATCACCAACCCCAACAGTTTCAGAACAATCAGCAAATGAACGGGTATTATCAACCACGTGTCCCTGTAGGTCCCAACCAATGTTCATACTGTAAAGAGGAAGGTCATTTTAAATACAGTTGCCCTAAATTAATGCAGCGGAACGGTAATGCATATGGCGCAAGAGGAAGGGGTGGTCAGCAAGCTCCTAGAGGCAGAGGGCGTGGAAATGCTCCCCAGAATGCGCGTCCTCTGCCACCTCAAAATACCATCAATAGCTTTGATCAGCAAGCTAACGCGATTAGTAATACGGCCCAGTATTATAATAATGATTATTATACAGAGGACGGTGATGCAGAGAATAATGATTACTAGGACAGCCATAGACGGAGAGAGGGAGTTGTTTCAGTGCCAGTGGATCAGAGTGGACCGTATGTTGAGGTGACTACAGCAAATGTAACGGAGCCTTTTCTGCTAGACACTGGTGCTGCAAAGAGTTCAATCATGCATTCAAAACTCCCTGGCGCACCTTTGTCTGGCGATATAAATGTTTCAGTAGGTTTTTCTGGCGCCCCGGTTAGGAACCCGATTTCCAGTCCCATGTCACTTTCTGTTGGACCTTGCGAGCTGAAAGCACCCCTGATCCTGACAACAGGTTGTGGTGAGAATTTGCTAGGATTAGATTTGTTGAAAAGATTGCACGCTACACTGTATTGTTCTCCTTCAGGAGTACAACTTACATTAGGCAAGAAAGTGGCTTCCCCAATGTATTTGTCTAAAAACACGATGCCACCTGAATTGTCGTCCCTTCCAGATGCCCTTTGGGCTACTGGTCCCAATGATGTGGGCCTCTTGGAGATACCGCCATATGTGGTGACTCTAAAGGCTAATGTCAGACTGCCACGTATTCCCGAGTACAAGATCTCTAATGAAGGGCAGAAAGCATTGTTAGACATTGTCAGCGACTTAATTGATAAGGGTGTGATTGAAGAGACAAGAGGCAACGTTTGCAATAGTCCGATTTTACCTGTCTTAAAATGAACGGACCCTTCACAACCACCTGTTTACAGATTTGTGATTGATCTTAGAGAGGTTAATAAGATTGTTGTGCCACAGTTTCCGGTTGTCCCCTCTGCCATCATACCTGCACGATAATTGGGCTATTTTCACCGCGTTTTGCGGATCCTTCGCCCCTGACTCGTGGCGGCCATCTTGGGTGAGTCGGTCCCAGCGCACCAGCAAGTCCTCTCTCCACTTTGGTTGGAGACTATTTAGGCAGACCTGATTGGGCAGCGCGCACTAATCCAGCGCGAACGCTATTCATGCAGCGCTTGTTTTGGGGCAGCGTCTGTTTTTAACCACTCGTTTTTAACATTTCCTTAGGAATACTTTTTATTATTATTTTGGGTCCTACCTGCTTGGCCACGCATACCCCCACCTCTGCCATCATACCTGCACGATAATTGGGCTATTTTCACCGCGTTTTGCGGATCCTTCGCCCCTGACTCGTGGCGGCCATCTTGGGTGAGTCGGTCCCAGCGCGCCAGCAAGTCCTCTCTCCACTTTGGTTGGAGACTATTTAGGCAGACCTGATTGGGCAGCGCGCACTAATCCAGCGCGAACGCTATTCATGCAGCGCTTGTTTTGGGGCAGCGTCTGTTTTTAACCACTCGTTTTTAACATTTCCTTAGGAATACTTTTTATTATTATTTTGGGTCCTACCTGCTTGGCCACGCATACCCCCACCTCTGCCATCATACCTGCACGATAATTGGGCTATTTTCACCGCGTTTTGCGGATCCTTCGCCCCTGACTCGTGGCGGCCATCTTGGGTGAGTCGGTCCCAGCGCGCCAGCAAGTCCTCTCTCCACTTTGGTTGGAGACTATTTAGGCAGACCTGATTGGGCAGCGCGCACTAATCCAGCGCGAACGCTATTCATGCAGCGCTTGTTTTGGGGCAGCGTCTCTTTTTAACCACTCGTTTTTAACATTTCCTTAGGAATACTTTTTATTATTATTTTGGGTCCTACCTGCTTGGCCACGCATACCCCCACCTCTGCCATCATACCTGCACGATAATTGGGCTATTTTCACCGCATTTTGCGGATCCTTCGCCCCTGACTCGTGGCGGCCATCTTGGGTGAGTCGGTCCCAGCGCGCCAGCAAGTCCTCTCTCCACTTTGGTTGGAGACTATTTAGGCAGCCATGCTTACGCGCAGCGGTCATGCGCAGCGGTCACGCCGGACTGACGCCGGACTGACGCCGGAGTTACGCCAGAGTTCAGCCCGTCTGTGCCCGTCCGGGCACGGACGGGCTCAGGGCTGGCCGCTATGCTTGTTCCTGGGGAGCCGGGCCACACTCGTATTGGGTACAGGAGGGAAGATCTTATGTTCTGGCGGCTCACGAATCTCGCACCTTGTAGGTACGCCAATGAGGGTGATCTACCGTTCCTGCCTTGTGGGACATGTAGTGGGGGACGGTATATGTCCGATGATAATTCTATGCTTTCTATAGCCTTGCTGAATTGCCGGTCTGTACCTAGTCATGCCACAGAAATTAATTCCTTGATTTTGGACCATAAGTTAGATGTGTTATTCTTAACCGAGACTTGGATCTCTTCCTGCTCGGGCCCTGACATAGTTACAGCTCTCCCTTTTGGTTTCCTAATGGCACATTTGGATAGGCCTGTGGGGAGGGGAGGAGGGATTGCCATCATTTATAGGGACTCATTAGTCTGTAAGGTGCAGGATGGAGGGATGAGTGACTGTGAGAGCGGTCAGTTCTCTCTTCGACTTTCACCCACGGCGTCTCTGACAGGCTTTTTGATTTATCGTCCCCCTGGGCCCATGGGAAATTTTCTTAATTCCTTTTTGGAATCAGCTGCCCTTCTTGCCTCTTCCACTGGCAATTTCATCGCCTTGGGAGATTTTAATATCCACTTTGATGACCCTCACAACGCCTTGGGAGTAGATTTACTAAGTGATCTTCAAGTTTTGGGGATTAACTTGGTTAATTTCGGTGCCACTCACAGGAAGGGCCACTTGTTGGATCCGATATTTTCGAACTCGGCCTGCCTTAAAGCTTTTCCAGCGCTGGCCCTGCCTTGGACTGACCACTTTTTGGTGTCTGCCCAGTGGCAGCTTGATATCCCAGTTACATCTGTTCCCAGGGTATACAAGGTGGAAAGAGCCTGGTCAAGACTTTCAGTTGATACCTGGGCGGCCCATCTGGAGGCGTCTCGGCCCCCCCTCGGGTCCAATCCATTAGTCGCCGATGAGAGGCTAAACATCTGGCTGACCAACTCGCTTGATGTTCTCCTCCCCAAGAAGAAACAACTTTCTATGGGTAAAAGAGTGGGTTCGGCGCCCTGGTATACATCAGAGTTGAGAACTTTGAGAAGGGGCTGCAAGAGATTGGAACGGTCTTGGAGAAAAGACTGGAGTGAAGCAACCCGGAGAGAATATCGGGCGGCTCTTAGCACGAACAAATCAGATATTCGGGTAGCTAAATCTGTATTCTTCGAGGAGAGAATAGGCTCGGCGGCCAACTCCTCAAAAGAGTCGTTCAGGGTCATTAAAGAACTCCTAAAAGCTCCCGAACCTCAAGTCTTCCACGCTGACCCTCTTGAGAAATGTTCCGAACTTGCCTCCTTCTTTAAAACCAAAGTTGATAACATTCTATTATCACTCCCTCGGTTGAGCGTGGAGAATTCCTCTGATAGTATGTTTGAGTCTCTGTCCAGGGTGCGGACAGCGGAGCTGGCCTCTTTCGGCCCTGTCAGTGTGGAAGAAGTTCTCACAGTCCTGACGACCATGAAAAGTGGCTCACCTAAAGATCCGGCACCAATGAAATATCTTAAACAGGTAGCCTCCACCATCGGCGGTCCAGTGACGGATCTTATAAATTTATCTTTTGCCCATGGAGTGGTGCCCCCGAGTTGGAAGGGAGCTGTTGTCAAGGCTCTCTTGAAGAAGCCTAACTTGGATCCTGCAGACCTCGCCAGCTTTAGGCCTATCTCGCTGCTCCCTGGCATTAGTAAGGTAGCGGAGAAACTGGTGAATCGGCGCCTTTCGGGCTTCCTGGAGTCCAATTCCCTTCTGGGTGATTCTCAAACAGGTTTTCGTCCCGGTCAGGGGACCGATACTGCCCTGCTAGCAGTCGTGGAGAATGCCAGGAGCATTTTGGATACAGGGGGATCAGTGGCAGTGATCCTCCTCGACCTCAGTGCGGCATTTGACACTGTGGACCATCAAGTGCTTCTCCAACGACTGTCGGGGGTGGGGGTCTCCGGGCTGGCCCTGAAGTGGTTCTCTTCCTTTTTGGCTGGCCGTACGTTTGAGGTGTGGGAAGGCCATATGAAATCTTCATCGGTTCCTCTCCAGTGTGGTGTGCCACAGGGCTCTTCGTTGAGCCCTACCTTATTTAACATTTATATGGCCCCCCTGGAGAATGAGATACTGCCTCTGGGTGTCAAGATTATCAGCTATGCTGATGATACTCAGCTGGTGGTAGGCCTTCCCCAGTCATCTTACCATCCTGATCAGCTGCATACGTGTTTGGATAAGATCTACATGTGGATGTGTAGCTCAGCCCTCAAGCTTAACGGCTCCAAGACGGAATTGATGATATTGGGGAACACCCCTCCTACCCTGTCTCCGGGTAGTTGGCCTAGTTGCCTGGGAGCGGCACCCATCCCAGACAGGAGATCAAGAGTTTGGGGGTGTGGTTGGAGCAGGACCTTACTTTTAAGACTCACGCTAAAAAGACCGCAGGCGTGTGTTTTGGTCTGCTCCGTTCAGCCCGGAAGATTTTACCTCTCCTCCCAGTGGTCTCTAGGAGGTTACTTGTTCAGGGGCTTATCATCTCCCGGCTGGACTTTAGTAATGTGCTGTTTCTGGGGGCCCCAGAGTCCACCTTAAACAAATTACAGCAGGTGCAGAATGCGGCCGCGAGGCTCCTGATGGATCTCCCCAGGCGTCAGTCTGCTCGTCCTGCGCTGAAGGCGTTGCACTGGCTTCCCGTCAGGGAGAGGGTGAAATTTAAGGCACTCTGTATGGCCCATAAAATCTTGCAGGGGAAAGGCCCTCCCATCCTACGGGATATGGTGCAACCTTATAAAGCCTCTCGCTCCCTTCGATCGGACCATCAACATCTGCTGCAGGTCACGAGAGTAAGGAAGGCAAGATCTGGGGGCAGAAGATTCTCTTTCAATGTGGCCACTTTGTGGAACTCCCTTCCACTTTATCTACGGCTGGAATCAAGTTTCTTGCGTTTCCGCAAGCTGTTAAAAACTCACCTGTTTCCTGCCTAACTTCTGGTGCCTCATGTTATGACGTCTCTTTCTGGATGAGCGCGGGGATGCCCAAGGGTAACCAGGCGCGTTATAAAACTCATTAATAATAATAATAATAATAATAATAATATAACTGCCTTGTTAACAATGATTCCAGCCTCTGCTGCATGGTTTTCGGTGATCGATTTAAAGAATGCTTTCTTTAGTATCCCAATTGCAGAAGAGAGTAGAGATATTTTTGGGTTTAGTCTGGGAGGCCGAAGCTTCCGCTTCAAACGCGCTCCCCAGGGCTACTGTGAGAGTCCATCCATATACAGTCAGGCTTTGAAAGCGCAGCTCGATGCACTTGTTTTACCTAGTGGCGCTATCCTGATTCAGTACGTGGACGATTTACTGATCGCTGCGGATACTGAGAAGATCTGCAAAGAAGCCACATTATCACTGTTGCGCCATTTATCTGCTTTCCATCACAAAGTCTCTCTCTCTAAGCTGCAATATTGTCGACAAGAAGTGACCTACTTAGGTCATCTCTTATCGAAGGAGGGAAGGAAACTGACCCCAGAAAGAATTCAAGCCATTGCACAGTTGAGTGTGCCAAGGACACAGAGAGAAGTGCGTGCTTTCTTGGGCATCACTTCATACTGTAGGCATTGGATCCCTAGTTTTTCTTTATTGGCAAAACCTTTGTTAGCCTTAACATGCAAAGACACACCGAATCCTATCCCATGGTCTGAAGAGTGCCAGAAAAGTTTTGTGGAATTGCGTAATGCATTGTGTTCAGCACCTGTGTTGGGTACCCCCGACTACAGCAAACCTTTTACATTGTATGTTCACGAGAAAGATGGATGTGCGTTGTCAGTGTTAACACAGCCTTTTGGCGACAGACCGCGCCCATGCGCATATTTTTCATCAACCTTGGACCCTGTAGTGAGGGCATTGCCAAGCTGTCTGAGAGCGACAGCTGCTGCAGCGATGTCTATCCGACAATCTGCTGGTTTGGTAATGGACAACACATTGATTGTTATGGTTCCACATGCTGTAGACACATTATTAAATAGAACTAAGACACAACACTTGACTAGTGCACGATTATCGGGCTACGAGCTTACACTGTTAGCTAATCACATACACATAAAAAGATGCAATACGCTGAATCCAGCCACATTGTTGCCAATTCCAGCAGACTCAGATGAGATTGAGCAACATGACTGTCTGTTCAGAACAGAAGAAGAGACGAAAGGAAGAGTAGATCTAAAAGATACTCCCCTGACTGAGTGTGATGGCACTTTATGGGTAGATGGGTCATGTTTTAAGCTCCCTAATGGTGACACGACTGCTGCATATGCTATCACAACTTTGCACACTGTCGTGGAAACTGCACGAGTGCCACATAATTCGGCCCAAGCAGCAGAATTAATTGCTCTCACGAGAGCATGCGTGTTGTCTGAAGGAATGAGAGTGAATATATACACCGATAGCCAGTACGCCTTTGGCGTGGCTCATAATTTTGGGCGTTTGTGGAAAGAGCGTGGGTTTCCTGCCGTTTTGGGGACCTATGGTCAATAGTAGGAACCTGAGACAGCTGACACGTGTGGTTGAATCCACTGTCAATGTAACGGCTGGTGCCCTTAGTAATCTGACGGCTGAGCTCCAAGCGGATCGCCTTATGACTCTGCAGAACCGCATGGTTCTAGACGTTATTCTTGCAGACCGCGGTGGGGTATGCAAGGTCATCCAATCCAGTTGCTGCATTTTCATACCAGATAATGCTCCAACAGTGTATCAAGCCATCTCCAAACTCCATAAAATATCTGAATCCATACACGTGGATAAGGGAGATTGGTCACTGGTGGGGTGGTTCTGGGAATTGATATCTGCCTGGGGATGGAAAGTTCTGATGGTCATTGGAATGATCTTAGCCATTCTTTTCCTGTTCTGCCTGTGTATACAGTGTGCTCCCGCGATATGTGGTCTCTGTACTACCTTATGTGTAAGGAAACCTGTATCGAGGGACGAGCTAAGTAATAGGATGATGCTACAGCAACATCTCCATGACTTCGTGAACATTGACCTAGACTCGGATTAAGATGAGTATAGTGATTGCCTATGTAAGGGCAAAAGGAGGGTCTGTCGTACTTTAATATTCGGGACCGCGTAGGGGACAGGGCCCTACCCCTGTCTATCTTGGTATTAGCGAACCGCAAATGGTAAATGCGGCATGTACGAGTGCTTTATATATCGTTCTAGCTATGAATGCACTGTGTACACGTTATTCTGCTCCACTACGCGGGTTCCATTTTGGAAGCAGTGGCCATCTTGTCATTGCCCTCACATAGGCTATAATGGAGTAAATACGAGCCTCACAGTACATGGGCTTTCCCTCTGACTTCTCTGTGACCTGGGCAGCGGGCCCTGCTGCCCCGGGTCAAACCGGTCTCACGAGCTCCCCTTCCTCCTTCCACCTGTGATTAGCATCAGGGCTTGACCCGTCATAAAACCCTTTCATTCTACACAATCCCCCGGCTAATCTCTTCCACACCTGCTTGTTCCTGCTTTATGACTTGTTTCCCAAAACAGGAGATGCTCATGTTTATTGGGGGGTCTATTTACATCAAACGTGGGATCTGAACCTTACTGTGTAAATCATTGTGGGCTGGCCGAACTGGAATGTGGGATGGTCATCATGACTCTGCTTTTTCGTTTGTAATGTATACCTTTATATGACCATATCGTAAACCAAGGAATGTGTGCCTGGAGCATGATATTTTGTACTTAAGGAGAAGTCCGTTCCTATGATTTTCAGCAGTCTCCTGAGAACATACACGCTGTTGTACTTCTAGGATACCTGTCATTGGTCTGCAGCCAATAAACGACTCTTTGACTTCACCCAGAAGACTCTGTGTTTCTGTAGGTCCGGAACAGGGTGAACCCAGAAGTCATAGGGTGTGTGTCCCTGCACCGCTGGGTCTAAAATACCCAGTACTTCACTGTGCCCACCAGTGCCCGCCGAGTGCCACACACCTCTGTGTTGTATTCCACCAGCTAGTGCGTATGCTATGACACTCTCTAGCCCATGTGCACTGTAAACCCACTCCGTGAATATGTCATGCCACACTTGCCTTTGCAAGGGTTATATTGCCCCATCTAACGTGCCTTCCTCGATGCCTATGATATAACGCACAGCGCTATGCCATACATATTACAATCTGGGATCCATATCTTTGTCACAGTGCATATGCAACGTTACACTCCCCAGCACATATTTTATATTACAACTTTAGAGACTAGTTAGGTTACACAACACTGCCCTGTGCATATTACACTCCAAGGCGCATATCGCATAGCACGCGCTAGTGCCTGTGCTATCTCGCGCTCTCCAATGAATCTGTCATTGCGCACAATGTATTGCATATTATATTTCACGCCCGGTTCATCTTATATCACACTTTTTGGTGCATAGTTCATACCATATACTATATCTAGTTTTCATTTTCAATCGTGCTCTCAGGACTATGTTCTATATAACACTGCGTCCACCTACCCTTTTCACGGGCATTACATTTTGCGATGGGGGTGGAGGGTCAGGGGGTGTTTCTGCCAAGTGAGTCACAGTCACAAACGTCCTCTTCTTCCTGAATAAAAGTGAGATTATGCTGCACACTTGTTCATATTTTAAGTAGTTCGCAGAGACACACATTTTAAAAACAATAAAGTTCCAAATACCTACCTTCTCTGAACAGTTAGCTTGCTGCCCCATCCACCTCCTCCCTATCCTCTGTTGTCTGAATCCATGGACCAGCCTCCTCCCTCCTGCCATGCATGGTCTGATGTGCTGCCACTGCCCTCCATTTAGCATGATGTACCAGTCCACTCCTCCTGCCCTCCATTGCCCAATTCTATGGCCCATCATTGACCTCCTGCTTAGCCTCTGTGCTTAGCTTGCTGCCCCTATTCTCCTTCCCCCTGCCCTCCGATGTCTTTGTGCATGCCCCTGCTCCATCCTTTTTGCCCACCATGTTCCATGGACCTGCCACTCCTATCTACTTTGAGTGTTCTGTTGAGCTGCCACTCCCCTCCCACCTGCCTAGCATTGTGAGATGATTGTAACCTGTCCCTGCCACCTCCACCCTGCCTGTCTACATGCCATGCCCCTATCCCCTTCCTCCTGTCCTCCATGGTCCATTTTACTGCCACACCCTTCTGCCCTCCCTGGTCTGTTGTGCTGCAACTGATCCTCCTGCCTGCCCCGCACGGTCTGTTGTGAGGCCCCTTCCCTGAACTCTCTTGTCTGTGCCCAGGTCCTGACCCTCCCTTCTATCCTCCATGGTCCTTTGTGCATGCTCCTGCACCCTCCTTCTTGCCCATCATAGCCATTGTGCTGCCACTAACCCCTCTGTCCCCTGTTGTCCATGTGCATGGTCCTGTCCCCTCCCTATTGCTTTCTATGGATTGTTGTGCTGCACTCCCGTCCCGCATGCCCTGTGTGGTGTATTGTGCTGCTGCAAACCCTGATGCCTGCCCTGTAGGGTCAGTTTGGTGCACCTCTCCATGTCCCTCCTGTCGTCTGTTATCTGAGTCCATGTCCCTACCCCAATTCCTCCTGCCTACCATGATCCAATGTTCCATACTTGCGAACATTTTGAACTTGGTAAGAGGGAGATTTTGAAAAAAAACTGGGGTATTGATTTTCCCCTTTGAGTTACATTGAAAAAGAGGAGATTGTAGACAGGAGACAGATCAAATAAAGTCCATTTGAGCTTACAAACATTGGACGTTTCCTGGCTGAAACGGGTCTGTTGGCATGTATGGTTGTACTACCACTGCCTCTTCCTTCTGCCCACAATGGTATATTATATTGACACAGCCTCTCTTGCCAGTCCTGTATTGTTGGTTTGTTGCCCCTGCCTCCCTTTCCACTGCCCTCCATAGTCTGTTGTGTTGCCTCTGCCCTTCCTGCCTGCCCAGTGTGGTCAAATTGTTGCCTCTGCACTCTCCTACCTGCCTTCAATTTTCAGAGTCCGTGCCCCTGGCCTCTGCCTCTCAACAGTATCCCAATAAACAACTAGATTGCTAACATTCTATATTTATTGCAAAAGTGTGGAACGCCTGACGTCATCTTGATGTAATCAAAACTGTAATACCTAGAGCATTTCCTTTAGAAATTACATATATGAGAGGGTCTTATTTGCATCAAAATTATGGTTAGTGCTCTAAAAAACTAAAATGAGGACATATTTTCTGAGTTTTCAAATAGCGACAAAGAACTTTTAAATTATTTGTGTTCTTTATGTTTTTTTATCCAGTTGACCACTTGATTAAATGTTGCACCTAGGGGAGAGGATGTGGTGTTACTTCCAGAGCTGCAGACTTTGCAACTGGGGAACCAGGTTGGAGTTTCTGCTTCAGCTCAACATTCTGTGACTCTGGTCAAATCACTTAATCTCCCCATGTCTACAACCAAAATGAATTTGATTTTGTGTGATGTAACCAATGCTCATGTAAAGCACTCCAATACCTGACATGTCTGCACTATATAAAACTGCAAATACACAAAAAATAAGTGTTTTGCACACTTCTGTCATTGGGCTACATGTGGGCTACATCTGGGCTACATCTGGGTGATATTTGTGCTGCATTTGGGCTCTTTTGTCTCTGGTGGCCATCTTGGGAGATTTATTTGTTATGAAGTTTCCTAATTTCCTCATTTACTGCAGTCTCCTCAGTAGGAAATGCTTTCAGTATTTTACTTTGATTCCATCAAGAAGGTATTCAGATATGGCACACATTTGCCATAAATTCTGAATGTTAGCACTCTAGTTGCTCATTAGATCACTGTAGTAAAGCTACTGCTCACCACAGAAGTCTGCTGCTGGTATTAAAAGTGCATGTTTCAGTCTGCATATCAGAATTTTTTAATGAAATAGAAGAGGATTTGAGAAGTTACTCAAAATGTCCCCTAATTTTTCTTTCTTCAGCACTAATCATAATTTCTATGGCAAAATGAACCCCCCCATTGTGTTACTTTTTAAAATAAATGTTTTAAGTGTTACCAGTTTATTCCAATCAAGATGGCTTCAGGTGTGCCATACTTTTGTCATAAGTAAGACAGTAGGCGCTCGAGTTGTTCTTCAGAACACTCTGGGACATTCTGTCATTGGGCTATACTTGGGCTACATCTGGGTGATATTTGGGCTACATTTGGGCTCTTTTGTCTCTGGTGGCCATCTTGGGAGATTTATTTGTTATGAAGTTTCCTAATTTCCTCATTTAGGAAATACTTTCAGTTTTTTATTTTGTTTCCATCAAGAAGGCATTCAGATGTGTCACACATTTGCCATAAATTCTGAATGTTAGCACTCTAGTTGCTCATTAGATCACTGTAGTAAAGCTACTGCTCACCAGGGAAGTCTGCTGCTGGGATTCAAAGTGCATGTTTCAGTCTGCATGTTAGTTTTTTTTTATGAAATAGAAGAGGATTTGAGAAGTCAAAATGTGCCCTAATTTTTCTTTCTCCAGCACTAATCATAATTTCTATGGCAAAATGAACCCCCTCATTTTGTTCCTTTCTAAATTAAATGTTTTAAGTGTTACCACTTTATCCCAAAATATGGCTTCAGGTGTGCCATCATTTTGTCATTTTGTAAGACTGTTAGCGCTCTAGTTGTTCGTTAGAACACTCTGGGACATTCTGTCATTGGGCTATACTTGGGCTACATCTGGGTGATATTTGGGCTACATTTGGGCTCTTTTGTCTCTGGTGTCCATTTTGGGAGACTTATTTGTTATGAAGATTCCTAATTTCCTCATTTACTACAGTCTCCTCAGTAGGAAATACTTTCCGTTTTTTACTTTGGTTCCATCAAGAAGGCATTCAGATGTGTCGCACATTTGCCATAAATTCAGAATGTTAGCACTCTAGTTGCTTATTAGATCACTGTAGTAAAGCTACTGCTCACCAGGAAAGTCTGCTGCTGGTATTGAAAGTGCATGTTTCAGTCTGCATGTCAGAATTTTTTAATGAAATAGAAGAGGATTTGAGAAGTCACTCAAAATGTGCCCTAATTTTTCTTTCTGCAGCACTAATCATACTTTCTATGGCAAAATGAACCCCCTCATTTTGTTCCTTTTTAAATTAAATGTTTTAAGATTTACCACTTTATTCCAATCAAGATGGCTTCAGGTGTGCAATACGTTTGTCATAAGTAGGACTGTTCGCGCTCTAGTTGTTCTTTAGAACACTCTGGGAAGCTGCAGTAGAACACAAAGGAATCAACTGACAGTCTCTGCCCTTGTTGGATGTACATGTTTTACTGAGAATGTCAGACTTCATTCTCACATGACTGAGAAAGATAATGTGAATTTACAGAAAATATGCTCTCAGTTTAGCTTATAGATCACCTTCCAAACCTCTGTGGGAAAAGTATGAGAAAATAGTTTTCTTTCAAACATGATTCATGATATCACAGCAGAAGGCTTTTTCACATGGTAAAATCACCTTAGAACACACCACAATTCCTAAAATGAGTATGGTACCATCAACAAATGATTTATAATGTAACTAAAGTCTTAAAACCTTCTATTAACTGCAATGCTTTTTAATGAGGTGCTATCATATATATTGGTCCCAAGATGGCTGCCAACACTTCTTGGATGAAGTTCTGACAGCCAATCAGATCTCACGATGAGATGTGTGGTTAGGCTCCGCCCAGATATATCTATCTTTTTAACTCTAATTTTCTCAGGAACTACTGAACAGATTGACACGATTTAAGCAAAAGGCACGAGTCTGAACTGAGGACTACCTCTTTGCCAAATTTGGTGTTATTCCATTCAGCAGTTCGGGCTGTAGCTGCGTCAACAGGTCCTATTGGAAAATGCATGTCATCAGTGATGTCATTTGAGATGTCATCAGTGATGTCATCAGTGATGTCACTGACCATGTCATGAGTGATGTAATATGTGACGTCATCAGCAGTGCATTGCGGGTGCGCGAGTTATAGTTAGCTGAACTAAATATAACAGGGGAATTTCTAGGGTTTTGTACGAGTGAAAAGTCCAGGTAACTATAACGTCCCTGAAACCTATGGTTTTTTCAGTGATTTTCTAAGGTTTTTTAAATGCCGTTTCCTAACTATAACGCCCCTAAAACCTTTGGTTTTTTCAGTGAATTTCAAAGGTTTTTTTAAATGCCAATTCCTAACTATAACGTGCATGAAACCTTTGGTTTTTCCAGTGAATTTCAAAGGTTTTTTAAATGCTAATTCCTATCTATAACTTATGTCTGAAGATATCATGTATAATGATTTTGATTGGATTTCTATATTTTTCAAATTCAGTGTGTCAATTTCATTAATTATCTTTTTAAAAAAAATACTTTATCACCATTTTTTAAACTTATTTTTTCAATTAATTTTTTAAAAATTAAAAAATATTATTTGAACCTAATGGGTTTTTCAAACATATTTTTTTATATTTTTCAAAATATTTTTTTAACTATATGTTCAAAACTTTATTTTACATATTTTTTTCAATGTTTTTTGGATCCGCGCACCCTATGCGCACCATTCTTGATCCCTACGCGTGAGCATCTGCGCATGGTATGCATCGGGTACATGGTTACTGCGCGATTCCAATGCGACCGGTACACGACTCCCAGCCTATACGTGACACGTTCGATATACGTTACGCGACGTTTACGCGCTTCCGCGATGCGTCATCTGCGTCTATGACGCGGTGGGTGCGCGGATCCCGCGAAGTATTTAACATTTAAAAAAACATATGTATGTATTTCATGTGACTATTAATTGAAGACAAACTCTAAACTAGTCTTAAAACTAATATATTTTTACATCTAATCCTATAATCTTTTTTTATTCAATTTTGCGGATGCGCGCTGGGTCCGTGCTGCGTACGCGCAGGGTGCGCGGATCCCATGTGACCTGCAAAAAAAGAGATTTGATTGGTTCATTACACTTCCTCTTCTAACTATTGAAAGACCCCACCCATTTCAATCATTTTTCTTTGACCTTCTTTGGAGCACCATCTCTTTGGAGAGAAGAAGATTTTTTAGACTAAGTTTATACTTAGCTCTAACTTTTTTCAACCAAAAATGGCTTCAGGACAGCAGGCATCACCTGCATCACCTCATACTTCTGAGGATGAATTTTTGCCGGAGGCACCACCCAAAGAACGTTTTTCTTCAGTGGTGTGGAAATGTTTTACTTTTCCCGAGGGGCAGAATAAGACCAATGCCACCTTGGTCACGTGCAAGATTTGCAAAAGAGTCCTATCGAGAGGGGATCCTAACAAGAAATACTCATATGGCACGGCAAGTATGATGAAGCACATGAGGACCCTTCATCCAAACAATCTTGCACGAGAAGAGTGCCGACAGATGAGAAACACTCCTGCTCCTGCGCCATCCACCTCATCGCAGCTGAGCACATCAAGAGTGCATCCATCAGCCCAAACCTTGGACATCCGTCCTCAATTTCAATTTTTAAAAGTACTCTGCACTAAGTGTAATAAGACTTTGTGCTATGGTGAGCAGTCGATCGATCTGATCTGCCGCCGGCAAGAAAGTCACATTTGCTCGTTTTTTTTTTATTGTTCCCTGAAGTTCATTGTTTGGTTTCTCCTGTTTTTTTTTTTTGTTTTTTTTTTGGAGAAAAAAAAAAAAAAAAAAATTGTTCAGAAAACCACAAAAACATTATGAAAGAAGAAAAAAAAAGTTCTTGTAAGAACTAACTTTCCTGGTTTAAAAAAAAGAGCTACATTTCTTTGTTAGTGTTAGTTTAGATAAATGTATGTGTAGTACGTAATTCACTGAATGAATGCATTAGTAGCGTATGGTGAATGTATAAGTGCAGAAGTATGAGGAAGTGCTGCAGCATCACACAGTAACCTCTTTAACTGCAGTGTGCTGTAGTACTTCCGAAGCACAGGGATGCAACATATGTACATAAATATGTTGCAAATCTATGCTTCTGTCTGCACGGCTACTTAAACTGCAGCCATGTGGTGACACAGGCACCCTTGCACCGTAGGGCAACTATATCTGTGTCATATGCTGTTTTTTTTCTGCAGGAAGACACACCTTCCTGCACAAAAACAATGAGAAAATGCATTTTTCTCCTTCAATGTATGCTGAACATTTCAGCATGCATTGAAGATATAAAAATGTGGAGAAATGAAAACAATTCTCCTTGTTGTGCTTTCATACACCAATTTTAGAATGGTGCACCATTCACACACATATCAAGATTTATGATTTCTGATAAATCTAGACATGTGTCTTGTTCTATGAGTATTCAGTGCAATCATGCACAACAACACTTATAGAACACCCTTTCAACACAAAGTGGTGTGCATGATGAGGTTGTATTTACATGGAGTATAAAAAGTGCACAGAGTGCCTTTTCCTCTCTTTGTAAATATGAAACAGTATCTTACACAATAACTATGTTACAAAAAGTGACATATTTCCGTTTTTAAAATTCCTTGCGAATGATAAAATTAAGCACAGAGTTTTGTCTGCAAAGATGTTCAAAGAAGAATGATTGAAATAATTGCGGTCCTTCAATAGCTAAAATAGGAAATATTATGAACCCCTCACATCTCCTTTTTTGCAGGTCACATGATATCTGATTATGGTCAGATTTCAATACTACATAGGTATAAACAGAGTGTTTTTAGAAATATGTTTCCACTTTGTAGCTTCTTGCAGACCTTCTCATTCTGCATATTGAGACTTAGTTAAACTTACCTTCACAGTAATAGGAATAAAAAATGGTGCACATTTTTTGCACATTTTCATTCAAATCTAAATTCTTAAAAATTGCTTATTTTAAAATTTGGATCTGTGAAAGAAAAGAAAAAACAATTATTACATGTAATCATACATTTTTTACAACACAACATAATTTCCACAAAGTAATTTGTTTGCCTTTTTTGCTGTTCTCAGAATATATTGAATTTCACTAGAAATAGTGATTTCTATCATACTCATCACTTAACAGCGGGCAAAAAAAAAAACAATCAGAAAGATTGTTAAAAAAAACCAACATACTATTGTCAGTAAAATACCAGAAAATAGAAATCATACATATATGAAATGCTTACAGTTTACAAAATTTTATAACTTTAACTTATAAAAACTGTAAATGTTGCCGCATTAAAATAATCACCGAATAAATGACCACCAAAAAGTCCATAATTCAAAAATATGCCTTTCCTTGAGGCCAAATGGTATTTTTGCACTTCTTCTTTATGTAAATTGTCCAATGGTAGTCCTATTAAATTATAATAATAAATTCCTCAGAGAGTGAATTATCTTCCTAAAACTTTGGCTTTAAAAATATTAGGTAGGAATTTGGTAATTCACTAGGCAAACATTGTTGGAAAACCAACTGGGCATCATTACAAAGTGTCCAGACTTTGTCACATTTTAGATAGGCAGTGTAATGTCCAGATGTGGTGGAAGGACCATCATGAAAAATTATAGCAATTGCTACAAAAGTCCTTCCTGATATTGATAGTTGTGCTGCTACAAATTGCTTTATTAAAGTATCCAATTTTCTTCCGTCAGCTGTACAACGTTGCATCATTAAAATTAGGTATTTTCCATATTTTGTTAAG
Organism: Triturus cristatus; assembly: GCF_964204655.1. Lineage (NCBI taxonomy): Eukaryota > Metazoa > Chordata > Amphibia > Caudata > Salamandridae > Triturus > Triturus cristatus. The sequence continues at coordinate 908,219,846 of NC_140590.1, read as the reverse complement.
AATAATGTGGATAACATTTCTGATTTACATTGACTACACTCCATGTTTTGATTTCCACCTTTAACTAATTTATTGAAAGACACTGATTTACAGTCTGGTAATGTTAAATACAGAAATCTCTCAGTGTCTAAATTGGTGCTACATGTATACATGCAATTTTCACAATCATGTTCCCATTTGTAAGAAAGGCCAAAAATATTTTCTATTCCTACACCTTCATTTTCAAAAATGGTAAGCATATACATTAAAAATTCCTGAGCATCTTGTTGGATATTTTGTGTAAATTGTGTAGAACCAGAACACACATCCAAAAGATTAAGAACATCTGAAACAGATTGTATTTTACTATTATCTGTTGTCAATTTCTCATAAACAGAATGCAACGGGAACAAAATCTTTTTTACCGATTCTCCATGATATGTTCTTGCAAACCTTCAAGATAAAAAACAACATTGACCACTACATTAGCATAGCAGTTGACACCAGAACCATTTTCAAACTGATAACCAACAATCTCTCCAACAGTGTCCAATTTCTTTTTACCTGCAATCACAACTGTTGGACCTGTCAGCCCTTTGGGTGGTCCCTCCTCATCATTATTTATTTTGTCCCACTTTTGCCTCAAACCCTGTTTGAATTTTTCCTTTTTGGGAACCACCAGACTTTTTCGTGTTGCTGCAGATTCAGGGAGCCATTTTGGCTACCCCTGAAACTTCTGTCTGAGGGCCTGGAGCACAAAATGGTGGCCACCTGTGACATCACCAGCATCCACTGGAACCTACCAGCACCTTCCAGAACATTCCAGAACCCTGTGACAGTTGGAGGCGGTTTAGAATGTTGGGAAGCTAAGACAGAGAGTTGGCAGTTGGAGCTGGCAGTTGGCACCTGACTGGTGAAGAGTGAGCAGCAGAAACTTGAAGGAGGAAGGAGTGAAGCAGCAGGGGTGGAAACTTGTGCCTGGAGTGGGGTCCATAAACCCACCCTTGATACTAGTCCCTACTGACTGAGCCCAGCCTGGAGCCCTGTGTGGGAAGAAGCAAGAAAAACCATCCTAAGGACCTGGACAGCAGGAACAGGCCTTAGAAACAGAGAACAGCAAGATCCTGACCTGGAAACTGGTTTCCCTGGAGTCCGACGTCGAGTAGCCTGAGACCGGGAGCCCGAGGTGGAGAAGCGGCGCTGACTGGAAAAGCAGACGTCGTACCCGGAGCCGCCAGAGGTCGAGAGAGGGCGCCGTCAGAGGTCGTGAGGAGTACCAGAGGTCGAGGAGGAAGTCACCCGAGGTCGAGTGAGCGGCGACATCGGAGGAGTGAAGTCCACCCTCCGGAGTCGTCGGAGACCGAGGTGAGGTGTACCGGAGGTCGGGAGTGAGGATCGCACTCCGGAGTCGCCGGAACCTGTGAGAATCGTGCCGGAGGTCGGGAGTGGAGGTCGCACTCCGGAGTCGCCGGAAACCTAAGGAGAGGAGCACCGGAGGTCGGGAGTGAGGATCGCACTCCGGAGCCGCCGGAAGTCGACATCGAGTCAAGGCCGGCCGACGTCATCGAAGTTGAGGTCGCCATCGGACCGGAGCCGCCCGAAGTCGACATCGAGTAAAGACTGCCCGACGCCATCGAATCGGAGGTCGAGATCGAACCGAGGCCGCCGACATCGGAACCGGAACCGCCTACCGGCGTCGTCAGGAACTGACATTGTGCCGAGGCCGCCGACATCGAACCGGAACCGCCTCACGGCGTCGACACGACTCCAGCGGCGTCGGAGCATCAGAAAAAGGGCAGTAAGTGGAGTAGAGGGCGCCTAAGGCCCTGTGGAGACCTGAGAGACTGCTCTAAGGGGCTAGGGAGGTGCTGGAACCAACCTGACTGTGCCAGGGGTGAGCTGGGACTAATCTAGAGAGGTTGTGTGGAGGGAGAGGGCCAGGTCTCTGGTATTCCCCCCTTGATCTACCTCAGTTTAGGCCTCAGCCTTGTCCAAGCCAGGGAGTAGACACCCCCAAGCCTTCCACATCCCCACAAGCTGTGCCTGGGCCAAATCAGCCCTTAGGAATTCAAAAGTGATCTGATTCCATGAGTGTCACTGTCAGCTTTTAAGTATTTATTAGGGGCACTGTATTTATTGTATTTAACCTATTTATTGCTTCACTGTATTTATTGGTCCCCAGTATTTATTGATGCACAATATTTATTGGTTACAGTATTTATTGCCTCAGAATATTTAATTGACTGTATGTATTGCACTTTTATTTATGCCTTCAGTATATATGATCACCCCTATTTATTGAATCATTAAGCCAGTATTTATTTGACCTGCACTATCCAAAAAGTTTGTATATTGTGATTGTTATTTATTTTATCCAATCAGCAACTAAGAGAAAAAGAAGATAAAGAAAGATATTTTCATAATTTTTACGGTGTAGAGTCGTTTTTGGAACGGATGCACGCATGGTTATTGTTTGGGTATGTCGTATGCTTAGCACGGAGCCTGATTCCTGACCACTCGAGCCAAGCTACCACAGTGTGTCCGGAAGACCACCACCACCCTTTCAGAGTGGGAGTGTGGTTTTCCAACATTAATTGGTGTTCAGTGGTGGGATAGAGCTGTGCCTACGTATACTCAACAATAACTGTGGGTAGTCCATAGGCCTACACCGGGAGTTTTCTCAAAGCGGCCTTCCTAATTGTGGGTTTTTGTTTTTTCCAAATTTACTCTGGTGGTGGGAGGAGGTATTATTAAAGGTACCCCCCTGCATAGTTACTGCACAAAACCTGTCCTCTAACCTGAGTGGGCGAGATGGAGTTTGTACTAGAAAATCTAGAATTGTACACTGTGGCCCAACTCAGGGAGTTTTGCCAGCGGGAGGGGGTGTACTGTCCCCCAGGAGCAAAGAAGGGTGCACTCCAAACCAGCTTAAGGGCTTGGGGGGAGGCACGTCGAGAAAGCAAGGCTGAGGAGGAGGACAGGGATAGAGAGCCTGACACCGAGGGGGCTGAGATGTACCAACCTGAGGTGGGGAACCTGTCAGCGGGGCCCAGAACCATTTCTAGGAAGGGCAGCAGTGCCTCTAGCGGTGGCTTGTCTGAAGTGGAGTTAACAGACCGGAGGGAGAAAAGACAGCTCACATGGGACTTAGCAAGGCTGGAGAAGGAGAAGGAGGAACAGAGGATGGCCCATGAATTACGACTGAAAGAAATAGATCTTCAGATCCTGAGAATCGGGGCACAACCTGTTCCTAATGGTGGCAGCCAAACCCAAGAGATCACCAGGGAACCTAAACCCTACCTGCCAAAGGACATAGTAGCTAGCTATGGGGTGGGTGATGATATCGCCAAGTGGCTAGCGGCCTATGAGGTCTCGTTAAGGGCCCATGGGGTTCCAGAGAAGTACTGGGGAGGGGGATTGTACAAGTACATGCCTCCAGCTGGTAGGGATGCATTATTGGCCCTCGAGGAGGATGAGCAGACCCACTACCCCACCATGAAACGGGCGCTCATCAGAAAGTTTGGACTAACACCTGAAAAGTACAGACAGAAGTTCAGGGGTAGTCACAAACTGGGCACACAGAATTGGGTGGACTTCCTGGACTATGCAAAGAAGGCACTGGAGGGTTGGATTCAGGGCAGTGAAGTGAGGAACTACGAGGGGTTGTTTGACCTAGTACTGAAGGAACACCTGCTCGAGAAATGTTTCCCTGAACTGCGGCAACACCTGGTGGATAGCAAGCTGACCAGTCCCCGGAAGCTTGCTGAGGAGGCGGACATTTGGGCTAGTACCCGGGTGTCCACAAGGGGGACTGGAGGGGATACTCAAAAGGCCGGACAGGGCGCCCCCCAGAAGAAAGAGGGAGGGGAAAAGAAAAAGGAGTTCTCCAAAGGCCCCCAAAATAACTTCCAAGGGAAGGGAACAGGATTCACCCCTAGGGCTAACCCACCCAGAAACCCTAATCCTGGCCAGAGTCAGCAGCCAAGGGTTGTCCATTGCTATGAGTGCGGTGGCGTTGGACACTATAAAGGAGATCCGAAGTGCTTGAAACGACCACCCCCCCCCACTGGAGGAAAGACCCCCGGAGTAGCTAGTGTAGTGCTCGGGGAGGAGATGCCCTTAACTAAGGGAAGGGAGTGGGCGGGTGTCACTTTAGTGTCCCTGGGAGAACGGGAGATGTTTCCTAAGATCCAGATGCCCGCAAATACCGCAAAGTATGGGCAGTGGGTCACCATCAACGGCCAAAGAGGGGAGGCTCTGAGAGACACAGGAGCCAGTATGACTATGGTGCGTAGCCAACTGGTGTCTCCAGAGCAGGTAATTCCCGATGTACTCCACCCAGCCGCGATGGCTGACGGCAGAACAGGCCACTATCCAGTGGCCGAGGTTCCCTTTGAATGGGGGGGGTTGCAGGTTCACTTCGAGTTGCCGTAAGCCCTGCCGTGCCAGTCGATTGTCTACTGGGGAATGACATGGAGCACAACGCTTGGAAGGAGGTGGAATACCGGACTCACACCGAGATGCTGGGTACACCTGACTGGGCCTGTGTCAGCACAGGGTCCGTGACTACCCGAAGAGGGAGTTCATTTCGGCTGGAGCCTGGAACAAAGGCCCAGCCAGCTGCCAGTCAAGGGAAGAACCGAGGACAGGAGGAGCCTGCCTCGGCGTCCCCACCCCGTAGGACGGATAGGCCACCGGAGGTGGTGGACCAGGAGTCTGCGGGGGGGGACGTTACCAACCTGGAGGACCTACCCATCCCGGCCGAGTGGCACGTGGAGGGAGGCCCGTCCAGGTTGGAATTCTGCCAGGGCCAGAGGGAGTGCCCTACCCTTGAGGGGCTGAGGCAACAGGCCGAAGCCCAGGCAGCAGGGAACGTTGAAGGGAACTACAGTGTTTACTGGGAGGATGGCCTCCTCTACAGTGAACCCAAGGCACCCCTACATGGATCGTCACGAGCCTTGGTAGTCCCTCAACGTTATCGAGCCTTCCTTCTGGAGTTGGCTCACGAGATACCATTGGCAGGACACTTGGGGCAAGACAAGACCTTCGCCCGTCTTGTCCCACACTTTTATTGGCCTCATATGAAAGTGTCGTCCGATACCTACTGCCGGACATGTGTGTCTTGCCAAGCCAGTGGGAAAACAGGGGTGAAGCTGAAAGCTCCCCTGGAACCACTTCCTGTCGTTAGCACCCCCTTTGAAAGGGTGGGCATCGACATTGTGGGTCCGTTAGATCCGCCGACTACAGCTGGTCACAGGTTTATCCTGGTTCTGGTGGATCATGCCACACGGTACCCGGAGGCAATACCTCTGAGGACCATAACAGCACCTGTTGTGGCTAGGGCCCTGATGGGAATCTTTACCCGAGTGGGTTTTCCCAAGGAAGTTGTGTCCGACAGGGGGACCAACTTCATGTCAGCGTACATGCGGGCCATGTGGAAGGAGTGTGGAGTGACATACCGGTTCACCACTCCTTACCACCCCCAGACAAATGGTCTGGTGGAGAGGTTTAACAAAACCTTGAAGGGCATGATCAGAAGTCTGCCTGAAAGCCTGCGGAGGAAATGGGACGTCCTCCTACCCTGTTTACTTTTTTCCTACAGGGAAGTGCCACAGAAGGGAGTGGGCTTCAGCCCCTTCGAGCTTCTGTATGGGCACCCTGTACGTGGACCTCTCAACCTGGTGAGAGACGGATGGGAAAGAACTCCCAGAAAGCTTCCCCAGGATGTGGTGAGCTACATGCTGGCCTTCCGGAGCCAAATGGCTAAGTTGTGGAAGCAAGCTTCTGACAACTTGGAAGCCAGCCAAGCAGTGATGAAGGCGTGGTATGACCACAACGCTCACCCGGTGGAGTTGGAGCCTGGCCAGAAGGTGTGGGTGATCGAACCAGGAGAGCTTAGTGCCCTCCAGGATCGCTGGTCAGGACCCTTTGAGGTGTTGGAGAAGAAGGGTAAGGCTACCTACTTGGTGGACCTGAAGACCCCTCGTCAGCCCCTGCGGGTGCTGCATGCCAACCGCCTCAAACCCCACCACGAGAGGCCCGAAGTCATCTTGATGATGGTGACTGACGGAGGAGAGGACGTGGAAAGCGAGCCTCTCCCCGATTTGTTTGCGTCTCAAGAAAAGGATGGGTCGGTGGAGGGAGTGATTCTCTCCCTATCTCTAACTCCTGAACAGCAGGAGGACTGCCGCCAGGTCCTGGGGCAGTACTCTTCGTTGTTCTCCCTTGTCCCGGGTAGGACTCACCTGTGCGTCCATGACGTGGACACAGGAGACAGCCCACCTGTGAAGTCCAAGATCTACCGGATGTCAGACAAGGTGAAGGCCAGCATTCATAGTGAAGTCACTAAGATGCTGGAGCTAGGAGTGATCGAACCTTCTAGCAGCCCCTGGTCCAGTCCGGTGGTGTTAGTACCAAAAGCTGCACCACCGGGTGCCCAACCAGAACTGAGGTTCTGTGTGGACTATCGGGGACTGAATTCAGTGACCAAAACTGATGCTCATCCGATCCCTAGGGCGGATGAATTGATTGACCGGCTGGGAGCTGCCCAATATCTAAGTACCTTTGACCTTACTTCAGGGTACTGGCAGATCTCTTTGACTGATGGAGCAAAGGAAAGGTCAGCCTTCTCCACGCCCAATGGCCACTACCAGTTCTGTGTGATGCCCTTTGGGCTCAAGAACGCACCTGCCACGTTTCAGCGCCTGGTAAACCAGATCCTCACCGGAATGGAGAGTTTCTCTGCTGCTTATCTGGATGACATAGCCGTCTTCAGTAACAGCTGGGAGGATCACTTGCGTCACCTGCAAGCTGTTCTCCGGGCCCTGAGACAAGCTGGATTGACGATCAAGGCCAGCAAGTGCCAGATCGGGCAGGGGTCGGTAGTGTACCTTGGACACTTGGTGGGTAGGGGAGCGGTGCAACCCCTCCAGGCGAAGATCGAGACCATCATGGCCTGGGAACCCCCCAAGACACAGACTGAGGTCCGAGCATTTTTGGGCCTCACGGGATACTACCGCCGCTTCGTGAAGGGGTACGGTACCATCGTAGCCCCCCTCACGGAGCTCACGTCCAAGAAACAACCTCGACGGGTAGTCTGGACGGAGGCTTGTCAGCAAGCCTTTGTGAGATTGAAGAAAGCCATGTGCGAGGCCCCGGTCTTAAGGGCCCCAGACTTTTCCAAGGAGTTCATTGTCCAGACAGATGCATCAGAACATGGCATTGGGGCAGTGTTATCGCAACTCAACGAAGAGGGTCTGGATCAACCCGTGGTCTTCCTATCCCGGAGACTACTTCCCAGGGAACAGAAGTGGAGTGCAATAGAGCGTGAAGCCTTTGCAGTGGTATGGGCTCTGAAGAAGTTGCGGCCATACCTGTTTGGCTCGCACTTCCTGGTTCAGTCCGACCACAGACCCCTTCGTTGGCTGATGCAAATGAAGGGGGAGAATCCCAAGTTGTTGAGGTGGTCTATTTCCCTACAGGGAATGGACTTTCAGGTGGAACATCGGCCTGGAGTGGACCACGCCAATGCAGACGGTCTCTCAAGGTATTTCCGCCTTAGTGATGAGAACTCCCAAGGGGTTGGGTAGCTCTCCCCACTTTCAGCTGGGGGGGGACGCGTGTTGGACCTGTCAGCCCTTTGGGTGGTCCCTCCTCATCATTATTTATTTTGTCCCACTTTTGCCTCAAACCCTGTTTGAATTTTTCCTTTTTGGGAACCACCAGACTTTTTCGTGTTGCTGCAGATTCAGGGAGCCATTTTGGCTACCCCTGAAACTTCTGTCTGAGGGCCTGGAGCACAAAATGGTGGCCACCTGTGACATCACCAGCATCCACTGGAACCTACCAGCACCTTCCAGAACATTCCAGAACCCTGTGACAGTTGGAGGCGGTTTAGAATGTTGGGAAGCTAAGACAGAGAGTTGGCAGTTGGAGCTGGCAGTTGGCACCTGACTGGTGAAGAGTGAGCAGCAGAAACTTGAAGGAGGAAGGAGTGAAGCAGCAGGGGTGGAAACTTGTGCCTGGAGTGGGGTCCATAAGCCCACCCTTGATACTAGTCCCTACTGACTGAGCCCAGCCTGGAGCCCTGTGTGGGAAGAAGCAAGAAAAACCATCCTAAGGACCTGGACAGCAGGAACAGGCCTTAGAAACAGAGAACAGCAAGATCCTGACCTGGAAACTGGTTTCCCTGGAGTCCGACGTCGAGTAGCCTGAGACCGGGAGCCCGAGGTGGAGAAGCGGCGCTGACTGGAAAAGCAGACGTCGTACCCGGAGCTGCCAGAGGTCGAGAGAGGGCGCCGTCAGAGGTCGTGAGGAGTACCAGAGGTCGAGGAGGAAGTCACCCGAGGTCGAGTGAGCGGCGACATCGGAGGAGTGAAGTCCGCCCTCCGGAGTCGTCGGAGACCGAGGTGAGGTGTACCGGAGGTCGGGAGTGAGGATCGCACTCCGGAGTCGCCGGAACCTGTGAGAATCGTGCCGGAGGTCGGGAGTGGAGGTCGCACTCCGGAGTCGCCGGAAACCTAAGGAGAGGAGCACCGGAGGTCGGGAGTGAGGATCACACTCCGGAGCCGCCGGAAGTCGACATCGAGTCAAGGCCGGCCGACGTCATCGAAGTTGAGGTCGCCATCGGACCGGAGCCGCCCGAAGTCGACATCGAGTAAAGACTGCCCGACGCCATCGAATCGGAGGTCGAGATCGAACCGAGGCCGCCGACATCGGAACCGGAACCGCCTACCGGCGTCGTCAAGAACTGACATTGTGCCGAGGCCGCCGACATCGAACCGGAACCGCCTCACGGCGTCGACACGACTCCAGCGGCGTCGGAGCATCAGAAAAAGGGCAGTAAGTGGAGTAGAGGGCGCCTAAGGCCCTGTGGAGACCTGAGAGACTGCTCTAAGGGGCTAGGGAGGTGCTGGAACCAACCTGACTGTGCCAGGGGTGAGCTGGGACTAATCTAGAGAGGTTGTGTGGAGGGAGAGGGCCAGGTCTCTGGTATTCCCCCCTTGATCTACCTCAGTTTAGGCCTCAGCCTTGTCCAAGCCAGGGAGTAGACACCCCCAAGCCTTCCACATCCCCACAAGCTGTGCCTGGGCCAAATCAGCCCTTAGGAATTCAAAAGTGATCTGATTCCATGAGTGTCACTGTCAGCTTTTAAGTATTTATTAGGGGCACTGTATTTATTGTATTTAACCTATTTATTGCTTCACTGTATTTATTGGTCCCCAGTATTTATTGATGCACAATATTTATTGGTTACAGTATTTATTGCCTCAGAATATTTAATTGACTGTATGTATTGCACTTTTATTTATGCCTTCAGTATATATGATCACCCCTATTTATTGAATCATTAAGCCAGTATTTATTTGACCTGCACTATCCAAAAAGTTTGTATATTGTGATTGATATTTATTTTATCCAATCAGCAACTAAGAGAAAAGAAGATAAAGAAAGATATTTTCATAATTTTTACGGTGTAGAGTCGTTTTTGGAACGGATGCACGCATGGTTATTGTTTGGGTATGTCGTATGCTTAGCACGGAGCCTGATTCCTGACCACTCGAGCCAAGCTACCACAGTGTGTCCGGAAGACCACCACCACCCTTTCAGAGTGGGAGTGTGGTTTTCCAACAACAACATTATCTTGTTCTTTTCTTTTCTTGATACCTTCAGAACAGATATTCTCTAACCTTCTTTTTCGACCAACCATACGCTTTTCAAATACAGGATATTGACCTAAATTTGGAGCATACACCCTTCTTAACCTATTATACTCTTTTACACAGTTTGCATCTGCAGTAACCTTTGTCTCATCAAAATCAATCAAAAACAAACCAGATAATGTTCTGACTCGCGACAAAGCAACATATGCCATACCCTCTTTAAATACGGTAGATCCAATGTTCACCAATGCACTGTCTACACTTAATCCTTGCGATTTATGAATAGTCACTGCATATGCCAGAGAAAATGGAAATTGTTTCCTATGGACATATAAATCTTTAACAAGCAAAAAACGAACTGAACAATGACCAATTTCTTTAACTTTATCAATCTGATCAAATTTAATTTTTAAAAATTCAATTCCTTCTTTTTTCTGATAATTCACAAAATCCACCACTTTGCCCATTGCACCATTAACTAAACCTTTCTCTACATCCAAATTACGCCTTAAAATTACCCGACAGTTTACACACGCATACAGTGTCTTTTCCAAACCAGCAGTTTTAGATATTTTTTTTCTAAACAATCCAGTTTTGATCTCAACTTACCCGTCAAAATAATAGTGATTCCTTCATGTAGTATTTTATCGATGGCTTCCATTTTTACAATTTCTTCATTTTCCAATTTTAATAAGTCTTCATTGAATATTGAACACTCACGCAGTGTTGGCATTAAGCAAATCACTGACTTATTTTTAGCAATTTCCACGTACACTTTTGCAGGAACTGCATTTTCATTTGGAAAGACATTGCAAAGTAATCGACTCTCCAAAGCTTCTTTCCCTTTTTTTGAAAGAATTCCAATTCTTATATCTTGAAGAATACTTCCATATTCAGAATCATTTGCCTGTCGCATATTTGTTGTCAGTTCTTTGTATTCAAAATTACTCCAAATGTTCACATTACCAACACTGCCAAGAGACTTTCTGGTATCTTCATGGGCAAGTGTTTTAAATACCGGTTGTCCTTTTACCGGTGTCAGTCGCAGTAGATCTCCCAAAACTATGACGTGTTTTCCTCCAAATAACACGTTATACTCTGTTTTAAGAATTTGCTGCATTCTTAAATACACAAAGGCAAGCATCAAGTTTGAAACCATGCTCACCTCATCAATAATGAGAAGTTTCCTTTTCTTCAGCACTCTTGAAACTTCACAACAAACTTCTCCAGATAGCTTGTGGTATTCCAATTTGTTCTCATGCTCTACTGGCAGCATTAGTAAACGATGTAAAGTAATTCCTTTAATTTTATGTGCTGCCAACCCAGTTGGAGAGGTGACAACTCAAGAAAAATGCGACTCAGTTGTTTTTTGCAGATAACTTGTAATTACTTTAATTAAGAAACTCTTTCCTGTTCCAGCTTGACCACTCACATACATTCGGATAGGTTGAAATGATGTACATGAGCACACTCTCTTTTCATGAAGTAATCCATGGTCAATCTGCTCTTTCACTTGCTGATATATTTGTTTCTGTTCAACATTTAGTTGCTCTTCCAAGTTTCCTAACTGTATTGCATCTTCTTGTGCTTGATACATTGCTGTTTCCACCTCATTCATTGCAATCGCTGCTTCATTTTCAACAATTGGTTGTCCTAGTGGATCTTGACTCAGTGCAGCAGAACTTTGACTGTCTTGAGAACTGTCTCTAGCAATCTCAGCTGCAATTATAGCTTCTTGATCAATTTCATCATTCAACATTTTGACATAATTTGTGAAACGACTGCATTGCATGCTATCTTTACAAGCATTAAATGAATCTTCATAGCTGGGAAAATCTCCAAGTAATTCCAGTTCTGAACGCCATGGTTTGAACATTTGCAAAAGGGTTAAATAGTAAAATTCCCTTTTGTCAGCAGTGTCGCAACTCAGTTTTCTGTGATTAATTAAATTTCCTTTCCTTTGTTTCACCAGACATCCTTCAGAACCAATCACTCCATATTTTCCATCGTTGATGTTCTCTGTAATATTCCGTTTAAAAGTGTAGTTTTGCAGCACTTCATAGAGACACATGTTCTCAAGATGATGACTTCTCTTTGGATAGTATGTGTCCAACATATTGGTTTTCAAAATATCTGTACTTTCAGGGTTTTTTTCTGCTAAATATTAAATTTCTTGAACAGATTTCAGTACCCGATTTCGCATTCCTGCAAGACCTAGACTCACCCAAAAGATTCTTCTACTTTTGGAATATAGACTTGCAGATGATAACCGATCTGAACATTCATATGCTCCAATTTCACGATGCGATAACATCTTCAAACTGAAACTGTATAATTTCTTACTTAGAGTCTTCTCGTGAGAAATCTCTTCCCACATTTCTTTCAATTCAGTCTTTTCTGATTTAGTAATGTAAGACGTTACATATCGAGCAACAGCAATGGAATTGTCCGCAACATACTGAATATCCATGTTAGCGTTCCACATGGATAAAATAACTGGATTGTAGTCATTTATGTATTTTGATTCTTCGCTTCTTCTTAAGTTGTAGGTGTTTTTCGGAGACTTTCTTGTGATGGTATAACAACATATGTATGTGAGGCGCACCTCTTGCTTGTTACTCCTTTCTCCAAAAGAAATCCACAGCTTCTCCAAGAGGAGGATTCTTTTTATTGCAGATGAAAGATATCATAGCTTCAAATCTATGATTGAAATATCTGCATACATTGACAGGATCCTAAGAGCACAATTCTCCAGGTGTCTTGTATTCAATATTTTTTATATTGGAATTTGCCTCTCGAAGAAATTCAAGTAAATCATCCCAAGCATACTCAGCACAGCTTAGTGTAACAAACCATGTAGGAGTTCCCAAGTTCCGTAGCATACATTTCAGTTCTCCATGTCGATGGTACCAATATTCATTAGTCCCACGCTGACATGCCATCAGATTAATCAACTGAGATTCTAAATGATCATCTCTCTGATGCACTTTATCCCTAAAATCCTTTGCAGTTACATTTTGAAGATGCATTCCAGTTTTTAAAATGTGATTTACTGCATATGAAAGTCCAGACAAGTCACTTTCAAACAGAAGATGAAACATATAAGGGATACATTGTCGAAATCTTGGATCTTCTGCATATAATCTTGTTGTCCGACATTCAGTTGCAGGAATCTGCACAGGACGTTCATCATATCGTCCACCTTTTCCTGTTGGAAACAACTGCGGGAAACAACGAGCTTCCAAGCTCTCTTCCCATACACTGATGGAACTTCCTGTTGCTTGTTTCACTATCTTCTGCTAAATCTATTTCTTCTTCTCCAACAAACACATTTCTATAGTACTCAATATTTTTTAACAGATACAATGATGCCTTTTGCACTTTTCTAACATCCACTAACTCTTGCCAGATTTTCTTATTCTTAGTAGGAACACCATTAACTAGAATGGCTAGTGGCTCATTTTTTATTATGATCTACACCAATAGTTTCAATATTTTTCCTTAAATCTAATGGTAAATACACAACTCTTCCTTTCAATCCTCTTTGCAACTCTGATGGAGGTAATTTACTTGTTTTGGGCTCCATACGAACAATAGCCTGAAACGGGTGAACACATTGTATCAGAATAGACTCATACGTATTTAAATCTATCAGCTCTGGAGGAATAGCAACCAACTCTAGATTATTATAAACAGCTCTAGCAGGCATTTTATTCTCATCTAATTTGTTATAACAATATTTGCAAATACACTGCTCACATCCCAAATCAAAACAATCCTCTACCAACAAATAAGTTGCAAATTCCATCCACTTATCATTATCTTCTATTTCACTTTTTAAATACAGATTGACACCCCTAGTCTGATTTTTATAGTGACTTTGCCGACAAAAAATACAAGAAACATTTGGTCTTTCACCTGAAATTACCTTAAACTTTGTGATTTCATCCTCAAACATTTTCTGTAATTACAGGTTCTACATTGTCTTCAACATTTTGTTCTACTAATGTGTCAGTTTCTTCACTCTCTTGTTGAGGCCCAAAGTAACAAAACTCAATATCCTCAAAGACCTGCTTCACATCTGAAACTGACCCACGTAAAAGAGCACTGTTCAACTCACTTAACTTTAGTGCTGGACTTTTTGCATAATACAACCTTCTCACTAACTTCCGCATTTGAGTATGATGTACTGCCAGCATTCTCAAACTTTCCTAGAAAGACAAGCCAGAGAACGACCTTGCAAACCAGTATGTTTTCTCACTCTGCAAGGGTCTAGTCCTTGCAACAGCTTAATCTTTTGTTTTACACTTTTTTTAGTATAGGCTCGTAAAAAATTACATAATTTTTCAATAGATTCCTGTCGTACACTACAAACACTACTGCAATCCCAAGTGTACACAGGGTTTTTAGCACGTCTCCCTAAAACTTCATCAGCTATCACTTCTTCTGCATTTCTTTTAACCATTTTCTCTTTCTCCATTGGACAACCATCACTAACCTCATAACCTCTACCACTGGTGTCAACTGCATACAATAATTTTTCACTCAGTGAATAACTCTCTTCATTGAAAAAAGGCTCTGAACTAGAACTGTGTTTCCATTCTCCCCAAAAAAATCACAATTTTTTTTTAATTAATAACTCTTTTCCTCCTACTTTTGGCCTTCATTACATATATTGGATTATCTAGTGATCGAATTCTGTTTAACACTAAAATAAACAGTTTCCTGTTTACTTCAAAAGCCTTTTCCACAATGCTTTCAATATGCTTCTTCTTTTTATAAAATAAAGCTCTCTTTTCATATTTCTTCACATCTTTCAGCAAATTATGCACTACTCTCTTGTAAAATATTTTTTGCGTAATTCCTTATATTGATTTTGTCTTCTTTTACCATACCTCTTATTTTGATTTTTTTTTCTTACTTAAAAAATTCTCTGAAGTTGCAGCATTATCTGCACTCTGTTTGCTCCTACAAACATTTTTAATAAATTGTTTCGTGATCTTACCAGAAGATTTTTTCCTTTTAGCCACATTATCTTGTTCATTCAATACTTGTGGTTGATGTTTCTGCAAATAAACCTCCTGTCTCTGTTCTTTTCTTTTCTTTTTCTTTTTTTTTCTGGCATAATTTCTCTATTTTAACGTTGAAAAACAGTATCTGCAAAAAAGAATCACAAATAAATGTATATTAATAACTTTCAAATTTACAGTATTCCATTACTGTACAAACACATTTTATATAAAAACTGACTAAGAAACTATAGCCCTGAACCACAAGTGCGACGATGATTAAAACACTACATACATAGTGCATACTACTTTGAAGCTCTTCATGCCCTAAAGCCTACCTCACTAAAAGACTACATGCTAACTGACTGAATGATTACAGTACTAAAAGGAGACACACTGGGTGAGTAACAGGGTGTTTGCTAGAAGTGTATGAATACTAACTGGGGAATTGAAGGTGTGAAAGACAACTGTGTAGCTGATTAGAGGACTGAATGCATACTGGATAGGCATTTAAAGCAGTCCATGTGCTAAGGCCTGGCTCACTGCATGAGTACTTGGGTACTGACTGAATGATTAGACTACAGCAAGGAGAGTGCCTGGGTGAATTTATAAGTGGTAGGCTTTTGGCGCAGGGAATGGATTAGTACTTGGTACTGAATGGGTCACTAGAAGAGTGCAAAGGGAGTGACAGGATGTTTGCTGCACTATATGGATACTGACTAGGGAATTGAAAGTGTAAAAGACAAGCGTGTAGGTGGTTAGAAGACTGCATGCATGGTGCATAGGGGTTTGAAGAAGTCCATGTGCTAAGGCCTGGCTCAGTGCATGAATACTTAGGCAGTGACTGAATCATTAGAGTACTGGAAAGAGAGTGTCTTGGTGAATTTATAAGTGTTTGGGTGTTGGCACAGTGAATGGATTAGTACATGGTGCTGAATGGGTCACTAGAGGACTGAAAAGGGAGTGACAGGGTGTTTCCTGGAAGTGTATGGATACTGACTAGGGAATTGAAGGTGTGAAAAACAACTGTGTAGGTAGTTAGAGAACTACATGCATACTGCATAGACATTTGAAGCAGTCTATTTGGTAATGAATGGTTCACAACATAAGTACTTAGAAACTGACTAAATCATCAGACTACTTCTAGGACAGTGCCTGGGTAAAACTTTTAAATTTTCAGTTCTGGTGCAGTGAAGACAATACTACATGGTACTGCACTTTAGTGTCAAAGCATGACTCATTTTATCAATGCATAAGCAAACACTGGCTTCTAATGCTACTAAAACTTGACAACATGACATGTTTTAAAACAGTTATCTGTCAGCAAATACACGGTGTTACCAAACACTTCTCTCACAGTAGTTCCCAAATGCACACAGACTCACAGTGTGATTCTAGACAAGCACCACTATCCCTAGGACTTAACCAAAACTCATTCACTACGGTGGAAGTGGTAAGGGAACTGCACACAATCTACATATTTCACGACTGCACTTTACTGTCAATGTCTGACTCATTTAATGAAAGCATAAGCCATAACTGTCTTCTAATGCTACTAAAACTTGACAACATGACATGTTTTAAAACAGTTATCTGTCAGCAAATACACGATGTTACCAAACACTTCTCTCACAGTGGTTCCCAACTGCACACAGACTCACAGTGTGATTCTAGACAAGCACCACTATTCTTAGGAGTTTACCAAAACTCATTCACTACAGTGGAAGTGGTAAGGGAACTGCACACAATCTACATATTTCACGACTGCACTTTAGTGTCAATGCCTGACTCATTTAATCAACGCATAAGCAATTACTGGCTTCTAATGCTACTAAAACTTGACAACATGACAGGTTTTAAAATAGTTATCTGTCAGGAAATACACGATGTTACCAAATGCTTCTCTCACAGTGGTTCCCAAATGCACACGCACTCACAGTGTGATTCTACACAAACACCACTATCCCTAGGAGTTTACCAAAACTCATTCACTACAGTGGAAGTGGTAAGGGAACTGCACACAATCTACATTTTTCACGACTGCACTTTAGTGTCAATGCAATCACCGCATAAGCAATGACTGGCTTCTAATGCTACTAAAACTTGACAACATGACATGTTTTAAAACAGTTATCTGTCAGCAAATACACAATGTTACCAAACACTTCTCTCACAGTGGTTCCCAAATGCAAACAGACTCACAGTGTGATTCTAGACAAGCACCACTATCCCTAGGAGTTTACCAAAACTCATTCACTACAGTGGAAGTGGTAAGGGAACTGCACACAATCTACAGATTTCACGACTGCACTTTAGTGTCAATGCCTGACTCATTTAATCAATGCATAAGCAAAGACTGGCTTATAATGCTACTAAAACTTGACAACATGACAGGTTTTAAAACTGTGATCTGTCAGCAAATACACGATGTTACCAAACGCTTCTCTCACAGTGGTTCCCAAATGCACACAGACTCACAGTGTGATTCTAGACAAGCACCACTATCCCTAGGAGTTTACCAAAACTCATTCACTACAGTGGAAGTGGTAAGGGAACTGCACACAATCTACATATTTCACGACTGCACTTTAGTGTCAATGCCTGACTCATTTAATCAACGCATAAGCAATGACTGGCTTCTAATGCTACTAAAACTTGACAACATGACAGGTTTTAAAATAGTTATCTGTCAGCAAATACACGATGTTACCAAATGCTTCTCTCACATTGGTCCCCAAATGCACACAGACTCACAGTGTGATTCTAGACAACAACCACTATCCCTAGGAGTTTACCAAAACCTATTTACTACTATGGAAGTGGTAAGGGAACTGCACACAATGTGCATATTTCAAAAGTGCACTTTTATGTCAAAGCTTGACTCATTTAATCAACGCATGAGCAAAGACTGGCTTCTAACGCTACTAAAACTTGACAACATGACAGGTTTTAAAAGAGTTATCTGTCAGCAAATACAAGATGTTACTAAATGCTTCTCTCACAGTGGTTCCCAAATGCACACAGGCTCTGTGTGATTCTAGACAAACAACACTATCCCTTGCACTATACCAAAACACCCATTCTTCATCTACAAGGAGTACTACATTTTACTGCAGAAACATAACTCATTACACAAATTCATAAACAATGACTGGTTTCTAATTCTACCAAAATATATTAAAACTGCATAGTTATCTGTCTACAAACACATGAAAAAAACAAATCCTTATCACAAAATGGTTTCTACATGCACACACACTGTCAATAAGATTGTAGAGAAAAAAAAGTACTCCCTACACTTTAGCAGAAGAAATACATTAGTCTGATTAAAATAAAAATATTCTACATACATCCCCTCACAATTAAATAACTCACCTTTCAAGATGTTTTGTAGATTAAAAAGTGTATCAGTCACACACCAGATATCAGTCACATACCAGATTTTCTTATACAGAAACTCTGCACTGTGCACCTGTCAGCAGAACCAAAGAATGACAAAGTTTCCCTCTCATTTTCCACACATATACATGTAAACTAGGCCTGGGCTAAAATTTCGTTCCGTTCACGGAAATTGCGCTAATTTGACATTTTCGCGTTCCGCGGAAAGCGCGAAAATGTCAAAATTTCCGCATTCCGCAGTATGGCGATAATTTGTTTCTCGCTCGCGCTGTAAAATAATACATTCTCGCACGCGTGCGATCGCCTTACCTGAATCCCTGCGTTCGCCGACAAGTTTTCTTGATCCGGTCGCGTTCTCCATGAGATGTTGTATTGTTTTTAACCATTTGCGCTGTCTCGCGACAGTTCGCGCCCGCAGTGACGTCATGCGGCACGCGATCACGTCTTTCTTCTCGCGATCATGCACTGCGAGACAACTGAAAACAAGCAACCACATGGGTAAGTTGGCGAGCCGCAACCATACAGAAAATCAAGCGAACATGCGGGAAAAAAACTTCCGCATCTTCGCGATATTTCCGCGTGTTTGCGATATTTTTTAACATTTTCGCGATAATTTGCGAAAGTGGATTTCGCTAATTCCGCCCAACCCTAATGTAAACATCAAATCACATTCCTTCCCACATAAATTCAAAAGCAAACACACATTTCTATTGGTTAAACATTTCAACCCTTTCCAAATGACATAAACTTCAACCCTTCCCCCAATCTGCCTTCTGCCCGTTACCATAGAAACAGGTCATGGAACACTGTACTGAGCACACAGGTCACAGGTTCAGCACACACAATGTTGCTAATCAAGACAGCAAGTGTGCTTGACTTCTCAACATATCAGCTTATCATATATAATGTTCCTTATAATCAGTTTTTGTTAACCAATAAGAATCATACATTTAAAAAACAGAAATATGCACCCTACCTTTCAGTGTAGAAGGTTGTCAAACAACCAATGATTTCTTGTCTTTTTTCAAAATTGCATCTTAGCCACCATTTTAGAAACATCTTACTTTCCAAACTGCCATTTCATTTACAGAGACCATCTGAGTGCATCCAGACCTCCTTACAAGATGCTTACAGTGTGGATTGTGGGACACAGCTACATTTTCTGGAGCCAAAGGTATGCAGAAAACAAAGGCATTCACAAAGACCTAGGTTTACCAAATGTAGACATTAAATGGATTGGACAGAGAGGGTTAAAGTGGCACCAATTGATGCCATTGGTGAAATCATTCATGCAAATCCAACACCCTGACCTCATAATAGTGCACTGTGGTGGCAATGACCTAGGCACTTTGACTGGGGTAGGTCTGGAAATGCTTATGAAGGACACCTTTGCAGAACTGATTTCACTTTTCCCTAAAACTGCCTTTGTGTATTCTAACATATGCCAAAGGCAGAAATGGAACTGGTCCGATCATTTTTGTCCACAGATTGAGAAAGCTAGGAAACGTGAATAAATCAGTTTCTGCTTTTCACCGAGACTACAGAATGGGGTCCATTTACAATAACAATCTGCGCTTTCATATGCATGAGATGTATAGGAGAGATGGAGTACACTTTACTGATGAAGGAAACAGAGTCTTCCTCAACAACTTTAGACTCTGTATAGGTACTTTCTTATAAGTACCAAAAACTCTCAATAAATACAACGGCTCTTTTTACAGCCACTCAAGAACAAAACACTTAAGCTTAATGTTTATCTCCCAACAATTTCATTTTTTTTCCCTTGGATCCGCGAACCCACCGCAAGAGAATCCGTGCATCCAACGCGATAGGATGCGCGCACCGTGCGCGCATTTCGCCATTTTTATTTTTTTTAAAAAATGGGGGCCCCAGTGGGTCCTTCTGGGACCCCCTAAGCACCTCTAGAGGGTCAGAGTATTTCCACTCTGCCCCCTTTACATGTTTAACACACTTTTTCCCCTTGCTTCTTCAGCCTCGCTTCTACCAAGGCAGAAAATGGCCACCAACAGTTCCTGGTTTCGAATGTAGAGAGACACTCGACAGCCAATTAGCATTCAGTGCGCGATCGGGAGGGTGCGCGCTCGGTTCGGGGAGGGTGCGCTTACGGTGCGGGTAGGGTCCGCGGATCCTCCCCGGCCATAGATATTTATGTACTTTTAACTAATTTTCTCAGGAACTACTGAACGGATTCACACCATTTATGCAAAAGGCACGAGTCTGAACTGAGTACTACCTCTTTGCCAAATTTGGTGTCATTCCGTTCAACGGTTCGGGCTGTAGCTGCGACAACAGATCCTATGGGAAATAGCATGGGGAAAACGCATTTTGGGACCCCCCTTTTTTCTCGGCCCCCGCTTGACGAATCACCACAAAACTTTCAGGGTAGGAGCGGAGCTGGCCAAAAGTTTGGAACGTTTCGCGAGGATTCGTCAACCGGCGCCAGACTTATTGGGAATAGAATGTTGCGGATTTCCTATGGAAAATAGGACCTAACTATAACTATCTACTGGCGTCCGCCAATAGATAATATATATATATATATATATATATATATATATATATATATATATATATATATATATATATATATATATATAAAACCTAATTTCGTATTATGATATATTAATTTTTATTCTTTACAGGTACAATAGGTTTTTTCTAAAAAATAGATTAGTAATTAGATGGTATGTACAGAATAACAGAGATTGCCTTTTGTGTTATAGGTCTCCTTCCCCGCTGTTCACTTCCCCTTCCTTCCCTCACTTTGGGGCATATGTATCAAAATCTCCATTTCCGATTCTCAAATAGCGATTTTTTGAGAATCGCTATTTGAGATTTGCAAAACGGGATGTAACTAAAAATTCGCACAAAATGAATGGGAAGTCTTTCTCAAATTGCAAATCGCAATTTGCTAATCGCAAATTGAGAATAATTTCAAAGGTGCAAGGGTGTCATGACGACACCCTGATGCACCCCTGAAATTAGCATGTGTGCGCATATGGCGCACATACATGCCCTAAGGGCATGTACGTGCGCCACATGGCACTTTGAAAAATGCCAAAAAGTGCATTTTTCAAAGAAATCGCAAATTACCACCAACTTGAAGTTGGTGGTAATTTGCGATTTCTTAAGGAGAAATCGCACAACTTGGGTGCGTGTTACATAGCATTTAAGGAATCGCTATTTGCGATTTCTTAAATGCTTACGCAAACTTAAGAAATCGCTAAATTAGCGATTCCTTAAGATTGCGATGCTGAAATGCCTCATACAACTCATTTTGCGATTTTGTATTCGCAAACGCTGTTTTTTTGCGATTCGCTGCGTTTAAGGCTATCAAAAGGTGGACATTTTGAGCATTAGACCGACCCCAAGGACTTCGAGCACAGTCCGTTACAGGTATGAGAAAGCAGGAAATTTACTGAATTGGTAGAAGACTGCATGCCACATCCTGGGTTATTTTACCTCAGGAAGAATGCCAGGGTATACTTTTTGAAAAGAGTTCTTAGCAACCCCGAAACCTGGTCCCAGCTGAAACCCTTAGTTTCCATGTAAAGTATGTAGCGGTTTTTATCTACAGAGCTTATTGAGCACTATTTTAAATTAACATCTGTACTCAAGGGAACCCGTCTAAGAGTTGAGAGGGAGGGGTGATGTGCTCCATGTTTTTAGTCTTCTTCAGAAAGTGGATAGCTGAATGGAGAACAGTTTCCATGAAGGAAGAGGGGCTCTTTTGGAAACTAATAATCAGGACACACCTTTAGTCCTAGAGCGAGATCAAAGTCTTAACAGTCTCTTTGAGATCCTGTTGTTGGAATCTGTGTTTTAGGTTTTTTGGATCCTTTGTGTGTGGAATGTCACTGAGTTTGACATGGTTTGTCAATGTTTTTTTAAAGAGAGGGTTCTCATATAAAATAAGCTCCGTGATTTGGCTGAGGTAGTCGAATGAAATCAAAATATTCTTTATTGTGTTTAGTTAGTTAAAAACATAACAATATTCTTGTAGCAAAAGATACTTATAACGAGTTTAATAGAAACCTATACCAGTTTTAAAACATCAATTGACCATAGTGCATTAGTTACACAGCTTATTTAAACATGCTAAAAGTGACAAAATGCAATAAAATCAAACTGGAACAAAATAGTCTGTTTTGTGAAGCACAGGTAGTCATTTTGTGTTCAATATGCGTACAATTTAGGACATTATTTTAAGTATTCTGAAATAGGTTGATCTAATTTGGAGTCAGAAAGAAAATATCTGTCTTTAAGGAGTTCAATTTAGTGTCTAACCTTTATTTGTTGTTGTATCTAGATGAGCTGTGACTTTGCTTTCAGTGGATTCAGGCATATTAAGCGTGAGATAAAACTGTGCGTATACTGAGGGAATAATATGTCTTGCTCAGTAAGCTTCTCTTTGTAGAACTTAAGGTACAGATTGAAAAAGATGGTTGATGTAATTAGTTTCTATGGGAGAACAAAGAGTGCTGTGATGCAGTCTGAGAAAAAATTGCAATTTTTGACATGTTAACATCGAGTTGATAGGGGTGAGTCAAACTATTTAAGAATTTTCTCGCAAATGCTCATCCTGTTTTGGAGGGTGTCCAAGAGTATTTTTGTGGTTTACTAATACACACATATCTGTTGATTGCAGCAAAATAAGGAAACCGAGTTGACCTTCATCGGTGTTACAAAGCATATTTTCTGTCATCATTAGGGTAGTAGACTCAGTTATGTGCTAATGCCGGACCTAAAAGGGTATTCATGTAGATAGGAATGTGATCTTTCAGTTTTGAAACCACAAATATTTCAGTGATTTTGCAAGGAAAGGCAGTCCTGTGATAATCTAGTAGTTATCAATAATGTTTGGCTCAAGGTTTGTTTTTTTAGGAGTTTTAAAGTGGCTCATAATTATGCATTCCGGGACTATGCCACATTGAAGAGAAGTGCGTGCCCGAGGATTGTATAGTGGACGCTGGGTTTGGTAAACCTTTTTACCTAGTGGTGTTACAATGGGTGCATCTGAGAGGGCTAAGTGTTTGCTGCCTAAGATGTAACATTTCACTGAGTCCTTGGAGGCTGAGCAAAAATCACTGTTTGTGGTGGCTTTTTGATCACTACTTGCAGCTCTAAACTATAGTTGTATGATTAGTTTTCTCCATGCTCATTTAGTTCTTGTCAATGTTTGTTATTTGCAGTTGAGGTCTACAGAGAACCATTTGGTGTTTTCTTTGGGAGGGACCTTTTTATTTAGATTTTTATGTAGAGTTGATTTGCCATTCTAAAAAGGATGTGTGTGTTGTTAGATGTAGGTATGGTGTTCAGTAACAAGGACATTGTGAAAGAGGAATTATACGCCTGTATATTTTTGGGTGGCATGTTGTAATCTGAGATCAGTGTGAGAGTGATAAAGTAATTAGGGTGTGGCCATGCTAACTTTCATGCATTCCATAAATTTGACCCTGTTAGCAATATTTAGGCTGTATATAGATCATTTGATTTGCATAGGTTTTTATACAGTATTGTATCATGATATTTTCTTCAAAAAGGGTGCCAGTTTAGAGATGGTAGAGTCAGGAGGGCTATTCTATTTAATATTGAGTCCTCTGACAAAAATAATTTTGGTGGGTAGAGGAAGCTAGGAACTGAGAAGTTCCACTAGTCCTACTCAACCTGTGGGTGCTCTGGAACCATCTTTAAGTCTGACAATGGCATTTGATACTAACACTAGAAATCAATCTGTGCTTCTTCCTTTGGCTAATGTGTCTCATCTCAGTTAAATGAACACAAGATCCTTTACCACAAAAGTCAATAGAATTGCTCAACCATCTATACGAAAAATAGGCCCAAACTCCAGTGTACTCAAAGGTTCCTTATTGGATATTGGGTACTTGTTAATGAGTGTGAAACCATACTCAAGCAGCAATCACAATATCTCTCCGGGTGAAACACAAGCAAACTACAATTTATAAAAGTTGAGCAAAACATTATACATTATTTGACACCAAAACAACAAAAATCCAATCAATGTACCTGGAGAAAAGAAATTAAAAAAGTTTCAGGTAAAATCACAGCTATCTGGTTGTGCAAGGCCATATGAAAGTCACATGTTCAGGCTGACTGCATTGGAGTGCAGGCCAGATAAAGGAGACCAGGTTAGTTCTGCTGAAAAACTTACCCTCAAAGTCCAGCGCGAGGAATTCTGTTTGATGTGCAAGGGGCCATGAGGAGCAGGGAGAGCATTGCGAATGTTCATCAGTGTAGCGGGAAGAGTAGGCCAGGTGTTGCAGAATGTCATTGCTGAAGCTTTGCATTGGACCTCACAGCCAGCTGACGATGCTGTAGTGTGAAGTGCAGATCTCACGCTGTCTAGTGTCGTGGAAAGTCATTGTGGCTTGAAGAATTGTGTTCACCAAAACTTTGCATTAGTGGGCGGCAAGATCTTGCCTTGAACAGGCTCATTTATGAAGAGCCCAAAACCTCATGAGAGCTCAAATGAGGCCATCCCAAGGATCCAGGACCTGGTGGGGGGGGGGGTCTACCTGGGTTCAGGAGCTTACTCCAGCAAAGGGCAGCTGGGCAGTTGCTGGGAGCCTCTGGAGCTTGGTATGACCATGTAGCTCAAAACAGGATGTCAGCTGGCTGCCCCTTGGAGTCGTCTCAGTTTGGGATGAAGGGTGCAGGCCCAGTCTTTCTTCTCAGTTGGCAGGGAAGCAGGCAGCAGAGCAGCAGATTAGCATGGCAGCAGAGTGGCAGTCCTTCTGGCAGCAAAGCAGTACAACAGTCCTTTTTCTTTAATATCCACAGGTCCAGGAGTGTACTGCAGAGTTGGGACTGAGGGGGCACTATTTATACCTGGTGCCCACTTCGAAGTAGGTGAAGTTTCTAGAGAATTCCCTTTGAAGTCCTTGAAGAGTCCAGCCTCCCCTGCCCTTTCTTCAAGCTGACTGCATGAACAATGCAGGGGTGACAACTCCTTTGTGTGAAGGGAGAACACAGACTATTCAGTTCCAAGAGGTGTGCTCAGCTCTGCCCCCCATCCTGCCAGTTGATGGCCCATACACACACACCTAATCCCTCTTATGTGTTTCTGTCTAGAGGAATATAAAGTCCAACTGCCAACTACATTTAGTCTGGTGACCCAGGAACAGGCTGCAGGTACCAAGTGGTTTAGACAAGAAAATTCCAACTTTCTAAAAGTGACATTTTTTAATTTGAAACTTAAAATCTGACTTTATCATTAAAGAGGGAGTTTAATGACATTTTCTCAGACACCAAACATGACATTCCTAATTACTCCCAATTGAAATTTATCACTTATTAAATTTAAAAAGTTAGCCTAATGTTATCCTATGGGAAAGGCTGGTCTTGCAGCAGTGAAAAACTAATGTAAGAGTTTTTCACTACCAGGACATATAAAAAGCTAACATTGCATATCAAATCTTTTAGATACACTGTACCATGCCCTATTGGCTGTTTAGAGCCTACTCGATGAGTGACTTGTATGTATTAAAAAGGAAGATTTAGGACTGGCATAAGATTTATATTGCTAGTTCGAAATGACAGTATAAACTTCACACCAAGGTGCAATGGCAGGCCTGAGGCATGTTTAAAAGGTTACTTAAGTAAATGGCACAATCAATGTTGCAGGCCAACTATTAGTAATTGATTTACAGGTCCTGGGTACATTTAGTACCACTTTACTAGTAACTTACAAGTAAATTAAATACGCCAATTTCACCACATTTGTGAGAGAGCACACACACTTTAGCAGTGGCTAGCAGTGGTACAGTACACAGAGTCCTAAAACACAACAAAATGGATTCAGAAAACAGGAGGTTGAAGGCAGAGTGTTTGGGAATGACACTGAAAAAAGTTCCCAGTTCAACAGGCCTTTAAATGTTTTCTAATTGTCAAAGAAGTAGAGGATGAAGATGTATTTGTAACAACCATTGAGGCATAGCTTCCCCTGTGTATCATGATCACATATGCAGGTAGAGAGGTAAATGGCTCTATGATCTTATGGGCCTGCAGTTGAGGTCCCTGAATGGCAGATTCTCTCTAGACCAGTCACCATATTTCCCTTCCTGATACAAGTGCCACACCATATTACACTTGAGTCAATTGCTGGTTTGTAGAACACTTCTGTGAGCTCTTATTGCTCATGAATATGAAAGGAAATACATACTGCTGCAATTTTTCCATGCATGGCTGAGTGAGATTGCTGATCTGAAAAGTAACACATGGTGCATCTATGACATTAGCAATAACTCTGTTGTTAAGTGTCTAACTTTGTAAAAATGTTAAGATGGTTCAATAACACAGACGGGGTAGCTCTCTGGGACTTTAATGGTGATACAATGTCCAAATGGGAACACAGGTTTAACACTGTTTGTACATTAGCCTTGGTGTCTGACAAAAATACAAATGAATAGCACCTCTCTGCTTAATGTGCAATTTTGTTATAAACCCTGGATTAAAATGAGTAATTTTAAAGCAAGATACCCTCAATGGCCCTTTGCAACTTAAACACATTTCCAATTTTCTGAATTTGTAAACACAGCTTGACAACAGCCCACAAACCTAAAATGTTAGTATGAGGAATTTAAAATGAACCTGTGACGAACAAAAATAGGGACATCTTATTGCTATCTGTAAGAGATATGATGCGAAAGCATTCTTGAAAGAGACGTCTGGGATTGACTCAAACTAAAAGATGAGACTCATTCTCTATATTATTGAATATGTCTGACAAGTACTGGGCATTGACTTATATGTTCACATGAAACTTTTAGTATTATTCCCTGTGCTCAGGCCCTGCAGCTGACCATTATGCTCTCTGGGATCCAACTGCTGAACAGGCCTCTTATAAAAAAACTTCTGCAGTAGTTCTAAAGATCAACACATCACTCAGTCTCTAAGAAACAAAAGAGGTAGTGGTGGTATATAGAATAGCTCATCAATTCCAAGCGATATGTTGTCTAAACTTGTTAATATAAGAATAACAGTATTGGTGCCACTCAAGGTAACGATATAAAAAACACCTCACTACCACGGATGTCACTACACTGAAATTCAAACAAACTCTTGTGCAAAGCTTAACAAAACAACTGTACCTCGGCACTCTCCAATATTTATATCACTATTTTTAATAGTGTAACAAATTTATGATTTAAAAAACAATATGACTGCTCACAGGAAACCAGTCCAACCAAATAAATTCTGCAAAATTCTATTTATAATACCAAATGACAATGTTTCATTCAAATTGTGGAAACCCAATATTCAAGATGCAATCCAAAAGAAGGACATATATTGTTTTACAAGAGTGTTGTTATTGCTAGTTGTTCCACGGAGGTCATATTCATAAAGTCTCACTGTTGACAATGATGGAAACAGCCGACACGTGTTTTGTTACGATTGTAGCTTCTTCAAGGCTTATATGCACAAAAATGTCGGTCCAAAAGATTTGGATTGTCCAATATGCAAATATCTCGCTATTTAAGAAACAGAACTGGGAGACCATTTGGAATGGGCCATTCTCTGGCCAGTCATGGGAGATGTCCCCGATAAGAAAAAGTGCATTAGGGAAGGATGTGTCCAGCATTTATCCTCGCATCATAGGTGCGTACTCTATTTGGATTGTGTCAATCTCCGGCCAATACCGGGAAATGTCCCCAATAGGAAAATTCAATTAAGGAAGGATGTATCCAGCTTATGTCCTCCCACAATAGATGCGTACTCTCTCTATTGTATGTGTCCCCCACCTTAAGTTGATGGCGAGTGTATTAAAGCGTCAATAAGTTCGTATGACGGTCTTGTCAGTGGTGTGGAAAAACGAGGGCTATGATATGCCTCTCTATATCCAGCGCGATCACCGTATTGTGGCGTTGTATCTCCAGTCAAGCAAAGATACCTATGGTGTCCCTGTCAGCTGAAGATACTTTTTGACTATGTGCAGTTAAGCGGTATCATTTCTAGATCTTGATCAGAAAGTATATTATTCCCTATCCAGGAAAATGTTTCAGAAGTGAAGTATAAGATACTGGCTTGTAGCCATGCTGGACATAGAAGCAAGCATTTTCTCCATGTTGTTCTTGCACTCCGTGGAGGAATGGTTATGAAGGGATTTCATTCTTGTCTGGGATCAGGTTGATTTTAGCACCCAAAAGAGTACCTGCAGCTGCATCATAGTCCTGAATGTGATTACTTATAGGAGAGCACGCAAAAGATAGGTGCTGTCCTCTGCTCTCATATTGGGTGTCTGTAACACCTTTGAATGGTTGGTGGAAAGAGTTTCTGGTCTTCTAAGTTAGCTCTGCACATAAGTCCTATGCAATGGTCTTTGTGCAAAAGCTTGCATAAATCCACTTGTGGATTCATTTTGATTAACAAAGAACACATGAACACATGAACAACAGCTTCTCACGTTAGTTTAGTTTGATTTCTTCCTATGCTCCCACTGTGAACATATAGCAACAAGGAAGTAAATTATATATGCAGAAGAGAATATTAAAAAATGAACGGCCACCTGTGATCCATGCTAGGCATTTCCACGACCATGCTGTAGGTAGCATGGGCTACAAGAGCTGGGCCCTATATATTTGTTCATGAGAGCCGATCAACCACTGCCTATGATGCAATCTGCAGAAAAAGAGAAAAAGAGAAAGGAAACTAAATGGTGCTTTCATTGTAACCAAACTGGGCAATACAACTTGTGTTTCTGGTGGTAGCTTGTCTTGTGGTGCCAGCACTTCCCTTTCAATTGTTGCAATGTTTAAGCACATACTCCCCTGATCCAATCTTTCCTTGCTGAAAGATCACATGTAACAATTATTTTGACACATTTTTTACATCTACATTGTTTTTATGTTTACCAATGAAGAAGAATAACACTAGTTGATATACACAATCGCTTGTTCTCTCTTACACTCGTTGGGTAAATAATAAGATCTGTGAATGTGACACATGGTATATTCAGTGTACAGTTTGTATGATTTATAACATTTATCAGTAGTCATTGACTGATGTACAGAGAAATAATGGTGAGACGTTTTTCTCAGGCATCTCTTCTAAGATTGATGGTATAGGGGATTTTCCCAGATATAAAGCCAACTGGATGAGAAACAGCTGCTTAAAACACAACTCGGAGAAGACCAAAATCCTCATCCTGGGCTCCACCCCCTCTGCCTGGGATGACTCCTGGTGGCCTGCAGCTCTTTGAACCCCCGCGCCACACGCAGACCATGTACAGAACCTCAACATCATCCTGGGCTCCTTGCTCACTATGAACCACCAGATTAATGCTGTCTCATCATCCTGCTTCTACATGCTATGCCTGCTCCGAAAGATCTTCAAGTGGATCCCCACTGAGTCCAGAAAGCCGGTCGTCAGCGCAATCGTCCACAGCAGAATCGACTGCGGCTACTCACTCTACATTTACATTCCCCACAGCCTCCTCAAGAAACTGCAGAACATTCAGAATGCCTCTGCCAGTCTCATCCTAAACATGCCCTGCCACAGGAACATCACAGGCCACATGAGAGACCTCCACTGGCTCTCAGTCAAGAAAAGAATCACCTTCAAGCTCCTCAGACAGGCATACAAAGCCCTACACGATGGGGGACCGGAGTACCTCAGCCACCGCCTCGCACTCCACGCACCCGCCAGAGACCTCCACTCTGCCCATCTAGCCATGGCAACGGCCCCAAAATATCCCCAAGTTCATGGCCCGAGAAAGACCCTTCTCCTTCCTTCCAGCAAAGACCTGGAATACTATGCCTCTCTACCTCAGGCAATCACCATCACTGGCTCAATTTAGGAAGAACCTCAAGACCTGGCTCATCGACTGAACCACAGCTCCTTCGACGAATGAGCAGTTCCCCCGGCCTTGAGACCCTTACGGGTGAGTAGTTGCGCTTTACAAGACACTTGATTTTTTGAAATATATACACCGAAAATAAAAGTCACTCAAATATGTGTATGCATTCTAAACACATGCTGTAAAACTATAATTAAAGAGCCAGCCCTTGACTCTCACAAGCAATAATTTGCCCATTTACTACCCCAACATGCATGTCACAAATGCCAGCTACACAAACTATAATATGCTTATGCATGTGCTGCAGAAGCATGACACCAAATGCCAAGCTCCACATAACAAACCAATCCAATTACCTGAAAAAAACAAGAACATATACATTTTATTGCAATCCAAGAAATATGGCGTTACCCATTGAAAAGCACATGCACCCGCTGTAACAGTACGCACAGATTCAACATGCACAATCCATTAATGTAAAAATAAGTAAAGCACACCCACAACACGCAATAGCAATGAACATATTTCAACCTGATCAAAACGTACCCTTACATGCACTGAACAAAGTGCTGTCAACACAAAGCAAGCAAAAATGAAGAACATAAACAAAAATACTTGAACTCCATACAATGACCACAACTCTGGCCAACTGCTTTTCCTTTCAGCTGGCATCAAACTGTAATTATTAGGCCATGGATTTGAGTGTAAAGTACATATTCTATTCCTTCTTCAAGAAGGGCCATCAGTATTTTGCATTCAGTCTATTTCTATTTCACTAGACTTGGAAGAGGGCATTTTCCATAGTTTCCCTTCTATGTTACCATTAAGATATCACAACGAAATTCCCTCTGTGCCGATACCAAAAACTATGACCCTCCTAATTTCAACTAACTCGCTTTATAAACATCCAGGAAAATTACAATTGAATATTCATAGCTTGAAGAGATTGATATCGCTGTTTAAATTAATTTTAACATTAAACTAGGAAACGCTGTAACACACTTTGCAACCTCATTTAAAAAGATTTCTCTGCTTTTTCAGCAGAGTTCACCCCCCCCCCCCCCGAAAAAATGTGAAAACCTTTCTGTAGATTT
The DNA here is from genome assembly GCF_964204655.1 of Triturus cristatus. Classification (NCBI taxonomy): domain Eukaryota; kingdom Metazoa; phylum Chordata; class Amphibia; order Caudata; family Salamandridae; genus Triturus; species Triturus cristatus. Next base: position 908,188,867 of record NC_140590.1, on the reverse strand, counting down.
TAACATATTTTTAGGAGTCAGACTGCCTCTGTCCATGACGCATAGAATTACCAATAAAAGCATTTCAAGGCTTCATTTCCGATGAAATGGCACGGGATGAAAGTGTGCAGTAATTATTCTCACGTTTCCCAAGAATAAAATCCAAGGATCACGACTGGATCACCAGTGCTGTATCCATTTATCTTAACAAAGAACATTGATTTAAAGAGATGTTAACTTACACTGCTCTCCTTGATGGACAGGTTAACTATGTGCCTGATAATATTTCAGTGGGGTCGTAGAAACTTCTTGCGCCTGTGACTCCTTTCTGGATTTTCAGTAAATTTATAGCCCTAAAATGTGTTTGTTGTACTCTAACGCACCCCAGAAAAGCAGACCTTTGTCTTCAGTAGGATCATTTAAAATATTGGACAATTGGATGCCTCAACATGTCAAGGATGCATTCATTGGGAAAGATAGACATCCTTTGAGATGCTGCAACGCATTGCTGCACATCCACAATCAAAAATGATTAACGCGAAGCAATAATTTACATACCGCTCATAGTAAACCTATTACTGCTGCAAAGTAGTTTTCATGAAAACAACTGTCCAATACTATTTGTAAAAGGATGTTCCTGCATGCATGAGCAGTTTTCAATGTCAGTTGTTAAAATGCAACTACTCTGGAATGGAAGTCGCTGGAAAAAATAGTTTAAGCAACAGGTTTGTGTAATTATATATTCTGGGCACTAACTTTCCTTGAATATGTGGGGAGGCAAAATCATTATTCTTAATCATGCTTACTGTTAGACATGGCATCCTTGGCGTGGTTTCTTCTGCCTTTTTGCCTCTACCTCCTGTATTTTTGACAGCACGCTGGATTTCGCTTTTGCTGGCTTAGTTGCTTTGGGCACTTTGCCACTACTGATCAGCTTCAAAGTGCAAGTGCTCCCTGGGTAAATTGTGATTATAATTGGTTATCCATTTTTGGCATATTTGATTTACTGGCAAGCCCCTTGTAAAGTGCCTTAAGTATGCCAGGGCTTGTAAATCAAATGCTACAAGTGGGTTTGCAGCACTGGTTTTGCCACCCACGGGAGTAGCCCTGTAAAAGTATCTCAGACCTGCCACTGCAGTGTCTGCAAGCACAGCTCTAAACTGCCATTTCACCCTGGCAAGTGCACCCACTTGCCAGGTCCCGACCTTCCCTTTTCTTACATGTAAGGTACCACTCAGGTAGGCCCAAGGTACCACATGGGGAGTGCACCATATGTAAAAGGTAGGACATGTGCTGGTGTGTTTGATATGTCTTCGTTTTTCGCTATTGAAAGGCTATCTGTCCCGTAGGCTTACATGGGAGTTGCTTTGTAACATCTCACAAGTATAACTTTCCATTGGGACAAGATAGAGAAATTGAGTTTATGCTCTCTGAACTCAAAATTTAATAACTCATCTGTTAGTAAAGATGTTTTTTAAATTGTGTGTTTGAAAATGCCACTTTTAGAAAGCAGGAATTTTCTTTTTTAACCATTCTGTGTGCCTCTGCTTTTTGTGTATTGAATGTCTGGTTTTGGAGTGACAGGAGCTGGGGATGTGCATTGACTGTAGACAGCCACAAAGGGGGTTAAGGTGTGTCCTGCCTTTCCTGGGCGACTCATAGCTTGGCTGAATAGACTTCGGCTGCATTTAGAGTGGTGGGAGGAGTTTCACTTGCACCTGAATAGGTTGTTTCTTCCTTCCACAATGATGTCTCCACCTCCTGTGGTCATGCTGCACCAGAGAGGACATAGCTGGTTTGAACTGGGCTCTGAGACCCTTGCCACAAAGAGAACAAAGAGAAAATGGGGTATAAGTAGTGGACCTTAAACACCAGAGAATTAGATCACAACTGGACTCAAGTGGAACCCCTGCCACGGAGAAGAGCTGAAGAGCTGTGAGGAGGAGACTGCCTTTTCCCTGTGTGTTGCTTTGCTGGGTTGGCCTGCTTCTGCCAAGAAGAGGACAACGACTGGAATTTTGATCTGAACCTGCTTGAAGAAAAATCTCCAAGGGCCTGAGTGTGCTGGCCCACTGGCCTCCTGTTCTGAAGTCTCAGGGCCACAAAGACTTCACCTGCAACCCACTGACCAGCACCTGGACTCATGCATTCAAAAGGGTGCCAATTCTAGCTCCTGGACCCTGAGATTTGTATGGTTGGTGCTGAAGAGCAAGAAACACAGCTCCAACGCCATCGGTACTGCCAACAGTGATACTGCAATCTGCACCGAGGCTGGGGGCCCCGCTCGTGAAGTGTATGACGCACTACCCCACCTGCACCACAACTCCGACGCCCTTCTATGCCCGCTGACACCTGCAGTTATCAGCCTTCACAACACCAGTGCTAGCATTGATGCTGTCACTGCCAGCACCTACATTCCATTATCACGCAGCTGATAATCAACAAGCGTGACTTCACAAACTCTTTGATGTTACATCGCCTCATCAGAACCGACGCCTCACCGCGGATGCTGCTTAACTTCCCATATCCTGGATTCGATGCCTCCCCTCCTCACAGACTTGATGCCTCGCCTCCCCCAAGGCAACCAGGAACCAGCTTTGCCTCGGCATCGACACCTCACCTCGACGTCGCCATGCATTGCCTGCTGACTGTTTCCAAGGTACTGTCCTTTGGGGGTCCATGTGACTCCGCGCCCGACTCACAGTCAGTGCCGTACTTTGAATATATGCCTGTCATGATGTCCGAATAGACTCAGGCGGAGCCATTTATGTCTACGAGTGCTATTTTTGAAGTCACTGTTTTAAAAGTGTTATCTTAATACATGTACGTTGGATTTTTGTCTTGTTTGCATTAGATAAAGATACTTTATTTTTCTAAACTGGTGTGGTGTCCATATGTGGGGTTTTCACTGTGTTAATGTGTGTTTGGGTATAAATACTTTACACATTGTCTTTGGGATAAGCCTGTCTGCTCGTGTCAAGCTACGAAAGGGGTAAGCAGGGGATATCTGAAGTGTATAATCCCCTTATCCTGACTAGAGGCAAGGGTCCCTATTTGGATGACGGTGCATACCTCTACCAACTAAAGACCCCCATTTCTACACTTACCAATTCATATTATTCTAATATGTCATAATTGGACTATTATTTTAGGAGGATAGTACACAACCAATTCAATAAACAGAATTTGACCTGTTCACAACCAAGTTTTAAGTGAATCTCTGCTAAGTCCATGGCAGCTATGGTTCAACAGACAATGCCCCAGAGCAAAGTGTGCTGAGCTCAACCACTACCAAATAACATTAAAGTGAAGAACACAACTCAATAAAATACCCAAAACAACTTTGCAAAATGACAGGATGCAGAAGCTGGTGAGGGTTGCCTGAGGTTGAAGACCTCATGATCAAGTTACTGCTGAGGCCTTCAGTCTGGGTGTCAACAATTCCATGGGGGAAGAATAAAATCTTATAGAAGTGGAAGAGGCTTTAAGGCTCATCTACATTTTTCACCTAGCACCACTTACACAAATGTAACCTTTCATAGTTCTCAGAATCTTACTGGGGAGAAAAGCTGAATGTTGTAGCTAAACTTAGCTCCAGGAGTATACATACATGCCCCCTGATGTCTCGTTTCGTTAAAGCTATTTTCTGAGTATGTGCTGTGAAAATAATGTTTTACTCTCTTTCAGACTTGCTCATGCAAATTGTAAGCCTAAACTGTGACAAATATACTATGGCACAGTTAAACTGTGGATATATATGTTTCTTTACTATTCACCATTTCTACTTTTTTTAACACTGAGCATCCAACCTTGTGCTCCGACAAGCACACTCAGTGATGATGTATAAAGGTAGGTTTTCGACTTGCTAAAGCACTTCTTCATGTCTCAAGTGTCACTGAATAGTTTTAAAACTGAAGCCTAACCAGGGCAGAATGTTCTCGCACATATCTGACATTACTCTTTCACACCATCAGTGCATTTCCCTGTAAAAGTGTACAATGCCCATACTAGGGAGTTAATTGAGTGAATTGAGTGTGACCGACATGTTTAGAGTGACAATAGACTCAGCCTGGCATTGAATGGCAGTTTCACTATGCACCATCATAATACCAGCATAAGTACTTCCATGAAAGGTAAAAAGTGGGACAACTACGACAAAATGGTGAATAGGTGAACAGTGTTAAACAAATAATGACATGGACCTACAAATGTAGTCACAGAGTGCCAGCAATGTTTTGCTTTTCTATTAATAGAGAACCATGATACAGATGTAGAGAAACATTTTTCAATCTCTCTACCACGCTGAACAATGAATTTGCATGCCACGTTGTGAACTGTGTTCTACATTGTTTTGAAAGAGTTGCATGTACATATATTATTTCCTCCATCTAGACTTCAGTCTAGAAAACCTTTTCAATTTATAGCAGGCTTCTTACACTAGTAATCAAGAGATACCTTACTGTTTTGTTTTTTGCTGTTACAGGTCTGTTCAATCATGGTGGCTGGGAGAAGGCTGGCAGGGAGAAAAGAGTATGTACGTTTGATACAAGAGAAATTGAAACAATGCAACATATTTTGTTGATTTGCTGTTTCTTTTTCAGTATAATGAAAGATTTTTCTAGAGCATTATTTTTGCCCATTGCTCTTACAAGACAAACCCAAGGACTTAAATGTCTATATTTTCCTCATAAGGAAGCAAAAGAGCGAATGGTGAAATGACACAATTAATCTCAGCTACTGGCAGTTACTCAGGGCTGCATCTCAGTCCATTGTTTTTTTGCCCACTATGCCACCTCCAATTAGACCCAGCCATATGGAAATCAGTCTTGGTCCTGCTCCAATAGGAACACTCCAGCATGGACTGCCAAGCCACGTTCAACTTGGTTTTGGAATGCGAGCAACCCACAACTGGTTACACCCTCGTTGGAGCTCTTCTGTCATGTGCAGCTTGGTTCAAGTAGCATAGTGTGCACCGGACCCATGTCTGTGCATACCTGTTGTGCTCACAGCGTTGCACTGAAGTAAACGAAAAAAATGATGGGTGGAATGCTTGAATTCATCTCAGTCACTGCTAATTACCCATATCCCAGTCCATCATTTGTTTTGCCCACCATGCCACTTCAGATTAGACTTATGCAAATGAGTCTTGAGCTTGTTCCAATCGGCAAAGTCCAGCCGGAATTGACGAGTTAGGTTCTCTGAACTGGAGCACAAGTAACACCAGACCGGAATGCAGCCTGAGCAAATTCCAGTGGCTGAGATTAGTTGAAGAATTCCATCCATCCAGTTCTTGGTTGCAGTTGACACCCTAATTTCGATTGTTATGTCCAGATGTGGGTCCCAAGCTGACTGTTCCATAGGAATCAAGCTACACCCTACTTACTAGCCTCAAGTAGGGTAGAATCAATGGGATTGTCTGGGTTCCCTTCTGGAGGGTGCCTTGTCTGGTAGTTCAGATTGGACTGTTCTCTTGAGAAGCTGGGTCGGTGCTGATTTGCATAAGGTGGGTCTTTGTCCAGAGTGCACTGTGGGTGTAAAATGATTGCCTGGAATGTGGCTTGAACGATTACCTGTGGCTGAGATTAATTCAAGCATTCACTCCGCTGACTTATTGTTGTTGTAGTGCATTTCTATCTGAAGTCTAATGATGTGATTTTCTAGAAAGCTTCATTAATTTTGTAAAGGAACCTTTAATATGTCTGCTATTGTAGAACTGTACATTTGCAATGAAGTTAATTCAAATAGACTTTTTGTTACTCTCTGCCTATTCAGGTACATATTTGGACAGATTATAAATTAATGTTTTTACCATGTGATGGTAAACGACTGTTGTTAGAGTCGGGGATCTCTGGTTGGCGCAAGGTTGCCCTTGTGTCAAGCAGGAACCCTCTCCTCCACGTCAGGGCGCAGGATAACCCCTCGCGAATGACCCTTGCTCACCCTCTAGGTGCGTGGCGTGAGCAGCCAAGGCGATTCCTCAGGCGTTGTTGGTTAAGCACTTACAATCGTACACACAGTAAATACATCAATCCCCCCAGAAACGGACACCAGACTTGGATATATATATAAAAATACGATCCTTTATGTAAAAATAAGGTATATATATCTCAACAGACTTATCACAAGACCAATAACGTTTTCGCTAGGCCGCCAGGTTATACAGCGGGCAAATGTTCGTTGTTTGTAGTTCCAAATGGATAGTTCGTAGTCTCTTTACTTGTAGTTCCAGTACTCACAGAGATCGGTTCCTGCGAACGGGGAAATAGGGCGTTGCGGGCCCCGAGCCCGATACTGGACTTCTTTCGTGATTAAGAGAGTCGGCACAGGTCGGTGCGACTCTCAACTTCGGGAAGTGTTCTTGGGTCCTCAATCAGCAGGTGTGGGCAAGTAGGCAGGCGCGGCCCGCGACCCTTTGGCACGGCGGTGCAGGAGGGTCTCCACAGCGGGGGCGGCGCGGCCTGAGATGTCCGGGGATAGCGAAGCGGGGTCGCAGGGCACGGTCAGTGCAGCTGGATGACCCGGCGTAGATCACAGTCGTCGGACGGCTTCCGGCGGGAGGGGTGAAAGCGCGGTCAGCGCGCTCCAGTAGCAGGCGGTGACAGGGATGCAGGCGGCCTGGCCCGGGGACAGAGAGCGGCTCTGGACGGAGCGGGGCTCTCACGGGTTTGAGGCAGGCAAGCTTCTGAGTGTCACGGCCCTAGGAGGGGCGATGAGGGGCGCAGTCTCTTTCCAGCGGGATGCACACACGGCTCGAATTGGAGGACGAGCAAAAGCACAGAGAACCCACTGTTCCTGGGGTTCAGTTCAGGGGGCAAGCTCAGATCAAGCCCTTGGAGAATGTTCAAGCACAAAGTAGCAAAGTCTTTTCAGTAAGTCTCTTCCTCTCCTTTCTCAGCAAGGCAAGCAGCAGGCCAGCTCCTCCGGCGTCTTCTTCTCCTTCTAGTCGGGCAGAGGTTCTTTGTGGTAAACAGGATTCTGATTTCTTAGGAGCCAGGCTCCTACTTTTATACACCAATTCTTTTGTTCTTTAGCGCCAGGGGGCCTAGGCCTGGCTCAGTCCAGTTCTGGAGCACTTTGTTATGGTGACTCTGCTCTTTCCTTTCAGCAGCAGGGCAGAGACATCAGCCGCCCCACAGGGGGTGGCGCCGGCTTTGTGGTGGCAGAGCACAGGTTTATTCAAGAGTCAAGGTGTACTCCTCCCACCCATCCAGGTGTAATCTCTCTACCCACCACCTGGCAGCCAACCTGTCTCTGGGGATTCCCCAACCCTGCTCCTTACTGTTGCCAGGCAGAACACATACACACAGCAGAGGCGGACTGAGATGGTCAGGTCAGTAAATACTAACTTTCTAAAAGTAGTATTTACAAACCCAGGATATTAAAATAGACTTGACTACAAGACGTATTTTATTATTCTGAGTTCAGGCATACCAAACTTGACACTCTACCATGCTCTCTGAGTCCACTGGGGTCACAGCGTTGGCGGGATCCCAGCAGCCCATTCTGGCCTATGGAGAGCAGGTAGCCTTCAATAGTGAAAAACGACAAGGGCTGTAATTCACTACTAAGACATGCCACACACATCAGGGCATGTCTTACCTTATGCCTACAATGCACCCTGCCCTTGGGCCTACCAGAGGGGTGGCTAATATGTAGGTAAGGGAAGGTTTAGGGACTGGCAAGTGGGGGCACTTGCGCAGTCAGCGCGACGGTCCCGGACCGCGCACAGGGTCTGCGGTGGCAGCCCCTAGACACACTTTACAAGGCTGCTTCCGTGGGTGGCGCAACCAGCGCTGCAAGCCCACCAGCAGCATTGGCATTCACAAGCCCTGGCACCCCGGGTGCACTTTACTGGGGACTGACAGTGAATCCAATAAACCAATCATGAACATCAATTACAGGTACACTTTACTTAGGGAGCACTTGCACTGCGGCACGGATTAGCCGTGGCGCAGTGCCCTGAGCGGACAACACCAGCAAAACAGTCGAGGCACACCATCAAAAGTGGAAGGGAAACTCACGCCAAGGTGCCAGGTCTAACACGTGTCCCCTCCAGCTGAAATGTGGGGAGAACTACCCTTGCCCAGGGGGTTCCTCGTCACTAAGGCGGAAATACCTGGACAGACCGTCAGCGTTGGCGTGATCTGTACCAGGACGGTGCTCCACCGTAAAGTCCATACCCTGTAGGGAGATGGACCACCTCAACAGCTTCGGGTTTTCACCCCTCATTTGCATCAACCATCTGAGGGGCCTGTGGTCCGTCTGAACCCGGAAGTGAGACCCAAACAAGTAGGGTCTTAGCTTCTTCAGCGCCCAGACCACAGCAAATGCTTCTCGCTCAATTGCACTCCACCTACTTTCCCGTGGAAGTAACCTCCTACTGATGAAGGCTACGGGTTGGTCCCAGCCCTCCTCAGTCATCTGCGAGAGAACAGCCCCTACACCATGCTCTGAAGCGTCTGTCTGTACTAGGAATTCCTTGGAGAAGTCAGGGGCCAAGAGCACGGGCGCCGTGCACATGGCAGTCTTCAGGGTGTCGAAAGCTTTCTGACAGGTGTCAGTCCAAATCACGTTCCTGGGCTGCTTCTTGGAAGTCAGCTCTGTCAAGGGGGCAACGATCGTTCCATAGCCCTTGACAAACCTCCTGTAGTACCCAGTGAGCCCCAGGAAGGCCCTCACTGCGGTCTGCGTCTTGGGGGGTTCCCAAGCCAGGATGGTCTCAATTTTGGGTTGCAAGGGTGCCACCTTGCCACTCCCCACTTGGTGTCCCAAGTACACCACGGAACCCTGCCCGATCTGGCACTTGCTTGCCTTGATCGTGAGGCCTGCTCGGCGCAGCGCCATCAACACTTCCCAGAGGTGGCGCAGGTGTTCAGGCCAGGTGGCACTGAACACTGCGATGTCATCCAGGTAGGCGGCGCTGAACGCATCCAGCCCAACCAGTACCTGGTTGACCAACCTCTGAAAGGTGGCAGGGGCATTCTTCATCCCAAATGGCATGACTCGGAACTGGAAGTGCCCATCTGGTGTAGAGAATGCTGACCTCTCTTTGGCCCCATCGGTCAAGGCGATCTGCCAGTACCCAGACGTTAAATCAAACGTACTGAGGAACCGGGCAGCCCCCAGCCGATCAATGAGCTCATCAGCTCTGGGGATGGGGTGCGCGTCAGTCTTCGTGACTGAATTGAGTCCTCTGTAGTCCACACAGAACCGGAGTTCAGGTGTGGCTCCCGGCGCAGCAGCTTTGGGGACCAAGACCACGGGGCTGGACCAAGGACTGCTGGAGGACTCAATCACCCCTAGCGCAAGCATTTTGGAGACCTCCTCCTTAATGCAAGCTCTGACCCTGTCAGTTACCCTGTAAGCCTTGTGCTTCACAGGTAAGCTGTCTCCGGTGTCCACATCATGGACGCACCAATCTGTGACACCAGGAACCAGGGAGAATCGGTCGGAAAATTGTCCCAGCAAGTGGCGGCAATCTTCCTGTTGTTCGGGCGTCAGGGTGGGTGAGAGGTTAACTCCATCCACTGACCCATCTTTCTCAGAGGCCACTAAGAGGTCAGGAAGAGGCTCGGTCTCCTCTTCCATTCCATCATCAGTGGCCAGCAGCATGCCCACTTCGGTCCTCTCTAAGTGGGGCTTAAGGCGGTTAACATGTAGGACCCTCAAAGGGTTCCTGGGAGTCTGCATGTCCACCAAGTAGGTGATAGGACTTTTGCGCTCCACAACCTCAAATGGACCTGTCCACTTATCCTGAAGTGCACAAGGCTCCACTGGGGCCAAGACCCACACCTTTTGTCCAGGTTGAAGCTCTACCAGAGTGGCATTCCGGTCGTACCACCGCTTCATCTCCTCCTGGCTGGCTTCCAGATTTGCCTCAGCAAGTTGCCTGAAACGCCGAGTCTGGTTGCGGAAGGCCAGCATGTAACTATATACATTCTGGGGAGGTTTCCTGGGAGATTGCTCCCAGCCTTCCTTTACCAAACTCAGAGGTCCTCTTACCGGGTGACCATACAGAAGCTCAAAGGGGCTGAACCCTAGAGACTTCTGCGGCACCTCTCGGTAAGCGAAGAGCAGGCATGGCAAGAGGACGTCCCACTTACGCCTCATTGGACCGTCCAGGCCCATGATCATGCCTTTGAGGGTTCGGTTGAATCTCTCAACCAACCCATTTCCTTGGGGATGGTAAGGAGTGGTGAACTTGTAAGTTACCCCACACTCCTTCCACAGGGATTTCATATACGTGGATATGAAATTGGTCCCCCTGTCGCTCACCACCTCTAGAGGGAATCCCACTCGGGAGAAAATTCCCATCAGTGCCCGTCCCACCACGGGGGCCGTCACTGTCCTCAGAGGGATGGCTTCAGGGTACCGGGTGGCATGGTCCACCAAGACCAGGATGAACCTGTTGCCCAGGGCTGTCTTGGGGTCCAGAGGCCCCACAATATCAATACCCACTCGTTGGAATGGCGTACCGACCACAGGGAAAGGTTGCAGAGGAGCCTTGTGCTTCCCTCCGCTCTTACCACTTGCCTGGCAAGTCTGACAGGTTCTGCAGTAGGAATCTGAATTCTTATGCATTTGGGGCCAGTAAAAGTGGGTGACAAGCCTGTCATAGGTCTTGTCCATCCCCAAATGTCCTGCTAAAGGCACATCGTGAGCCAGCCCCAGTAGGAAGGTTCTGAACTTCTGGGGTACCACCAGCACACGGGCTGACCCAGGTTCAGCAGCCTTAGGCTCGGAATACAGGAGGTCACTCTCCCAGTACACGTAATGTGTTTTGGCCTGAACACCATTGGCCTGGTCTGCAGCCTGTTGCCGCATACCCACGAGAGAAGGGCATTCTTTCTGCTCCCTGCAGAATTCCTCCCTGGAGGGACCTCCTTCTTGCTGCCAATGGGTCAGCTCAGGCAAGTCTCCCAGTTCGGCAATCTGTTCCCCGGTAGGCTCCAGAGCATCCCCCTCAGGGTCTACTTCCTCCTGGGCCGTGGGAACTTCGGGGGCCGGTTTCCCGCGCCTCCTGCGCCTTCTCCCTAAGGCCGGTTCCTGGACCTCTCCCTCAGGCTCCAGGACCCTCTCAACACCCCTACTAGCTGCCATGGACCGGGTGGTCACGCACGCCCAGTCGGGTAGACCCACCATCCTCAGATGCGTGGTCTTCTCCACCTTTTCCCAAGGGGAGCTCTCCAGGTCGTTTCCTAGCAGACAGTCCACAGGCATGTCAGTTCTCACAGCGACTTGCAGAGTACCAGAAACCTCCCCCCACTCAAAGGGAACTTGAGCCATTGGACAACGACTCTCTACGTTGTCAGCATTGACAACCCTACAGTAGGCATTGGGTACAATCTGCTCTTGAGACACCAGGTGTTGCCTCACTGAGGTCACGCTGGCTCCTGTATCTCTAAGAGCCTCAACCTTCTTTCCGTTGATGGTCACCACTTGCCCATATTTCTTAGTGTTAGAGGGCAGGTAGGTTACAGGGACCATCTCACTGTCTCCTAGCGAGACTAGGGTCATCTGCCCGGGACCCCCACCCTCCTGGACTGCTACTTCCTCCCCAAAGTTAACACTAGCTACTTGCCGGGGTGGAGCACCAGTGGGTGCGGTCTTACCAAACAGGCGACACTTAGGATCAGAGGCAATGTGACCCGGGTCACCACACCTATAACAATTGAAGGGCCCCTTTGGAACAGGTCTACCTGTCGGGGCCCGTTCTGCTGCGGGGTTGGGGGAGGCTGAGAACCCTTCTGCTGGTTCCCTTGGGAATTACTTTGGGGGCCTTTTTGGAACCCCTTCTGTTTACCCTTGTCCCCCCCACTCTTCTGCTGGGGACCCTGCCCACCTTTGGCGGAGTCTCCCACTTGACCCTTGTGGACCCTGGTGCTGAGCCAGCGGTCCGCCTCCTCAGCAAGCTTCCTCGGGTTGGACAGCTTGCTATCTATCAGGTGCTGGCGTAGCTCAGGAAAACATTGACTGGACAAGTGCTCCCATGCAATTAAATCAAGCAGCCCTTGATAATCATTCACTTTGCTACCCTTCACCCAACCATCCAGCGCTCTGCAGAAAAAGGTCACATATTCCACATACATACTCTCAGGGATCTTCTTGGTCTCCCTGAACCTCTGTCTATATAGCTCAGGAGTTAACCCATACCTGGTCATTAAAGCTTCCTTCATATGGGGGTATGAGGTCTGGACTTCCAAGGGCAAATCTAACAGTGTGTCCCGCCCTTCCGCAAGGAACCTTCCCCACAACCCCGCTCCCCAGTCTTTCTCAGGGACCCGGTGTGAGGACATGGCCACCTCGTAGGCTCTAAACCACTGCCCTATGTCATCCTTTCTAAAATACTCCTTTACTACATCTTTGGGGATGTACACCTTGGACTCTACCTGCGCTGGTGGAGTGCTGCCACCAGAAGGAGCGGTGTCCAAACTTTTCGCCTTCAGCTCCAACTCCTTCAATCTGATATCATGATCCATTTGGCGTTGTTGTGCCTCCAGGGCCAACTTCTGCTTTTCCATTTCCATTTGTCCGGCCAACTTTGCCATCTCCATTGCATGCGCCCTGTCGGCTGCCCTGTCTGCCAGCTCCTCTGGCGACCGGACTCTGCTGGGTTCCTCAAGGTTGTCGGGGGGAACGATGTCCCCCGCATTCCGTGGGTCTCGTGACTCCCTCCAGGCTCTCAGCGCCTTGGCGTACTGGGTTCTCCTCTTGAATCCAGCATGGGGAACTCGGAATTTTACACTGTAGCCTTTCAATTGCTCTATCGTGTAGCCTTCCAGTCTCTCCCAATCCACCTCATCTATTCCGGAAATCACAGAGAGTGCTCTTCCAGCGGAGAGTGAGCCAGGCATGGTTGCAGTAATGGCAGATGTCTCAACAAAGTTCAAAAATGAAAAACCTGTGGCTGCGTTATTTGGTCTGCTCTCACTATCTGGTGATTAATAATTCACTGTATGCAAATTACAAGTGCAAATCCGAAATCCCAACCGCTGCCAACAATGTTAGAGTCGGGGATCTCTGGTTGGCGCAAGGTTGCCCTTGTGTCAAGCAGGAACCCTCTCCTCCACGTCAGGGCGCAGGATAACCCCTCGCGAATGACCCTTGCTCACCCTCTAGGTGCGTGGCGTGAGCAGCCAAGGCGATTCCTCAGGCGTTGTTGGTTAAGCACTTACAATCGTACACACAGTAAATACATCAATCCCCCCAGAAACGGACACCAGACTTGGATATATATATAAAAATACGATCCTTTATGTAAAAATAAGGTATATATATCTCAACAGACTTATCACAAGACCAATAACGTTTTCGCTAGGCCGCCAGGTTATACAGCGGGCAAATGTTCGTTGTTTGTAGTTCCAAATGGATAGTTCGTAGTCTCTTTACTTGTAGTTCCAGTACTCACAGAGATCGGTTCCTGCGAACGGGGAAATAGGGCGTTGCGGGCCCCGAGCCCGATACTGGACTTCTTTCGTGATTAAGAGAGTCGGCACAGGTCGGTGCGACTCTCAACTTCGGGAAGTGTTCTTGGGTCCTCAATCAGCAGGTGTGGGCAAGTAGGCAGGCGCGGCCCGTGACCCTTTGGCACGGCGGTGCAGGAGGGTCTCCACAGCGGGGGCGGCGCGGCCTGAGATGTCCGGGGATAGCGAAGCGGGGTCGCAGGGCACGGTCAGTGCAGCTGGATGACCCGGCGTAGATCACAGTCGTCGGACGGCTTCCGGCGGGAGGGGTGAAAGCGCGGTCAGCGCGCTCCAGTAGCAGGCGGTGACAGGGATGCAGGCGGCCTGGCCCGGGGACAGAGAGCGGCTCTGGACGGAGCGGGGCTCTCACGGGTTTGAGGCAGGCAAGCTTCTGAGTGTCACGGCCCTAGGAGGGGCGATGAGGGGCGCACTCTCTTTCCAGCGGGATGCACACACGGCTCGAATTGGAGGACGAGCAAAAGCACAGAGAACCCACTGTTCCTGGGGTTCAGTTCAGGGGGCAAGCTCAGATCAAGCCCTTGGAGAATGTTCAAGCACAAAGTAGCAAAGTCTTTTCAGTAAGTCTCTTCCTCTCCTTTCTCAGCAAGGCAAGCAGCAGGCCAGCTCCTCCGGCGTCTTCTTCTCCTTCTAGTCGGGCAGAGGTTCTTTGTGGTAAACAGGATTCTGATTTCTTAGGAGCCAGGCTCCTACTTTTATACACCAATTCTTTTGTTCTTTAGCGCCAGGGGGCCTAGGCCTGGCTCAGTCCAGTTCTGGAGCACTTTGTTATGGTGACTCTGCTCTTTCCTTTCAGCAGCAGGGCAGAGACATCAGCCGCCCCACAGGGGGTGGCGCCGGCTTTGTGGTGGCAGAGCACAGGTTTATTCAAGAGTCAAGGTGTACTCCTCCCACCCATCCAGGTGTAATCTCTCTACCCACCACCTGGCAGCCAACCTGTCTCTGGGGATTCCCCAACCCTGCTCCTTACTGTTGCCAGGCAGAACACATACACACAGCAGAGGCGGACTGAGATGGTCAGGTCAGTAAATACTAACTTTCTAAAAGTAGTATTTACAAACCCAGGATATTAAAATAGACTTGACTACAAGACGTATTTTATTATTCTGAGTTCAGGCATACCAAACTTGACACTCTACCATGCTCTCTGAGTCCACTGGGGTCACAGCGTTGGCGGGATCCCAGCAGCTGATTCTGGCCTATGGAGAGCAGGTAGCCTTCAATAGTGAAAAACGACAAGGGCTGTAATTCACTACTAAGACATGCCACACACATCAGGGCATGTCTTACCTTATGCCTACAATGCACCCTGCCCTTGGGCCTACCAGAGGGGTGGCTAATATGTAGGTAAGGGAAGGTTTAGGGACTGGCAAGTGGGGGCACTTGCGCAGTCAGCGCGACGGTCCCGGACCGCGCACAGGGTCTGCGGTGGCAGCCCCTAGACACACTTTACAAGGCTGCTTCCGTGGGTGGCGCAACCAGCGCTGCAAGCCCACCAGCAGCATTGGCATTCACAAGCCCTGGCACCCCGGGTGCACTTTACTGGGGACTGACAGTGAATCCAATAAACCAATCATGAACATCAATTACAGGTACACTTTACTTAGGGAGCACTTGCACTGCGGCACGGATTAGCCGTGGCGCAGTGCCCTGAGCGGACAACACCAGCAAAACAGTCGAGGCACACCATCAAAAGTGGAAGGGAAACTCACGCCAAGGTGCCAGGTCTAACAACTGTCCAAACTTATTTTGTTTTAAGACATTACAATTGATAAAATAAATCTAATTTCATATAACCTATTTACTTGTGTGCACTATGTGTACCATTATTTTTTCAATCTTAAGTGACCATTTGTGAGACATTTTTAGATTTGTTTTGTTTGTTTTATATAGTGTGAGCTCGACCCGAAGGTATCAGAGCGTTTTACGTGAGCACCAGTTGCATTACAGATGGACACATTCATTTTTGTTAGGCACGGGGAGTTTAAGCGATTTGCCCTGTATCACAGGATAGAGAGCGTCCCTACCAAGACTCAAACACAGTTCCCCAGCAGCTTCGAGGTCAGCCGCTCTAGCCGTTATGCCACATAGAGTAGAACAGCTGCCATAATGTGGTGGATGTTCTATCCACCATAAAGTGCCATTGACGTCAATGCAATCATAATATGATGGACAGAACATCTACCAAAATCTAAATTAGAACCTTAGTGGTGGTAGCCAATAATATCTTGTTTTTATACAGCACTTAATACCACACTTATGACGTTTTTAAACACTGAAAATAACAGATATTACTGTCATCTAATTTATAGTCCTAAAAAAACTGAACTTTGGGAACACAGAAGGCTGAGTTTGCATCAGCAGGATTCGAAGTGATAAACGTGTCAATTACTCCCTTGTTCAAACGGCGAAAAATGATCACATTTTGCGATCCTTCCTGTTTAAGAAACATACGGGCAGATTCTCAGAATCTGCCCCTTTGCGACTGGGATTTTTGCATTTGGGATGCATCATCCCAAATGCAAAAATCGCAATTTAAGGAATCTCTAAATTGCTAATCCTTAAATTGCTATTGCATTTAAGGAATCCCAAATTGAGATTCCTTAAATGCAATGCATGAAAGTTTAAAAATTAGCGATTTCGCTAATAGGGGGAGCAAATTACCATGAAGTTGAACTTCATGGTAATTTGCAAAAACTTTGAAAAATGCACTAAAGTGCATTTTTCAAAGTTCCATTTTACACACACACATGCCCTTGGGGCATGTGTGTGTGCAAGATGTATTCTTATGCAGATTTCAGGGGTGCAACAGGGTGTCTTTTTGACGCCTTGGCACCCTTGAAATAGCATGAGCAATTTGCGATTCTCTAATTGAGATTAGCAAATTGAGAAAGTCTTCCCATTCATTCCTATGGGCCTCTAGGCCCATAGGAATCAATGGGGAGGTATTCCTTAATTGCGACTCGCAATTTGCGAGTAGCAATTAAGGAATGTTTAGAAATCGCTATTTTGTAAGCGATTTCTACATGCATAGCCTTTTGCTATTCCTTATTAGCGAATCCTTATTTTTCGCTATTAAGGAATCGCAAATGGCATTGTTGATGCATGTGCCAGATAGTGACCAGCTACGAAAACAAAGTGAAGGATGGAGTTATTCTTTCTGATAAAGTATTAATCCTAAAATCAGATACAATAAAGCTTGGTTTACTTTGTGGCTGTATATAATAGTTCACTATTCTATAGCAAGTAAACATTTAATTTGTTTTTAACATTTTATTTATAAAAAACAAATACAAATGAAGTCATATTTTCCATACCTCACACCAGAACTTGTAAGCAGTTATTGAGCTTTTTTACTTCTCTGATAAGAATGTGCAAATCAGAGTCTGCCCAAAAGTGATCATCTCGGTATGAGGCGGGGTGCTTTTAGGAAGGCACAATACTCAGTTGTGTAGTGAATTGTCTTCTTTCTTATTCATGTTGTGTTAATTCTCTGTGGTGCATTTCAACTTCTCATCAACTAACTACTTGCATTAGACAGCATATCAGGATTTTTACCTAAGTTACAGTCCAAACTGTATAATTCAGAGTTCTTGTGATATCCTACAATGTTTTTCCTACAGTGAAAGAGATAGAGTAGAATTTCCTTAATTCTGGTTAGAGATGTTTGTTTTTGCTACTTTATTGTGTGGTGTCTGGCTTCTCTTTGCATCTGTTTTGGTTTCATCCCACATTAAAAGTCACTATCATTCAATTTGATGTTTTACTTATTTTGTTTGGTTGAGGTATCCGTTAGAATAGCTGCCACCGCGAGGCTCACTCTGGCACAACCTAACTGCAAGGCATGAATCAAAGATTTGAATGATTACTCTGCAAAACTATTTTATTTGCAGGTGTGTTAAACTTGACGTTCTTAGGGTGGTCTACCCCAAACCTTTTGCCTTACTTTACCCCTTCTATTTTCTGAAAATCATTTTTGTCGATATAGGGCTCTGTGCACTTTACCGCTGCTAACCAGTGCTAAAGTCCTTCTGCTCTCTACTTAAAATATGGTGAAATCAGCCTACGTCTGATTGACACATTTAATTTACTTGTAGGCCCCTATTATATGGCACTATGTAGTACTCAGGGCCAGTATATTAAATGTTACTAGTGGGCCTGCAGCATTTATTGTGCCACCCACTAAAGTAGCACTTTAAAACCTGCCGCACGCCTGCCATTGTCGCCTGGAGGACAGTTGTAAAGTGCCTGTTCAGCTTGGCAACATAAAACTTTTGCCAACCCATCCCAACCGAGACCAGGAAGACGGTCACCCACGCTCTCGTCACCAGCAGACTAGACTACGGAAACACCCTCTACGCCGGTACTACGGCCAAGCTTCAGAAAAGACTTCAGCGTATCCAGAACGCCTCCGCCCGACTCATCCTGGATGTCCCCCGACGCAGCCACATCTCGTGCCACCTGAGAGACCTGCACTGGCTCCCGGTCAACAAGAGGATCACGTTCAGACTCCTCACCCACGCACACAAGTCCCTCCACGACCTAGGCCCAGGGTACCTCAACAGCCGCCTCACCTTCTACACGCCCACCCGCCGGCTACGTTCCGCTAACCTCGCCCTCGCCGTCGTCCCTCGCATCCAGAGAGCCACCGCTGGAGGAAGGTCATTCTCCTACCTGGCAGCTAAGACTTGGAACTCCCTACCCGTCCACCTGCGGATGACCCAGGACCACCTGGCCTTCAGGAAACAGCTCAAGACCTGGCTGTTCGAGCAGTAGCAGACCCCCTTCCCCAAGCGCCTTGAGACCCTTACGGGTGAGTAGTGCGCGATATAAGTTCCATGATTGATTGATTGATTGATTCTACGCTAGGCCCTAAAGAGCCCAAAGGCATTGTATTTAAAAAGTAGGACATATTTTTAAGTTTTTTTATGCCCTGGTAGTGAAAAACTCCTGAATTCGTTTTTCACTGCTGTAGACCTACCTCTCCCATAGGATAAAATGAGGTTGCCCTATTACATTTAATGAGTGTTAACATTTAACTGGGAACAGGCAGAACTATCATGTTTGGACTAAAGTGGATTGTAACTTAAAATACTCTTTAATGATGAAGTTGGATTTTAAGTTATAATTCTGAAAATGCCACTTTTAGAAAGTTGGCATTTTCCTGCCCTAACCATTTGGTGCCTGCTACTAGTGTCCTGGGTCACATGACTGCTAACAGCTTAGCTTTTGGACTTTGTTTATACCTCTCAGGCAGTGAAGCAAAGTGGAACAGGTGTTGGCCAATCTGCCGGGAGTGCTGGGGGCGGAGCTGTTACCTGCCCCACTTACATTTCAAAGGGCAGACTCTAGCACACCCAAAACTACCTGGCTAGTCTTTTGTCACCCTAGTCTTCTTGGAGCCTTGATAGGGAAAAACATTCCAGAACCAAATGTGGGGCTAGCCGAGAAGATTCTCCCCATCAAAGATCGCCACCAGGTGTAAATATTAGACACTCGGAGCAACTCTTCAATACACTCCTGGACCTGTGGAAGACATCAGAAGGACTACCTTGGACCTCCAGAGCACTTCCGTTCTGCTTGAGGCCTGCCTTGTATATCAGAGGACTGCGCTGCTGCTACCAGAGGACTGCACTGCTGCTTGAGGCTTCTCTTGTCCCCCCAGAAGACTGGCCTGGTGTTTGAGGCCTGCCTTTCTGCTTGAGGCATGCCTTGCTAGTTGAACACGGGAACCTAGAAGTTGGCTGGCTTCCTGTGTGAGCTACAGGAACAAAACAAGCTCCAGATACCTTGAACCCTGCTGGAGTAGGTCCTAACCCCCAAGTGGTGCCCTCAAGTTTTAGACCCCTGTCAATGGTTTCTGAGAAGCTGCTCCTGCCTAACCCTAAAAATTATGAGTTAAAAAGAATTTAACTAAAAAGTGTAAGACAAAAGGAGGGAAGACCAAAACCTACCTGCCATCCTATCTGCTCAAGGTGCATTGCAGGTCGGCCTAGCTACACTGTAGCTCTTTTTTTTGTGCAGATTTATATAGCACAAACTCGAGCCGAAGGTATTGGAGGCTTTACATGAGCACCGGTTACGTTACACAAGGACACATTCAAGCACGGGGAGATTAAGTGATTTGCCCAGAATAACAGGATTTGAACACGACCCGAGGCTTGAACCTTGGTTTCCAGCACCAAAGTCGGCAATCTCGCCGGCGGACCACATCCTCTTCATAGCTCTTGACACATTCTGCTCCACAGCATCAACTCTCTTTTCCCCGGGAACTCTAAGCGACGTTATCTGGCCTCGTGGAGCCCTCTCGGGCTACCATTTGCAACATCATCCCCCTGGAGTTTTTTTACTTCCACAAAGTTGTCTGAAGGTTATAATCTTCAATGGGTTTGACAGCGGGAGGTTCCCTATCGACGACAGCAACCCCATTAGCCTGGAAATCCACCTTCTCCCTCTTGTAGCTTTTTCCAGCCATTGTCGATGGTTTCACAGAGACTTCGTCTAGCTGTCACCGGTGACGACAATTACTACTCTGTCACAGACTGCTGTATTGCCCCCCTGAGCTCTACCTTCTGCTGGACGTCTCTTCAAAATTTCTTACAAGTTCAAAGGGAAGCTAAAACTTCCACCTTCTATATCCAACCTGTGCTCCATTGCGGTGTGCCTGAACTTTTAACTTTCTCCAAGGCTCGAGCAACCAGATACCCATGTTTAGCTCTTTGGTTTTTTAGGCACTAGAGTTGACTAAAACCCTAAAAGAATCATAACTCCAGCTCTACTGATTGGATCTAATGTATTACTTATCTTATACTTTACTTTTGGAATATTTCTTGCATTGTGTTTTCACTTTCTTACTGCTTGTATGCTGCACAAATACTTTACGCACTGCCTCCAAGTTGAGCCTGACTGCTTTTGTGCCAAGCTACCAGAGGGTTCTTCACAGGTTAATTTAGAAACTTTTTTGGTTCACCTTGACAAGCATTGTGGTTGTTGCTTGAGTAGGGTTATCACCTCCCTCAATCAATAACCTAATTTCTTACAAGGTATTTACATGGACAGGACCCAATGACATTCTTGCATTTGTTGAAGTAGTCCTACAATATCTGTTTGAGTGTCTTGTGTCATGCATGACCTTAGGAGGTAAACTGTGTTATTCTGGATTATTTGATGCTTAATAGCTGCAGCAACTATCTGTTGAGATATGGCTCAAGTTCTTTACTCTTATATATTGGCAATCCTAAAAATGTAATGGATATGTTTTATTAGCATATATTTTAAAAATACTGTACATATATATATGCGGAATATTAGTAATGCAGACCATTGCTCTCTTTTATAATAAAATATGAGACAAATGTAATCGCTTAACACGTTCTATATATCATTGTATTCTGTCTTCCTGTTTTGTAGGCTACTGTTCTGAAACATGTCATGATCAGTAGACCTCCTTCTCACACATTCCTTGAGAGAACCTTTACAAATCAAACACAATTTTCTATCTAAGAGCAGACAGGTCTGATCCTACCAGGAAGCAACCTCTCCAAGTATATTTGGAATATTCCCCAGGAACAGCATGGTACAATCTGTGGTTTTGTCAGCTCGGGCTGTATTCAGCTTAAATTCAGGTATATGAATAATGTTTCACCAATCAGCAAAGTTTTCCGGCAGTTAGGGCAAGGTCCTGTATAGAACATATGCAGATTATTACAACGCTCAATTTAATCATTGTGCATTTGATATTACTAATATATTTGTAACTCTTGCTAACATTTCATATGTTTTGTGCTAGTTTAGCATTTATTGAAATCATTCGTTATACAAATCCAATTGCATTTTTGTATGTGTTGACCAGGATAGACTGAAAGGGAGGTCTGATTTACCCTCCCAATATGGGCCATTGTTGTGGCACAATATTAAGGAAGGGTCATGGTGCACCTTCTTATTTTCTCCACTCTGCTCATCTGATATGTATACCTTTTCAACCTGCCGGTTAAGAGAAGTTTACCCAGTGTGACCGAATACTTCAGCATCTTCCAAATCTGTGTCGTCAACAAGAGCAACCGCACCAGTAAACCTGGCTACCCAGCTAAAAATGATTACCACCCTGCCCCAGCCACTTCGCCTACCTTTTGAAACTGTTGAGTCTGGAAACTCGAAAGAACATGATAATAGGCCTCTCCACTGACATACACATTAGCCTTTGGAATGGTTTCCTTCATCAGAAACAATTTCTATTTCTCGAAAGAAAGACCAAAGGACAAGTTTTAAGAAGCACTGTCTGCAATATACTGATCGCAATTTGTGACCAGTGTTTTTGTGATCAGTGTGGTATTTTGTAAACCTATTTATGTTACTAGTAGATCGGTTAAAAAATACCGAAATGCAGTGGGTCGCAAATCGACCTACCTCATGAATATTAATGAGGTAGGTCATAAATTGCGACCCACTTTGATGCACAACCATTGCAGGGATGTTGGCGTGCTGGGGTCAGCAGACCTCCATAACTATGATTGCTTTCAAATAAAGTAATCATTTATTTTAAATGCAGCTTACGCTCTTTAAAGAAAACGGAATGTGTTTAAAAAAAAAAAAGAAATTAAAAAAAAAGAAAGGTTGCGGTATAAACTTTTAGGAGTAGGCAATGGTCATTGGGATCATTGTCTACTCTTAAAAATGTTTTTGTCAACATTCACAAAGGGGAAGTGATCCTTGGAGACCCCTTCCTGGCTTGTGAATGGGTTCCCACTACATTTGTGCAATTGATACAATATTAATGTTGGATTTCAGACACAAAACATTAAATAGATGTCTTTCTGAATCGATGTTTGTAATGGTCACAAAGGTACCATTGCGAACACAAAAATGCTACGTACACCTGGCCCAAAAACCTTCTTTGGATCATTAAAGATCGTATGATGGAGACTGCTCCCTGTAGGTTCATCGTTTTTAATGATTTTGTTGGTACTCGAGCACTTCATTTTTGAGAATGCAAAATGTCGCTCTCTACGTGTCTCTGAAAAAAAGCCTCCCACAGTCTATTTTATGCTGTGCATTTCGGTTTGCTCATTGTGAGGGAGGTAATAGTGTTTCTGTTGGAGTGTTCCTTTTTGTATATGTGCGTGATTTTTTTCCAAACACCCACCTCATGTTCTTGATTTCTCAAAACCTTTTCTAACGCACTGTTTCCAATGTAAATATGCAGTGAATATGTGGTTGATTGTTTTCCTTTGCTATAGGTAACAAAAACTCTCCTATTTATGTCGGATGTGCTTAATCTTTGGTTGGAGAATTTAGCTCCGATGGATAGTCCGCCTGTGAAATTACCTTTGCCATATTGTGACCTTGGCAGAGGATTTTTAATTATCTCTCAGCTATAAATCACGTTCTAACTCACTACGACTCTGTCCCCCGGTGCTTCAATGAGACATATTCCGCACAGAGATTCAAAATCCAGCTGGTTTACTGCCTCCTACTCTCAGCAGGGGCCTCAGATATTGAAATGGTGTAGTGAATTATACAACAGCTGGAAATCTGCAAGTGTAAGATATAGTCGCCTGCAGATCAATACAGATTTTAGATGATTCGTGCAGCTTTGATGGTTGTAGATCATAGGACAATCTGCATTTGCAGCACGCCGCATTAATACTATGACCCACCTTTTTCTTTCTATTCCCTTTCATTTTATATAATGCCCTATATATTTAAGATTAGTCACTTTTGTTACCTCCTCTTCAACAACTATTTTCTCTGGATTTTAAGCTTAGAGACAAAAACACTGTTACACTTTCCTATTTCTTAATAATATGTTGTCATGGAAGAACAGAAATGAATCAACTTTGAAATGTTAAATACAATTTCTGGTATTAAAGGGGTTTCATATCTAATAATTTCCCCCGAACAGTTCCCTCATCATATTAGGCATTTGGTATGGTGTTGATCGCCCTTAAAACACAAGAAATCACATAAAAGAGGAATCGCCATTATAAGCTTACTGTCAGCATGCCAGGTGCAATGCCATTGCTATTTATGCATGCATTTGACAACAAGCAACTTGATGCAAAATGTATAATATATTCGCTTATCCTACTTGAATTACTGAACTGAAATCCAGAGTTAGGCCAATTACGCAGTTCATTTTGAAAAATAGCATCTGTATGACACCTTAGTGAGGTGAGTTATCTGACATGACTTTCCCTATGACATTTGCTTATCTGTCAGTGACTAATGACAATATACCTCACACAGGGTCCACCTGTTGCTTATGTATTCTCCAAGGCTGTTCTCGAATCACTGCGAATTTGTGCTCTGAACTCCTAACCCCAGATCTTTTCAAGCCCTTTTTTCTTTAGCACCAGTTATCTTATTTTGACTATGTCTTAGGTACAAGACCCCGCCTCCATCAAGTGAGCTTGCATCTCCCTTTGGACTCGAATTAGTTTTCTTTGCTGTCTTCTAAGTTGTCCTACTTTGATTATGTAAAAATGATTCGCAAAAAGACAGATTTATTCAAACAAAACATGAGAGTACAACAAAAGATAATTACCTGGAAATTTACGCACCCATGGTATCAAAATGAACCAGGATTAAAAAATAACCACCAGGGCTTTAAAGTAGGTAAGAACATTTTGTTCAGATAAATGTTCTAGACGGGGATTTTACTAGCCTAATGTTCATTTTGTCCAGACAAAGTGCATTTGTGCTGTGCATGTTCATGACCTTTTTAGCCTTTTTAGCGTTTCCTAAAAATGTATGCACCCATAGAATTTGGATTAACCAAAATTAATTATAAATATTATGGTTTAAAATATTTAAACCATTTGTCCATTTTGTCCAGATAAAAGTGTATTTGTGCTGTGCATATTCATTTTTTTTTTCAAGCAACTTTAGTGTCGGATATTTTTCCTGCGTTATAGACAGGGATTTACCAGCCAAATGTTCATTTTGTCCAAATAAGGTGCATTTATGCTGTACATATTAATTTCCTTTTTAAGGTTGGATTTGATTTTTTCCAGGAATATGGGAAGGCTTTTACCAGCCGAATGTTAAGGACTATGTTTCTCGGCTTCAGTGCCTCCATAATAGCCCGTCTGCATGTCCGCACCCTCAGGTTATTAAACAGTCTGTGCAGAAGCTGCCTGCGTTCTCCAAGAAGCACTAGACACAAACATATGGCAAGTATAAGTGTTTCTTTTTCTTCTTACATAATCTAAAGTTTGCAGCTGCAGGCTGTATAATCCACTTTGGCAGAAAATCCAAGGTTGGCAAGCCTTCTTTGCCCTTTTTCTGTTGTGGGCACTTACTGTCACTTTTGTCCTCTTAACTTAATATTAAAACCAGTGTACCTCATTAGTTTAAAAATATTATTCCAAAACAATGAATATGTGGTTGTTGTTGGTTTATACAGCTCAGGTTTCTTTTTCCTACATTACGAATACATGTATACTGATTTATTTTTTTACTCCCATTCTCCAGCTTAAAAAGAAGCCTTCACTGCTCCCATTTCTGTAAAAACGTAGAGCCAGATGTACAAAAGAATTTGCTGTCAGAACTCTGCCAAGTCACTTTCAAATGTACTAAATCTCATTTGAGAGTCAAGAAAGGCTTTCCAACTGCAAAATGGATTTTGCAACTCGCTTCAAATTGCAGTCAGGTGGGATCGTGTAAGAGGTGCCACCCCTAAGTGTGATTCACAATAAGATGCATCAGTGATTTGCGATAACAATTGTGGATACAAGCTATTGAAAATTTACAGACCCCTCATGGGAGTTGGTAACTCATTCACAAAAGGTGTAGTCGTGTCCATTAAGCACTGTTTCCTGTAAGGAACATGGGCTACTTACAACAAATAAACAAACATTCTTGTTTAAGAATACAAACACATAATGGTGGTCTGCCGTTCCTTTCAGGCCATCATCTATATATTTGTAGCTAATCAGAAGGGGTCACAAATGGTGAGGTGCCTCATTACTACTCATTAGTCAAGTCATTCTGCGACCCCCAGCAACTGAACATTGTGTGGTGACACCTATTTTAGATAGGTGACATCACAAAATTACAGACCGGTCGCAAGTAGTTCGTGCACAATTAGCACCCACTATTTGCAAACTATCTGTCAGTACATCGGTTCATATACGTTTATTATATTAATAGGGTAATAGCTTTCTTTAATATATGTTACCATTTGGAAAACTGAGTTAAATCATGTGTATTCAATGAGATTTATTATCACTCTTATGAAAGTGCTGAGCGAAAGAGAGGCCAAACATACTGAATAAGAAATCAGCATGCATGTGGTGTAAACACCCCTGATAGTTCTAGAGCTACATATCAAATATTAGTTATTCTATTCAATGCATTACTCCTAATGGCTCCACTTACCTCCACAAGTGAACTTAAAAGTGTTTATACCATGCTCACTATGTCACCCATGTCCATCCTCCTTTCCTACATTGCCAGAGCTTTGTTCCTACCCAACACACTCTAATAGGATAGGTATATGGTATGCGCAGTTCATTAGAATTGCTACTTTCCTTCTATTCTTCTGACATCCTGCAGAGGTGGGCTCTCTGTGTCTTGCTCCAGGCAGATTGTGCCTGCTGATAATTATCACATAATATCATGAAAGATACTACAACCTGGTCACCAAATTCTCCTAACTTTCATTTCCCTTCCTTGCCTCACAGTGTACTAATTGATAGTTCTTGTTAGGATTTCACTGGAATCTAGATGATGGATTCCGAAGCTAGACCCACCATTTCCCCTTTGATTGAAATAAGACCTACAGTGAACTCCTGAAACTGAAGTGACTGGGTAGGGAGAAACGTGAGACAGAGAAATAGAGAGAAAATAAGCACTCTGTGATATCTTACCCCTTTATTGGTGTTAATCTATCATGTATATTGAAAAAGGCAGTGATGCACATTGAATGTTTGTATTTGACTATACCTTTAGTTAGCGAAGGTTGTTGATGACTGAAAAGTTTTGATTGAACAACCCTGCTTTAACTCTACAATGTGTTCCTGTGACGGCGTTTGTGGGTGACCTCATTGCACTGGCAGCAAGCAGAACATTAGTGAAGCGATGTGAACACCTCAACATAGAGTAGTGAAGTAATAAGGAAAAAACAACATCCCTGTTGAAGGATAGAAGAAAGCTTCACTCACTGTGAAGTTACAATAAATATAGTTGTACCTTTGTAGGGAGAACATCATTTGCCATATCTGTGCTTTCTGGACCTTTATTATGTGGTGGATTGAAGTAGCTAGGATTCATGATATTTGTTATATACACCGCCAAAACCAACCTCCACGAAGGAATGAAGGCCGTCGCCGAATGGAGCAGGAACAGCCGACTGAAGCTGAACTCAGACAAGACGGAGTTCCTCATCCTCGGATCCACCTCTTCGGCCTGGGACGACTCCTGGTGGCCGACCGCACTGGGAACAGCTCCAACACCCACTGACCATGTGCGCAACCTAGGGATCATCCTGGACTCTACCCTCCATGACTAAGCAGGTCAACGCCATCTCTTCCTCCTGCTTCTACACCCTCTGCATGCTCCGCAAGATCTTCAAGTGGATCCCCACCAAAATGAGAAGAACGGTCACCCAGGCCCTTGTCAGCAGCAGGCTGGACTACGGAAACGCACTCTATGCAGGAGCCTCGGCCAAACTCCTGAAAAGGCTTCAACGCATCCAGAACACCTCTGCACGCCTGATCCTCGACATCCCTCGCCGCAGCCACATCACACCCTACCTGAGAGACCTGGACTGGCTTCCCGTCAGCAAGAGGATAAACTTCAAGCTCCTCACCCATGCACACAAGGCACTCCACAACAACGGACCAGAGTACCTCAACGAACGACTCAGCTTCTACACCCCCACCCACCAGCTATGCTCCGCCGACCTCGCCACAGTCCCCCACATCTGAAGATCAACCTCTGGTGGCAGATCGTTCTCCCACCTCGCCGCAAAGACCTGGAACACCCTCCCCATCCACCTACGGCAGACCCAAGACCTGCTGACCTTCAGAAGACTCCTCAAGACCTGGCTTTTCGAGCAGTAGCAGCATTCCCCTCCCCCCAGCGCCTTGAGACCCTCACGGGTAAGTAGTGCGCTTTACAAATGGAATGATTGATGATTGATTATGTTGTTTTAGACATTATTAAAAGAGAACATTTTCCTAAACCATTCTGTCAGACAATGGTCCATTTATCATTCAGAAACAATGGACCTGTAGAGAGAATGAACAAAACCTCGAAATAGATCATTCAGTTAGCAAGGAGGGTTCTACAGAAATTGCCTCCTCCTTCTATTGACTTGACAGGAGTCTATTTGGAATTATCAACCCCTATGAGGTATTTCATTTTATTTCCAAACCCCACTTTGAGAGGGACAATATTTATGTAGAGAGTCAGTATTGATTTAGAGTTACAACTGGGAGGTTTTACTTCCATCATATAAGGCTAATGGTGAAAAAATGGATATGTTTCTTAAACTGTTTTTTTACATGTCCTATGCTTTTAAATTGTGGTTTATGATTCCAAGCATATGTCGTATGCAGCTGCACTGTTTCTTTCTATAATATAGTTGCATATGTAGCTCATCAAATATTAAACTAGTAGGAAAAGAAAGCACTCTGATGTGGCATATGCTGTTGGGAATTGTATGAATAAAGTAGAAAATAATTTTAAGCCATTTTAATGTTTTTTATCTATTTTATGTACTTGCTGAATGAAACTAAAGTAGATATGTAAAACGTGAGAAAGATACTAATTTGTGATCAAACATCTGTGCGTTTTGGGCATTACGATTGTTTTGTAAAGCTCTTTGGGGTTAATGAAAAATTTCTAACAAGCTTCGATTTTTTTCTTAGCGACTAATTGATATATGCATTTTCTTAATCACTTTCAGCTTTGATGTTAAGACCAGTCTTTTACTTGATCCTTCAGTTGAAGTTCACGATTTAACTATACTGAGGGTTTTTGTTTTATTTATTTTCTCTGCTTGCTTTGCTCAATCCTTTCTTTGAAAAAAGTTGTTTTTGAAAGTTGGACTTGAGAAAAAGAAATGTGGGTAACATTCATTCATTTGATAACTTTATTTCGGTCGGAGACCATAAAAGCACAGAATAAATTACAAGAAAAGTTGCACATTTCATTAAAACAATAAATAGAGTCAAGTTAATACAATGATTAAAAATGAATTAAACTGGTGTTATCAAAAAGGCTAATTTGATAAAAGGACAAAACATTTTAAAGAAAGCTTTTCCTTCTGCGCCAAAAACCATGTAAAAAGCGGGACATAGCAAAGACAATTGGGGGGTGAGTGTCATATATTAAGACCCTGCATGCGTGCATGCAGTGTCTAAACCCTAGGTTCTTGCATAAGGGAATGAGCCACTTTTTCCTTATTGAGTGGTATGCGGGGCAGAAAAACAGAACATGGCATATATCTTCAAGGTTATAATTGCAAGCCGGACATGCTGCATTTTCTGATCTTGCCCATTTGTTGGTGAATGCTCTGAGCGGTAGAGTACCATGCCTTAACTGCAGATAAAGCTTCCTAGCAAGAGATGGATAAATTACATCGAGGAAGACCTCTGCTCTTGTTTCTGATTTTATTAGGAGAAACTCTTTAGTGAGTTTCCCCAAGGAGCTTGAACCATGTAGAGTAACTAATCTCAGCTGCCTTATATGGCCTCTTAAATCAGATTTGGAAGTCCTTTTACAGGCTACCTCCGGAAATTCCCAGAGATCGGTCCTACCGATCTTTGTGCTAAGATCCTTAATATGGGATAACCATGGGATGTTCTTGCTTTTAATTAGTGTCCAAACCTCCATGAATTCCTCTCTATAAGGTGCCAGTTCATGCACCGTCCAGAGCCTTTTCCAATAAAGTAAGGGCCGAAGGATTGCCAAGTCTTCGATAGGTTCTATCCCCAGGTCGAGACGTAGGGGGATGAGCGGTGTACTTACAGGCAAGCTCACAAGACTTCTCATGAAGCCCTGCTCAACCAGGGTTAATTTGGCGATGTTTTTATGACCCCATAATTCGACCCCATACAATGAAGCTGTTCTGGCTTGCAGCCGGTATATTTCAACTGCCGGGGCTGCTGGTTTGTAGACCGAAGCTCGCTGGACCTTACAGAGGCCCCCTACTATTTGAGACAGCCTCAGCCATGATTTTGCGATTTGTGATCCCCAATCAAAGTTCTCGGTCAATGTGATTCCAAGATAAACAAAAGTCCTGACTCTCTCAAGGGGGGAGCCATTTAGGGTAGGATTTGGGAGGGTCTGTTTGGGAGGATTGAAGATCATAAACTTAGTCTTCTCTAAGTTAATCTCCAAGCCTCTGGCAATACAAAATGCCAGGAAACCATCCAAAATGCGCTGGATGCCCGATGATGTTTTAGATATCAGCAGAGTGTCGTCAGCAAACATCAGAGCGGGCACTCTACCAGTAGCCAACCTAGGGGCATCATTGTTAGCTACGTCAGCCAAATGGGTGACAAGGCCATTGATGTAGAGACTGAACAACGTTGGAGCCAAGACACACCCTTGGCGCACGCCCTTCCTAACGGGAAAGCGTGAAGAGAGGTCGCCATGTCTCCCACACCTAACCTGGGCATAATTGCCGTTATGAAATCTGATTAGAATATTCAGCAGGTAGGGGGGGAGGCTCATATCTGCCAGAACTTTCCATAATTTTCCTCTTGGGACAAGATCGAAGGCAGCGCGCAGGTCAACGAAGATGAGGTAGAGGCTGCCACCCTCTACTCTCACTGTTTTCCAGTATAGGACCTGTAACCGGAAGATCTGGTCTATGGTTGAGATCCCAGATCTAAACCCTGCCTGTAATGTAGTCAGAATTTTGTTTTCATCCATCCATCCCTGGATTCTGTCTAAGATAATTCTGCCCATTAATTTCTGGGTGGTGTCAATAAGGCAGATTGGTCTGTAATTAGCCGGCTTTAACGGACAGCCTTTCTTAAATATGGGGACTATCTCCGCGCCCAACCAAGTGTCTGGCAAGACAGCCCCCTTGAGAATAGAGTTGAATAATACCACCAAGTACGGGGCCCAAATGTTTGGTTGGGAGCGGAATAAGTCCGGTGGCATTTTATCTAGACCAGGGGCTTTGTTAGACAGGAGCCTTAATATTGCGGTCTCTACTTCTTTGAGAGTGATAGCCACAGGGAGTTCTGGCATAGGAGTGACCGCACCCACCAAAGAAGGACACAACTGGCGCACATGTAGGGGCGCTGGAATAGGGAGGGGGGACGAGTCTCAATATCACGTGTAGTAGGGTCACTTCCTCTCATCGGGCTGCACTCGAAAGGTGTGTCAGTAGGAAGGAGGTCGTCCGAGTCCCCGTACAGTTCCCCAAAATGGGTTTCCCACACTTGTGGAGCTATGTTTGCAGTGGGGGGCAAAGCTGCCCTACTCTCGTCCGAGTTCACAATGGCCCAGAACGCCTTAGGGTCTCTACATGAGAGGGTTAGTCTTAGCTCCTCCCATCTTTGCTCCTCCCAATCCCTCTTCCCCCTGGTAATAGCCTTCTTATAGTCTAGGCGAAGTTTCTTTATGTTAGCCCTGTCGTTGCCTTTTATTGCCAAAAGCAAATCCTTTTTTGCTTTTCTGCAGGGTTCCTTATACCAGGGGTGAGTCCTGGGCTGTTGTTGTTTGTTTCCCACAGGATTAAATAGGCCCCTCAAGTTGTCAACTAGGTGAATATGAATCTTGATGGGATCACTCAAGTTATCTACACTTACATCCCCCATTGCGGAAAGAGATGGCAATAGGGCCATTTATCCTCCTCCTATTGTTAGAAAGGAGTAATGGGGGCGTTGGGCTATTTGAGTTGGGAGGAGGGTTTGTTAGACCAAAACTGCCCGGTTTCAGGCTTAAAACAAGGGCATTATGGTCACTGTCTTTCCTAGGGTGAATTTCAAACTCTAATAGGTTGTCCCACTGTCTTATTTCCATTAATATATAATCAATATTAGAGTTTTGGCCTGGTCTGTTGAACGTTGGAAGGCCTGGGCGATCGGGTTTCAGTCTCCCATTACAGGCCCTTAAGGACAGTGCAAGGGATAAGGATTTAATTTGAAGGACGAGAGGAGTCCAAGCTCTGACAGGAGAGATTTGTGGTTCACAAACGTGCCAGAACTGGTCTTCTTCGTCCGGTTCGCCCGTATCAGGAGATTCGAGGGGTTCAAATTGGCAGTTGAAGTCACCTCCTACTATTAATTGAGGTGGGGGGTCTAGGGACAGTATAAAATGCTTTAATGCGTCAATGGCACCAGATTCTTGGCCATTCTTAACTGGTCTAGAGTAGACGTTTATTAAAGCAACCGATGGATTGTCTTTTAGGGTTCAGAGAACACATTGAACGTCCAGGGAATTAGTTGGGATCTCGGTTGCCTGAGCGCCCAAATGTGTCCCCACCCATATTGAAAGACCACCCGAAGGTCTCCCTCTACCACTTGAGGTTGCCAAAATGTCAAAAGTGGCGTAGCCGATCCTCGGATTTTCCTCCATGGCCCAGGTTTCTTGCATGAAGCAGATGTCATGAGTACCTATAAAATTACTCCACTCCAAGTTAGATAACTTGTTTTTTATCCCTGCCACGTTCCATGACAATATTTTTATTCCCCCGTCTGGTGCTCTGTTCCTGTCTAATAGGTCGCCAGCTGTAGGATTTGGGCAGACTTCTGGTATTTGAGGGATGATTGCTAATGTGGTGTCCGCAAGGTTAACACCGAACAAAAAATCATCGGGGGGAACAGCCAAATCATTGTGCATAGTTTGTCTTGTTTCCGGTCCTATGCTCAAGGAAGGGGATGCTAAAGCAAATTCTAGGGTACCACTCTCACATCTACCCTTATCTACAGCTATTTGGATGCCCATAGTTTTGTCAGGTTGGAGTACAGGACTCTGGATCACGACTGGTCAATCCACCTCCTCCAACATACTGAATCTATTTTTTTGAGCGAAAAGTGACAGTAGGGGCATATTCTGGGTTTCTTCTGCTGGTCTAGCATACAATTTGTTTTGCCCCCCCGCCCAACTAACACCTCTATTCTGCCCTACTCTGTGCTGGGGTGCTGGATAAAAATATGACAAATGCAATGGGATGATTTGGGTATTAGGCCTAAGGGGTGTCCTACTGCAGATATAATCTACAGCAAGCGGGTGCCTAAAGTTGACAATGACACAGTTTCCTTTGATGGATTTAGGAGTAGGCCCAATCCAATCTAATCTCCGAACACCCAAAATTTCTCCAGACATGTTATAAGGGAGGGGGCTGTTTGAATTGAACCAGTGCATACATTTGTTTTTCAATTCCAGAAAATCCTCGTTCTTCCCTTGAAGTAGGGGAGGAACACCAGCAAGCACAACGACATATGGAAGAGACTCAAGCGGCAAATCTATACAAGGTAATGCGGTGTTAAGGCCCTCAATAGAAGTGTTTCTGTTCTCTTTTGCTTGGTTATCCAAACATTTTTCCCTCACATTGGTAATCTCCCTCTGTACTCTGGAACTTTCTGAGTCTGTGTCCCTAGTCAAAGGAATAGTTGTAACGGGGACAATCATGCCAGCCAATTGAGAGGGAACAGGCAAGGTCTCAGAGGCGGCGGGGGCATTATCATGGGTAGGAGCAGAACAAGAGGGAGGATTTGTGGAAACAGTGGTCGGCTTGGTTTTACCAAAGCCTGCATTGTTAATAGTGGAAACAAGTCTATCCAGTCTAGACAGCAGGGATTTAAAATGAGAGTGGGTAACATCAGCAGTGATTAGTGGATGAATACATGCACTTCTGAGACTTACCCCATGGTTACAGAGTTGAACGGCTCTGCTACTGCAGAGTAGGTATTGGAGCTCACAAATAGAAGAACCAGAATATGGGGTAATTCAAATTCAGTATAGGAAAGGCTTAAAAATATTTGTTGTTAAATGTTATCAGGCTTTCCCTGTGGTTGTGTAAGCCTTGATATCTTTCCGATTTGCAAACAAAAGTGTGCATTGCTGAGGTTTGAACCTCAGTAGTCTGTTTTTTCATTGGGACATTCAGACTTTCTATCTTCTTTAGTTGCACTGCAGATAATGATTTGACACTGAGGGCTTGATTATATGTGACACATAGGTTCACATATCCACTGGCAACTGAAGTTACCTGTACATGCTGGAATTGTAGGTTTTGCAGGAAAAGCATAGATCGTGAGTTTTTAACCCAGACATTTTTGGTGCTTAAAGCAGACAAACTATGTGGTAGAAAAAGTCCCTTTAATTGGAAATACCATGTTACAATGTGTGAATAGCACTGGCTTCTTGTTTTGTTCCCCATTTCTCAGGGACGTATGACAAGGCTTTAATCTGGAAATTCCACTATCTGCTGTATAATTACTTCTGCCTGTGGGACTAACAATGGTGAAGTTCCACTGACTTGTAATCTTGGCCAGAGTGAAGCAAAACAAAATCAAGGCAGATCGAAATTGAAGTATAGCTACATTCTGAGTTGGCAGGGTATGCCTAGACGTGGGTCCCTTGCTCACTTTGCCACTGGATTCAAGATAGCCTGGCTGATGAGGGTTATGAACCCAAAACCGGTTCCAGGATGCTTGCTTCCGGTCCAGAGAAGACATGGCTTGGCAGTTTGGGCTGGACTGTTCCCATGAGGCACAGGGTCAGACTGATTTGCATATGGCCATGTCTGAACAGGAGTGGCGGAGAGTGCTAAAGAATGATGATGGATTAAACCCAGATCAGTTGACTGGGGGTGAGTGCTTGCAATGTTCAGCACTCTGTCCATCATACCCTTTGGTTTTGCTTTGTTCGCCCTAAGTTGGCAGGGTATGCCCAGACGTGGGTTCCTTGCTCACTTTGCCACTGGATTCAAGATAGCCTGGCTGATGAGGGTTATGAACCCGGAACCGGTCCCAGGATGCATGCTTCCGGTCCAGGGAAGACATGGCTTGGAAGTTCGGGCTGGACTGTTCCCATGAGGCACAGGGTCAGATTGATTTGCATATGGCCATGTCTGAACTTGGGTGGTGGAGTGAAATAAGAATGATGATGGATTAAACCCAGATCAGTTGACTGGGGGTGAGTGCTTGCAATGTTCAACACTCCGTCCATCATCCCCTTTGGTTTTGCTTTGTTCGCCCTAAGTTGACAGGGTATGCCCAGACGTGGGTCCCTTGCTCACTTTGCCACTGGATTCAAGATAGCCTGGCTGATGAGGGTTATGAACCCGAAACCGGTCCCAGGATGCTTGCTTCCGGTCCAGGGAAGACATGGCTTGGCAGTTCGGGCTGGACTGTTCCCATGAGGGACAGGGTCAGACTGATTTGCATATGGCCATGTCTGAACTGGGGTGGCATAGTGAGCTAAAGAATGATGATGGATTAAACCCAGATCAGTTGACTGGGAGTGAGTGCTTGCAATGTTCAACACTCCGTCCATCATCCCCTTTGGTTTTGCTACATTCTGAATAGAGCAAAAGGAGGTTAGGCATCAACAAAAAAATGGGCCAGCTGGACTAAGAACCATGTACAATAGGAGCATGAGTGCCAAAAGATCAAGCCGGACACTCACTGCAAGAGTCAAACTCATTATGTGTATTCAAAAATTGAAGAAGAGACCAGAGATAAGTGGCAAGAATTTGATGCTTACTTATTGGTAGAAGAACTCTTTGATTTGTCTTCTCGAAAAATTATATGCAAGTACTATTATGATAAGTTAGAGGATAATGAAATTCCAGATATAGTGGACATAATTTAGAATGAATATCTTTTCCACAAGTCCTTCAAGATTTAAATGTTTATGAATCAATTCTCATACAAGGTGAACATCCATTTCAGGCTGTAGCTCGTATGGAGCCAAAGACTTGGAAGCTGTCACCAAGCAACCTTTAGAATGGCCTTAAAGGAAGAGTTGTCTACTTACCTTTAGATTTTAAACAGAATAATAAAACTGTTGTTATACTCAGAGATGATCATGAACCACTTATCATTCTAGTAAATGATGTGCCCATGAAGAGTAAACAAATCTGGCAAGAGTTAGAGGATGTTAATAAAGTGAAAAAAGCAACATTATACTTGCTACCAAATAATATTTATTATAAAATTGTTGATGTTTTCAAGATGTGACATATGTAGAGTAAAAAAACATTACCCTCAACTGCACAGATTGAAAAAGTGGATCAATTCAGATCAGAAGAGGTTTAAAGACACCACACAATGCATCCTTCTAATTCTAAAGAAGTCATTGGTGATGCTATTGATCTCTTTCGTATGAAGCAAGCAAAAGGATCTCCCATGAGCGGTTTAGAAGCTCTTTTTTTTCCACAACTGTTTCGCACTGGAGGAGGTAGGCACTTTGATGACCACTCTGTACAGATATCAGCAGCTGAACACTGGTCAATAAGATTATACTCAGAGGACCTAAGATTTTGGCAGGGTATTCCATACATATTCCATGGTCTGTTTGAGAGTGAGCTGTCTGGACTTTCATATGTAATATACTGAAGACAGAAGTTAGGGGCTGATTACGATGGCGAAAGACCCGCCACCACCAGCTGTGCAGTTGCGGGCCTGCCACCATCTGACCATGATTTTGCCCCTGCCACATTACGATGGCGGGGGAAATCCTCAGAGAAGCGTGGCAGTCACAAAGACTGCCCTCCACTGTTCCGCAAGGTGGTTCTTTTTTGCCCGCTGTGCGGAACCAAAACATAGGGATTCATTGTGGCCGTGCCTTGCATGCACCGCTATAGGGATTACAATATCCCTTTCCGTCAGTAATTTCGCGGCGGTCATCCCTCCAAGAAAATACAAGCGGAAACGGATTCCGGGGCCCATTGCAGGGATGTGGTTGGGCACTAGGGGCTACCCATTGTACCCCCCTGCATTTCCCTGCTCTTAGCAGCAGGTACCATGGGGTGCCTGCCACGTAGTACAGGGAAAGGCACTACATGCATTTTCACTATTGCGATGGGTGCTGCAGCCAGCAGCACCTGCTGCAATGGTAAACTAGCAAGATGCGACTGCCACAGTGGCGGTCGCATCGTAATTGCACGTGTGAGACTGCAGCAATACAGGCAGGCGGTCCCAATTACCCCATCGATGGCAGGGGGTCTCGGTTCGCCCGCCATTGTAGTCGGCCCCTTAATCTTGAAAAAAATCTCTCTGCAAAGGAATTCATCAACAAATTTAATGGCAAGGACAAAAACTTGGAATTCAACTTGATTAACTTAATGGCATGCCAACGTGACACCAATGAGTTTTGGTATCACTGTCATGGAGAACTGAAATGTATGTAGAGAAATCTAGGTGTACCTGCTTGGTTTCTGACATTCAGTTGTGCTGAGTATGCCTGGGATGACCTGCTTGAACTTTTGAGAGAAGTGAACTCTAACAATAAAGACATCAAAGGGAAGACAGCAAGAGAACTTTGCTCTTTGGATCCAGCTAATGCTTGCAGAAAGTCTAATCACAGGTTTCAAGCAATGTTGTCTTCCATCTGCTAGAAAATGAATCCTCGTCTTGGTGAAGTAACTGATTTATTTTGGTGAAAAGAGTACCAAGCAAGAGGTGCGCCTCATACTCATATGCTGTTATGGATAAAAGATGCATCTAAATTTGGAACACAGTGGTGAGTCTGTCTTGTCCTTCATAGAGCATTATGTGACATGCACCATCCCAAAAGATGTTGGCAAAAGGTGCTTGAGACAACACGTTCTGCACTTTCAAACTTATAGATGTTGGAAGTATGCTGTTGAAAATACAGATGCAAAGGAACATTTGTACCAAGATGACTATTTGGATTTCCACACCCTGTGATTTCTGAAGGAAGAGTGAACAGCTTTTTGCCAGCAGTCAGGCATACACTGACACAGAACCCCCCCCCCCAAAACATACAACCTGAGAAGAACAGAGGCTTCCAAGTATATTAATCACTACAACCCTGTGATTCTCAAGATGTGGAATGCAAATATCAATCTACAATTTGTTGCAGACGACTCCATTGCTATTTCTCGGTACATTACTTCATACATCACAAAATCGGAGAAGACAAAGAAAAAGGAGATGTGGAAGGAGATTTCTGCAGAAAAGACTCTAAGAAATTGTACAGCTTCAGCTTAAAAATGCTTTCCATTAGAGAAATGGGATCCTATGAGTGCCATGACCAGTAGAGCTCATCCAGTTTGTTCTCAAAGTCAAGGGGAATTTTTTGGGTAAGTCTGGGCCTAGCAAGTACATGAAATAGAGTGTTAAAGTATTTCCTAGAAATTCAGTAACTAGCAGAGTTTGACCGAGAAAGTACAGAGATTGTGAAATCAAGTATGTTAGACATGTACTATCCAAGAAGAAGTCCACACCTAGAAGACATGTGCATTTTTGAAGTATTTCAACAATACACATACAAAAGGATGCCAAGTGCTGGGGCCGTATCCACATCCCTCTGTCCAGGGACTTCAAGGACCAGCCACCCTGGAAGCAAGGAGGGGCTTATCACCAGGTGCCTCCTGCTTGCTGGGATCTGTGTGTTACAGCGCCTCCAGATCTCCCACAGGATGCAAACTGCTGGGGACTCATTCACATTCCTGTGCCCAGAGACTTCTAGTACCAACTGCCCTGGAAATAAGGAGGGGCTTGTCTCTAGCTGCCTCCCGCATGCCGTGACGTGCACTTTTTGTCACCTACAGATCTCTCTCGGCACAGGACCCTGCGTGCTGGGGCGGTATTCAAACCCTTTGCCCAGGGACTTCAAGGACCAGCTGCCTTGGAAATAAGGAGGGGCTTGTCACCTGCCACCTCCCACTTGCTGTGAGCTTTATAATGGATGCAGATCTCCAGCGATCTTCAATGGTGGGCCCATCCTACACCCATCAGCTCCAGGCAGAAGCAGGACTGGGCCCCCCTTCTAATACCTCCTACCAAAGGTACTGCCACCTGCACATATGTGCACAAAAACGTGTGGATGTATCATTACCACATGATAGACTTAAGGGGGGGACTCTGGAAGGCACATTTATGTGTTTGTTTAATTTCAAGTCTATAAGGCTACGAGTGCTGGTTGTTTTATCAGGTTTTGTGCAAGCAACAAAACAGTTTTAATAATTGTGTGATCTTTATAGTGGGTAGTTTTTGTTCTGACATTGGAGAAATTATCAGCATTTTCATACTGTACTTTTCCTCTTAACCTCTTTTCCCTCTATTTTGTTAGCAAACATGGACAAAAGAAAGGCAGGGGACAGTATGAGTGTTCCAAGAAAAATGAAGAAAACTAAAAAAGAATTGAGAGTAGCAGGAGGAAATCATGTAATGTATTGTATAGATGACATTTTGGTTGAGTGCAAATAATTGTTAATTCCTGACCCAATGCAGCCTCCTGCTGCCTCCCTAATGAGGCAATCCCCCAGGTCAGTCATTTCAAACCCATAAAGGGTACGAATTCCCAACATATACGTGAATTCTAAAAATCAGACTGAAATAGTACCGCCCAAAGGGGCCCTAAATGAATCTTTTAATCCAGCTACTATTTCCTCATTAATTACGTCCTCATTTGGAGACTTCCTCCCTTCCAGTAACCGGTTTTTACCATTGCTTGAGTTAACGGATGAATCATTACTCTCTTCTCCCTTTTCTTCTACTGATTCAGTAGTTCCTTCCATCCCTTCTAACGCTGATTGTATCTCTTTGATCATGGAGATGAAGACTGAGGTGGGAAACCTTAAAATTGTTAATTGCCAGCTGACAGCTACAATAAAGCATCTACAGTTGATGAAAGATACAAATGTGCCTATCCCTCAGGTCAATGTTCAGCTATTGGCCAGTAGGCCAGAGGCTCAGCAACCTAAACCGAACACTGCCCACTTACGTGCTATGACGAGTGCAGGGCAAAGTGCCTCAGTGAATGCGACTTGCTCTCTGCCTGGACTCAGTTCTGCACCTAAACTAAATGCAAAGAATATAGAATATAGCTAGCAGTAATCTCGATTGGCAATCAAAGAGTTTGTTTGAGCATGTCAATACAAGCTGTGATAGGATTACGAGGTGTGGAGACAAAAGCCCGCTGTTTATTCTGATTGGAGGCACAATTCTTTTAAGAACAGAATTGCAATGATTGCAGTTCTGAAACCTCCTTTTCATGGTAGATATGGGTCTTAGGGCTCTCTCATCAACAAGGTAATATATTGGATTAGGCAAGGTAGGGGTTACCTCTCGGTGATTGCCAAGATATTCTTAGAGCCCGGAGGAGTCCAACATCGAATCCACTGTACAATATGATCGAGCTGACCTTAAAAGATAGGGGGATAGGGGATAATGTGGTTTCCCTTGATGTTAGGTGTAGCCCACCCAACAATTACAGAATTCAGTTTAAATACTGTACGCCCGGTCCCACTTGCTCTCTGGGGCCCAACACAGA
The DNA here is from genome assembly GCF_964204655.1 of Triturus cristatus. NCBI lineage: Eukaryota > Metazoa > Chordata > Amphibia > Caudata > Salamandridae > Triturus > Triturus cristatus. Next base: position 908,148,974 of record NC_140590.1, on the reverse strand, counting down.
GCAAGTATGCTAACACCACCAACAGATTGATTGATCTGAGGCATTCACTAATCCTGCATCCCAACTAATATGTTCAATACAGGGGGACTGTGTCTAATAGTGTTTCAACTCTTCGATCTTGCACCAGACTCTTGTGATCTAAATCATGTAACTTTCTTGAAATGTCTAGTTCTAATGCTCTGAGAGTGGCTGTAAGCACTGTTCCCTTTGTTGAGAATCTTATTGTCCAAGAGGTTATACCTGTTCCTGACAATCTGTTTCCCAGGGCAACCTTCAAATAATGTTTTCTTCATATAAAAAGCCCAATGATGTCTCAGCTACCACCTTTCTTAAATCAAATAATCATGAGGGGGGGGTCTAACAAAGCTAATTTTAACAGCAATTCTAACTAGATGTTTCAAGACTGGGTCTCTTCTTGTACTGTTGCAGTAGACCCTGAAGTTAACATTAGTTCTTGGAATTTGGCAGAGATTTACTCAATACTCATTTTGTTAAAGAATTCTGTTGCTGATTAAACAGTTGCTGATTAAATCATGTGATCTAATGGGGATCCAGATCACTTTCACTATGGGGTTAGTTTTGACTATTTTTAATGTTTACACTAGGTCTGTTTCCTCAGGGAACAATTCACCAGTTTTGACTATGTTAGATGAGCTGTTCAGTACTCATCAGCAGCAGGTCAAATTTTGGTATCAGGAGATTTCAATGGTACTTTTGACCCATGTACTTTAATCAGTAATCTGATCGAGGATAAAGATGAGTTTTGGGGAAGCCTCAACCTAACAAATAAAGCACGCTGCCATAATTCTACTAAGGCAGCCTTTCAGCTCATTTTACTAGTTGTTGGGAGGAGCCTGAGGCCTTGCAATGGCAGGACTCGACCACACCACAACAGGCAGACTACTTTCAAGAGAGGCCTTAGTCTTAGTGTTACTGAATAAATCCTGGTGGACACTAGAATCTGGCAACTGGTGGGTGACAGGATAATTCCTTTTTGGCCTGGTAGCGACCACACCCACCTGATTTTAACAATGGGAGTTACTCCTCTCAAAAGGGGGCCCTCTGCAAACCAATCAACAGCACAAGAACCCCTACTAAAAAAACAATCTTAAAAGACTATCTTCGCCAAAGATCCAGGGGGATAGCAAATTGTATTTAAAGATACACAATTTACTCTTACAATATCTTACCAATAGAGATAAAGACATCTTATCACCTAGCAACTGGGCAGAAACTCATTGAAGGGAGGAAATGTATATGGATCAACCTCGAGTGCAAACAGGCAAAGCACGAGTTGAATATGGGTATTTGAGAGGGTGATCACCTAGATGTGTTATCAGCATAAAATAGATATAAATCTGCCCTCGTTAGAGATAAGTGTGACTGGGCCAATAAGAATTAGCAGGACTTGTTGGCCACTGCCTGGTGTAATGATGATCGCTCCTTCTGGCAGATTATAGCCCATGGGAGCCTGGAAGGTGTTACTACTCTTTGTTATTACATCCAGCGTGAGAAATGGGTTGACCCTTTACCACGCTTTATGACAAGGGAGAAGGAATTCCTCCTGAGGATGTTACCTGGGACCCAGCCAAGCATCCACCTATTGGTAGTGACAATAATGTTGACCCATTTTTCAGTTTGGATGATACTCTCATGGCTATAAACAGATAAAAAAAGCAAAGGCCCCAGGGCCCGACCGGATACCTGGTGATCTGCACATGTCTGAGCCCCTATTATGGGCTTAGATATCCGGAGACTTGAAGAGGGGTGGGTATAATTGCTATTTACAAGAAAGGAGATTCCTCAGTTTCTTCAAACTAGGCCTATTAGCTTAATAGAAAATTTGCAAAAAACTCTTTGCTAGGCAAGTCCTGGAAAAAACTGCTAGCAATAATGGAAGATATTGAGATATTGTCAGGGTAGCAAGCTGGTTTTCACGTTTTCACGTTAAAACCAGCACATGGGACCAGGTCTTTAGGTTTTGATTATGTACCTCGAAATACGTCCTGTTAAAAAACCACAAACTGTATGTAGCCTTTGTCGATATGTGAGCTGCTTTAGATCTTGTGCTCTGAGAATTACTCTGGAAAGTTCTGCTAGGGATGGGAGCCCCTGTAAATCTGGTAAACCTGCTAGCAAGGCTGCAAGAGGTAAACTGCATAGGTTAGGTCGGGAAACAGGGCAATTTAACTGGCAAGTTTCCCATCCAGCGTGGGGTGTACCGAGGATGTGTACTCTCACCCACATTAGTTACCCTGTATGTTAATGAAGTAGTTAATGATCTGAGGGACTGTGCAAATGAGTTTCCAGTTCTGAATGGCAAGAAAACAGCAATCTTGCTGTCTGCAGATGATTTTCTACTTATTTTCAGGACCCCAATGGGCCTTCAGAAACTATTAAATAATGTTTTTGCTTCTTGTGTATCTAGGGGCTTGGAATGAAATGCAGAGAAAACCAGAATTATGATATGTGAAAAGAGTAAGGGCAGAAAAAGAGCAGTGGAAATAGATAACAAACTGTTAGTAAGGGTGGCCACTCTTGATTATCTTCGGGTTAGGTTGACAGACACGCTTGGTTGCGAACCACTAGTTGACAAAAGTTACTTTACCGTACGTCACAAACCCAGCTCCTTAGTACGATTCCATAGACAGACCCAGATTCAGTCTATAACCCAAAATGTGGCAGTATGTGGTACAGAGATGTGCGCCCACGTCGACACACACAAGTTGGAGGTGTGTGAGAATACATAGTCAGATCCCTCGTCTCTGTCTCAGAGACGAGGGATCTGACCATATTGTTAATAATCCACATTTGTAAAGCGTGAACAATCACCCGTAAGGGTCTCTAGGCGCTGGGGGCCATCGGGAAGATTAAGCAAGCCGCAGTCCACCTTCTCAAAAATCCCTCATTGGAATCTTCTAACCAGAGAAACTTTTACCAATTTTGATACTTGCATTCTTCTCGAAAATAGCTGAAAACATGTTAATCTACAACTAATAAAATTCATTGATGAGAAAGAACTCCTCAAGGAGACTCAATCAAGATTTAGGCCCCTATTCAGTACAGAATCTGCCCTCCTACTGGCTTCAGAGACTATGCATATGTGGGCTGACAAAGGTAAGATGGCTGCTCTAGTTAAGTGCAGCGTTTGACACCGTTGCCCATGACCTTCTTTCAGAATGGATGTGGCAACAGGGTATAGGGGACTGAGCCTTTGAATGGTTTGCTGACTTTTTACACAATCGTTCCTTTCAGGTGATCCAGACATCACACACATCTGAAATTATCCCCTTACAGCAGGGAGTACCACAGGGGTCAGCCTTAAGCCCTACCCTGTTTAACCTGTATCTTCAAACCTTGGCGGATGTGATTGAACGCCATGGGGTGAGGATCATATCCTATGCTGATGACACTCAGTTGATCATTACACTGGCGCAAGATGATGGTTGTAGAGCAGCAAAGTTTAAGTCCTGTCTGGTGGATCTTGCAGTGTGGATTGGTTCCAGCTGCCTGAGACTGAATACAAGCCAGACAGATGTGCTAGTGATCTGGAAACAGCCCTCAATATGAAACTTTGACCGGTGTCTGTGTGAACCATGCCCCACTCCAATCCCTAAACTGAAAGTAAAAAATCTGGGCGTCAAGTTTGATGCATTTCTGTCCTTTGCTAATCAGATGGCGGCCACGGTTGGCGCCTGTTTCGGAGTGCTAAAGATGGTACGAAAGATTCTAGGGTTCCTTCCAGAACCTGCTCTAAAGATGGTAATACAGGCTCTGCTTGTATCCTGCTTAGATTACTGCCACATACTTTACTTGGGTTCTCCAAAGGCAGGCTGGGAATGCTTGAAAGTGTACAGAATACAGCGGCCCGGCAGCTACTAAAAATCCCAAAACAGTCCTCCATAAGCTCAAGGACTTGCCCAACTACACTGGCTCCCTATGAAGCACAGTCTCTTTTAAAGCACTCTGTTTTGCGCACAGGATACTTAACCAAAAAGGTTCAAAATAGCTGTACCGTCCAATTCAAGCTTATGTTCCAAACAAACATCTTAGACACCTTAGACACCTATGGGGCCTCATTGACTGCAATCCCTAGAATTAACAAAATGAGCTTGAGGGGGGAAGGGTGTTTCTTCAGTTTTCTTGCTGACAAACTCTGGAACTCCATGCCACTGTACCTCATAACGAAGGCATCTGAAGCGAGGTTTCTGGAAAAATCTAAAGACCTGGTTATTCAAGCAAAGAACTTAGGACCCTCCAGATTAATTAAACCTGGTATGACTGACCAATAGTGCTGTAACTCGCAGCGCGGAACACTCCTTTGGGAGTAACCTGGCGCTTTACAAAACATCGAACATAACATACAAAAACAGCACATGCACATAGAATTGTTAAGCAAGAAAATGCCTACGTTCGAAAGTGGCATTTTCAAATATGCAATTTAAAAACCACTTCCCTAAAAATATGTGTTATTAAATTCTGAGTTCAGAGAGCCTAAACTACATTTCTCTATTTGGTTTCCATAAAAAAGTTATACTCTCATGTTAGCCTTTCAATAGTGAAACACAATATTGGCAGTATTTCACTACCAGGACATGTAAAACACAGAAGCACATGTCCTACCTTTTACATACACTGCACCCTGCCCATAGGGGTACCTTGCTCTTACCTCAGGGGTGCCTTACATGTATGAAAAAGGAAGGTGGAAGCCTGGTTAGTGGGTGCACTTGCCAGGTTAAAAACTGCATGTGCAAACACTGCAGTGGCAGGTCTCAGTCGCATTTGAAAAGGCTACTTGTGTGGGTGGCACAATCAGTGCTTGCAGGCCCACTGGTAGAATTTGATTTACAGACCCTGGGCACACACAGTGCACTGTACTAGGGACTTACCTTTGCCACATCATGAATAACCAATCACAGTAACACTTTATACAGGGAGCACTTGCTCTTTGACACTGATCAGCAGTGGCAAAGTGCCCAAAGCATTTAAGCCAGCAAAAAAGAAATCCAGCATACCATAAAAAATAAAGAAGGTAGAGGCTAAAAGTCTGGGGAAACCATGCCAAGGATGCTAAGTCTTACACAGAACATGCTGTCGACAGTGCACCTATGTCAACATTCCTCCCATGAACTGAAGTGACAGTAGGGTGGTGTGGAATTCCTTCGAATTCCACTGAGTCTTTATGCAACTCTGCGGACGTCCGCGTGGTGCAACTCCGCCCACCCCTTGTTATGCCGCATTTTGTTCTTCTGCACTGAACATCGCATTTCCAGAGAAAGTGGATTTGACCAATCTGCCAGAACCTTGCAATAAGAAATTATTGGGTTGTTTTTAGAATTTTAAAGACTGATACATCAAAGCCTATTGTCTTTGCTGTAAGCAGGTTTTTACTTAATGTTTGGTATAAGCAGCAGAAGATTGTGACCTAGATAGTCTATGAGGTTTTTATCTTTTGTTCTAGACGAGTTGTAATCATGCCAAGGGCAACTTGGATGTTTATTATAATGACATTTTTATTATGACTAATTAATTACATCAGGCACAAAGCACTTTACATACAATAGAGAATGTTACTGTTTGTAGTTTTTAAACTGTTTTATGGAGGTTTTTATCTAGGCTGTTCTTACATGGAAATTTAGTAATTATTTTAGACAATCATTGTTATTTATTGATTATGTATACTTTGATGGTTTAGATTAAACCGAATAAAGTTCATGATGATGATGAATGTAATAGAAAATATAGAAGAAGGAAAATATGTCGTACTTGGATGTGACAGTTCTTTGGTGAAACATGCAAAAGGAAATCTAATGAACCACAGAAAGCTTAGTTACCACACTCCAGACAAGAGTTTTTCTATTTGGCACTTCTACAGCTCTTCGAAGCCTTGGTGTGCGGACTCAGAATTACTTGGAGACTATGACTACTATGAAGATACTTTCAACTCTGTGAAGAGACCATCCAGTGTTCAGTCTTCGCAAACTATTTGCAAATGTTAAATGATGAGATTCACAGGAGGAAATGGTTGAGGCTGAGATAGCTAAGGAGAGCTCACAAAGCAGCGAATGTTCTGGACCACTGAGTTAAGGTCCTCTTTGACAACCCATTATTGAAAACGAAGCTGCAATAGCTATGAATGAAGTGAAAACTGCAATGGAACAAGCAAAACAGGAAAATGTTGATTTCAAACTGTTAGTTGGACAATTGAACAATGAGCAGAAAGAAATGTATATGGAGCTAAAACAGAAAATAGTGCATGGATGCCTCGATGAGAAAAAATAATGCAAATGTTCATTTAAGCCAATACTATCATACATCAGTGGTCAACCAGGCACCGGGAAAAGCTTTTCAATTCAAGTTCTCACCACTTACCTACAAAAAGTCTACAGAATCAAATTAATCATGTTTAGTAACAGCATTCACTGGATTGGCTGCACATAGCATTAAAGGAATTACTTTACATCATCTTCAAATGCTACCTGTTGCACATGACAATAAATTACAGCACCAAAAGTCATCTAGTGAAGCTTGCCATTAGCTGTCAAGAGATTTGATGAAACTGAAGCTTTTGATACTTGATGAGGTGAGCATGGTCACAAACTTAATGCTTGCCTTCATGCACTTGAGAATGCAACACATTTTTAAAAACATGACTATGATGTGCTCTTTGGAGGAAAGCATTCTTAGGTGATCTACTGCAACTTACCCCTTTCAAAGGACAGCTTGATTTCAAGACACTTCTACATGATGAAACTCTGAATTCTTTGAGAAGTATTGACAAACTTTAAATACAAGGAACTACTGAGAAATATGTGTCAATCATCCAACGTGGAATATGGAAATATTCTAAAGGACATTAGAGTAGGAGTTCTGACAAAGGAGGGGAAACGTACCTTACAAAGTTGACTTATCAGCATACGTTTCCCTTCTAAGAACAAACTAGTGGAGCTAATGTTCAATTTCATTAAAGGAGGTAAATCCATGGTCTGCATAATGCCAACACGTCAAGAGTGCACTTATTTTAGTGAACAATTACTAAAACTAGAGAAAGAAGACATTTTGGAAGTTACAGCTATTGACAAAATAGAACGTCAGGGAGTAACAGTACTGCTAAGTGGAAAGCTGCAAGAAACATTGAAGTAATTTGAGAAATCTGTATCCAAGACTGCAGGATTAGAAAAGTGTTTACGTGTCTGCAAAAACTGTAGAGGAATTTTGCGTAGAAAAGTAAGTGTTGAGAAAGGATTAGGAAATGGTTCTATGGGTAAAGATACTGATTTACTTAATTTTCCGAATAGGGATGAGGTTAAAAACGCAGCATAAAATGTGATCCGATTGATGCCATGTGAGGATGGTTATCCTACCTGGATTCTTATTTTTCCTTGAGACCCTTGCCTTTATTAGCACCTGTTACAATCTTCAAAGAGGTAGACTTAATATGGTCTAGTTTCATTTGGCAATTCAAGAAACCCTGAAGGGCTATCTATCAATTGCAGCAAGCTCCACATTCAGGGGGTGGTCACTGCCTTGCAAAATATTATATTACAGCTGAAGCTTTTCTATCAGGCTTTCACAGGTGGTGAGACTCTCTGGACCTCCATGACCTCTATATTGATATAAGCCCTGCATGTGGATTCTTTGAGCCTTCATACTTTAAAAAATAAAACCACAGATGTAAGCCACTCCTAGGCTATTCACAGATATGGAAAGCCAATGTGCTCAAACTACAAGTACCAATATATGTATTAACCCATCCTTACAAGTTTCCTCCACCATTCACTTGCATTATATTGATCGAACACACATTTGCAAAACCTGGGTTAGCTATTTGTCTACTTTCACATCCTTTTCTAATATTTCTCCTTTTGATATTTTTAAATCAGGACTCTTTAAGAAGTTGCAATTTTGGGATTTTGTAATGAAGACCCCAACCACTTATTTAGAACTAAAAAAATAGAGTATATAGAATTCATGGTTCCACAAAACGTAAAGGAAGATTAGGTCAAGGCTATCAGTTAATGCTGAAGAAACAACCCGATAACCTGCCAGTCTCTTCACACTGAAGCAAATTCTACACATATATTTTTCCTTTGCAATGTAATACAGACTTATTGGAAGCAAATCAAAGAATTAACGGACATATGTTCAAAATATAGGAATAGTGAATTCCTAATTGCAATTCTTACTGAATCGCAATTTATTATGTACAAAACATATGTCCGAAATAATGATACCCAGTGGGTCACAAATCGGCCTACCTCATGAATGTTAATGAGTTAGGTCACATTAGGAATTGCAGCCATGACAGCGATGGTGGCCTGCTAGGGTCAGTAGACCACCATGTCTGTGATTGCTTTTTAGTAAAAGCAATCTTTCTTTTTTTAAAGGCAGCCCATTTTTCTTGAAGGAAAACTTAATGTGTTTAAAAAATAAATAAAATAAAACGTTTAAGTTTCTTTTATTAAGAGTAGGCAGTGGTATGTGGGACCACTGCTTGCTCTTAATAATATTTGTTTCAACATTCATATAGGGGAATGGGCCCCTTAGGAACCCTTTCCCATTTGTGAATGGTTACCACCTTCTTTGAGGTCTTGTTAAAATATTAATGTTTTATGACTGTAATGTGGTCGCAAAACATTCACGCATACCACTGCTTCAAGTAATTGAGTTACTGGTTGAGGTGGGTGAAACCCTTCTCAAGCAGACAACACAATTCTTCTCAGGGTGAGTCACAAGCAAACCCTAAATTAACCTATGCTCAACCCTCAAGTATCATGGCACAGAGTAGTCAGGCTTAACTCAGAGGCAATGTGTAAAGTATTTGTGTAACAGTTCAAACAGTAACACAGAGAAAATACATCACAAAAAAGGATCACACAACAGGTTTCGAAAAATAGAGTGGCAACATGAATAAACAAAACCAAATAGATGAAAATCCAATCAATAGAACCAGAGATAGTTTGATTTAAAGATTTTGGTAAAAATAGCACTATAGCGTGTAAAGCTCCAACTGTGGATAGCTGGTTACGCCTGACCAAGGCAAATTCATAAGTTAAAGTGATGGAGAGCCAGCCGGCTACAAGGACCCAGTTAGGCCGGCTGAGCAAAGTACCCTAAATCCTGGTTTGCGGAGCATTGCGAGGATCAGCCTCGAAGACGTGTCACGCAGCTGAAGTAATGCGTTGATTCAAAGATGCAGTGAGGCTGTGGTACGAGGTCCGGCAGCAAAATTGAGGATCCAGTTGACAAGTGCTTGCAATGCTAAGTCTGACATCAAAGATTCATCGCGCAGTTGGGGCGATGTGTCAGTTCTGAGGAGCTGCAAAGCTGCTATGCAGAGTCTGGCATTGTCATTAGGGCTGCCATCAAGGAGGGATTCGAGGGCCTGTGCCGAGGATGCGTCACACAGTAGAGGAGATGCAGCAAATGGTTGCAATGTCTTTGCAGGTCTTTGCAGCGGTTCCGATCCATGCAGCAGCATTGATGCATTGGTTGTGCTCGGGGTTGCAGAGCAGAGGAGATGTGTCAGTTCTGCTGTATCCACAGAGGATAGCAGAGGTGCTTAATTCCACTTCCAAGGGCCCAGGACAGGAGTGGCATCACTTGGAAGGGTAGAGTGAGAAATGGCAGAATCCAGGTGCAAGGTTGTTGGAAGCAGGCTGTGTTCCTGAGACTTCACAGGCCAACCACCTAACCCTTGGGACTTTGGGTTCAAGAGATGCAGGTCCAGTCTTTCCAGGCAAGATGGCAGCAGGTCAGCAGAGCAAGGCAGCATAGAATTTTTCATTACAATTCCAAAGACCAAACATGAATTGGTTATCTGTTCCCATTTGGAAATTACAGATAATTAAGTGCAATAAGGTACCTCCAATGATAACCTATAGAAGAGTTGGCCTTGCAGTAGTGAAAAATGAATTTGTGAGTGTTTCTCTAAGAGGACATGTAAACCTGAAATGTTCATATTCCACTTTTTAAATACACTGCACCCTCCACTCTGGGCTGTCCAGGGCCTACCCTAGATGTTACTCATATGAATTATTAAAAAGGGGGTTTGGACCTGGCAAAATCCAAATGTCAGTTTAAAACTTTACCCACATACTGTATTGGCAGACCTAAGATATGTTTAAAGGGCTAAATAATGTATGGCACAATCCGTGCTACAGGCCCACTAGTAGCATTTAATTTACAGGCATCTAGTGCCACTTTACTATTGACTTGCAAGTAAATTATATATGTCAATTCGAAAAAGGCCAATGTTCCCAAGTCTTAAGGCGGGAACACATGCACTTGTGCAGAGTCCTACAGCCAGAAAAAACAGGATCAGCCAAAAATGGACGTGCTACCGAATCACAATTTGTGCTTTGTACACATGAAAAAGCATTTTTGTGGTCTGAAACAGCCCAATTCTGTGAATCCGGCCATTTACGACCACAAAAATGCTTTTGTACATGTGGCCCTAGATAACCATTTGGACATTAGCATCTTCCCCTCATCAAAGCTGATAGTTTTAGGCACAACTGAAGATGTCCCTCAAACATAAAATTGTAGCTTGATTAAAGATTGCCTAGCTATGGTTGGATCAAAATCTACCAAAAAGTTAGAATTAATGTATAGACTTATGCAGACTAGAAATGGTAGACATACAAAAATGCAATCTCGTACTCTATATTGTCTTATGTACAGACACAATATAAAATTTATGTTCCTTATGTGACTGGGAAGTAACTTTTACATGTCTTCTTTTCAATTGGATATTTTGCTATTAGCCCATGGTGTCTATTAAGATATATTTTTTAAACTTGCGCAAACATACTAACATTCTATTAATTGTAATGCATTTATGGTTTTATACATCTTTTACAAATTAAAATAAAAACACAAGAGATGTGAAAACCTAATGTTTTGAAATTTAAATCACGTGGATATTTTTTAGAAATGAATCAAAAATACTACAGACTAATGAGTATTTCTATTTCCTCAAATTTACATTATTGTCCCTCACTAATACTCTACAAGCGCCATCTTTACTTTCAAAATACGACTCAAAGTAAACAGTATTATATTTTACAAAGCTTTCAATGGGAAGCATTCAAAAGGCCATTCATGTACTATATCCAGTCTGTTAAATACAACTGACCAAATGGAAGATTCACTAGGACAGTCCAAGTGCTTGCAGTCTAACGTACCTGTGGATAAACTGCACACTCTTTATCTAACTTACGTAATTTAGCATTATTATCTGCACCAATTGTTAGAAATAGGTTTCCTAGTTGGCTGAGGTAGGCACCCAGGCTAGGCAGGAACCACCACTCTAGTCAGGGTAAGATGGATTCTCAATAAAGGGTTCTCATGAGGCACAGGGGCAAGACTGATTTGCATATGGCTGCGTCTGTACTGGGGTGGCATAGTGAGCAAAAGAACAATGGATTTGAGCCAGATCTATTGACTGGGGGTGAATGTTTGATTTGCTCTGCAGTCAATCCATGTATCTTTTGCTTTCTCACCCTAAGTTCTCCGGTTATGTCTAGATGTGGGTCCCAGGCTCACTCTGCCACTGGATTCAAGCTAGCCCGGCTGATGAAGGGTGATGCCTCAAAACCGGTCCCAGGAAGCTTGTTTCTGGGCCAAGGATGACCTGGCTTGGCAGTCCGGTCTGGACTGTTCCCATGAGACAAAGGGTCAAGACTGATTTCCATATGGCTGGATCTAAACTGGGGCAGCATGGTGAGCAAAAGAACAATGGATTTAACCCAGATATATTGACTGTGGGAGAATGTTTGATTTGCTCTGCATTCCGTCCATCATCTGGGTGTGTTTCACTTTCTAAAAGTGGCTTTTCTAAAATTGTAATGCTAAATCCAACTTCACATGTATGGAGGATTTATCATTATCATTCCAAACATATGAAACATGAAAACACAATTTTTTTATGAACAGGAATTACAGCTTAAACATGTATTAAGGAATTCCCAATGCTGGCCTATGAGAGGGGTAGGTCTCACAGTAGTGAAATTCAAAATACGCTCTTTGTCACTACCAGGACATGCAAAACATAAAAGTACATGTGCTACCTTTTACTTAGGGCCTATCTTAAGGGGGACTTAATTGTAATAAAATAGGAATTTAAGGCTTGGCAAGTAGTTTTAAATGCCAAGTTGAAGTGGCAGGAAACTGCCCACACAGACACTGTAGTGACAGGCCTGAGACCCGTTTGAAAGGCTCATCTGTGGGTGGCACAATTAGTGCTACAGGACCACTAGTAGCATTTGAAGTACAGCCCCTGGGTATATGGGATACTACTTTCAAAGGACTTACCAGTAACTTTAATATGGCAATCAGGTATACACCAATGTCAACATGTTGTCAGGAGAAGCACATGCACTTTAGCACTTGTTAGCAGTGGGAAAGTGTTAAGAGTCCAAAGGCCAACAAAACGAATCAGCAAAAAATGAAAAGCAAAATGCTGAATATCTGGGGAAAGACCACCCTAAGGATGACAGGTCTAACTCCAATGTAATATAAATATTTAGCAAAATGTAGACTGAAGCCTAATGTTGTTTAACACATCTATGAACAAATGAAAGGCCATTAAATAGAATTAATTGTAGACAAAGGGTTTCATTAGAATTTACAAGTATTACTCATAAAATTTCTTCATCCTGATATGTGTGTGGAAGGAAGACATGATCACTTAAATAGGATGTAGTAGTTTTTTTAATTTTCATTAATAGACAAGGGTTACGATGAATTTAAAGCATGGCTTCAATATTAATAGTGTAGCCCTTACTGTTAGAGGCACTTTCATTAGAGCTAGTAAGGCACAGAATACAGGAAAGCCTAAAGCCAGCTCTTTATCACACCATGCAGACTATTCTGTTGTATCTTGAAGGAAAGTAACTTCTGCAGAGCACAAAAGTTGCAGATTCAAAGTTGGCTGAATATATAGAATCATAAGACTTCTACAATGCTGTTGGCTGAATAGCCATCATTTGATTGGTAGTGCAGCAACCGTTTGAAACGTCCTGGAAGATAAAGCAGAAGGTGGCACAATCTAACCCATAAATTGGGGTTAGGTCCAACTAACTTTATTAAAAATGGCATATAGTTTGAGACAAATTATAAATGCCAATTTCCCCTTATCCTTTCTTCTTAGAACCCTACTAGAATACAATGCTTTCTTTAGCTAGTATTTAGAAATATGTATAGATCAATGTTTACTATTTTAACAAGAAAATAATAATACTTCAAGAATTGGAAACTAAATTGGTTTGGGCTTATAGTTACAGAAAGATCTTTGGAAAAGTGGATGCTGGCTGAAGAGAGCCTACAACGCAAAAGAGTGTAGAAATCAACAAATATAAGATGCTGATATACAACTAAAAAATAACTCAGCTTTTCTCTTGTCAGAATATATTTAAAAGCTAAATTAATGAATAGTTGTCTCAGCCAGCTCATAGAAATACCATAAAATCAAGAACAGATCTGGATAAGGGACAGAATTTTGTTACAAAGTCCGTCAAACAACAGTGCTCAAATGCAGAATGCACTCTATTGGCTTTCTGCCAATGTTTCTCAGCCCATCCAGGTAAAGAAAGCAGAGGGAAAATTCTATCCAGGTTTCTGGTTGACTGCAACTTGTTTTGCCGCTGCTGGTTGTCTCTGACCTTTTCATCTAGGTGTGAGTGGTGTGAAAATTATTTCCAAGGCAAGAAATTCTTTGTTTATATTTATTTTTCTTGATCTTATCCATGGTTAGGAACAGTATAGGTAGTGGGGCCATGGAAGCAGAAAATCCCTTTAGGGAAGTGTCAATAAAGTTGTATTTGGCACTGGGTACAATGTGGTTGTAATTCAATAATTTGCAAATAGAGGAATTTGCTATGCAACGCTTGCTCCCTTCTTGCATGTTGTGTCTGTGGTGTTACTCTAGTGACAGCAACTGGAGCCTTGAACCACACTGTTGGCAATGAAGGGTGTTCACGCGGTCACCCCTCACTGTCTGGTCAAGTTGTAACAAGCCCCAGTGTCATGTGGGGTTATTTAATAGAAAAAAGGGGGACTCCTAGGCATGGCCAGGGATTCTCAAGAAGTTGCCCGCAGGAGCATTGCACTGTGTTGAAACTCACACCTGTCTCTGTGTTGTCATTTGCAAGGCCTCGGTCTATCAGGCCCTGCATAAGGTACGGGGGTCTATGATCAACATAGGCTGTGACACTACAGTCCCCTCACTGTACATGATCTGTATCTTTGGATGTCATGCAACAAGCCTTTGCTTCTACTGTTTATTAGAAACCGTCAAGTTATCGTCCCAATTCAATTGCAGGATCTGCCAAGAAGCTGGTGTCCAAGCAAAGGCCCCCAGTTCATATGCATCTGCAACACTGGTAAATCTGGAATTGTGAAGTGTTGAAACAGATCACTTTACATAATATTTGTGTGCCTACTTCACACAACTGTTTGTTCAATTAGGTTGAGTGTATCAAGTGAAAATTCTTTGTCTTCATTGACTTACCATAAATAGACACTTCTGAAAGAATTTACTCATATGTATATTCACTGAAAAAACCATAGGTTTCACACATGTTATAGTTAGCTGGACATTTTACTGATAAAAAACCAATGAAATTCCCCCGTTATAGTTACTGTAGGCAACTATAACTCACGCGACCGTAATCCTCTGCTGATGCTAATACTGTATTTAGACACTTATTTGCCCATGTCTTCTTCCATTAAATTTTAGCTATACATATATTACAAATATTTTTTTTTCATAAAGACACATTTGTCATCAGCAGAGGATTACGGTCGCGTGAGTTATAGTTGCCTACAGTAACTATAACGGGGGAATTTCATTGGTTTTTTATCAGTAAAATGTCCAGCTAACTATAACATGTGTGAAACCTATGGTTTTTTCAGTGAATTTGCAAGGTTTTTTAAATGCTAATTCCTAACTATAACGTGTGTGAAACCTATGGTTTTTTCAGTGAATTTGTACGGTTTTTTAAATGCTAAGTTACTTTACGCCATTTGTGGCGTGCGCGCCCACTTAACGCAGTTCGTTCCGTGCGCGCACGGTGCGCTTCGCGCACCATGCGCGCACAGTGAGCACGCGGTGCGCTTCGCGCACCGCGTGCCCACGTTACGCTACATGGGCCATGAACGCACGATGCGCTTCGCGCACCGTGCGCACATGGAGGACATATGATGAGCATCGTTGTGACAGGTAAAATATATGTTTTGTTCAACTGTAATAAGCCATGCACAAATGATGCCCTTCGGGCACCATTTGCACACGGGGTGGTGAGAATGTGGATTTTTTTATTTTTTTTATTATTTATTACCGTACGCGTACGGTAAGCGTAATCGGCGAAATTTTCGAAAAAATTAAAATTCCCTTTTTTCACTTGGGGGATCGTTGGGGACTCCCTCGACATGGCTAGGTGCTTGGGAGCTGTCTAAACAGCCCCTTTACATGGTTTTGCACTTTGTTTTTCAACCCCCTGTCAGAGTGCGAGAGAGAAAATGGCGGCCGCCGCTTCCTGATTTCGACCGATTCGAATGTTTACTAAGATCTAACGGCCAATCAGAATCGCGCTCGCGCACGTCACCGTACGCGTACGGTAAGCGCACCGTAAGCGCACCGTAAGCTGGCTCAGATATATATATTGATTTAAAGGCTATTTTCTCAGAATCTACTGAACAGATTTACACCAAACCTACAAAAGGCACTTCCTTGACCTGAGGACTACCTCTCTGCCAAATTTCATTAAATTCTGTTCAGCCGTTCGGGCTGTAGCTCTGTCTAAAGGTCCTATGGAAAAATGCATGGGAAAAACGCGTTTTGGGACCCCCCTTTTATCTCAGCCCCCGCTTGACGAATCCCCCCGAGACTTTCAGGGTAGGAGCGGAGCGTAGCGCCCCACCTATTTTGAAACATTCGCGAGGATTCGTCGACCGGCGCCAAAGTTATTCAAAATAGAATGTTGCGGATTTCCTATGGAAACAGGGTCCTAACTATAACTATCTACTGGCGACCGCCAGTAGATAATATATATATATATATATATATATATATATTATCTACTGGCGGTCGCCAGTAGATAGTTATAGTTAGGATCGAGTTTCCATAGGAAATCTGAAAATTCTATTTTGAATAACTTTGGCGCCGGTTGACGAATCCTCGCGAAATTTTCAAAACTAATGGGGCGCTCCGTTCAGCTCCTACCCTGAAAGTCTCGGGGTGATTCGTCAAGCGGGAGCCGAGAAAAAAGGGGGGTCCCAACACGCGTTTTCCCCATGCATTTTTCCATAGGACCTTTAGTCGAAGGTACAGCCCGAACGGCTGAACAGAATTACTTGAAATTTGGCAGAGAGGTAGTCCTCAGGTCAGGGAAGTGCCTTTTGCAGGTCTGGTGTCAATCTGTTCAGCAGTTCCTGAGAAAATCAAAAGTAAAATCATATACATATGTGGGCGGAGCCTAACCACACATCTCATCCTGAGATCTGATTGGCTGTCAGCACTTCATCCAAGAAGTGTTGGCAGCCATCTTGGGACCAATATACATGATAGCACCTCATTAAAAAGCATTGCAGTTAATAGAAGGTTTTAAGACTTTAGTTACATTATAAATCATTTGTTGATGGTACCATACTCATTTTAGGAATTGTGGTATGTTCTAAGGTGATTTCACCATGTGAAAAAGCCTTCTGCTGGGATATCATGATTGAGAGAAAAATATTTTCTCATGCTTTTCCCACAGAGGTTTGGAAGGTGATCTATAAGCTAAACTGAGAGCTTATTTTCTGTAAATTCACATTATCTTTCTCAGTCATGTGAGAATTAAGTCTGACATTCTCAGTAAAACATGTACATCCAACAAGGGCAGAGACTGTCAGTTGATTCCTTTGTGTTCTACTGCAGCTTCCCAGAGTGTTCCAAAGAACAACTAGAGCGCTAACAGTCCTACTTATGATAAACGTATGGCACACCTGAAGCCATCTTGCTTGGATTAAAGTGGTAACTCTTAAAACATTTAATTTAAAAAGGAACAAAATGAGGGGGTTAATTTTTCCATAAAAAGTATGATTAGTGCTGCAGAAAGAAAAATTAGGGCACATTTTGAGTGACTTCTCAAATCCTCTTCTATTTCATTAAAAAATTCTGACATGCAGACTGAAACATGCACTTTCAATACCAGCAGCAGTTTTCCCTGGTGAGCAGTAGCTTTACTACAGTGATCTAATGAGCAAAAAGAGTGCTAACATTCTGAATTTATGGCAAATGTGTGACACATCTGAATGCCTTCTTGATGGAATCAAAGTAAAAAACTGAAAGTATTTCCTACTGAGGAGACTGCAGTAAATGAGGAAATTAGGAAACTTCATAACAAATAAGTCTCCCAAGATGGCCACCAGAGACAAAAGAGCCCAAATGTAGCCCAAATATCACCCAGATGTAGCCCAAGTATAGCCCAATGACAGAATGTCCCAGAGTGTTCTTAAAAACAACTAGAGTGCTTACTGTCTTCATTATGACAAAAGTATGGCACACCTGAAGCCATCTTGATTGGAATAAACTGGTAACACTTAAAACATTTAATTTAAAAAGGAACAAAATGAGGGGGTTCATTTTGCCATAGAAATTATGATTAATGCTGAAGAAAGAAAATGAGGGCACATTTTGAGTGACTTCTCAAATCCTCTTCTATTTCATTAAAAAATTCTGACATGCAGACTGAAACATGCACTTTTAATACCAGGAGCAGACTTCCATGGTGAACAGTAGTTTTACTACAGTGATCTAATGAGCAACTAGAGTGCTAACATTTAGAATTTATGGCAAATGTGTGACATATCTGAATACCTTCATGATGGAATCAAAGTAAAAAACTGAAAGCATTTCCTACTGAGGAGACTGCAGTACATGAGGAAATTAGGAAACTTCATAACAAATAAATCTCCCAAGATGGCCACCGGAGACAAAAGAGCCCAAATGTAGCCCAAAATCACCCAGATGTAGCCCAAATATAGCCCAATGACAGAAGTGTGCAAAACACTTATTATTTTGTGTTTTTGCAGTGTTACATAGTGCAGACTTGTCAGGTATTGGAGTGCTTTACATGAGCATTGGTTACATCACACAAGAACAAATTCATTTTGGTTGTAGACATGGGGAGACTAAGTGATTTGACCAGAATCACAGAATGTCGAGCTGAAGCAGAAACTCCAACCTGGTTCCCCAGTTGCAAAGTCTGCAGTTCTGGAAGTAACACCACATCCTCTCCCCTAAGTGCAACATTTAATCAAGTGGTCAACTGGATAAAAAAACATAAAGGTAACAAATAATTTAAAAGTGCTTTGTCGCTATTTGAAAACTCAGAAAATATGTCCTTATTTTAGTCTTTTAGAGCACTAACCATAATTTTGATGCCAATAAGACCCTCTCATATATCTAATTTCTAAAGGAAATGCTCTAGGTATTACAGTTTTGATTACATCAAGATGACGTCAGGCGTTCCACACTTTTGTAATAAATATAGAATGTTAGCAATCTAGTTGTTCATTAGGATACTGTTGAGAGGCAGAGGCCAGGGGAACGGACTCTGAAAAGTGAATTCAGGTAGGAGGGTGCAAAGGCAACAATTTAACCACACTGAGCAGGCAGGAAGGGCCGTGGCAGCACAACAGACTATGGAGGGCAGTGGAAAGGGGGGCAGGGGCAACAAACCAACAATACAGGACTTGCAAGAGAGGCTGTGGCAATGTAATAGACCATTGTGGGCAGAAGGAAGAGGCAATGGTAGTACAACCATACATGCCAACAGACCTGATTCAGCCAGGAAACGTCCAATGTTTTTAAGCTCAAATGGGCTTTATTTGATCTGTCTCCTGTCTACAATCTCCTCTTTTTCAATGTAACTCAAAGGGGAAAATCAATACCCCAGTTTTTTTTCAAAATCTCCCTCTTACCAAGTTCAAAATGTTCTCAAGTATGGTACATTGGATCATGGAAGGAAATGGGGTAGGGACATGGACTTGGATAACAGAGGACAGGAGGGACATGGAGAGGTGCACCAAACTGACCCTGCAGGGCAGGCATCAGGGTTTGCAGCAGCACAATACACCACACAGGGCATGCGGGACGGGAGTGCAGCACAACAATCCATAGAAAGCAAGAGGGAGGGGACAGGACCATGCACATGGACAACAGAGAACAGAGGGGCAAGAGGCAATGGTAGGTAGCTGACCATAATGGACAGACAGGAGAGAAAGCTGCAGCATAACAGACCATAAAGGGCAGGAGGGACGGATCAGGGGCATTACAATGGAACAGACAAGCCAGGAGGGAGGGAGTAGGGGTCTGCACATGTAAACAGAGAGCTGGGGGCAAGGGGGCAGGGCAGGAGCAGCAAGATAGCCATGGAGGTCAGGCAGGATGGGCACTGGAAGCAAGACACACCATGAAGAGCAACAGTGAGACTGTGATGGCATACACACAGACCATGGAGGGAAGGTGGGAGGGGTTCAGGGGCAGCTAACTGACCACACAGGGAAGGTGGGAGGGGCCATTGCAGCACAGAAGACCATGCATGGCAAGTGGGAGGGTTAGTGGCAGCACAATGGCTATGATGGGCAAGAAGGAGGGAGCAGGGGCATGCACAAAGGACGATGGAGGATAGAAGGGAGGGTCAGGACCTGTGCACAGACAAGAAAGTTCAGGGGAAGGGGCCTCACAACAGACCGCACGGGGCAGGCAGGAGGAGCAGTTGCAGCACAACAGACCAGGGAGGGCAGAAGGGTGTGGCAGTACAATGGACCATGTAGGACAGGAGGAAGAGGATAGGGGCTTGGCATGTGGACAGGCAGGGTGGAGGTGGCAGGGACAGGATACAGTCATCTGACAATGCTAGGCAGGTGGGAGGGAGTGGCAGCTCAACAGAACACTCAGAGTAGATAGGAGTGGCAGGTCCATGGAATGTGGTGGGCAAAAAGGATGGAGCAGGGGCATGCACAAAGACATCAGAGGGCAGGGGGAAGGAGAATAGGGGCAGCAAGCTAAGCACAGAGTTTAAGCAGGAGGTCAATGATGGGGCATAGAATTGGGCAATGGAGGGCAGGAGGAGTGGACTGGTACATCATACTAAATTGAGGGCAGTGGCAGCACATCAGACCATGCATGGCAGGAGGGAGGAGGCTAGTCCATGGATTCACACAACAGAGGATAGGGAGGAGGGGGATGGGGCAGCAAGCTAACTGTTCAGAGAAGGCGGGTATTAGGAACTTTATTGTTTTTAAAACGTGTGTCTGTGCGAACTACTTAAAATATGAACAAGTATGCAGCATAATCTCACTTTTATTGAGGAAGAAGAGGACGTTTGTGACTGTGACTCCGGGCTCACTTGGCAGAAACACCCCCTGACCCTCCAACCCCTATCGCAAAATGTAATGCCCGTGAAAAGGGTAGGTGAACACAGTGTTATATAGAACATAGTCCTGAGAGCACGATTGAAAATGAAAACTAGATATAGTGTATGGTATAAACTATGCACCAAAAAGTGTGATATAAGATGAACCGGGCGTGAAATATAATATGCAATACATTGTGCGCAATGACAGATTCATTGGAGAGCGCGAGATAGCACAGGCACTAGCGCGTGCTATGCGATATGTGCCTTGGAGTGTAATATGCACAGGGCAGTGTTGTGTAACCTAACTAGTCTCTAAAGTTGTAATATAAAATCTGTGCTGGGGAGTGTAATGTTGCATATGCACTGTGACAAAGATATGGATCCCAGATTATAATATGTATGGCATAGCATTGTGCGCTATAACATAGGCATCGAGGAAGGCACGTTAGATGGGGCAATGTAACCCGTGCGAAGACAAGTGTGGCATGACATATTCACGGGGTGGTGTTACAGTGCACATGGGCTAGAGAGTGTCATAGCATATGCACTAGCTAGTGGAATACAACACAGAGGTGTGTGGCACTCAGCAGGCAATGGTGGGTGTAACACAGCATTGGGCTCTGCCAGGAGCGCGCTGTGACTCTCAAGTGATGTTCGTCCCCTTTCCAGAGAGTAAAATAAAAAGTATTACACATCCGGCAGTGGATGTGTGTTTTATTAACCGTGAGGGGGGTTTCTTGCATAGTTTTGGTCGAATTTTTGTCGAATCCCCTTTGAATGGCTTGGTGTGCATGTGAATTAAATGTGCCCGTCAATAGCTACCCATGTTTGTATAAATAAACGACAAGGGTGTCTACCGGGATTAGGCACGGTAGGGCATCAGACATGTCAGAGCTTCACTAGTGGTGTAAATACATTCCACGTGGATTCATTGTAAGCATAGTCGCCTTTTAATGAATATCACGCAAATCGTCATGGTGATAGGTACGTACGGTTTGTCCAGCATGTCCTAGGTGTGTCTATAAATATATATTTTTTTAAAATAATAAAAAACAGTGGCCGGCCCTGGGGATTGGGGTCAAAAAAATATAATTAGGAGACAGGCCCTGGGGGATGGGGTCATCAGGGCCAATAAATTAGAATAAGAAGGGGAACCACACAGACCCCCTTCTTAAAAAATTAAATTAAATAAAAGACTGGCATCGTGCCGGAGGCCACGTCCCCTCCTTGCAGCACTCTGCAAACGCGCCCCCTGGCGAGTTGTAAGTTGGGGAATTAATTCCTCTTCAATACTGAGGGTCCCTGAGGGCCAACTAGCCCAACAGGCATCTCCAGTATGCGCCAGGGAGATGCGCTGCAGACAGGTGTTCTGAGGCCAAGCCCCTTTTTACACCTCTCTGCAACGCAGCTCTGTGGCGCTTACTGGAGGTACCTAGTGGTCTAGTTTGACCCTAGGGACCCTTAGGATTCAAGGGGACTTAATCTCTCAACTTAGAACAGCCACAGGGCGCGTTTACACAGTGGTGAAGGGAGGGGACGGGGCCTGAGGTGACGTGTGCAAACACGCACTATGGCACGTTTTAAATTGGGGATATAATTTTCCTTCAATACTGAGGGCCCCTGGGGGCTAACTAGCCCACCAAGTGCTTCCAGTAAGCGCCACTGAGCTGCATTGCAGAGAGGTGGTCCAGGCCGTGCCACTTTTTACACCTCTCTGCAACGCAGCTCTGTGGCACTTACTGGAGGTACCTAGTGGGCTAGTTGGACCCTAGGGACCCTCAGGATTCAAATGAACTTAATCTCCCAACTAAAAACGGACACAGGGCGTGTTTACACAGTGGTGAAGGGAGGGGACAGGGCCTGAGTTAACGTGTGCAAAAACGCCCTGTGGCCTGTTTTAAAAGGTAGTTTTAATCCCCCTGCCCTATTATCTACTAGGGGCTTACAGAGGAGGTCATGCTAATCACAGGGGGACCCCAACGCATAATGTTCCCTAGTGTATGTAGGTGTTTTCACTGTATTCTAAGTGTCTTTTAACATAGCACTGGCTCTAGGACTGGTTAGTCAGACTCAGTTACCATCAGTATCCGTCAGAAAAAGTTGAGGGTACAGGATGATTTTGCAACAAGGCTTCTTTCTGCTCTTCTTTTTGTTCTTTCTGCACGTTATCCTTCTTCCTGCACTTTTCTTCGTCTTTGAGGAATTCTGTTGCTTCTTTCTGCACTTCTTTTTTTTCTTTCTGTGCATTTTTTCTTCTTTCTTCACATGTCCTATCTCTGTAGGCATAGTTAGAAATTAGCATTTAAAAAACCTTTGAAATTCACAGAAAAAAACATAGGTTTCAGGCACGTTATAGTTAGGAATTAGCATTTAAAAAACCTCAGAAATTCACTGAAAAAACCATAGGTTTCAGGGGTGTTATAGTTAGCTGGACTTTTCACTTGTACAAAACCATTGAAATTCCCCCGTTATAGTTAGTTCAGCTAACTATAACTCGCGCGCCCGCAATGCACTGCTGATGACGTCACATATTACATTACTCATGACATGGTCAGTGACATTACTCATGACATCACTGATGACATCTCAAATGACATCACTGATGACATCACTGATGACATCATCCTTGTGATAGAGTGGCAGACCTCCTCTCACCCTAATATAACCTTTGATACACGCATTCAAAAATAGAGACTAAACTTTTAAAAACAATGGACATACCAATACCAGTTACAACAACCTCGTCAGTAATTCTAAGATCCACATACACATCCACTCATTCACCAACAGTCCTATACAGTCACTCATACATGTACTCACTCATCATATGTACTCATACACCTATACATCCTGTTACACAATGCCACTCATCCATAGAGTTACTCACACACATAGTCACTCATGCTAATAAAGAATCAAACATACATTTACTTGCATATACAGTTATACACACACCACCACACTTACCTCTACGGAAACTTACACATACTTAGTCTTTTAAACAATCACTTATAGAAACACATACTTATTCATACAGGAACTCTTTCAATCTCTCACTCTCACATATACTCACTTATATACACCAATAGTCACATATACTACTTTAAAACATATGTAGTTACTCATAAAGACACTATTGAGAACGTCATTCACTCACTAACACACCCATACACACATTCATCCACCCATACAGTCCTGTACACATGCTGTCTTCAACACATACAAACAGTGAGCCACTCATTCATGCACCTATGCACTACGTAATACCCCCCACCGAACCATGCAGACACTCAGACTGATACTCAAAAAACCAACTAATAACCTATATAGACACCCATGTAGCAACTCACCAACCCATGCAGCCACTTATACACAAAGTGAGAGACTGATACAGATATTTACATATTTAAACATTACTCACTAAGCCATGTATTCACTATGATACACTTAATCAGTCAGTTACACAATCAATTTTTTAAAAACAAATCATCCATTTAGACACTTATATACCCATTTATTCTTCCATCGACCTTGAGATATACATATATAAAACATATTTAATTTTCAGAAAAACACACATTCACTGGATGATGTCATCAGTGATGTCATTTGAGATGTCATCAGTGATGTCATGAGTGATGTCACTGACCATGTCATGAGTGATGTAATATGTGACGTCATCAGCAGTGCATTGTGGGCGCGCGAGTTATAGTTAGCTGAACTAACTATAACGGGGGAATTTCAATGGTTTTGTACAAGTGAAAAGTCCAGCTAACTATAACACCCCTGAAACCTATGGTTTTTTCAGTGAATTTATATATATATATATATATATATATATATATATATATATTCAGTGAAAAAACCATAGGTTTCACACATGTTATAGTTAGCTGGACATTTCACTCGTAAAAAACCAATGAAATTTCCCCGTTATAGTTAGTGCAGGCAACTATAACTCACGTGACCGCAATCCTCTGCTGATGACATATGTGTCTTTATGAAAAAAATATATTTGTAATATATGTATAGCTAAAATTTAATGGAAGAAGACATGGGCAAATAAGTGTCTAAATACAGTATTAGCATCAGCAGAAGATTGCGGTCACGTGAGTTATAGTTGCCTGCACTAACTATAAAGGGGGAATTTCATTGGTTTTTTACGAGTGAAATGTCCAGCTAACTATAACATGTGTGAAACCTATGGTTTTTTCACTGAATTTGCAAGGTTTTTTAAATGCTAATTCCTAACTATAACGTGTGTGAAACCTATGGTTTTTTCAGTGAATTTGTACGTTTTTTTAAATGCTAAGTTACTTTACGCCATTCGTGGCGCGCGCGCCCACTTAACGCAGTTCGTTCCGTGCGCGCACAGTGAGCACGCGGTGCGCTTTGCGCACCGCGCGCCCACTTTACGCAGTTAGTGCCGTGCACGCACGGTGGGCACGCGGTGCGCTACGCGCACCGCGTGCCCACGTTACGCTAGATGGGCCATGTACGCACGATGCGCTTCGCGCACCGTGCGCACATGGAGGACATATGATGCGCTTCGTTGTGAAAGGTAATATTTAATTTTTTTAACAGCTGTTATAAGCCATGCTCAAATGGTGCCCTTCGGGCACAATTTGCACATGGGGTGGGGAGAGTATAAATATATATTTTTTTTTATTAATTTTTAACGTACGCGTACGGTAAGCGTAATCGGCGAAATTATCGAAAAATTTAAAATTCCGTTTTTGACCTTGGGGGATCTTTGAGGACTCCCTCAACATGGCTAGGTGCTTAGGATCTGTCGAAACAGCCCCTTTACATGTTTTTGGACTTTGTTTTTTAACCCCCTCTCAGAGTGCGAGAGAGAAAATGGCGGCCGCTACTTCCTGGTTTCGACCGATTCGAATGTTTACTAAGATCTAACAGCCAATCAGAATCGCGCTCGCGCACGTCACCGTACACGTACGGTAAGCGCACCGTAAGCGCACCGTAAGCTGGCTCAGATATATATATTGATTTAAAGGCTATTTTCTCAGAATCTACTGAACAGATTTACACCAAACCTACAAAAGGCACTTCCTTGACCTGTAGACTACCTCTCTGCCAAATTTCAAGGAACTCTGTTCAGCCGTTCGGGCTGTAGCTGTGTCTAAAGGTCCTATGGAAAAATGCATGGGAAAAACGCGTTTTGGGACCCCCTTTATCTCAGCCCCCGCTTGACGAATCCCCCTGAGACTTTCAGGGTAGGAGCGGAGCGTAGCGCCCCATTAGTTTTGAAAATTTTGCGAGGATTCGTCGACCGGCGCCAAAGTTATTCAAAATAGAATGTTGCGGTTTTCCTATGGAAACAGGGTCCTAACTATAACTACCTACTGGCGACCGCCAGTAGGTAATATATAATATATATAAAGAAACTATAGTGTGTAGAATTGTGTGTGAGCAAATCAACATTAATGGTCAGGAAGTTGGTGTTCCAGAGGGGGGATGCCTTTAACAATATTTTGGGTTTGAGGTTATTTTCCAAAGTTTGTCAAGGCCCATTGAAAAATTGGATGCAGTTAGACATTTTCTCCCACATAAAGTAAAAGTAAAATAGGATTTAGGAGGGAATAGGGGGAGGGGCCGCTTGTGAAGTTCGTGAAAACTGTAGAGAGAGGGGTTGCTTCAGAGGAATAACGGTTTTAATGGAGAAAAAAACAAAACATGTTTGCAAGGGAAAGCTCATTAGGTCTCGCCTAGTGCAGCATGCATGCGCTGCCCTTGGAGAGGGCCTCTTGTAATTACTGCAGACATTCACAAAGCTTTGTGAAAGCTTGTGTGTCTGCTTGTCAAATTCTATTGGCCTTTGCGTGTGGCTTTCAAAAATTTAAAGCCTGCAATTGGCCAAAGGCGGGTGCATGTCCCGCCTTCTCTCTAAACATTAACTCCCCTGGCCTAGGGAGCTCGGGAGCGAGCAGCAGCGCGGCCGGGTGCTAGCTGCATTCCTGACATTCCTTGTCCAATTAGCGCGGTCACTTTAACTTTCACGGCCGCGTTGTTTTTTTTGCTGTTCTTCAGGTATTTTCGGTTTCAACGTTTTGAGCCTAAACGTGTGTCATGTGATGAGGCGATATCTAGTTATGAAGTGCGAGGCTTCAGAATCCCGCGTGCACGCTGGATAGGTGTCGCAGTTCTTGTGGTCATTCCAAAGCTGCCCCCACATGCGATCATGCAGTTATGACTGTGCGTGGTGGAATGCCAATATTTACTGGCGCGCTTCCGACAGTTTATTTAGTCAAAGCCTCTGTTTACCTGGAAGAACAGAACTTTCTTCATTTGAGGTATATAAACACTCTAACATAGAGCTTTGCTTTGCTTTGGAAGCATGAACTGGGGTCCCACGTTGCAGAAATTAAACTCTGAAATACGTAGAATTACTGTGATATACACTTTGACAGGAAGGTGCTAATCTTCACGTAAGCGTCTCTAAGGCACATGCCTTTCCAGAAGATATCTGCTCAGGGGATGCTTTCAAGGGTTCTTTAACTCCAGGAACAGTGCAACACTTTTCCAGTTCTTGAGGCAAAATAGCATTTTGCTTGCAGGGATGGTCCTCAAACACTGGTAAAAAGGCAACTTGTTTTCCTCTTTTCTCTCTCTTGCTGTGGGCCAAAGTAGGATGAGGGAAAATAACAAATTAACACTGGCTAGGATTAGGAAAGAGAATATTACAAAAGGGTGACCTTCCAAAATGCAGATAAAACACACAACACACAAACCCCTGACTTTCACACAAAAATTCACAAACACTTTGTAGGTAGTAGGCAGAAGTAGATGGACTTCGAGGGCGGGAGAGGGAAGGGAATCCCCTGATATTTAATAGGGTGAAGTGGGCAGACTTACTCCACAAGAAAAATGCACGGTTTAACTGTCATTTATTTCCAAGAGTAATCCTGGAATTCTTTGTGAGGTGCACAAAAATTGTAAACTTACTTGTATCATAAATATACGAGAAGAGACTTCTCTCTTCTAGTCTGGGTTTTGTCAGTGTGGTAAGATGTCTCTCTTTCTACTGTGTTTTCTACCGCTCTTTCCCTCCCTGCCTCAGGCTTTGTTCATTTAATTGAATTAAGGATTTCTGGTATTACAAAAGCGCTTCAGATGTCAAAGCCTTTCCAATAATAAACAGTCAATTCATTTCACTTCCAAAACAATACAAATAATTTCAAATCAGATGACTACACGTCACTAGTACCCAGGGCGATCGTTCTTGTTTAGTTACAATATTATATGCATTCTGGGAGTTTGAGTTCTGGTTCACTTCACTTGATCTAATTGAAGTAATACCTCTGAAAAAAATATTTTACATTGAAAGTCCAGTACAGGAAATCGGTCACTGCTGGCACAGAGTCATTTGGTGCCTCTATTCACAACAAATCTAAATTAAGCAGGTTAAATCAGAGATACCTCAATTAATAAATGCCGATGTATTAAATCGCCAAATTAGCATGATTGATAGAGATGCAGAATTACGTTTATGCCGTTGTTTTTCCAGCCTGTCCTTGCACACATGTGCCCTGACCCACTCCCCGAATGTGTTCATAAGTTGTAGCAGGTTCGCCTCTCAGGCCCAGGCCTTGTGTCTTCCCGGAAACCCCAGCGATGAAGTGAAATATATCTCTGGTGGATGACTTGTGAGAGGCCACCAATGCGGGGGGAGTTCCCAGCAGGCTGCAGCCCACCCTACTAAGGAAGGCTTCAGGCTTGTGATTGATGTCTTGTGGTAGCCTAGAAAGTCATTCATTTTTATATGAGATTAATTGACTTGGAACAATAGCACAGGGGTTCCCCTTCCTTACCACCCACCAACAGCAGTACTTAGAGACTGTTTTACAGGCTGGGAAAGTGACGCGGGCGGGGCTGGAAGGGAAAGCAGCCACCCCTGAGGAATTAGGGGGTGGGACAGACAAAAGCAGCTGTAGTTGCCCTCAGTCCTTTTTCCGTTTCTCTTATGTTGCCTGATACACTACCTTACTTTTCTATATTAGGACAATGACGTGTGTCAGGTTGGAATGGCCGGTACGCACGCTTGGGCTTATGCTGCTTTAGAATATTTGCACTTATAGGGCCATGTGCAGTGCTTGAAATGGAAAAATAGAAGTGCAGGTGCTACCTCCTTGTTTCTGAGAAGTGCCGGTACTCTCCAATTAAAAGTATAGCATTTCTCTTGAGTAGTGCCAGTACTCTCCCTCTCATAATAAACAAGCATTGGCATAGCCAATAGGTCTCGCCTTTGGGACCTTATAAGTGTTTAGTTATCCAGCACAATACCCTTGGTGCAACAACATCAACTGTTGCATGGCTAAACACTTATAAGGTCCCAAAGGCAAGACCTATTGGCTATACCAATGCTTGTTTTTAGTATGCCTTTGCACAACAATAAATATACAATATGTGCATTTCGATGTGTTTGAATATTTACAAATGTACGACTACGAGAAAGCTGCAGCTGCCGTAGCTTACCAGGACGCGAGTCCTTCATTATGTTTTATGTGAAATCACAAAAAAGGTACATTTATTGCAAATGTAGGACTAAACCTCTCGGAGTGAGTCTAAATCTATTTATCGGAATCGAGCAATGACAGAATGAGTTACTGATTGTCTGTAGTCAATTTGTTAAGACGAAAATGTAAACTTAACATATATTTTGTCAAAAGACTTATGGAAAAAAATTTGGGAATGCTTTCTTTTGCTCAGTAATATCGAAAATGTTCTTTACATATGCAATGTTTCCACATGAATTGTTGCTCAATACAGGGACATATTTGTTTTATTTTTTCACTAAACTCTGTATACCCCCGTTCTCCTTTCATCTCCTCATTAATGGTTATTTATTTTATATCTACAGTAATGGCTTTCTCTCATATTAAAAACCAGGCCCGTATTTCTGCCCTCCTCTTCTCCTAGTATGCCATCTCGTGATTCAGTTCCCCCAGACAATCGCTTCCTTATGCCTTATTTAAGCCCTGCTTCCGCTCTGCTTCCTTTTCTTTAGAAAGCAGGCGTTGACCACACCTTATCTCTTACTTTTACTTTTCTTTATGTAAAATATCCTCTCTAGTTGTCCCACTTTCACAGCTTTCCTCACCCTGCTTCCCTCTACCTGCACCAGCTGCTTTCAAATCCTTTCCAGTAACATGTGTCACTCTCTGCCAGAGTGTCTCGCAACTTATTCATCTCTCGGCCATCTTTTTATGTGTTTTTGTAAATGTTTTGGGCTAGATTGTCCATCTTTTTCACTATGTTTTTAGATTTTTATATTTCTATTTTTTCTCTCTCTCTTTATTCGTGATTTTTAATTTTCAACACTATTTCTGCAAACTAACCTATTTCCTGTGTTTAATAACTCCTTCCATTTTAAAATATAGATCACAGCTTTCACATTTGGAACATAGGTAGCAAGGAGCTTTAATTTATTTCAGCTGTTGTCTAGATCATTCATGTAACGCTATGCTTTCCTCTCCTGAATTCATGCACCTTCTGTGGCCTTTCTTATTTTATGCAAACAATGTATTTCTATTGCCATCTTCCCAAGATATGAACATTTGTCCATATGTACCTCATGATTTTTGAATGCCTCAATTTGAATACTTTGTACAATGTGAATGCACATTAACGTTTTGAACAACATCAAAAAAAAAAGAAATTCACTAGTTCGAGTTAGCAGTGCTAACTATAACGTATGCTCCTGCCATGCACTGCTTATGACCTCATATATGGCATCACTCATAACATGTTCTATGATCTCATCTATGATATCACTCATGACATCTCAAATAACATGATTGATGACATTACCGATGACATTATCTTATGGGTGTGCAAGTTTGTTTTACAGTTCTCATAGTGGCGAGTACCTACCATATTAATTCTATGTAACTTTGTACAGCTTGGTTACACTGTGTGCAGGTGACAGTTGACTTGTATTCATCATGCTCCACACTACTTTTTGGTTCTGTAAAAAACGTTTCCAACATGAGAAAGTTTCTACATTTTAGATACCAACTTTTGTAAGCAGCCTTGAGTTATAACAATCTTGCCTGTATGACAATTTATACTTTAATTGGAAGAGTGTAAGCACCAGTTACTAACCTATGAATGTGTGCTTATTTTGCATCAGGCAATGGGTTATCTGTAAAGTTTTCACCACAGTATGAAGGGTGCAGATAGAATGATTTTTAGCACCTTCAGATTTTGGTTATTTTAGCAAACTGTTGCATACAATGTATCAGTAGATTCTTTTGAATACTTTGTGGTGTTTTTTTTTCATGACAGTTTCACTGTTTGCAAACAGTGTGGTATAGAATGACCTCTCTCTATAGATTAAAAACTGTATTCAGTGCTCCGTTCTCTACTGATATTAACTTCATTTCTTAATGTAGGTTTGGCGTGTGTCAGAGGATTGATACAGATGAAAGCTGTCTGTAGTAGGGCCTTTGTTTTGGAATTGGCATTCGCAATTTAGGCTTTCTCAGAACAGTTGTGCACAGATTAAAAACCAGACTCAAAGAAGGTTTTCCATACATCTGTGGTTGAATTGTTAAAGTGAACTATACTACGTGTAAAGCCATAGCAATTTATACAGCAATATGCGGGAAAAAGAAGCTTGGATGGGATCATCGGTGAGTTCATAACTAATGTACATAGAAAATGTCATGAGTGATGTCATATCCTAGGTCATAAGCAATGCATGGCGAGGGCACAAGTTATAGTTAAATATACAAAATGTAACTGGTGAATTTCTGTGTTTTTTTTGTTCAAAATTTTAATGTTGACACTGACAAATACAGCTAACTATAATGTTACTTCAACCTTTGAATTTTTCAGTGAATTTCTAAGGTTTTTACTTTTTGTAAACAAAAACAGATATTTTTATTACATCTAACTATAATGTTACTTTAACCTTGGGTTTTTTCAGTGAATTTCTAGGGTTTTTTAAACAAAAAATAATAATTATTCACCAATGGTAAATGCAATCCCCATGCCGCGTACAGCCATCGGCTGCACATGGCGGGGGTGGCCGAAGGGCCTGGCCTGCGGCCTGTTCCTGCAGCCAACATCCCATACAGCTGACCCCAAAATGCACGGCCTTCAGCTGGGCACAGTGGGGGGTTTGACTTTGGGCTTGGCCTTGGGAACCCCATCCCAAAAGCCAGTCATTATAATTAAGGGGAGTGGGGCCACACTGCCCCCCTTCCCAGGCCTTAGACCCTAGGGACCCCATCCCTAGGAACTTTTTTGTATTAAAGGGGAGCGGGCATGTGACCCCCCTCCCAAGCCTTGATAGGACCTGGGGACCTTATCACCCCAGACCAGTTTAAAACGAGGATTGGGGCCACATGACCCCCCCTCCCCAAGCCTTATAAGGCTCTGGGGAACCCATACTCCATGGCCTTTATTTAAATTATAGGGTAGGGCTGGTGCAATGCCACCGCCCTGAGCCTTAAGAGGCCCTAGTGGCCTCAACCTCCATGGACATTCATTAAAATTAAGGGATAGATGGCACATGGCCTCCCCGTGCCGATTTTGGCTCCAGGGTCCCCATCCCCTGGTCTAGTGCATCAAAGTATGCCTGCACTACCACAAATATGTAATAAGTGGGGTAATTAGCAGAGCATTGTGAGGGTGTAAGTAATAGCTATAGTTCTGTCGCCCCCCACTCTTATACATGATTATGACCCTCTTAATAGCTCATGTCCTTTACCAGTGCCAGTAACTACTGATATCATCAGGGAAGTCAAAATGGAGTATGATGTTAATACCTGTCCTCTTAGACTGATCTCTTGGAATATTGCAGGCATTTCTTCAAAATTAACTGATTAGACATGGCTTCAATATATTAAGACATTTGACATAATTTGTGTCCAAGAAACTTGGAGTATGACTAATCTTGATATAGATGGATACTGTTCTTTCAATTTCCAGGCAACACCTTCAATTGCAGGGAGAGCAAAGGGAGGACTGGTGACATGGATCTAAGTTAAATATGGGCCCTTAACGGCAGAGAATAAAATTGTCTCTCTCTGATACCAGCTCATTTGTTTTTCAATTTGATCAATGCTACAATACTTCTGGTGCACTGGTACTATAATATTTTTTGATCCAAATAACTGTGAGGTCATTAACATTCTTAAAGAGGAAATTGATAAGGTTGCAGGGAAATATCATCCTTTATGTATAATTTGGGCAGGTGACTTTAACTGCACATTATGTGGTTATAGTTCAACAGATGTTTGTGGGTTCACTGATACCGAGAATGAGCCCTTGCCACATTTTAAACATACTGCGCATGGTAAGGCATTAAACTCTATTATTGTGGTTAACGATTTATGTCTAGCGGACACTCTGGTTAGTACCACGTCAATACAATATCCAACTTACCAGGGTGGGGGTAATACTAGCACACTTGATTTTCTGTTAATATCTAGAAAATTTGCTTGCCTCGTAGCGAGGTTTGCAGTTGAACCAAACCCAGCTAGTGACCACAATCCCCTTACTATTTCTGTGTATGTTATGGCACAGGAGGGCAAGGGTGACAAATGTCCACTTAAGTATAACAGCAATCAGGGAGTAAGAATAAAATGGAGTTAAATAAACCCCTCTCAATTTGAGGAGAACACTGTTAAAACCAATTTTAGTCAAATTATGTCATGTCTAACACAAGATTCCCACCCTGACGTAGTCATACCGAACTTTGAATTAATCTGTAAAAATGTTGCAAAAGATCTGACCAAGCTTGTGAAAAGGAGGGCCCCTCAAGAAACAAGATGGTTCAATGCTGAATGCTCCGGGGCGCATAAAGACCTTAAGGTTTCCTTGCATGCAATCCCCGTGATCGAACTTTAATAAAGAGAGCAAGGCAAGCCTACAAACGAGTAATTAAACAGAGAAATGATGAACTGAGAAGACAAGCATGGGAGGATCTTGAAAGAGCCTGCGCTCTCAGGGATTCCAAAAGTTTCTGGGAGGTTATTAATCGCCCCCTTTTTACAAACAACGCGAAGAGCATGGAGTCAACAATACTAGGGGAAGCTTGGGAACTCCATTTTACAAAGATTTTTAATCCAAACTGTGTTTCTCCTGATGAACAAAGGGATGGGCCAGTAATTAATTTAGAGACAGCTTATCATCTCAGTTCCTCCCTGACTGTTAGTGAGGTTAAAGATGCTCTAACAAAGGGTATTTTCTTGAAAGCACCAGGCCCTGACTGGGAGCCTCTGGATTTATTTAAAAGCAATCACGAACTATGGGCTCCATTGTTGGTTAATGTTTTTAAAGCTGTCATAGCGAGACAGATCCCCTCATCATGGAAAGAGGCTGTATTGGTGCCGATCTTCAAAAAAGGTAATAGAAACTATCCAGCATGCTTCAGGCCCATATCTCAAATTGATGCCACGTGTAAAATTCTGGGGAGGGTAATTCTCGCACTTTTGGAAACCTGGGCTAATGATGCCTGTCTCATATCCAACACTCAATATGGCTTCAGAAGGGGCATGGGTACAAATGAACAGTGCCTCAATCAGTCCCTAATCATGGGAAAGTACATGAAGGCGAGGAGGGGGTCAATCCACCTTGCCTTCATGGACTTATCCAGCGCATTCGACACATTGAATAGGGAGAAGTTATGGAATTTAATAGAAAAAATGGGCTGTGAGGAGCCCCTTATTACTTTGTTGCGGAGGTTGCATGGCTCCACTACTGTTTCTATCCGTTATGGTCCCGGGGGAGAGAAGACTAGATCAATTGTGTCAACGGAGGGGGTTCGTCAAGGGTGCATCTTGGCCCCTTTTTTATTCCTTATATATACAAATGGCCTGGAGGCTTTTCTTTTGGAGCAACAACTAGATTTTCCAAGCATAGGAGGTAAATCAGTACCCCTGCTGTCATACGCAGATGACACTGTCCTGATAGCCTTGACGGCCAACAGTCTTCAAAAAGCCTTGAATGCTTTCACTGATTTTATGTTGGCATAATTTCTGAAAGTACATTTTAGTAAATCTTTTATTATGGTGTGCGGTCCCAAACAATCGAAAACAAGGAGATTTGTGGTGAAGGAGAAGATAATAGACAAGGTGCCTAATTTTACTTACCTAGGGAAAGTTTTTAATAACAAATTAACCTGGGAGCAATTGATTGTGGCCAGAGTCCAACACACTAGCAGAACAGCGGAGGGACTGTTCCACCTTGCCTGTAAGCTAGGGCGTAAACCAGTAGCGGAGATGTTAACCCAATACAAATCTAAATGTTTATCAGTAGCCACTTTCTGGGCAGGAGTATGGGGACACCACAAATGCAATCAATTACAAACCCTGGAAAACAAATTTCTAAAAAGATTATTAATGATCCCTGTTAGTTCCCCCAATGCTTTTTGTCATCTAGAAGTGGGGTTGGACTTTGTAAGGGACAGAGTAAATATTGCACCACTGATCCTTTGGGGAAAAGTGTGGACATCAGAGGACTTAACATTCTCAAGGAATGTTCTTAGAGATTGTATGTCACTTGAAAAGGCCCTTGCCATTCCCTGGCTCCGATATGTTAAAGACATTTTTATAAGAATGGGTTAGGGCACTATTATGATAATCCTGACTGTATTCAACCTATTATGAAATTGATGATAAAAAATGCTTATTATGCTGAATTAAGGATGTCTAGCCGGAATTGTGAAACAGGCAACCGTGTAGATGGGTGCCCAAACCATCCGAAATGTTATCGGTCTTTTACTTCTCAAGTTCATTCACATTTCTTTATGACCAGATTTCGACTCTGCACATTGCACTTTCTTGTGTCTTTCCCTAAACATGTGAGTTGGTGTGTCCGTGCAACAATTTAGCCCAACAAAGCACAATGCACTTTGTATTGTTCTGCAATCTCTACAAAGATCCAAGGGCACGTTTTCTCAAACCTGTTTTACGTGATATTAGACCCTGTTCTTATCAGGAGGGTCAAACTGCCTTATCAATTAGGAAACGGTATGAATCATAATATGAAACTAAGCTTTTAAAATGATTTTATAGCACTATTTATTGAATATCTATGTGTGGAATACTGATATGATTAATTATTTTTACTTATTATAACATTTTGCATGGGGAATTAGAATGATGCGGGAGGATGATATATGTGCTGAAATTTGAATTTTTTTAAAGTTTGATCATGTATTTTGTGACAGTCTCTTTTTGCACAGGTTTTAATTACTATATTATGTATATATGTAAACTTTTATGATTCTTTAGAATCGAATAAAGTTACTTTGATGATGATGATATAGCTACCTTAGGGCACAAGTTATTGTTACTTGAAATAACTAACTAGAAGTGCTTAGTTTCTAGCCTGGCATTACTTTTCCTGAGAAGTGACATATAGTTTTGAACTTTATGAGGATAAGATATATTATAGGGTGTGACACAACTTACCTCACCGTGATTGTGGCACTGTTGGGAGAATGTAGAGTTATTAATTCAAGTATTTATGAAACAGTTGTATACGTGTGACTACTAATTGAGGAAAATCTTTGTCCTTCCAGAGTGCCCAATACATTTTGCCCTTACAATGCCTTTTTTAAGGTGAAACGCATTCTATGCTTTTGAGAGAAACAAAGAAGAAAAAATAATGTATTAAAGCAAAGAAAATAATTCTACAATGAAGACCTGCAACTGTTTCTTTACTTATCTTCTAATCTTTGATACTCACCAAATCACTGTGGTTGCCCCTGTTTCTGTTTATAATTAGGGCTCCCGGTTTTATGGTATTTATTTTTTTGACATTTCCGTCTGTATTTATCCATTTTTATTTTTTGCTAATTTTATCTGCATTTATCCATATTTATTTTGGGTTTTATGGGAAAATTAAGCTGAAGTTACTATATTTCCACATTTATTTAACCGGTAAATATGCACTCATGCTTGAATGCCTACCAGGTTTCGATGCTGTAAACACCCACAGAAGATCAATCAATGTGCTTAGATGAAAATATGCAAATTTCAGTATCAACCTTGTGCATATCTACTGCTGTTAAAGTCTCTTTGCTAAAATTCCTTCCCTTTTTGCCCCCTTACCTATCAATCCATACAGCTGTTGGCCTGGCAGTCATGGCAGACAGTATTTAGAATTACTCAAAAAGCAACCCAATTTTCGCTTTTATCCACATTTAAAGATGAATACAGACAAGAAAATAAATGTTTTCAGTCTGTATTTATCTGTAAAAATCAGTAACAACGGAAAACAGGGAGCCTTATTTATAATTCATGCTTAATTTCTATGGTTTTGTGTGTGTAAAATCTGAACCTAACTATAACATCCCTCTAACTTTAGTTTTTTTAAGTGAATTTCTAAGGTTTTTTTAATTCTATTTTCTAACTATAACATTCCTGTAACCATTTTTTTAGTGCATTACTATAGTTTTTTAACTATAATATCCCTATAACCTTTGGTACTTGTGGGTGTGTGAGAGATTTTGTGGGTATGTAAGTAGGTATGAGAGTGGCTGTATGGGCCTGTGAGTGGGTGTGTGAGTCGTTTTGAGGGTGTGTGTTTGTAGGGGTCTGTCAGAGGGTGTGTGAGTGGCTGTGTGGGTCTGTGAGTAGGTGTGTGAGTGGTTATATGAGTATGTCAATGACTGTGAATCACTTTATGGGTCTGTGAGTGGGTGTGTGAGAGCCGGTATCGAAGTGT
The DNA here is from genome assembly GCF_964204655.1 of Triturus cristatus. Classification (NCBI taxonomy): domain Eukaryota; kingdom Metazoa; phylum Chordata; class Amphibia; order Caudata; family Salamandridae; genus Triturus; species Triturus cristatus. The sequence continues at coordinate 908,111,865 of NC_140590.1, read as the reverse complement.
GAGTGGCTGCTTGACTGTGTGTGTGGTGGTATTGGTCTGAGAGTGGCTATATGGGTCTTTGACTGCGTGTCGGTATGTGGCTGTATGGTTCTATGACTGGGTGTGTGAGTGGCTTTATGGCTGTGTGAGTGGGTATATCAGTGGCTGTATGGCTGTGTGAGTGGGTATGTGAGTGGCTGTATGGGACTGTGAGTGGCTGTGTGAGTGGCCTTGTGAGTCTGTGAGTAGGTGTGTGAGTAGCTGTATGGATAGGTGTGTGAGTGGCTGTATGGGTAGGTGTGTGAGTGGCTGTATGGGTCTGTGAGTGGGTTAGAGTGGCTGTATGGGTGTGTGAGTAGCTGTATGGGTCTGTGAGTGGGTGTGCGAGTCCTGGTATGGGTCTATGAGTGGGCATGTGAGTGGTTAGTGGATTGTGTCTAAGAGGTATGTGAGTGTATGGTACATGAGTGAGTTCATTAGTGCTTGTGTTGGTCTATAAATGGGTCTGTGAGTGGTTCTCTGAGTCTACACATTGGTGTGTGAGTGGCTGTAGGTGTGAGAATCAGTGTGCCATTGGTTTTCTGGGTCTCTGAATGGGTTTATGACTGGCTGTATGGGTGTGTGACTGGTTGTATGAGTGTGTAAGTGTTTATGCATGCTGTGGGTGTGTGAGTAGGTGTGTAAGTGACTGTGTGGGGCTCTGAATGGGTATGTGACTAGCTGTATATGTGGGTGTGTTAGTGCCCGTGTGAATCTGTGATTGGATATGTGAGTGGTTCTCGTGTATAGTAGAGGGCTAAACACTTAGTCATCATCTTTGTTTAGGGAAAGAGTTGTAAACAGAAGTGTGTGGGCCTGGTATTTGGTGACGCTCGCTCTTGGGGAATGGTCTTCTGTAGGACGTAGGACACCTTTCTTTAAAGTGAGAGCTGTGTGTGCAAATGGTTTCACCTACCAATACATTGTCATGACACTGAGTGTGGGATCGCGGTTCAGGCAATGTTCCCCCTGTTTCCACTATGCCTTGCGTGGGGGGAACCACAGAGATCACGGAAGCTCCCCGAACGAAAGACCACATTACCCAGAATGCCCTCCAATAGCCTCGAACGCATCCGGAGCAAGGTCGCCACCCAATTGGACGGCTATATAATTGGTGGAGAGGTGTGGCTCACTGGTTAGAGGCGGCAGACCCGTAAGCAGAGAATCGGCCAGGGACCAGGGTTCAATTCCCGACGCGGCAGGGTCGTGGACCAGGGTCAAAACGGACTCGATAATTCTCGTCTCGGTACCTACTCTAATCAGGAACACACTCGGCAACTCTGGGCATTAAGCTTGCCTCATCTCTACAACGGCCCCCCACAGACGCCGGGGATGCCTGGTTTCACCTTGGAGATACCCAGAAAAGGGGACCATCTCACAGGGAAAACCAGGACGGGTTCCCCAGCGGTCTTCAGCGCCAGGATACTATATGGAGTCACAGTGCGCTTTACAAGTACACCCAAATTTACATTTACATTTACATATAAGCCCCACCCCTTCCGCAACACAGGGCTTGACAATCTACCGCGTACTTCCTGATAGATATGAGCGCCGGGCGGATGGTGTTTCCCCGCCGGAGGTCGGGCGTCTCGCTACTCATCACTTAAATCAAGCCTTCCAAACCTTTCCTGAGCGGTGTCCTCGCTTGCCGAAAGAGCGCCAGGCGGATGGTGTTTACCCCACCGGAGGTCGGGCGCCTTCATTCTACGGATTTCTCCCGCTGCTTCCAACATCACGCCCTTATGGGACAGGACCCAGTACAGGTAGCGTTCCGTGCCTAGGCGGCACACTTTGAACATCGTTTTCTCGCGAACCTTGCCTTCCCGCTCCTCAGGTAATTAGGATTGGTAGCGCTAGCGCTACATTCCCGTTCTCTTTCGCCATACGCCCTACAGTTATTTCCTACAGCTGAGGGGAGGCAACGCAGAGACTAAAAGTTTCCACACATTCGTTGTGACGTCAACAATGAGTGAGAAGGACAGGCTAGAACTGTACTCCTGTCTGACAGGTTCCCCGTCCCCCAGAGGCTCTGAGAGACGGTGTCCTAGTCTGCTTTCATTTTCTTACCACTGTTATTTCTGCTCATTGCATTGGAGACTATCACAGATACCTCAACAGTAAGTGGGGAAACACAAGGAAAGAGGGGTACTGGGAAACACAGCTAGGAAGCCCTGGGTGTTCCTTCCATTTTGTAATTCCTTGTTGCCTTCTTTCACTACAGTGTCCCCGATGAGTGAGACCTGAATCAGTGAACCTCCATAGCTATCCTTTTGCCACTTTTCAGAGGGGTCACTCTGTTGAGCCGTCTTCATTTTCTCCTGCTTCCCTTTTTCCCCGGGGTGTCTTTGTATGGAGTGGTGTGTATTTCCTTCTGTTGGAGGCGCGCTTCCGGGACGAAGGGAACATTCTACGGACCATCGTCCCTGCTGCCGTTCCTGACAGGCTAGTGGTTTTTCCTAGTTGTACCGCTAAGTGGTGCCCTGACATACATATGATATGTGGCATGAGGCTGGGCAATACACAGTGAGCTCTGCTCAGGGAGCAACTTGTATGTTTAAGAGGCACAGAACTTTTAACATCTGTCTAGTAGGGGAGTAGTGACTGAGCTTTGCTTAGGAGAACAATTGTATTCAGAAATGTCTGAGCCTGGTAGTAGGAGAAATGTTCACCTGGGGACTTGACTTTTGGTGCAGAGCTTTGTTTAAAGTAGGAGCTGTGTGCATGTTGTTTCACCTGCTATTACATGGTATATACGGTCTAAGACTTGATAATACATAGTCAGCTCTGTTCATAGACTTACTGGTATTTTAAAGAGGCTTGGACATGTTATCAACTTATATCGGTAGTAGGGAAGTAGTGACTGCTTTGGGAGAGAGTATATGCAGAAGTGTCGGGCCCTATTACAATAAGACGTGCACCTGGGGACTGGCCTTTTGATGCACAGCTTTGTTTACAGTGAGAGCTGTGTGTAGAAGTGGCTTCACTTACCAGTGCATGGTATGCATGTGCTGCAGCTAAACTATTAATACTCAGTTCTGTTCTAAGAAGGCATGGATTTATTTAGAGGAACAGTAAATATATCTGAGAGACTAGCCACTTCAACCTTTTAGGGAGAGTACTATATACTGAAAAACCTCAAATGTTAGTGTATGTTACATTGTCCAAAAGTAGCTTGCTATTGTACAACAGAACACACTTTATTACTTGACAAGGGTCTTCAACATAAACCTCTGACTGTAAATTGATGTCTTCAGAGACAGCCCAGTACCCCTGAACAATTGCAAACTGAATCTTAAGTAAACTACTTTAATTACCGCCTTAACAAATAAGCAGACCTGCTCATTGACACACCATTGTACCACAAAATAAATAACCTATTATTATCCACAACTAATGTAACAATTTGTTTGCATCTTAGACATACAATATTATAAGAACCGTAGTCCCTCACTAGACACTCTACTCAGCCTCTTCCACATACACACATCACCCTGAACATAGCTCACCATACAGCAATGTGTACAACAGACAAATGTTTTTCTAAAGTTCTATTACATACAGATTTCACCCAGAACATTCCTACTGGATAAAATCATAGTACAACTTCAGTTGAATGACCTAGTAAATTGGCAACCCACGTCTACATTTCAATACAATAATCATCATTTATTGATAGTTCGAAACCTTTTGTTTCATCATCAAAAGATAGAAGCAGAAAAACATGTTTAGACAAATACAGACATTTAATAATTAAATAATCTGAACTATTCATAAACCCAGATATAAATCACATTAAAAAGCATGCGAATGGCACATGATTTCATCAAATAGCTCACACTTTACATCCGATTGTCTAAGCTATGTACAAAAATACAAGAAACACCCACCCCCTGAGGCAATTAAAGTCAGACAAGGAAAAACAAATTGGGGCATGATTTCAAATATATAAAATGTTACATCTAATTGACCAGCCTGTGTACAAAAATTTAGAAACAGCCTCAATCACAATTGAAGGGGTGTCTCTTTTGCCTTCCCCTACATGCTACTCCTCTAGTGGATAAGTTCAAAGCCTTGAACATTGGAGCAATCCATTTAGACCTAGATATTTCATAGTGTGCAGAAAAACAATAGACTCTCCTCACTTTCATGTGCATTTTTACAATAGAGGCAATATTCATAACCATGGTTCATCATCCTCCAACTGGCAGTGAAAGTTCCCACGAGCAGAAACTCATACCCAAATTGGACTTACAAGGACCTATCCCGAAGTTGGCGGATGAAATCCAAGAATTCCTTGGCCTCACACACTGATGTTTGAAGAAGAAAGGCACTTGTTAGACTCCCCTGTGAGGATGAGTGATCCCTACATCTAGTGGCCTGCTCTTTCCTCATCTTTTTAACTGAGGCAGTATCCTCACTCCAGATGGATTGTGGCTCGCTCCAGAACTTCCCCAGGCCCAGCTCATTCCAACCCTTCTTTAGCGCCCCTAGCCATCTGATTTTCTCCCTTCCATTGGCCAAAATGACATCCTGCAGGCCCTCCTTAAGGTTAGGCGCAGTTATCTGTGCCCCAAATTCAGATCCAGCACAGTAGAGGTCCCAATGCCACCAATAATGAGATCTTGTAAATCCCCAGATTCAAGTGGAGCAGGACGAGAGCTGTGTCCTTCCCTAGACACACCAAGCTTTTGACAAAATTGTTTTCTGCTATACTCAATGTACTAGTGTTACCGTGCCCTCATAGTTACACCCCATAAAGAGCAGCCAACCTTGCTTGGACCATCTAGATCTCCTCTGCTGGTCGTAAACGGGACAATGGTGCTTTTTTGGCCAACTTGAGTATAGCTCCGGCCTACTGCTTTATGGATAAGGTGCTCCTTAAAATCTGAAGGTCCCAAGATCGTTCTGATCTAACCCAGGTAGTCAGACTCCTGGACCCTTTCAAGAACTTCTAACTCCACCTTAATGACTCCACTTACCCTGCCCTTCTTAGTATAGGTCATGTATTGGGTCTTAGGATTGTTTGTTTCAAGACCAAAATCACTGCACAACTGGTTAAAACTATAAATCACACTTTGCAGGCCCCTCCTAGTTTTGGACAGCAACAACGTATTATATGCAAAGAGAAGGACCAATATTTTTTCTCCTGCCAGAGTGGGGGAATCATTAGCACAGTTTGTTAAATAGGTAATACAATTATTGATGAAAAGAAGGAAGAGAGTAGGGGCAAGTATACAGCCCTGCCTAACACCTTGTTGATGGGCCAAGCCTCAGATAATTCTCCTTATACTCCACACCTTACTTTAGCAAAATTCCCCTCATGCAGTAATCTAATCACATATAAATGGTCAGACGGAGTCCCCATCCTCAAGAGCACCTACCACAATTTCACCCTGGGCACCAGGCCAAATGGGAATGCCACAAAAGATTGCCCCATGCCAGGTACACCTCACTCAATTTAACTAGGAGGAAACAGAAGACCTGTCAATGGTGCTAACCCATTGCCTAAATCCTGCCTGAAGACCTATCAGGATCTGCTTGTCCTCACACCAACCCAACTGGTGTTCCAATACCTGTTTGCAGACAATGTTTTGGAGATTGACCAGTAAGCTGATGGGGTGGTAGTGAGAGGATATGCCAGGGTCCCCCTTTTTGTAAATTGGAATGATCTCTACCCCTTTTCAGGAAGGGGGAATTGCTCCTTCTGCCACAATGGCATTAAAAACCACATTGATATAGGGCACCCAGACCCCAGGATCAGCATTAAAGACATCAGCTGGAATTTTATCAAGCCTTGGGGCTTTCCCTGGCTTGAACGAGGCCACTGCATGTTCGGTTTCTGGGAGAGAAAAGATTACTAAAGGGAGGATCTGGTTCTTCATACTGGGAACACTCTCAGTTCCATGTGGTCCCTCAGGTGCAGGGTTAGGGAAATACAAGCTCTTAAAATGTGCTACTGAATCACAGGGCAAGATAGATGATTATGCAGGTTGTCCTAACCTCCCTTCACTTCTACTAACTATAGACCACAACTTCCTCCAGTCATTATTCAAAGCGGAGACTAACAGATTGGCCCACATATCATCCTTCCATGCTGGTTTTGCTTGTCTTAAACTTGCCCGATAAGTCGCCCTGTACTCCATTCAAGTTTGAGAGTCCCCCCATTTTATAGGTTGCAGTAGGTTTGCCTTCAACATTGGTTATTAAGCCATTCCTTTGGCAGCTTTGACTGGCCCCCAAACTCTCCAGTTAGGACACTCCTCAACTTAGAGACTAGCATATGATGTTCAGTGTGGATCAAAATCATTTTTCCTCCAATTGGCACATATACTTTCCATATGAGTGGCCAGAATTGAACAGAGGGCCATGAGACACTGTGGAGAGGAGGCTACTGCTTCTCATCTCAGGTTCCTCTGTCGTACTTTGCAATTTGGGACCGCGTAGGAGACAGGGCCCTACCCCTGTCTATCCCGGTATTAGCGAACCGCGAATGGTCAATGCGGTATGTACAAGTGCTTTGTATAACGTTTTAGCTATGAATGCACTGTGTATACGCTATTATACATCACTACGTGGGTTCCATCTTAGAGCGGTGGCCATCTTATGGTTGCCCTCACATAGGCTACATAGCATGGAGCAAATACGAGCCTTTTAGAGCACATGTGTTTTCCTTTGACTTCTCTGTGACCTGGGCAGCTTGGCTCCGCTGCCCCAGGTCAGTCCGGTCTCACGAGTTCCCCGTCCTCTGGCCACCTGTGATTAGCATCAGGGCTTGACACACCATAAAGCCTTTACATTAAACACGAGCCTCCAGCTAATCTCTTTATCACCTGACTGTTCCTGCTTTATGGCTTGTTTTCCAAACAGGAGATGCTCATGTTTATTGGGGCCTATCGATATCTGATGTGGGATCTGAGCCTTGCTGGGTAAATAATTGCGGGCTGGCTTAACTGGAATGTGGGATGGTCATCATGACTCTGCCTTTTTTGTTTGTAATGTATACTTTATATGGCCATATCGTAAACCTAGGAATGTATGCCTGAAGCAGGATATTTTATATTTAAGGAGAAGCCCGTTTCTGTGATTTTTGGCAGTCTCCTAAGAACATACACGCTGTTGTACTTCTTGGATACCTGTAATTGGTCTGCAGCCAATAAACTGATCTTTGACTTTACCCAGAAGACTCTGTGTTTCTGTAGGTCTGAAACAGGAAGAACCCCGAAGTCATAGGGTGTGTTCCCCTGCACCGCTGGGCTTAAAATACCCAGTACTTCACCTCCTATTGTTTGTAGCTAAATGCTGCCCCTAGGCATGATCTATAGGTGCAGGGCATGGGAGGGTCATTGATACTCTCAATTTTAATGACAAGGGGTTGTGGTCGCTCTCCTCTCTCTCTATTACCACCATGTTGGCCATCTCACTCCACAATCTTACATCCCGGAGGTTATAATCAATTCTGCTGTGATAGGAACCTCGTCTAAAGGTCAGAGCGATCAATTTATCGGATGGGGACTGTCCACTGCAATCCCGAATGCCATTGATAATGGTGAAGTTCCCAACCTGCAAGGATGCTCTTGATGGAACTGCTTTTTAGAGGGGACTACGTCTAGGATACCCCACATCAGAGTCTCATCTCTGTATAGATCACTAGCCAGAGTCTTCAGTCCCTTGCTATAATCATGTGATGGTTACTAACATGCTCCCCTACAACTCTGTCCAGCAATTGTAACATTCTAGATTTCTGTCTATAAATTGCAGCACCATTTGTAAATATTGATAATCAAGAGGGGTCGTAAATTTCTCCTCAAGAAACTAAATCCTAAGTTCTCAGAGGAATCCAAGTGAACAGGCAATATTGAATAGGTTAGAGTGGCTTTGGCCAAAAATAATAAGTCTCCTGCGGGACGCCCTGCACTAGACTTGACTGCTGGGACTTTATAACCACACCTATTTACTTGATCTAATGCCCATGTTCCAGAAACAGTCATATGTCATGGGTGTCAACAAATCAACTGCAGTCGGTATCCCGACGTTTGCTCCTAATTCCTGCATTGTTTTAATTTAACAGGAGCAACTGTGGTGTTGAGTGAGATGAACTGTGCAATAAGGCCTCCAAACCATCTCCCTGCAAACTTTCTGGGGTTCCTAAGAATGGCGTTTGGGTATCAAGTCTGGGACTTGTCAGAAAATCTATAGTTCTTATGGCCCATGGCTGCCATTTGATGACGTGCTCTAGGGGCCCAGAGCTCTCTGTCCCGCCACTGTATTTACCCTGGCCAGTCATTTCTTTATAGAGATTAAAACATATTATCATGACAGCCATCAAAGTTAAGTTTGTAGTCTCTCCTCCCTCATATTTATCACACATTTTTCCTACAAACAATACCTTTCGAATACTGTTTCGAATTATCTAGTAGTACATGTGACTTTATCTAACATTATAAGGAAATAGATACTAACTTTTTTCAACACTAAATCTGCTACTTTACAGACTTACCTACATATTTTTCCAATTAAAAAACACATCATAGGCAGAAACAGTATAAAAAACAGATATCTTCAAACTTTATTCGGCTTAAAAAGTCATAGAAGCACATAATAAAAACAATTCATAAACTTACATTTTTATAACTTTAAGGTTGACATAATAAACAAATCTCATAATCTATGCATCAAGATACAAACCTAAAAATCAGATCACACAGTAGTGTACAGTGTCCTGTATCTATTTCTAATCCCCAGTGCACAATGAACACAAATTGCCACAGCTACACACAGTTACATACTACTCAATTATTGCAAAAAATCTAAAGCTTCCCCGTATAATCTGATAAATGAACACAAAATTGGAACCTGTTAGCATTTCAGTGCATAAGAATATAATAGACAACAAATAAAAAAGTGCATTGTGCTTTGAGAAGAAACATTATCACATGGGCACTTAGACATCACAGAATTCCAATCAGCCTTTCTAGGAAATGCCTCTAGGAATGTGTACTGTGTTTAAACAAAATCTTGTAAATAGAATCTACAATTCACATTAAAATTGATGTTAAAAAAAACTCACAGCTCGGGAACAATTGACTAAACTATAGTTAGCGCTGGAGCACAGCTCATTACAATCCTCCTCATGGAATCTATATGACCTTTCTATGAACAATTCTTTTACCTGTAACTTTGTTTTTGCCTCTACATTCTTTGGATTGTGGAAGAACTCCAGTAAATCTAAGTCTGAAGACAATTTAACATACTTTAATGTACTAAATTAACATAATTTCTATGGCATTGTCCAAAGAAAGTCAGGCTGCCAGCAATTCCCTCGAACGATTGCTTCAGGGTATCCCCAAATTCTTATCCAGAGAAGAAGAGTTTCAATTTAATTCTTTCCAGCAAGGGGACCAGACCTACCTCAGAATGGTGCCTAAAAGATGATGTAGATTGAGGGACACCTAGGGGTCGCTGTTATTGATCAGCACCCTCATACCCCCAAACAGCAGCTCATAAATCGCCGTAGAAATACACTTGCTTTTTAAGTAGTAACCAACTCTTGTACAGGTTTGTGCCTGAGTTAGCAAGCAAGGCTAAAAACCGACTCCAGAGGTCTTTGGCATTGGATTGCTCTGGTTTTAAAAATGCGGTTTGTAGGAAAGTACCTCTTTTTACATGGTTAGCCCCCACTTGTTGCCTGATGTGATTTCAAACTGTAGGTATACTGGGTCCCTGCTAACCAGGTTCCCAGATCTTTGTCCCAAACACTGTACCATGATTGGCACCAAATCAGCTATCACTGTAGGTCCCTAGTAAATGGTACCCCTGGTATTTAGGGCATGGGTACTGAAGAGGGTCCTCTGGAGCTGCAGCACTGGTTTTGCCACCCAAGTAACCACTCACCAAGACTACGTGCTCTGCCATGGCAACCTGTGTGCCTAGGTGCAGATAAAATCCGAAGAGTCAACATGGCAGACAGCCCTGTTTGCCATGTCACCCATACCCTGCATAACATATGCGTAAGGTAACCCTACTGCAGGCCAAAGACAGGGCACACTATATCCTATATGAGGGCATATCAGCATGAGAAAATATGCCTCTACAATGTCCAATCTATTCTGAGATGTTGTAAGTGCGCAGAGGAGCTATGAGGAGTACATGAGCCGGATACTTCTCAACGCAGGTTTTCATGCTCCATTATGGCTTCACTGAGTTCTATGTTTGGTACCAAACATCTTATCTTAATCAATCTTCACTGATGCCATTGTTGGATTTCATAATACATTCACACAGGAAACCCTTTTAGAGGGTCCCCTGAAAACCTACCAAGCACTGGTGTGGTCTCTGACTTGTTTGCACCAGTCTGCCGCAACCAGACATGTTTCTGACCTCATGGGGTGAGAGCCAGCACTCTCAGAGGACAGAAACAAAGACTGCTATGGATGGAGGTGCTTCACACCTCCTCCAGGACAGGATGGCCTTCCTGGGCTGGAAGGTTCAAAGGCGATGCTGCTTTTGAAATCTAACCCAGTGTAGTGAGGAAATGGGGTTAACAGCCGACATTGCTAAATTAGCATAAGTAGTATATGCTTGGCTGCTGTTCTGCCGCTTTTGCACACAACACTACATGGCTCTGTTCTCGTGAAATACTGGCGCTGCTTCACATGAGAACTGTCTACCTTTCACATATTCAGCGGGACACCTCGATCTCTGTCTGTACAGCCTTTTCAAGGTTGAATAACAATGTATACTGTTGATTCACTTTGGTCAGTCCCATGCACATAGACATAACATGAGGCACGGCGGCCCAGCTGAAACTCGGGTGCTTTTAATATGGCATTACATGCATGAGAAGGCACTCGGAGAAAACCTTTCCAACATAGAAGAGATGTGCTGATCCTGAGGTTTAATTTACTGCATCTGATCTCGTAGGTATGGGGTCTCGCTGATAAAGCCCAGAGGTCTTCTATAATTATTCTCGACTAGCACAGGAGCACAGGGAGGGTTGTAAAAGGAGCTATAGTCCTGTTTCTACTGTCATTATAATATGATTTCCTCTTTTGTGCTTTATGGAATTGTAATAATGCTAATTATATTGTGTTTATGCAATATGCTGCTCGTACTGGCTAGAGTACTGCATCTTAGAGCACGTTAGTGTTGGGATGTGGGACAGAGGGACCACAGAACACGCCTGGTAGGTTGAAGGAAGGTGTTTATTGCCTCTTTGTTTTACTATTCTCTGTGAGGGAGTTTTAGGCAGGGGCTTGGCACAGCGACAAACAAATGCAATATACATTTTCAAAGTTCTGGGAACAGAAAAAGATGTCTCAGAAATCACGGAGTTGTCCACGGTCTCTCCTTGTCTTCTGTTCAGACTCTCATATATCGTGGCTTCCGGTTCCTCTCGGCCTCTTCCACGGGTCCGGATATCATCGGTTAGCGCAAAGGAAAGGAAACAAACAAACCAGGGATTACCATTTAAGTTACGGGTCTCTCCCCTTTCGCCGTGCTACCGTCACCAAAACAAGCAAAAAGAATGGGTAGTGAGGGAAGGATGTGAGGGGATATCGACGTGGTGCAGACACACAAAAAAAAAATGGTGACACTCACGTGACCTAATTCCCCGTACCTCCCCACCACCCCCACCAGAACGACCCACCCAATGGTATTCGCCTTGAACCACGGTCCGTGTCCAGGACCGTGGTATATGGACCCGGGGCGCCGCCGGGCTTGGTCACGATGTATGCAGCTCTTTCCGGGGTCTCCGCCCTCTCCGCCATCCTCGTCTCCGTCTTCTGGACCATCCGTCTCACTCCTCGGTTCTCTTCTCGCCTTCTCTGGGTCAGCTGTCCAACACTCTCGTTCCATAGCGGCGTCTTTTCTTTTGTCCTCAACTGATGACGTCAGACAGTCTTCTGGGTTTTTCCTTGCCGACACTAGACTGCGCACTTCATCCGGTCTGTGCAGTGAGTAGGCACCCTCCGCTGTGTAGTTTTGGTGTGTTCCGTATGTCTCCTCCTCACAGTTAGTTAAAAATAAACATTTTAAACTTTACAGTGTTTCTGTTTACTTATGTTGTGGGTAAGTATGAGTGTGAATGAAAGAGTGTTCTTGTTTCCCACTATTCCTGAGAGTTTACTAAGTCGCATGTTCTAGGTTGTCTAATCATTGGTAGCTTCGCTATAGTACAGAGAACGAATGAGACACTAATGCTAATCGGATTGGGGTTCTGGGTACTGAGGTGGCTTTTTTGGTACACAACAATACACCGAGGTCCTGGTTTCCTGCGCATTGTTGTGTGCATGAGCAGAATCCCTGCAACATGGCGCCCTTAACGTTTGGTCTGGTACTTATTTATGAGACGCTTTAGTAGTGCTTCTACTTGTCCACAATACCCTCACTCCTGTTTTCTGGTAAACAGTGGTGACGGCATAACCTACCTGTATTGATACTTTATAGGTCTTTTCAAGCTTGATATTATAAAAAGGTTTTCTCATTCATATGAATCACGAACCTATTGCGCTGCCATGCTGTTAAGTTGTTTTCCTTTTATTAGTCCTTATGGCTGAAGTCGATATTGCGGCGCATAGACACATGCCAGTCCGTCAGCACTTGACAGCATCTGGAGTGCCGGATGCTGGTATCGCACTAATCTTTGTGGTTGGAGCCGATCGGGTTTCCACTTTGAGGTATTTTACTCTTGGGTAACGTTTCCGGCAGTGAACAGGGATGATAATTTGTTCCATACATACACTCACACTGCAGTACCTATAACGTATCAGCCATATACGACTCTCGAGGTTCCGATTTCAGCATGGCAACACCGTATTTGGTTTAATGGCGCCCACCCCCACACCGTGACTCCAGTCCGGTTAGTCCCTTTGTCCATTACAGGGGCCACCTGGCCAGTTTTGGCCGGGTACACACCACATCCACGTTATTTAGCAACCACTGTAGCCGAATTGCGTATATTGCACACCTCCCTGATTGAGGTGCATAGGGCTGTAGTACAATACATATCCCGCAATCTCCAGGTGGGAGCACCTGGTGTTGAGGCGCAACCAGCTGGCCTCGTCAGAATGTCTATTAGTCCCGTCATGGTTAATTCAGTTATGGGCAAGCGACCACAGAACAAGGATGATTTACCTTACTGGCCTGCTGACAAATTTGACCAGCTGGAAGCGGTATTTCCTAATACCAATCCTGTGGAGAAACACAGGATCTTAGTGATAAGTTTGCAGAAAGACTTGATTCCAGAAGTAACCAATTGTGAGAATTGGGGTAAAGTGTTCGCAGCAGTGTATGCAAAGTGTTTTGGCACACCTTCTATGACTGTGCTACCCTCCGTGATTAAGCGTGTTCAGGATGAGCACGGCCCGGAGGTGGCAGTTGAGCTGGGAATGAGGCTTGTCGGAGTGTTTGACGTAGTTGCTGATCTCATACTTGCGAACGTCAAGAGGGATGGGGTTAACTTTCAAGTGTCTAATGCTTTGCATCTTGTCCCGGAAAAAGAGAAACCCCGAGAGGTACCAAAAATTATTGCCGATGCCTATAAGACCATTGGACGCAATAGTTTGGGTTTCAAGCCTTTTGCTAAAATACTGGCACAACAACAAACTCAGACGGTGCAGTCTAATAAAGACAATGTCCAATTTTTCCTAAAAATAAAAAACAGGGGAAGCAACAACAGAAACAGGGGTCACGTGCGGCGTCACCGGCACCCGAATCCTCTGAGCGCACTTATGATTTGTGCAACTGCGTGAGAATTAGGTCTCCCAACAGGATTCAGGTCCCTGACCAGCGTTCTCCTTGTTCTTCACAGGAAACATCAGGCTCACAAGCCGGTGGAGGTAATCGCCAGGATCGCGGCAGAGGTCGAGGGGCACCGTAAGGACACGAGCAACCCCGTCAAACTGACGGTAAATGGAAGCATGATGATTTTCCTCGTCAACGCCCTCCGTTTCAGAAAAAGAAAGTTGCTGCTTTAACAGCGAGATATGCCACGAGCGGTGAGAACCCGCCTTCGGAATCTAACTTGAGCAGTAACGCTGCTAGACAGCGCAGCAGAGGTTACCATAGTGCGGCTATCACTGCGTCCATTTCTGGAGGCGACAGCAACTGACACTTTCATCACAGTAGAAACTGCTGACACCCGAGTGGATCCCCCTGATATATGATATGAAATTTTACTTTTAATTGAAGGTGATATACAGTGTGTTACTAAAGGGTCTTTTTGGAAAAATCTGACTTCTTCGTATGACATCTTGTTAGCTGAGGTAGACTGGCCCCTGCCTTTGTTTTTGCCGCTCCAAGGGGGGAAGAGGTAATGCTCCCTAGTTTTTCACACAATGTAGCCAAGGAGTAAGCAATGGCTTTTGCGAAAGAGTGGGCTTTGTTGCTTGCACCGGCCCTGTACCGTACTCAGGTGGGCTGGGATAAAACCTCTCCGCCTCATGAGATACCATTGCAGTCTATGCCACAGTACAACCCCAATATCCCCTCCGGCGGGAAGCAAAAGCTCCCGTTTCTGAAATTCTTGAATAATTAGAGTATCAAGGAGTCATTGAGACATGTATGTCACTGATGACTAACCCTCTTTTTACAGTGACCAAACCAGATGAGTTGTGCTGCTTAGTTTTGGATTACCGACATCTGAACTCTCATTGTCGTAACTGTGAGATTCAGAACGTTTAATGAAGGTGACACAGTACCAATTGCTTACAAGTCACATTTGTACACTTCGGCTGAACAGCGTTTTTCAACAGTTGAAAAAGTATTAACAGCAGTCCAGATGGCAATCCTAAAGGAACGTAGACTGGCGCAGGGAAAACGCATGATGGTTGTGACACCATATCTTGCTCTTTAAGCTGTAACGAGAGCCAGTGTACCAAACCCAAAAGCTTTACATCCACGTTGGATACAATGGGCAACTTCGTTGACATCCTCTGATGTCACCTATATTTTTGACTCCTCGTTGCAAACTCAGGAGTTCTTACAGTATAAATTTCTTCATCCTGCTCCACTGTCTATGCGCCTGCTCGAGGACTACCATTGTATCATTTATACCGACGGTTCTGCGCAACCGGCGACCGGATCAAAACATTCTTACTCGGCAGCTTGCGCAATAGTGGCAGGTACCATGGTGAACGGTGAGTTCAAGTCCAGTTTCGTGCACACGCAGGCACTAGGGGACTGTACCGCTCAGTTGGCGGTGCTCGTGCCCTAGTGCTAGCACTGGAGTTTGCTGATCCTAATGTGACTACCTTGAGTGTAAGTGACTCTTACTACTGTGTTCAGTCTTTTAATGACAACTTATTCTTTTGGTCTCAGAATGACTATCGTGATTCTAAAGGTAGCGCAATTAAGCATAAAATGCTTTTGGTTCGAGTCGCAGAGCTTAAAGAACGTCTGCCTTTCACACAAGTAATTCATACTCTTGGCCACCAGCGCGTAGGAGTACAGGCGGTCGGTAACAGTTTGGCTGACAAAGCAGCTAAAACGGCAGTAGCCACTTATTCAGTAGCAGCAGTTACAAGATCCATGACTAAGATTGATGATGACATCATGGCAGCTATAGCTGCTACAGAGAAGGGAAGTAAGTACCCACAGGGTTTCCCTTCAAAATACTCTTATCATTTAGGTCCAGCTAAAGTTCCCTATGTGAGAATTAATGATGTTGGTGACAGGTTGATTCCCAACCAGGACCGCAGACCAGCTTTGATAACAGCCGCGCACGAAGGCATGGCCTCTGCTCATGCGGGCGTTTCGGCGACTGTCCCTATCTTACAGCAACGTTACTGGTGGTGTGGTTTATATAAACAAACCCGTAATTATGTGCTTTCTTGTGACATTTGTCAGCAGATTAAACCTTCAACGGCAGCATGCCCGCCACAAACACAGCTGTACATCTCTAATAAACCATTCAGTTGTGTTTATTTAGATCACTGCGGTCCATTTTCTTCAGATACTGTGTATAAGTTTATCTTAGTTGCAGTTGATTCATGCACACATTTTCTATGGGTTTGGCCACAACACAGTGCTTATGCACGAACTGTCATCAGGGATTTTCGTGTCTTTGTGGGAATTTTTGCATGTGGCACTTTTAGTTCTGATCAGGGTCCCGCGATCGCCTCTAAGGCATACAAGGATCCCATGCGGTCTTTGGGGGGGCAAGTGAAATTTTTGTCTATATACAGGCCTGAGGGCAACTCAGTTGTGGAGTGAATGAACCGTGACTTAAAGCAATCCTTGACAGCTAGAGTTATAGGTACTGGCAGGAATTGGTTTGCCTATTTATATAGCATACAACGTGCACTAAATAATCTCCCTAGAAGATCTCTGGGTGGGCGGACCCCATAAGAAATGCTCTTTGGCATGAAAATATTTGTTCCGGACCTTGATAGTCTAGACACAGCGGCTACAGCCACGTCCTTTGACGTAGATAATCATTCTGATGTGTTACAGAATCTACAAGAGGCTTGAGACAGTCTACCAAAGGAAGATTTACCCTCCACCACTGAAGCGGCGCTGCAGATTCCGGTAGTCGGCTGGCTACCTAAGATCGGAGATCTGGTCCGTGAGAAGGTGGAGAACAAGAAAGAGTTTGCCCCCTCCTATCGTGCACCTGTCCCAGTGCTTGGCGTGAAGGGAACTCGTACAGTCATTTTACCACCACTTCCTGGTCGCATAGATAACAGATACATCTCAGTGGACAATGTCAAACTACAACGCCTGGCATATTCTACATAGTATGACACCAGCTGATTCCTGTCCAGCAATATGCAGGAATACGGTCTTAGCCAGTTCGAACAACATCAGGACTGACACTGCCATAGAGATGCCCGCTGTTACTGATCCTTTGCTAACCCTTCCGGCTTGCAGTCACCATGAAGAAACTGAATATACATATCCTGCTGCAGAGTCATTGCCTGGTTTGCAAGACAACACACTGAACCAGTCCCGTTTTTCCTTTGACTCTAACTCCACATCATCGAGTCCCTCCTCCAAACTTTCTATTTTTGCCACCTGGTTTAAAAGAATTTTTTTGATTCCTCCATGGACATACATTTGGTTAGTGCTCATCGCCATTTTTTGTTCATGTCGATAGGATTTGTGAAATTTTTCTTCCTTTTAATAAATGGTCACTATCTCACTGAACGCTCTGCAGTGAAAATAATTGATGGAACTTTGGCACCACACTCCTCATCACACATCATGAAAAAAGACCAGACTTTTGTCAACATCTCTGCCTGGCCAGTTGCAGATGGAATAGTGTGGAATGCAGTTAACTTCCAAATTCATGGCCTCCCAGAAGTGGTTAATGTTGCCAATGTACTTTGTCTTTCAATGGGGGATGTAGTGAAACTGAATATACGCACTGATGATTGGGACGTGCAAGCCGTTGAATCTTTGTTATTATGCTGCATTTGATGCTGAGGATTTGTATTTAAACACTGCAAATTATGCTGATTTATTTTGTTACTAGCATTTTGGACATCATTACCTGCATGAAGCTAATACATTTAGAAATGTCTTAATTACACACAATGGGAACATTGCCCAGCTCCCATTGAAGGCAGTTCCAAAACTCTTTTGCAAAAATGTGTATATTTCACAGATTTTAATAAATACAATCCAGATTCATTTTATTTTAAATTGAATATTACAACCAATTCCAAAGTCATGCTCACCCACACTAAATTAGTGTATTCCAAATTCTTTATTGATCAACTGGCAATGGGTGGTTATGAGCTGTGGAAGGATAAAGTAGATCTTAAGTGTGTTTGGGGTTCTAAATTCTGGCAGGTGCAAGGATCTGAAGCTTTGCATCGTGCATGCCTTATCCCAAAACAAATCCTATTTTTGAATAGTTCGATTTATCAAACAACCTGTTTAGGTTTAGCGACTGCAAAACAAATGAATGCACCTAAAATACCTACACTGGCTCCTTATGACACCTGGGAGAATTATACTGATTTGGCCATTGAAGATTTGCAATTGTTACTTAACAATAATATCTTTAATATCTCTGGTCTGGACCCCCAGGGTTGGTTAGTTTGGCAAACAAATTCAGATTCTTGCCAATTCCGTTTTCTAGGCAAGGACCCAGGATACATTCAGGATCGACCCGATCCACGTTTTTCAGATTCCCATTCGTTTACTACCTTTTCAGTAGGAAAATTATGTCAAAATTGGTTGCAACACTCAACCCTTACGTCAGTTAAACGCCATTTGCCGTTGTTATCAGGTGACGTTGACTTGACTGATTTTATAAAAGGGCTTGCTAGTTCTAGATCAAAAAGATTCATTTACGCCACATACAACGAAATCTGGAAGCTGTCCCAAATTGAAGGGGCTTCACGTCTAAGGGCAATAGACCAAGCTAATTTAGAAAAAGTGCTTGCTGTTGTTGATAATAGTATTAATACTCTTTCTTTCCTTATTTACACATTAGGCAATATTGTTTAATCTGTTGTGGATATTGTTCATGATGAAGTATCTGTTTTGTATCATGGTCAAAATCAATTGCGTTCAATTATGCAGTTTGGATGGACAGTGCAAACTTTGAAAATGGGGAAAATTCCATGGGATTACATGAACACGTCATCATTATTTACACCATGTAACTTGACAGATAGACAACAGTTTATGTCCATGAAAGATTCCACATACACTCTGTTACATATTGAAAAATAAGAACCTTTGCCTTTTTCAGTTGCTAAAACTAATTCTGCAGTGTGGCTAATCCATGGGGTAATACATTTGCAATTTTCCTTGTTTAAATTTAGTTCATATATGAAACATTATCCCTTGGGCCGTTATGAACCTTTAGGTAGTGCATTTCTTCATGAGGTGTGGTCTTTACCATTCACATACAGATGCTTACGGGATGACAAAGAGGTGCATCTCACTGTGGAATCATGTGATTTTGCCTGATCATTCTCTTGTAGGTAAGAATATACAATTGCACAGCACATGTAATTTATCGGCACCCAATTTGGCGTGTATTTTTAAGGGTCATCCAGTACCAGCTATCACACCAACGTTTACCCTGCTAGCAAACAGCTATTTGCTTTTAAATAATGAAGATTGCTGTGGCATGCTTGCTGGCATCCTTTACATTGTAACAGTCTCACAGCATGTGGTTTGCTGTAAAAATGTGCTTTTTCCACCCCTGCATGGGAGGCTCGACATCTCGATTTGGCCTTCCATTCTGACCTTGAAGGCAGAGTTCAACAAATTGAGCAGAATAAGAGCATTATTGTCCCTAAAAGAAGTTGCTCTCACATCTGCCAGTGAGACCTTTGTCCTTCACGTGGCTAACACCCGTACAGAGGTACATGCGCTTCTTAATACCGATCTCCCACTACATTTTGGGGTGTTGAGTCACACTATCTTCAATGCTTCTAACACAACAGGCATTGCCCATTTTTTTTAAGCTGTGGGCTCTTGCCTTGTGACATCTTTTCAAACTATATTTGGTGTAATACCAACATTTATCCATTCTATTTTTTCCAGCATCTTCGGTGGCTTGCCACTGTTACTTGCACTAGCCGTTGGAGTCCAGTTATTAATTTGCTTGCTCCGAAATGGATGCTCATCCTGTGGCACCACACAGCCGCGACCGGCTGTTGCTGCTCCGTAGTCATATGCTTTAATGCTACAGTACTTTGCCACTGGCCACTCTGAGCGTGGTTTATGGGTTATCATTTCGTTTTGGTTATTTCACTTGCGTGCAACCAGTCTTCAACTGCCTGGAATGTTCGTTTGAATGGGCATTGGATCTTTGCCTCTCCAATATGGTGTCTCCTGCCCCGGATTATGACGTGCTAATGTTGAGTCCTCTAGTAGCGCATGAGCTGGAATGTTCTGGTGTTGGGATTATGGCCTGCGAAGCTGCGCATTGAGTTTTAGCAGAATGGGATGTCTGTGCGGCTGCACATGAATTCCTACAACAAAGTTTTCTTGAGGAACACGCAAGTTGTCCACTTATGATGCTTGAAGCTCTAATTGTTGATGAACATGTATGTTCCTTCTCTTTGCTGGAATGGATGGCTACTCTGTTTTCCGACGATATCAATGACTCCCTCTTGGAGGCTATTGCAACTCTGCCTGATATTTTTTAAATGATTTCGTGTTCACCTTTTTCTCTCTATTTGAGATTTTTATACACAAATTAGTGCACCATTTGACCCTTTGCCCAAATTTGACTGCTGCTCTTAATTCTTGCTCACTCATTGCTGAACTCTGGGTTCTGTTGAGTCCACTGACTGTTAGTCCGACCAAGGGGAGGGTGTAGTGAGGAAATGGGGTTAACAGCCGACATTGCTTAGTTAGCATAAGTAGTATATGCTTGGCTGCCATTCTTCCGATTTTGGACATGCCACTACATGGCTCTGTTCTTGTGAAATACTTTGCTGGCGCTGCTTCACATGAGAACTGTCTACCTTACACATATTCAGCGGGACACCGCGATCTCTGCCTGTACAGCCTTTTCAAGGTCAAATAACAATGTATGCTGTAGATTCACTTTGTTCATTTCCACGCACATGGACATAAAATGAGGCACGGCGTCCCATCTGAAACTTGGATGCTTTTAATATGGCATTACATGCATGAGAAGGCACTTGGAGAAAACCTTTCCAACATAGAAGAGCTGTGCTGATCTTGAGGTGTAATTTACTGCATCTGATCTCGTAGGTATGGGGTCTTTGCTGACAAAGCATAAAGGTCTTCTATAATTATTCTAAACTAGCCCAGGAGCACGGGGAGGGTGGTAAAAGGAACTATAGTCCTGTTTCCATAGTCATTATAATATTATTTCCTCTTTTGTGCTTTATGGAATTGTAACAATGCTAATTATGTTGTTTGTATGCATTCTGCTGCTCGTATTGGAGTACTGCATATTAGAGCATGTTAGTTAAAAATAAACATTTTAAACTATACAGTGTTTCTGTTTACTCACGTTGTGGGCAAGTATGAGTGTGAGCAAAAGAGTGTTCTTGCTTCCCACTATTCCTGAGAGTTTATTAAGTTGCATGTTCTAGGTTGTCTAATCATTGGTAGCTTCGCTGTAGTACGGAAAACGAATGAGACACTAATGCTAGTCAGATTGGGGTTCTGGGCACTGAGGTGGCTTTTTTGGTACAGAACAATACACCAAGGTCCTAGTTTCCTGCGCATAGTTCTGTGCATGAGCAGAATCCCTAAAACACCAGGAACCTCCATATAGTGGGAGAAGCCAGCCCCCCTGTCCTGCTCTACTTTTTCTTGAGGAAAGGTGGGAGAATTAGTTAGTTTAGAAGGACGGTCCCAACTTACACTACAGCACCCCTAGGACGGGGCAGATGAACCCCTCTCCTGAAATTCCATCATTTTGGGATGGTGGCAAAACAACCTATCAGGTAGGGGTGGGCGGAATTAGCAAAGTTGCCTATCGCAAAATTGCGCAAAACGGCAAAAAATCTCCACGAGCACGCAAAATTTCCTGTGCTCACAAATGTTTTGTGCTGATTAATGCGTTACTGAATTTGAGCTTCAACTCGGGCACCTAATTTATTTATATCTGTAAGTGCTTCCTGTTGAGGTTTAATTTTTGTGACAGGAGCATCGTGCCAGAATGAATCCTGCCCTGCATATTTCCGGTCCACCGCGGATCGCGGAAGTTTCGACATTTACACGTTCTGCGCAGACCGCGAAAATGCCGAAATTTCGCAAGTTCTGCGAGCGGAACGGAATTTGTCGCCCACCCTTACTATCAGGGTTAGGGTAGTGCCACTTCCCACAGGAAGTGGTCACTAAAGGGTGTAACACCCTAAAGGTAAATATCTCATTGGCTACCATCAGTTTCCCCTTGTAATGCCCCTAAATACAGTATTTTGGTGGCACTCCAAGACCTGAATATCAGATTCGATGAACAAGAGAAGACCAGGACAAAGAAGACCCGTTCCATGAGAACTGAAGCCCTGCTGCAGAAGAGAAAGGTGCCAAACCTTGCCTGCTGCTTCAAGGACTTGAAAATTGTTGCCTGCTGTGCCGTCCTGAACCTGAAAGGACTCCAAGAACCACGAGGCACCTCCAACCTTCAAGAAATCTGCAAAATGCTCTGTTGGAGTGAAGGTATCACTCCACTGCAATCCACAGGCACTAATCCCATGAAGTCAACTTGCTGCTCCCTGATGACCTCAATGCAGCACTGAAGCAGGAAATGAAACAACAGCTCCGTAGGGTCGGATCTGTCTCTCTGCAAAATGTGGAGACTCCAGGACTTATTGGAGCACCAAGAAGAAGAGGCAACACCGGACTCCCAAAGCACCAGAAGCAAGCACCCACTGAGAGACATCGAGAAACCTGACACCCACTTCCTGAGTGGCCCAGCCGTCCGGAGATTGCCCTTCCAAGTTGCCTGCTCCTGACCGCAAGGACCTCAAGACACAAAACAGACCTGTTTGCTCTGCACCTGGCCCCAGCACCGAAAAACCAGCTGTGCTCCCATGGTCCCCAGGACCTTGCAACCTCCTCCCTTGAAGGGGCCCTGTGCAGTGTACTCTCAAGTGGCCCTCTTCATCTTTGTGCACCAGCTTTCAAGGCCAGCAGTACTCTGCTCCTGGCCGATCCGGGATGCACCTGAACTTCTCCTGCTGGAACTTTGGACCTGGTCCCAACTTCGACCTAAAACAAGAAGATGAACTTCATGAAAGAATTGCTGGATTTTCAATGCATTTGCTGTATTTTACCCATTGTTTCCAATGGTGGGTAATTGCACAAAAAAAGTGATATATTTTCCGAACTTTGCAAAAATCGTAACTCCGTGAATACTTGCCTTTGTACTGTGTTTTAGGTCTTAAAAATGACATAAAAATCGAAGTTATTTTTATAAATTGGTCTCGGATTTATTCTTGAGTGTGTGTCTCATTTGTTGCCTTTGTGAGTCCAACAAATGCTTAGCACTACCCTCTGATAAGCCTAACTGCTCGCCCACACTACCACATAAAGGGCATTAAAATTATCTTCTTATACCTCCATATACCATATGGGGTTTCTCCGGACTCTAAGCACAGTGTACTTTATTGTAGTACACTATATATAGAGCCAGCTTCCTACACTAGTCCAATTTAACTTGGAATCAAGGAGGAAGCTTAAATAAGTAAATGTTTTTATTTTAGAGATTTCTATCCATCCCAGTTGAAATGATCTTGTTTTAACATTTTTTGGACCTATACTCATCACAAATGATTTGCTTAGGTTTCTTTTAAGGTCCAGCCACCCCCCCCCCCCCCCACCCCAAAGTATAGAAGCATCTTCAAGGAGTTGCAGACCATTTGATGCTCTTGAAATTAAAACTACAACATCCGTGTAAAGTAAAACTGGAAGTGCACAAGACTTCATTTTGGGTAGGTCTTTCCCTGTATTGCACAAATGTTGTTCCAGGCCATTAATAAAAATAAGAAACAATAATGGGGCCATCATACAACCCCCAGTGACGGCCAAGAGAGCAGGACGAAGGGAGCGCTGAGGAACATGGCGGCCGTAGGCTAAACGGTCGTGGCTCCTCTCTCGGAGATGTTGGGCGTGTAATTTAACAATGTTTATTCCCCGTTGCTAAAGGATCTGATCTCTTCTGCCAGTTTCTTATCTCCTGTCTCTGAGGATAAGGATTTATTTTCACTCTCTGCATGATGGAGACAGCTTTAAAGAGGGATCGATGCGGCGGTATTTTCAGCTATGCGCGTTCAGCAGTGCTGGCTGCCCGGAGCCGGTGGAGGTGGGTCCCGGCTCGGATTGGAGGATTTCAACGAATGATTGACAGCGGCGCCGTGGCGGTGAGAAGGCTCTTTCGATCCATCGCGTTACCGGTTGATCAAGTAAGGACGGTGCGAGTCAGTGGAATCGGAGGTGGTGGGGAAGCTGTCTGTTTCCCAGGTGGAACCTTTACTTTCTGGTTTAGGGTAAAATCTAGTTTTGACGACCTTCCTCGGTCGGAGTGGGGCGAGATATGTTCTCTTAGGGAGGGGAACAGTTCCTGTCGGGGGGCGGTGGAGTGCGTACCGCCGAGTGTCAGTGGATGGATGGAAGTTGCTCCCAGGTGCCCTGATAATTCCGCCCAGGAGAGTGTGGGGGGGTTGGAGAGCGGTGAGGAGGTGAACGGTTCGGAGAGTTTCTTGCGAAAAAAACTGCTGCCACAGGTAAAAGCCTCCTGCCGGAACAGATACGCTTTGCGTGCTAGGTTGGTCCTGGACCCTCAACTCAAACCCTCTTAATACCCGCCGAGGACCTCTCCCCCGATTTTAGAGATAAGGCCTGGGAGTAAGAAAAAAAGCCAAACTTTAGAAGAGCCATTAGTTAGCTCCTGTGCCTCCCTAAAGAAGAAGAATCCGGCCAGCGCAACTAGTCTGCGAGGAAGAGGTAAATCTAAGAACTCTCCGCCCTCCAAAATCAGAGTGACCCCGTCTCTTAAAACCTACTACAAGGTCATGGCCTCTGGCACAGCTGCAGCTTCTACCACATCTACACCCACAGATTCCATAAAAGATGGGATTGCAGTGAAGAATCTTGAGGAGCGTAAGGCTCTTAATGAAGTAGTATCTACAGCAGTTATAGATTCCTCTCAGGAGCAGATTGTGAGGATACATCCTGAGATAAGATTATCTAATTCCTTCGCTGTTTTCGCTGAAGAGGGATTTAAAGAATCAGCTCCAGAGAGGGACAGACCTTGTGTCAGGGGGATCTCTGACTCTGTCTCTATCACCGCGACCTCCGCCGGTGTAGCTACTAGCGCCACTGTCCCGGTCACTATTGCAGCCTTAGACAAGCCAGATACATCGAATGTTCATTTTGCCTATGCTAATACCTCTTTGGTCCATCAGTCGACTCCCTCCTCTTTTTCTTCTTTAGCGGATATTCTCCTAACAATGAAGGATGATATCAATTCCAGATTTACCATATCTGAGAGTAATCAAGCGGTGTTGGCTAATAGATTTTCCGTTTCAGAAGCCAATCAGGCAGCGATACAGGCCTCCTGCGAGGCGCTCTCAGTAAGGATAGATGCAGTCACATTGAGAACTGACGCTATGGAAAACGAGTTACCAAAGATGAAGAGCTCAATCTCCATGGTGGAAAGTGATATAGTGAGATTGTCCAAAGAGAATATGGAGATGAGGGAGGACATTGAACGGCTTGAGAACCACTCAAGACGAAATAATTTAAGACTGTTGAATGTACCGGAAGCACAAGAGGGCGCGGACCTAAAAGGGTTTGTGATCAGGCTCCTGAGGGGTACGGTGTTGCAAGATGCGGATGAAATTGACTTGAACATAGAGATACAAAGGGTTCATCGGGACCCCTTTCGGAGGAACCCTGCGCAACAAAAGCCGAGGAAAATCTTGATCAATTTTTTATCATTTAATGTTAAGGAAAATATCTTGATACAAGCCCTGAAAGAGAAATCGATAACATCCAACACCCCCAACGCGTTTTCTTTCCAAATTAGATCAGACGTTTCCCATATTACGGCAGTCAGGCAATGGGAACTGGGAAAGAGGTTGGAGGTGCTTAATGCTTTAGGGGCAACTGCAAAATTAAAGTTCCCTGCACAGCTCCGGGTTATGTGGAATAACCACATGTATCAGATCAAGTCAGTAGAAGAGGCAGATTCCTTGGTAGTTAAGATAAAGGGAGACCAGAGAGATAAACGGTAGTAGTAACTTCTACTCTAGAAGAGGTAGGAGTAAGTGTAGTTTCTTTCTTCTTCACCTTTTTTTTTCTTTCTCTCTTCTCAGTTAAAAAACAAGGGGAGATGATGGATGAAAAGAGAAGGAGGTAGGAGAGAGGAGAAAAAAAATAAAAATAAAGCTCTTTCAGGGGATTTTTGATAAAGCCCGGCATATACCAGGAGGGGGAGCCAAAACGCTCTGCCTATTGGTAAAGAGGGTTTCTCATGGGTTAGGGGGTTAGGCACATTCTTTTTTATTGTTATTTTTTGGGCACTGGGTTTTAAGGGGGGGAGGTTCATCGGGGCACTGGGGTGGGGAGCATATGGGCAAAAATTTTAAAAAATCCTCATCTCACCGATATTGGATAAAAGTGCTGTCTCAGTCGAGAATCTTTTAATGTCTCTTAGTGGTCGGGTGAGATGGTGGGGGGCATAGGGGTAGGGGGGGGAGGCACCGTGTTTTTATCTTGGAACGTAAATGGTATGCGCTGCCCCAGGAGACAGAGATTGATTTTTAAGTATCTGGAATTATCCCGAGCCCAGGTCTTCCTATTACAGGAGACTCATCTGTCCCTCGAGGAAAGTAACTCTATATTTTCAAAGATTAGTTGGATTAAATGCTTTTGCGCTTCCCATCAGTCGTCTCACATAAGAGGAGTTGCAATTCTAATAAAACAAGGTACATTATGTACAATGGGGAGAATTCAATCCGACTCCTCGGGCAGGTGGATTGTTGCTAAAATATTTCTTAACAATGTAGAGACAATCTGTGTCTCTTTTTATGGTCCAAATGTGGATGATCCCTCGTATTTACTTAAACTTCAATCAATCCTGATGCTGGAGGAACCTCCTTTAATTCTAGGAGGGGACTTTAATGTGCTGTTAAACCCCAAAATAGATAGATCTAATTTAAGCCATTATGTAGGAGCCCCTAAGGTTCGTAGGGCACTTCTGAATTTAATCCATGACCTTCAACTAGTTGATTCATGGAGGGTTAGGGAGGGTCAACGTAGAGGGTACACGTTTCAGAATAAGAAACTGGGTCATTCCTCGATGATAGACTATCTATTTGTAGATAGTCTGTCGCAAAGGGATATTGAGCAGATTACTATCTTACCTAGCCACATATCAGATCATGCCCCTCTAGTTTTAAAACTCTCTAGCGGTAAAGAACGAGGGCAGACAAGGTGGACATTAAAGAGGGTAATGCTCAACAACCCTGATGTAATACTAGCTATTAAGACCCTTTCCGTCGATTTTTTCCCCAGAAACCTCGGTAGTGCCTCGTTTGATGTGGTGTGGGATGCGTATAAGGCCACTCTAAGAGGGTCCCTCCATGGATTAATTTCAGGAATTAATAGAGAGGAGACCAAAGTCTTAAAAGATCTAGAAGGGAGAATCGGCCAGCTTGAGTCTGCCTGGTTGTCCCTCTCCTGTGATCCTGAGCAAGCCCAACTGATTTCATCAGACCTTGATAATGCGAGACAGGATTATAGGGTGCTGCTGGATAATAAATGCAAGGCACAGTGGGAAGCATCTCGTATGGAGAATTTTGAATATGGGGAGAAAGCCGGGGCTCTGTTGGCCTGGAAGGCTAGACTTGATAGATCTAAAAATTATATTAAAGAACTGGTAGTAAATAATGAAGGAGAGATCTCAAATAGAGTCGAGGACATGCAAACGTGTCTGCTATCTCTGTTTTCTGATTTATATAGGGAGGGGTCTGTTCCAACCCTTGAAGCAATAAGAGCTTGGCTAGGGGATAAACAGCTCCCAGCGTTATCGTCGGAGGATAAATTATGGTTAGATGCTCCTATCTCCGAAGAAGAAATTCAGGAACAGATTAGGAGATTAAAGAATAAAAAAGCGGCTGGTTCTGATGCAATACCAAGTGAGATCTATAAACTCTTAGCGGAGGAACTAGTCCCGGTCTTAAAGGTAATCTTTAACTCTATTTTTTCGATAGGAGGCAGGGTCCCTGCATCATGGAAGGAAGCCATTCTGGTTCTGATTTTGAAGCCAGGCAAAGACCCCACTAAGGCAGATTCATATCGACCAATCTCCCTGCTGAATGCCGATTATAAGATCTTTGTCGGCATTCTTGCGGGGAGACTGGCAAAACTGGCTCCGAAGTTGATCCATCAGGACCAGAAGGGTTTTATGGCCGGAAGACACTTAGATGATCTGACTCATATACTGCTAGGTAATATAGATCTTGCGGTACAAAGACAAGTTCCCATGGCCTTGGTCGCGCTGGATGCGGCCAAGGCCTTTGATAAAGTCTGTTGGATCTATTTGTGGGTTGTTCTTGAGGCGATGGGATTTGGCCCGATTTTTATTGAGACCCTTCAAAGATGTTATCAGGGGGCCTCGGCCCGGATACTCCTGAATGGGGTGCTTACCTCTGTTTTTTACATCCAACGAGGGACCAGGCAGGGCTGTCCACTGTCCCCATTGTTGTTTAATATTTATATTGAACCGTTGGCACAAGCGATCAGGTTAAATAATCTAATAGTTCCCTTTCAATCTGGCCCCTACAGCTCGAAATTAGCCCTCTATGCGGACGACCTAGTAGTATATACTGGTAATATGGAAATCACGATTCCGGTTATAGAGAATCTAGTGGCCTCATTTGGTGCTGTCTCCGGGTATGAAGTAAATAGCTCCAAAACGGAGGTCATGTGCTGAAACATAGACAACTGGAGTGGGAAGGTCTCTTCTGAGTTTAGATACTTGGGAATTACAGTGGTCGCAGATTTGGATAGAATCCCGCAAATCAATTTAGATAGAGTTTCCAAGGAAATAGTCCGTCTCTTAAACAAATGGGGAAATCTTCCTTTGACGATTTTTGGCAAGGTCAACCTTGTAAAGATGATCATTCTCCCTAAACTCTCTTTTTTATTCTCCACCATTCCGTTGTCATTTTCATTGAAGGGTATTAATAAAATACAGGGTAGGATCGGGAGTTTTATATGGGGCGATAAGGGAGTAAGGCTCTCATGGAAAAAGCTCAGGCGTAGACTCCTTAAAGGAGGATTGGCTCTCCCAGATTTAAGCCTTTATGCAGCAGCCTTTCATTTCAGGAGCATACGAATGTTGTTGGGGAAGCTGGATGAGTCTAGCTGGGGCAAACTTTTAGCTGACATGGTGAGAACTGAGGGAGGGGATGTAGGAGAGGCTTTTCTTTACAAATTTGGTTCTCCTAGATTTTTCAAGCGGGTTAGACTAAAGATATTGAGGGCTGCTCTAGAGGTATGGTATAAGGTGAGATCAAGTTGGGGGATTGGTTATTTCTCAGACCTGGCTCCTATTTGGGATTCCCCTGGCACTCCTCTCTGGCTTAAGGATGCCCTAGCCATCCCAATAAAGTGTGCTGGTATCTCTGTCTGGTCAGATCTGCTGGATGGTGAAGGTGTTTTACCCTGGGAATACCTAAGAATCAAGATAGGTCCAGGTTTGTCTAGATTCAAATATCTCCAGATAACTTCTTGGTTTGGGGTGGAAAAGGAGAAGGACGAGATAAAAGGAAATGGGGAAATTGAGAGATTGTGTCAGCAAGGGCCCCTAAAGAAGGAGATATCGGTCTGGTACAATTTACTTCTAGCGGCAGATGACATCAAAATACCCAAGGCGATTGAGGTATGGTTTTCCTCCAACTTGGCCCCCCAAGTCGACGCCCTCTTTGAGCCTTCCTTAAAAACTCTTTATAAATTTATAAAGCCAGCCTGCTTAAAGAAAAATCACTTTTTCGTTATAAATCGACTCTACTACACGCCCTATAAGATCGCTAAGTTTGCCCCCCTCCGAAATGTCCAAGGTGTTATACCCCGTTAGCCAACGATGAGCATATTTTTTTCCAATGTCACAATCTGGAGGCTTTTTGGAATGAAGTGGGGTTATCCCTCCGGGACATTTTTAAATTCAAGGTGGAAGTAAATCTCTCTTTGGTGTTTTTTGGAGCCGATGGGCATTTCACTAGCTCTGCCACTGAGCAGGATAAAGGGTTATTAATGTACTTGATATTATTGGCACGGAGAGAGATCTGCAAGAGATGGAAGGATCCACTCCCCCCGAAAAGAGAGGATTGGTTGAATGCGGCATTCAGTATGGCTAGGCTGGAGTATGAGCGCTCTGTGGACAAGGTCTTAAATATCTGGCACCCGTTAATGAGTTGGGGTCGCTCGTTGAGCCTGTTACCATCAGTCCTATGATTACACCATATCCCTGAGAAACATCAGAAGGGATGGGTCTGGTGACCCCAAGCAAGCGCGGTAATCCACTGGGCCTCCCCCCGCTCCATCCTTATTTGTTGGCTATTAAACCCGCTGCCGCTTGATCAGGTGAGATGAGGACAAAAAACAAAACAAAAAAAAAAAAACCCCAGTAAGGATTTAATTATGGGGAAAGGTTCACCATCAGTTCCATATCTGATCCTTGCCATGGTATCCTAAAGCATCCTCTGAAGTAAACAAATCAAAATGTGATAATTTCTCATCCTTACCACAATAGCTCAAAGCTTCACCCTGTTCACTATGTCAAAGACACAAGAGAGGTCCATAAATGCAAGATGAATAGATTCCCTCCTGGCCGGGACATGTTTGCCGATAATCAGCTGGAGTTTCCACTGTGCCTACCCTTGGGCGGAACCCATAATGCACTCATGGCAGGGCTTGGTGTTTCTGCAGCCAAGCCTCTAGTTTGGCTGCCAGGACCCAGCCTAATAATTTAAAGGAGCTATCCAATAGTGAAAATGGGTGATAGTAAGGTGGGGAATGCCTGTCTCCTGTATATAAAAATGGGGACAACTACTGGTTCCCTCTAAGATGGAATACATTCCCCCTTAATGGCAGCCCTAGAAATGTTTGTTAAAATTGGAACCCAAAAGACGATATTATCTTTCTAGAGTTAAAATGCAGAAATGCAGGCAATGACTGCGATGTTGAAGGAACCTTATTTGAAGTCAAATTGACAGTACATTGCAGTTTTCATTTGGAAATGTGCAACTTGTCTTCATACACGCTTTTGTGGAAGAGCACGCCACAATTGAGTGGCCTTATATTGAACACATGGTCACTTTTGAAATGCCAACGGACTATTCACGTAACTGTGAACAAGGCTCCTCTCAGGAGCCGGAACGCATCAGGTTGAAGATTTTGTCTTGTAAAGTTCATCTCTAATAAAGAGCCAACAGTGCTGTGATGTTAAGGCATATGGCGTCTTCATTGAAGGGAGAAGCAAGTTTGTATTTTTATTGAGGGTGCTCTGTCCCTCACAACGCCGCGGCTGCCCTGACAGGGTCTAGAGCTCCTGAAAGTGGAGACTGTGTGCCTTTGGGGATATACCCATTTTGCTTCAAGAATAGGCTTTGACACAGCTAAGGTGTACAGCCAGTGAGATTATTCAACCACCAGGAACGTGAGTACATAAAGTTGACTAAATGCAGTCCTGGAAATACTCTGACAGACACATTTTGGCTTAATAACCTTTTTCAATGCTGATTTCTCATAAAGATGGAAGTCCTTAAATTCACAGATTTTAGAACCTATTGGAGCGTAGGTAATCCTTCACCAGTCTCTTAAAGTTATAATGTCCCTTCTTTTTAACCTCTCATCTCGTATTTACCCAGTGAAAAATTAAGCAGATCCCTTCAGCGAGCGTTAGTTAAATAACTAACGCTTGTGCATATGATAAAGCCCCAACTCACATCAGCTTTCGGGCTACAACATCTAATCCACTGGCTAATTTCATTCCGGGGCTCTACTCGCTGTAATCTGCATCCCTCTTCGCAGTAAGTACTGCTTCTCTCTCACCAATGCAACAATGCGATCCTCACTGTAGGGGGGGCCTCACGGTGTATCGTTCCATACACATCCCCCTCTTGACTGCAGTCATGCAGCTCCTGAACGGGTGGGCGTGTTGATTGACAGTGCCTAGACACTGGTCATCTATAACAGCCCAAAATCCATTCTGCTTCAAGAATGGGCTTCAACACAGCTAAGGTGCAGAGCCAGCGTGTTTATATATGTGTGTGTGGCGGCTCATTGGGAGTAAAGGTCGGTGCCGGGACAGGAGCCGGTTTAGGCGAGGTCTGCAACGGGATTTTCAGCTGCCGAATCACTAAGCATACCACAAGCAGAGGTACGTGTCGACCCCGATAGCGGTTTTCTGGAGGGTGCAGTTCTAGCCGTATTTTCTAACCCTCATTGCCCCTCATTGCCTTTTTGAATATCATTTATGTTGTCTAATTCTATCCGGTGTAACAACCTCGAGCCATTACTCCCTTCCCACAACACGATCCTCTCAGTGACATTTTTGTTTTGAGCAGTCACGAAGACACCTCTGCCGGCTTATAAACACCCACGACTTTTGACAGCGCCTTTCCCCCGGATGACTGCCTACACTGTAGGACAGACCCGGGAAGTGTTCACTGACACCTACTGCGTGAGCAACAAGAGTGCAATATTTCTGTGAGGGAGATATCTGGCAGAACAATACTACAGTTTGCTGGCACAACAGATCTGGGAAGTCATTACACCTGATTTCCTTTCTACCACATAGAAGGTTTCTATTCAATATGAGTGAGGCAATGCAGAAACGAATGGAGGTTGCCAAGTCATTATTTTCCTTTACGGAAAATGACAATAACTCCAATGAGGGAGCAGGAGACGCTCTATCGGCAGTACGTCTACACTCAAACAAGAGCTATTTAGACTTGAGAGACTGTGCAAGAAGGAGATTAACAGAAGCTGGGAGGTCATTTCGCTTCATAACTATGTCGAGGTGGAATGTGTCCCTCGTGGACTAAAAATTCTGATAACACCTACCTATCAAAATCCCAACCCCAAACTTTTGAAAGAATGGCCTGCACTTATGGCCTCTACATGCAGGCAGATGCTGGAAATGCTGGCCAAATACGCAGCCCTTGAGCTGGTACAAGTGGAGGCGGAGATTAAAACACTTCGAGAAATGCTGGATAAGCATGAATCTCAGAGTGAAATCGATGCCTTTTTGAAAGATATGGGCACCAGGCTTCTTAAGTATGAGAAAGGTATAAAATCTAAGAAGCGCTGGAAATTTATAAGAGACCGCAATGATTATGCCCAAGGCCGCATTCTAACTTTTGGCCGCAAATATGATTCAGCAAGGAGAGATTTTGCGCAATCTGAGATGACGCGCACTGTGGAACCTGGAACCTCCGAATCAAGCTCGGATATTCAGTCGGATTTGGGCAAAACACCAGGCACCCTGGCACCGATAAGAGGCCCCTTTCCCTCATTGACCAAATACAGTTTTTTACAGGAAAGCCTGAGTGGAAGAAAGAAACCACCCAGGGGAAGAGGAAGAGGCGGAAACAACGTGCAAGAAAAAGACAAACCAGGAGAGGAGGCAAAGGCCAAAGACAACGAGACGCCCTATGGGAAAGGACAACTGCGTTCCAAGCAGAACAAATGATGGGTGAGCAATTTAATGACAATAATCCTTCTATCATTAATATTTCCTCTCAAAATCTTACTAACGAGGAGCGTGCTTTGTTAGAACTGGGTTATCCTTCTGCCCCACGCGCATTGACATTTTTCTGTTCATAAGGAAATTAAAACTTCTCAAAATCCACTCCTTAAAACAAGGTGGGGCTGTCCCTGCCTTGGCACTGTCACCCAGCACCCAGAGCCCGGTACCTGACCCTTTGGCCATATGTGATATTGGCCTTTTGGCTGCTGCAAGAGAGATTGAGCAGGGCAGTAAAGACTGGGACACGGATAGGGATCTTGTGATCAGTATGGGTATTACTGTTGACCATAAATCTAGGAATGACTTTAAGCCCAAATCCAGATTCAACCCAGTGACCCTCCATGATGCAATCAATACTTATCATGAAATGATTCTATCGGAACCTATGCAACTTTGGGAGAAACAAAACAACTCTTTTAGTAACAATCTCACAGCCAAACAGAAGGCGGGCCTGCTTTCCTTGCAAAAAGCTAATTCCTTTGTCATTAAGCCTTCTGACAAAGGGGGGAACGTTGTATTGTGGGACGTTAATAAGTATATACGGCAGCTTGAGTTCTCAGGGAGTTATCTAAGATCTAGCCAAGCCGAATATAATAATGCTGTTGTCCAATACCATCAGTTGTTAGAGACATGGCTAGGTCAAGGGACCCTGAGGCGCAATGAATTCTTATTTCTGATGACCAAGAAACCAGCTGTCCCAGTGTTCTACATGCTCCCCAAGGTGCACAAAGACCTTGCCAATCCACCTGGGCAACCTATCATTGCAGCCAATCAAAGTTTACTGGAAAACTCCTCCATATACTTAGACTTCTTCCTCTGTGATTATGTTTTTAACTTACCATCTTATTGTAGGGATACTATGGACTTCCTTTCTAAAATACAGGGTATTCCCTGGAAATCCTCATATGTGTTAGCCACTATTGATGTGGTGTCATTGAACACTTGTATCAAACATGATCTAGGGTTAGAAGCATGCAAATATTTATGACGTGACAGACCCATCTCTATGTTTGATCACACTGTGTTACTCTTGGATATGCTACACTTTTGTTTGCACAATAACTGTTTTCTATTTGGTGACACTTGGTACAAACAATACACAGATACTGCGATGGGAAGTTGCTTCGCACCTAGTTATGCCTGTATCTTTATGGGATGGTGGGAGGCGGAACATCTTTGGCATCAAGGCAACGAGTGTTATTCAGACAATGTAATCCTGTGGACCCGAAACATTGACGATATTTTTCTAATATGGGACGGTCCACAGGATTCACTGCAAGACTTTATTGCCGGATTTTCTAATAACAGCCTTAATCTCAGGTTTACCAGTAAGATCAATACAACTACCATTGAATTTCTGGATGTTTTAGTGGAAGTTCTTGATAACACCATTCACACAAGCTTGGTCAGAAAGGCTACTGCCGGGAACAGCATCCTACATGCGCAGAGTCACCATCCAGAAGGCCTCAAGAGAAGCATCCCTTATGGAGAGCTCCTCAGAGCTAGACGCAATTGTAGCACCCCTCAGGCACTGTCCAAGGAACAAATCAACATGGCTGCCCATTTTAGAACACGGGGCTACTCAGGCAAAACCATTAGAGCAGCCCTTGAGAAATCTTGCATTAAAAGCAGGGACAGTCTTCTGATCCCGAAAACACGAGAAAAGGACAAACAGGAGGTCAGGCTTATCACCACTTTCTCAAATGCATCCCAGGCACTGCATAAAATTGTTAGCAAGCATTGGCACCTGGTCAGACAGGACTTAGTGATAGGTAAGTTGGTTAGTTCCAAACCACACATCACTTACCGTAGATGTAAATCTCTACAGGACACACTGGTACACAGTCATCTTACACAACAAGCCAAGAAAACAGGCATATGGCTTAAGGAACTCCCTGGTTTCCACAAATGTGGCTGTTGTAAGGCTTGCGCGAACAGCCAGAATGTAAAAAGTTATTTGTTACCAATTGGCAGGAATGAGAAAATTCTTTCTTTTATCAACTGCAATACTGAATATGTTGTTTATGTTGTGACTTGCATTTGTGGCTTGCGCTATGTTGGTAGCACAGTGTTTCCAGTTAAAAAAGCGTATACTGGAGCATCTCCGTGCCATTAGGAATAGGGATCTTACCTATACTATTGCCAAACATGCGTGCTAGAGCATGGAGAGATTTCTGACGTTAGCTCTAAGATCTCGTTTTTTGGAATTGACAGGGTTGCAGTACATCCACGTGGCCTGCGACGTTTGGAGTCTGAATATATCATCCGCCTACAGAGTAAGGCGCCTGGTGGCCTGAATCGAGAGGAAGATCTTCATATTCACCTAGGATGAGGGGATATCATATACCTGTAGTGCTCCAACAAATCTGGACACTGTATTGATACACTCTGGTTCCCTTTCAGGCGCTCTCTCTTAGTTTTCCCACCTCCTGCCATACCACCTTTTTCATAGATATCTTGCTTTTGCAAATGTTTATTTTATTTCTCCCTACTTGTTCCATTTCACTGCCATTTCGCCCAAGCGTCTGCTTGGTCGATGGGTGGGCATAGCCGCCACGCCTTGGTTTTTTAACACATTATGGGTGGGTTTCTTCTTTCCCCGGCATGATCCAAGCTTCTCCTTAGATGTTTTTGTTATTACACTTTTTGTGTGACTTTTTATTTTTGTTTTTGTTATTTGTGTCTGTACTTTATAATTTTAGCCTAGCCGTCTAGTGCCTATCCAGGGTAGTTGGTTGCTGTTGCCACTTGGCAGTTCCACTTGCTCTGTATGTGCACCATTTCACTGTGGTACACATTTGAGGGGATCGCATTTCTTCTCTTACAATTGGTGGCTTTTAGCACAAGCTAAATTTATCCTTTTCACATTAAGCATTTGTAAGTGAGGAATTTAATTCACTAATTTGTTGTTGTATGTAGGAAAAAAGAAAAAAGAAAAATTATTATTATTTTTTATTGATGGCAGCCTTAATGTGTTGAGGGTCTGTTTATTATATGTACTCATGACTCTTTTTTCTATGTCTATTGTTAAATTTGCTTGGTTGTAAAAAATGCCTTTATATGTAGCCACTTCCTTTTTACGAAGTGACTTTGACAAAGACCGTGAGGTTGAAACGCGTCAGTCATTAAACCTTTCTTTTCCTGCAATCCTGAGTGCGACTTCTACCTTTTTGTTGTGAAGCAAGAGGGTTTTCTTTCACATATATGTATCTATATATATATATATATATATATATATATATATATATATATATATATGCACCCAAACCACTCTCAGTACTTCCTTCCGGCGAACTGACAGAAACGGACCACCAGGACAAGTCAATGGCAAGGTTCTTTTATTATTCTTTGTTCCTCATCTTATGACGCGTTTCGGGCATCAAGTGCCCTTGATCACATAAGGAGCTTGCAGTACGCCATCTTTTTTATATATGCTTTGTGAAAAGGAACACACCTCCATAGTGATAAACAGTGAAGAAACACTTCCTTTTGTTACATGCTACAAATCATTGCAAAGTGCATCAATAGCAGAAAGACAGACCTCAACTCATTTAATCGCACACCTGATGAACATTACCATTCGCATTTGTTGTGGCGCGTATTTTCAATAAAAATTTTAGGATATATTAAATATTTAGAAAAACAATACATTTTCAGAATTAAATAAAACATGTATAAATAATTTAAAATATACACATTATCACACTTCAACAAATGTAAAAATAGCGAAATCGTGTGCAAACGTCTGCTTTTGGAAAACATATAACTGCTTAAATGCGTTTTATTCTTCCAATTTGATTTTGTTAATATCAGCATAATACTAATTTCCAAAGCACGTATTTATACAAGAAAAGAAAGTGCCTCGTGCAATTCTGTGCAAATAATTCCTAAGTGTTATTCAAAATTTCTAAAGTGCTTCATGCATGTCAATTAAATATAAAAATAAATAACACCAGGGAAAAATATAATCATAAACCATATAAAATTCAGTTAATTTTTAGTGTTTCTTTAAAAGAACGAGAAGTGTTCATAGATGATGTTTATATGTTCAATATCTAAATAGAGTGAACGCTAGTAGATTTAGGAGACTTCATCATATTTGTCGCTAACATCGAAAGTTACCATGGGTAATGTAAAACAACTACAATTGTTTACATTAGTTGACGCCCCTTATTAAAATGTAACTTAAAAAATATATCATAATTTTTATGGAAACCTATTTATAAGGAAGCACATAGGAGGTACATGAACCCAATTATAAAAAAGTATGTAGGTCCTCCATATTGTTTAATCCATTCGGGAATTTACTGTCAAGTTCTAAGATGGTTTTCGTTTCCCGCTGTCGTAGTAATTTTTCCCGGTTTCCTCCCCTACGGAGGGCTGGAATGGAATCAATCACAAAATAGGATAAACATTTAACATCATTGTCATGTGCTTCCTTAAAGTGGCGGGCAACGGGATAGGCCAGATCACTGTTGATAATTGCTCGCAAATGTTGCAATATTCTCACGTGCACTTGAAGCTTCATACTTCCCACGTACCTAAGCCCACAAGTGCACGTGAGAACATATATTGCGTGATCAGTACGGCAATTATAGCTGCCCTTTATGATTACTTCATTTTCTCTAAAGGGCGTTTTGTATTGTGTTGTATTCACTCCAAATTTACAGGCTCTGCACGATGTGCACTTAAAAAAGCCCTGTCTAGGTTTTAACCAGGATTTGTTGATGTTCAATTCTGGACTATTTTTGGATAATTTAGATCCCATGGATTGTGTCTTTCTGAAAGTAATCACTGGTTTATTCGGAAGTCTCGAACTTAAAATACTGTCAGTGAGGATTATGGGCCAATTTTTATTAATTATTGATCTTATTCTCCTCTCTTGTCGACTATATGCTGTTATGAGTCTAGGTGTGTCATTGGTTGTATCTGCAGGAGTAATATCATTCTCGTTATTCTGTGGAAGCAGTGATACTCTTGATCGATTTTCAGCTTTATTCACAGCTTCTATCAATATTTTATTATTGTATCCTCTTTTTCTTAAACAAGTTAAAGTTTCTTCTTTACAGCTTTCCTAATCAGCTGATGTACTGCACATACGTTTTAGTCTTAAGAGTTCCCCATAGGGGATTCTACTAATAAGGTGCTTTGGATGCGAGCTGGTTGCGTGTAATATTGTGTTCCCTGCAGTTGGTTTTCTATAGGCAGTAGTGACTAGTTTTCCTTCATTAATGAACACATTTACATCTAAAAATTCTACTTTAGAATAGCTAATGTGCGATGTGAAGTGTAGATTCATACAGTTCGTATTAATTGTTTCCACAAACTTTTTGGCACTTTCCATATTATCATTCTACACTATAAACACATCGTCAATATAACGCAACCAGTGATCAATATTCTTGGTAAAGATCTCAAAGTGCTGCTTTCTGAGGACCTGCTCCTCCCAAAAGCCCACATGCAAACATGCGTAGCTCGGAGAGAAGCAGGCCCCCATAGCAACACCTTGTATCTGCTTGTAAATTTCTTTACCAAGCATAAAGTAAATATTACTGAAGCACCATGTGATAAGGGACATTAGCATCTTATTGTGTTGGTAATATTCACAGGGTCTGGACTCCAAAAAATGATTAATGGCAGTTAAGCCAGCGGTGTGTTCTATACTGGTGTACAATGATTCGATGTCTAATGTTATTTACACCAAATTGCCTCTCCAGACAATGTCACTAAGTTTTTTCAAAAAGTCACCAGTATCCTTTACATATGAGGGTAATGCTTTCATCAATTCTTGTAGAAAAAAGTCCACATATTCACCCACATGTTCCGTCATGCTATTAATGGCAGAAATTATGGGGCGACCCGGAGTTGGTGTTACATTCTTATGGACTTTTGGTAAAAGATACAAAAAAGGAAGAACAGGATAATCATTAAACAAATATAAAAACTCTTCTGTGGTAATCAATCCTTCCCGCTTCCAAAATTGTAACTCCCTTTTTAAGGAATCCTTAGCTTTATTGTATTCCCTCATAGTCGATTTTTCATAGCATTGCTCGTTATTCAATTGTCGCATTGCTTCCAGAACATAGTCTTGTTTAGGCCATAAAACAATGTTGCCGCCCTTATCTGATTTTTTAATAACAATTTCTACATCTTCACTTAACTTTTTCATCAGATTTTGATATTGTATTCTGTTATGCTGTAATTTACTTTTTTTATAATTCACTTGGTGGTGCAATTTTTTGATGTCTTCTATGACACGTTCATGATAAATATCAACTGCGTCTTTGGGCATCATTGGAAGAAATGTTGATTTGGGCTTGTAAGACTTTCACCTGCTCCTTTTTGGTGTAAATCAATTTTGTGCAGCCTTTGTTGGGTGGTATTGACCGAATCCAGTTGTTGGTTGTTAGTGTTCGGTTCGTTACTTAAGTCGTGCATGGTTAAGAGTGTTTGAATGTCCGATACTTGTAGTGTTGTTGTGTCTCTTGGTTCCAATGGCACTGTTGATTTTACTTTCTCGAGTCCTGTTTTTATAGTGAAATTGTTTTTGAGTTTCAATTTTCGTATGAAGCAAAACACATCCACTCTAGTGTTAGCATAATTAAAGTTGCTTTCTGGACAAAAATTCAATCCTAGGGCAAGCAGTTGTTCCTATATACATATATGCTCCTGTGATCGGCATGTTTCCCACTGCCAGACCGCCGGTGGTGCCGCGTATGCAGAGCTTCACCACGCGCGGCTAAAATCCAAACACAGCGTTCCCTGTTCAGTATCAAGAAACCATGGCACTTCGGTTGCAGTTGAAAAACCAAGTTTAATAGACCAGCAGAGTCACAAACACCAACGCGTTTCGGTGCCTTACAGCACCTTTGTCACGGCATTTTTTTCTACTCAACTTGCATTTTTTTGCAAGTTATAACACCCGTTTGGCTGAGCTAACCAATTTTT
Source organism: Triturus cristatus (assembly GCF_964204655.1). Lineage (NCBI taxonomy): Eukaryota > Metazoa > Chordata > Amphibia > Caudata > Salamandridae > Triturus > Triturus cristatus. The sequence goes on along the minus strand of NC_140590.1, from coordinate 908,071,691 downwards.
CTTGGACTTATCATCCTTTAATGAATAGTTCTGGACTGTTTTTCACCAGGGAATTATGCATTGATCTTGCTCTCCTGAAAGTAAACGAGGGCTCACCTGGAATGAGATCACCTAAGACAGCATCAGTTTTAATGATGGGCCAATTGGAATTAATAACGGCTCTAATGTTTTATGTTGACTACTGTAGGTTGTTATTAATCTGGTTCCCTGATTGCAAGGTATCACAGTTTGCTCAACAATTCTCTACCTCTTCTGGCTTAGGTCTTTGGTGTATGGTGCATATCTGTGTGGGATTTTATTGACTTTTTCCAATGGTGTACGTATTATCTGCTCACTGTACCCCCTCTCATAGAATCTATTTTTTGCGTCCTTTACACAGTCCTCAAATGCTTGGTTTGTACTACAGATTCTTCGGAGTCTGAGAAACTCCCCATAGGGGATGCTTTTAATCAGATGATACAGGTGAAAACTGGAGGCATGGTGGGTGGAATTGCCTGCAGTGCTCTTTCTGTATAGGGCAGTTTCCAGTTTGGTATTCTTAACCTGGACCTGTACATCAAGGAACTTGATGGTAGTATTGCAGATTTCTGCAGTGAATTGCAAATTCAAAACATTATGGTTAATACTGTCTATGAATGCAATAGCTTGTTCTTTTAAACCATTCCAAAGCATAAAAACGTCATCAATAAATCTCATCCATCAAATAACATGATTGTCCCACGCCTCTTTGTGTGTGGCCCTGAGTACCCACTCCACCCACCAATCTACGTGTAAACACACATAGCTGGAGGAGAAGCAGGCTCCCAAGGCAACCCCTCTGGTCTGCTGGTACACTTCCTTATTGAACAAAAAAAAGTTGTTGTGCCAACAAAAATAAATCATCTCCAGGATCATTTTACTTTGTTTGTACCTCTCTTTAGGAGCATCTTCCAAATAGAAACCTGCTGCTTTAATCCCATCAGCATGATTAATGCTAGTATATAAAGCACAAATGTCAAGCGTTACTAGACAGAACAGGTTAGACCATGGAATAGTTTTAATTTTGTCTAAGAAGTGATTTGTGTCCCTTATATATGAGTTTTAACAAAGTCCTGTAGATAATAATCCATATATTGGGATACCTTCTTCAGTGGTCCTCCTCCAGCTAATCTTATAGGTGTTCTAGGAACTGGCAAGATCTTTTTTGAATTTTAGGAATAAAATAAATTATCGGAGTGATGGGAAAATCTGATTTTAAAAATTGGTATTCAACATTGGTCAAAAGGCCTTCCCTCTTCCATTTGTTAAAGTGTAGGTTAGGTTGATCCTGTACCTCTTTGAGTTTGTGTCGATTGGTTTTAACATAACATGTAGTATCATCCAAATGTTTATGGGCTTGCGCTAAAAACGTTGTTCACCCCTTTGTCAGGTTTATTGATGACAACATCATTCTGGTCCTGTAGTTTTTTATAAGATCAAGATACTGTTTCTGTTTGAAACCCATTTTTTTTATTTTTTTGTTGGACCTTGGATTGTAGCTTTTTTAGTTCATCCACAACTACATCCTGGAAGATGTCAATGGCTTTCTTTCTTTAAATCTTTATTTCGGCAATATTTCAGCCATAAAAGAGTACACAACATATTATGCACATTAAAATTACACTGGTAAAAGAGCATCTAAAAATGACATAGGCAAATGCAAATCAGGGATGAAAAACAGTGTCAATGTTAATGTTGCTTTTTGGGGCACACATTGGATCTGTAACTGACGTTGCACAAGTAGAGAACATGCCCGGCTACTAGGCAGTATTAGATAATATAAAACTCCTTTTAATCCAGAAAGCATGCAAATATTTGGCTAAGGCAAATACAATGTGACCTGCAGTTTCAGTCTTAAAAACCCTTAGTGCATTTCGGGGCATGATGGGCATAAAAGATGAAGGAGGTTTGTAGGGACTGGGTTCCAGTTTCCTAAGTCCAATGCGTGCATTGAGCAGGTTTCTTGTGTGTTTGGCATCTTTGACATGTGGGTACTATCAACACTCTCTGATGCTAAGGTTTCCAGTGTTTGCTGGACAAGAATATCTGATACCACCAGTGAGGATAAATATCTCTCCCCTTCATATTCTTTGTGCAAGGCATGATCTGAATTATTCTTAGACTGTTTGATTGCAAAGTACTTTGTGAGTTTTATCTTGTGGATACATTTGAAAACATCCATGTGGGTTTGCACATAATTAAAACTGCTATCGGGTCAGAAAGACAAACCTAAAGATAACAGTTGTAGTTCCGCTTTGTTTAATTGAGTTTGGGTTAGATTTATGATGGTATTGGTGTTGGTATTGTTAGTTACTTCCTTCTGTTGTTAATTTGTTTTTTGTTCCTTCCATTTCCTGCAAATTCTTCTTGCCCTCCTCCTCTGATTCCGTCTTTGCCTTTTCCTGATGTAGTGGTTGGCTTTTGCGGTCTGAGAGTTTGCTATCTGGCTCTCTGTACAAAATGTAACTGTTCTGCAGAGGTCAAAGTGCCAAAATCTTCACTCCCTTAAGCCCTTCCTTGCAGACTGTCTTCGGACTCTGTTTCGCTAGGTAGGGAGCTAGCATCTGAGTCTGATGGTGTTTGGATCCCTCCAGAGGCTGATGGTAGACCGCCAGTGTCTTTGCTTCAGAGTATTGTTGGAAGTGCTTACACTTGATTACATCGTACTCCCGTGCGAATGTAAAAATCTGTCCCAATTCATAGTCTTGTTTGTCACGTGAGAATTTATACGCTTTTCTTGATTGAATTGTGTCCTTGTGCTTTTTCAATCTGTTTGTTTTTTCACTGCTAATTTTTTTTAATTAGTTCCTTATATTCAGGTTTGTCCAGCTCAGTGTTAATTTTTTCTATCTCCTTTAAGACTGTCTCCTGATCAATGTGTGTATATATATATATATATATATATATATATATATATATATATATAAATGTGTGTGTGTGTGTGTGTGTATATATATATATATATATCTCAGTGTCTAAGGTTCCTCAGGTATATATTTGACTATATGAATAGGAGCTTTTGTGGTCGTCTGTATTATTCTGCGATTGTCTATTGTAAGCATGAGTGTTTCTCTGTGTGTGGGGAGAGCTTCTGAGGGATTAGTATGTATGTGTGTATAATTATTTACATGTGTGTGTCCGTAACAAGAAGCATGTGGCATTGCATGGTTGTGTATGTGACTTTGTTTTGGATAGTGTAAGTGGCTGTTACTCTGTGTAAGGGAGTGGTTGTGTGTGATTGTGTAGTTGAGTATGTATGTGTGTGTGTGGTTGTGTACATGTATGTGTATTCCAGTGCATGGAAGTCTGTCGTTCTGGGTTTATATTTGTGTGAGGGATTAACAGTGCATATGACTGTGTGTAGGGTCTGTTTGTAACTTGTGGTGGAGGCGTTATGTAAATCTCTACATCTGAGGTTGTGTGCTTGTAAGTGTGGGTGTGTGTGTGTAGTTGTGTGTTATTGTATGTTTTTTTGTGATGTTTATTGAAAGTGTGTAAGTGAGTATGTCTGTGTGCGATTGTGTACATGTATGTGTCGGTGAATGAGTATGTGGGTCGCATAATTGTTGGGATGACTGTACCTATGGCATTGCAAAGGTGGGTGTCACTTTGTGTGGGGTGTGATTGATCAGTTTAATGTAAGGGATTATGTATGTGTGAGAATGTGTATCTGTGTCAGCCTATGTGACTGCCTTCAGTTGTGAGGTGTGTATGAGAGTGTGTTGGAGTTGAGTGTCTGTATAGGACTGTGTGAGTGTGTGAGTGATTGTGTATGTGACAGTGAATGTCTGTTTGTGTGCATCTTGTTTCTATGTATATCAGGCCTGGGCGTAGTGGGGCTACATGGAGCAGCGCGTAGTGTGCCCAAATCTATGCACACTCACGCGCTCCGCTTAGCCCCACTACGCGCCGCCCGCATTTCTGAAAAGAAGTTGTGAACGAGGAAGAGGGATCCCCAGAGATGCCGCACTGCAGGTAAGTCATTCTATTTAATTTTTTTATCATACTTTACATTATTTTAAAAGGAGGGTGGGCGGAAGGCGGGTGGCGGGCGGTAGGCAGCTCTGCTTCGCCCTGGCGTGTGCGTAGCGCTGCCTGCTATGCCTACTTCGAAAACTGCGAAGCAGGCAGTGCTACGTACACTCCGTGGGCGAAGCGGAGTACTACGCCCGGGGTTAATGTATATACCTTTATGTGCATTTTTGTTTTAAAATTGTGTAAGGATTCACAGATCCACTGTGAAGTCCCAGGGGCCACCCAGAGCATTGCAATGGTTCAGCGGATCCACCGTTCAATCAAAAATTTATTTTATTATCAGGTTCAACTACACAGAGGGTCCTTTCCCAACACCTACAAATGATTCAGGGGGTCAGGTTACCTCTACCTTTCCCCCTTCCAACTTTTTAAACTTTTTTACTAACAACACAGGGCACAAATCCAGAGTCCTAAGATGGCGGGCGCAACTTTTAGCCAGCCGATCACAATGCAAGGTGTAGTTCACGTATCAATCATGCAGGGTCTGCGGGGTGAATTATACCATTTGTTTGTAGCCGTAATTTCTCCAAAATTCTGAACAGATCAAAACACAAAAAGCACTCTTTTTAGACCAAGACCTAGCGTTCTGCCAAATGTGGTATAAATCCATTCTGTGGTTTGGGTTGTTGCTGTGTCAAAAATTCCTGTGGAAAAATTAAGAGGGAAAACGCGTAACATCCCTTATCTGCATTTCCTTATAACTGCGTTTAGGAAAGCCCCGTACCTTACTTGCTTTATTGAAGGTGGGCAGGTCAGGCTCCTCCATTAACATCATGCAGCACATATCTCCACAGATAGAAGCCCAAGATCCTCATAGGGCGGCCTCGGTGTAACAGGACAGAGCACGCATTAATATTCCAACAATCGCTACTGCTTTCAAAGGAAGCACACCGTAGCTTGTCCATTAAAGGACATGAAAGTGCTTTATTCAAATTCAAACTTCTGCCAAAGCTTGCCTCACTTGTTACGCACTTCGGCTCTCATTATGAGCCTTGCTCACGGGTTGAACAACCCCACAGTGCACCACAGAAAGTGGATGCAGAGCAGGTTTTGGAGTCCACTGTGAGTTGGTCACTGGCCCTGACCACTATATTGGGTCTATCTGATGTCCTCTCAATGGCACAGCAAGGAGACTATGGACTCCAACGCAACAATGAAATCGGCCCCCATTGCCTGATTTATGTCACAATTCTCCACAAATGTTGTATAGTGGACAACTCACACCATGGGTCCCAGGACCAATGTGCTGTTATAATCTAGTATATTTCACATTTTAATGTGACCCCTTTTTGAATTATATATGTTCATTTTCTCAGGTATAGGTATTCAAAAGCACAAAATAGTATTGTCATTATAGAATTTGTTTCAGTGTAACACGGGAATTCTGCTTGATCAAATATATTCATATTTTATTTTAGTATGGGTTGAATTGCTTTTCCTAGTTTTTAAAAATAATTAATACAATTTCATAGGAACTAAAATCTTTTTAGTTTCTGTTTTTAAACCAAAGCATTGTTTCACGGAATATAAGCAGGGGAAAGGTTAGAGGAGCTTCATTATTCATTATTCATTTAATACTGTGTTGTTGGAAATTGGGTTACTAGTTGAGAGGGATGAATCCCTTCTCAAGCAGCAACCACAATCTCTTTCAGGGTGAAACACAAGCAAATCTAAAATTAGCCTGTGGTTAACCCTCTGGTAGTTTAACACAAAAGCAGTCAGAAGTGACTGAGAGGCAATGTGCATATTTATTCAAAAGTTTAAAAAAAGTGAAAACACAACAAAAGAAAGATCCGACAAAAAATGTTAGACAATAGAGTAAACTTTTATGACCTATTTGGCAACAGAATGACAAAAATCCAACATGTAGTACTGGAGTTAGGCAATTTCAAAGTTTTAAGTAAAAATAGTGCCTAAAAGCACAAATACCCAAGGGTGGTTATCTGGTTATGCCGGACCTGGACAAAGTCAGAAGTTCAGGCCAATCTCGATGTGGGCTGGCTGCAGGGACCCAGTTAGCCTGATAAATAAAAGTACCTCAAATCCTGGTTTGCGGGCTCTGCAAGATCTTGTGTTGAGGATGCATCGCGCAGCGGTGGTTTTAAGAAGCTGCGGGTTGCGATGGGGAGTCCTGCGTCAAAATGCATTGAGCACTGATGGTTCAGAAGAGCTTCAGGGCTGCAATGCACAGTCCTGAGTTGTTGCCAAGGATACCGTCAATAAGAGGCTCGCGATGTGAAGGCATGCATTGAGGATGCATCGCACAGCTGCAGTTCCGGGGAGTTTGCAAGCTGCGATGGGAGGTCTGGCGTTGCGGATGCATTGTTCTGCAGCGATTCCAATGCGGCTGTGAGGAGATGCATTGTGCTGCATCAGTTCTGCTTCATAGGATGCAGCTGGGATGGCAGAGCACCTTCAGGCCCAATATCAAGAGGCCAGGACTGGGGTGGCACCTCTTGGGGAGGTAGGACTCACAGCAGACAGTCCAGGATCTTGGTTCAAGGAAGTTGAAGCCTTTTCTGTCCCTGAGGCTCTGATTAGGAGGCCTGCCAATTAGCCCTTGGAGTCACCCTGGTGGTCCTGTGTTCAAAATACAAGTCCAGTCCTTTCACTTGAGCATCAGGGCAACAGAGTTGCAGTCCTACTTGCAAGGCAGTACAGCAGTCCTTCTGAGTCCTCCAAAGGTCTAGGAAGTTTACTGAAGAGTTGGGTCTGAGGGTCCAATATGTATACCTTTGAAATAGGAGAAGGTTCTGGAGGTTTCCACACCCAGAGGTGTTTGGAGTGTCCTTCCCTCCTGTCCTGGCCACAGCTTGCCTGGAATCACAAAGACTAGTATCAAACCCTTTGTGAGTGTGCTGAGGCAGGGCCTTTGTGATGTGCAACTGTGATAGGTGATAGCTCCTCCCATACATCAAATCAGAGATGGCCCAACCTGCCAATACCTATGCTCCTTTCTCCCACTGTCTGGGAGCAATGTATAAAGATCAACTTCCAGCTGCACCTCGCCATGTGACCCATGAAACATGCTGCAGGCAGTAAGTAGTTGGGACAAGGAAATCCCAACTTTTTAACAGTTGTGACTTAAAATCCGACTTTACCAGGGGTTTAAATTGCAATTCTTTAGACACCAAATTCAACATTTTTACCTGTACCCAATGGAAAGATATCACATATTAAATATAATAAGGTAACCCAATGTTATTCAATGGGAGAATCAGGTCTTGAAGTAGAGAAAAACAAATTTAGGAGTTTTTCACTCCGAGAACATGTAAAAGTTAAAAGAACATGTTTAACTTTTTAAATACACTGTACCATCCTTATGGGCTAACAATGGCCTATCCTAAGGGTGACTTATTTGTATTAGGAAGGATGATATGGGCCTCGCAAAAGGTTTACTTTGCCGGGTGGAAATTGCAGTTTAAAACTGCACACACAGGAAGTGGGGGTTGTACAGTTGTGCTGTGCTACAATGTTCAACAACAGTTTAGTCCCTTGTCCTCTCCTTAACCTTATGGCGTGGGTCATCACATGGTTGGCATGATGTGGATTCCTTTCGCCATTCTGGGCATTCTGTAACTTGTGTTGCGGCCTTGGTTTCTGTCTCATAGGTTTCGCCTTTCTCTGCCTTCAAGTGTCCTCTCTTCTGCTGATCTGCTGAAATCAGCTTTGTACAGTTTGGTCTTCATTTGTGTTGAGTGCCTTTCTTTATTTGACTACAAATAAAATGGACATTGGGCTCACTGCTTCATATTCTTAGTTCAGCTGAACCTTCGTTCTAATCCTCTTTTTTTCTCTATGCTCAGGGATTGTGGCTGATTCTAGAACCTTGACTTTGGTGATGTTTTTACAGTTTGCAGGGTACCAGTCTTGAGTTTGGATTGGGGCTACTTTTTGGTATAGTTCCCTGTCCTTTGCATTGAAAATGGGTGTGTTTTGTTCTGTCAGGGTACCTTTCATTCCTTGTAGCTCCTCCCTTGGCTTTGCTGGCCTTCTCTCCTCAGGGTAGGCATCTGGTTCTTCTTGCTATTATTGACTTTCTTGGGATTGCTACTCATTTGTGTGTATAGCTTCCCCACCCCTTTCAGAGTTTGATGTGAATGGGGCCCTCTTGGTCCTGGTGCGTCCTTTTTGTTATTTGGGCTGGCTTTTAGGGTGGTGCATCTTGGGACTGGGCCATATGGTTAGTCTGTCTGCTTTTCCTTCTCTCGTGTGCTTGTATGTATTGGCTTATGCAGCCTTTTTATCTTTGCCCCTCTGACTGCTTGCCATGTTCTCAGAGAGAAGGATTTTGAGGAGAAAAAGGGATGAAGTGGTAAATCTCCTAGATCACTTACCTGTTATCTTCATTACACTGAGGCCTACTGTTATTTGTCACAGTCCTACTTACCTCACACTCTCCTGGTAAATCAGATTACAGTGTGAATTGAACAACAGGTTTCTGCTTAGTATTACAGAACTTCATGTGGGAGACTGGCCGATGTATACTCCTCCAATGAAGGGGAAATGCTACAATAATATAAAAGCTGCAGGGTGCATGCTTCCAGTAGTTGGTCACCCCCATAGATGAGGACAATGAGGAACAGTAGAAACATTGGGGGATTCTTATATATCCATCAGCTCTGCACAAAGAACATTTTGCTGAAGTCCTCCTGGACCCCTTATCAGATATCAAAATTGGCAACTCAAACCTCCAGGGAGAATGCAATACTTAGTTTGACAAAATCAGTCTACACTGCACAACACAGACTTATTCACTAACCTTAAAACCCTCAATTAACGCCAACTATTCACTGGAACAACACCTGATGCAGGCAGTAACTTGAATGCTCTTGTTGCCTGAAAAGAAATTATTAAAGGTCAAAGTAACAAATCCAGTAACCTGCGATGGTCACCAATCATAAATCTCAACTGTTACATCATATCTAGAACCACCAAACAATATTGTTAGACCTGGCACCTTGGCGTGGGTCTCCCTTCCATTTTTTGCGGTTGCCTCATGTGTTTTTTCTGGTGTTAGATGCTTTGGGCACTGTGCCACTGCTATCCAGTGCCACAGTGCAAGTGCTCCCTATGGTAAATTGATGCATGGATTAGTGATTCCATGATTGACTGATTTGGTTAACTTGTCAGACCCTAGTACAGTGCACCAGGAGTGCCCAGGGCTGGTAATCCAAATGCTGCTAGTGGGCTTGCAGCACTGGTTGTGCCACCCACTGAAGCAACCTGTTAAAGTGTGTCTAAGGCTTGCCATTGCAGAGCCTGTGTGCAGTCTGGTACTGCCATGCTGACTGGGCAAGTGACCCCACTTGCCAGTCCCTAAACCTTCCCTTTTCATCATATCAGACACCCCTATGGTAGGCCCATGGGCAGGGTGCATTGTAAGTATAAGCTAGGACATGCCCTGGTGTGTGTGGCATGTCCTAATCGTGAATTATAGCCATTTTCGTTTTTCACTATTGCAAGGCTACCTGTTCCCCATAGGCCAGAATGGGCAGTTTGATTATTACAGCTTATAATCCTAACTGACTCGGGGAACATTGTAGAAATTCGAGTTTAGTATGCCTGAACTCAGAATGATAAAATACATTTTTTAGTGAAGTTGGTTTTAACATTCTGTGTTTGAAAATGCCACTTTTAGAAAGTGGGTATTTTCTTGTCTAACCGTCAAAACCTGCCTCTGCTAGGTTGTGTATTCCTTGTCTGGAGTTTGAGTGACAGGGGGTGGGGGATCCCAGGAGACAGGGTAAGTCAACACAGGGCTAAATAGAGAGATCTGCATCTAGATGGGTGGAAGGAGTTGCACCTGGGACTTGAATAGGGCTGTGCCTTCCCTCCACAATGCTGGCTCCACCTCCTATGGTGCGTCTGATGTCTCTGCCCTGCACTGTGAAAGGAAAGGAGGAGTCATGTACACAGAGTGCTCCAGGACTGACCAGAACTGGTTTGGACTAGGCAAAGGACTCTCTGCCTTCAGAGAACAAAGAGAAACTGGGTATAAATATTGGGACCCAAACCCAAGAACTTTAGATCACTTTAGGAAACAAGAAGAAACCTTTGCTGAAGAGTGGAACCAGAGAGACTGAGGAGAGACTATCCCTAAGCTTGAGGGATTGGCCTGCAGTGGTTGCCTGACTGCCAAAGAGAAGAGAGAAGGAACTTTGTGTACTTTATTCAACTTGTGAAGGATCTCCAAGGGCTTGAGAAAAGAGCTTGCCTCCTGCTGAAGTATCAGGGACAACAGACTTCACCCTCCAGCTCCCCAAGAGTTCTTTGGAAGTGCCTTCTGTTTTGCGAGGCTTTCCGAGGGACTGCGTGTCGGAAGGAGCTGGGAGCGTGACTCACGAGCGAGAAGCATGTCGCCGCACTGCCCTGTCGCTTCACAACGAGAAAGTGCCTCGCATTGCCGGAGAAGAGGATCGACGTCACATCAGACGCCAACGCATCACCGGGAAGCGTGTCGTAGGGCCTGTCGCGGCCCAGATGAACCGTTGAGTCATCACAGGGTCCCCGAAGCACCTCGCATCGGCAGAGAAGAGGATCGACATCGCAGCAGATGCCGCCGCATCACCTGGAAGCATGTTGCAGGGCCTGTCGCGGCTCGCATCGTTGTCGAAGCAACTCGCATCGCCGGAGAAGAGGATCAACGTCGCATCAGACGCCGCCGCATCACCAGGAAGCATGTCGCAGGGCCTGTCACGACTCGCACTGTTGCAAGAGCATCCCGCACCATCGGAGAAGAGGATCGACGTTGCAGCAGATGCTGCCGCATCACCGAGAAGCGTGTCGCAGGACCTGTCGCGGTCCGCATTGTGTTGCATCAAGAAAAGACGCCATCTTTGTTTCTTTGCAACGGATCTACATCGCATCACGGTGTTGCGTGCCGCATCGCCACGGAAGCGCAGTATGAAATCGACGCATCACCTCCCCTCGCAGAGAAGAACCGACGCATCCCCTACGCAGTAGTAGGGACCTGACGCATCACCGTTCTTGCGTGTAAGGAACGACTCATCACCGTCCCTGCAATACTTTCATTGTATTGCGTTATGCATCTAAGGTACATTGAACTTAAATTGTCGCAATTTAACATCTATAGAGAACTAAGGTAATTCTACCATTTTAAGTACAGTATTGTGGATTTTTGTGGTTTTGTGGTCTTGTGATAAGTCTATATAAAGAATACTTATTTTTTATATAAAACTTGTGTGGTGTCCATCTGTAGTGTTGTCACTTGATTACTGTATGTGTTCACAAATGCTTTACACACTGCCTCTGAGATAAGCCTGTCTGCTCTTACCAAGCTACCAAGGGGGTGAGCAGGGGTTATTTTAGGATTGTACCCCCTTACCCTGACTAGACGCAAGGGCCCCTATTTGGTCAAACGTACCTACCTCTGCCAACTAGAGACCCCCAAATCTAACAAATATCTTTTAGCTGGCTATGGAAAAGAAATTCTCTGTCATGTCCTGGTCATAACTCTTGGCAAAAAGGCAAGAGACAATTGCCTAGCGCTTGCTACTGCTATTATGATAATATAATACCTTCTCAATCTGCACACTCGTTCTTGCATATTTCTGTGGTGAACTCCCCTACCGCATCAGAGCTTCCAGCTCATTCCTCAACTTCCATAAGTAACTGAAAACCTGTCTCTTCCTGCAGGCCCACAGACTGGCCGGAACGTTCCCTTCACAGGTACCAGGATAGCCTCCGAGGTGATATGCACGCCCTATAAATAGGAATACCTTAGCCCAAGGAAGCCCACCTACCTCCTCAGACCACGCCAGGAACCTCATCATCGTACTCGACTCATCACTCACCATGAACCGCAGGTCAACGCCATCATCTCCAGCTGCTTCAACATCCTCCGCAAGACCTTGAATTGGATATCCCCTGAGTTGAGGAATACAGTCACCCATGCACTCATCACCAGCTGACTGGACTGTGGAAATGCACTCTACACCGGCATCAACAAGTCCCTACTCCGCAAACTCCAGAGAATACAGAATACCGCCGCCAGACTCGTCCTCGGCATCCCCCGACACGAACACATCAGCCAACACCTATGATGTCTCCACCGGCTCCCTGTGGAGAAAAGAGTCACTTTCAAAATCCTCACTCACACCTAGAAATGCCAACACAACAACGGACCCAAATACCTCAACGACAGAATCAACTTCCACGTACCCAAAAGGAACCTCCGATCTTCCTACCTCGCACTGGCCAAAACCCCTCGCATCCACAGAGCCAGAGTAGGCGGAAGATCCTCCTCTCACAGTGCAGCCAAGACCTGGAACGAGCTACCGGCAGACATCAGAAGCCCCCCTCCCTGAACACCTTCAGGAACACCCTCTAGACCTGGCTCTTCGGCTAAACAGATCTGCGGACCCCCCCTCAGCGCCTTGAGACCCTCACTGGTGAGTAGCGCACTTACAATTCTGATTGATTGATTGATTGATTGATTGATTGATTGATTGATTGATTGAGCAAAGCATTTACAGCATCTCAGCACTACATAGCAGCTCTACAACCCTCCTTGGGAATTTTGTAGTCACACATTTGTAAAGGAAAAAAACATTTGGTTTAAAGTGGTCCTTTCTGCATCATACTACTTATCACAATGATTTGATCAACATTGTTACATTGCAGAGGAGCTTTCAGAGCGTTTTGTCCTGACTACAACTATGGCATTAAATCGTATTCAGGTGAAAACTACTGTTCTTTCTAGAAATGGGATTCCAAGTCAGATAGTATTTTGCCATGCGGTAATTGAGCAGGTGCTATTTGTCCATGTGCAAACTACTTTCATTGCATTGTATGCCTACAAGTGTCTAGCAGTCAAATCTTGGCGAGGGTCCTGTTGGCAAGTACTGTGAAATTCCGTTTTGTGGACTCTTGATCGTAAATTAAGTTCTAATTGGTGCAATGTTCTGAAACACTTTCAAGAGAGTACAAACCAGAATTTTGCATTGTTTACCAACAAGAAAATAAGGGAGCTCATATAGGGACAAGGGACGGACTGGGAACCGAAACCGGCCCTGGCAAACTGCTCGGCCGGACCCCTAGGGGGAGATGGGGGGTTTGGCTGAGCTGTTTGCAGGGCCGGTTGCAGCCGATTCTGTTACAGGGGCTGATATTGCCGCCCCCCGGTGACTAAAATGGGCCCCCAGGGGCCTAAAACCTGTAACACCCAGTGCCCGCTACGGCTAGTTCGGCCCTGATAGGGACACATGTACAAAGCAGTTGTCCCGTTTGCAACCAGAAAAAATGCTTTTTGGTATATACAAAGCCCAAATTGCAATTCAGTAACTTGTTACCCAATCGCAATTTTGGTTTTGTGATTCACTATTTGGAAGAAGCTTGTTTAGGGTGTCCCGTCCAAATACCGATTCGCATTGATATATATGAATAATTTGCAGCCAAAATGTGGTAGTCAAACATTCGCACTTTGCCACCAACTTAAAGTTTTAAACACGCTGTGTTTAAAATAAAAAAGATTGCTTTACTTAAAAGCAATCGCTGACATGGTGGTCTGCTGGTCCACAGCAGGCTACCATCCCAGTGAGGGCAACGAATTGTAGTGGTTCATGAATTGCGACCTACCTCATTATTATTCATGAGGTAGGTCTATCTGGGACCCACTACAAATCTCTAATGAAACTCAAGAGCTTCAGACATTAGGAATAGCATTTTCCGAATTGCGATTAAAAAAAAATCGCAATTTGGAAATTGCTATTTCTATTCTACGTACATAGGCCCACATGCATCAAAGCAAAAACCGGTCGCAAACGGGCAGATTCTCAGAATCTGCCCCTTCGCGACCGGTATGTTTGCATTAGGGATAGATCATCCCAAATGCAAAAATCGCAATTTAAGTAATCTCTAAATTGCGATTACTTAAATTGCGATTGCATTTAAGGAATCTCAAATTGAGATTCCTTAAATGCAATGCACCTATTTCGCTAATAGGGGAAGAAAATGACCATGAAGTTGAACTTCATGGTAATTTGCTAAAACGTTGAAAAATGCACTAAAGTGCATTTTTCAGATTTCCATTTTACACACACACATGCCCTCTAGGCCCATAGGAATGAATGGGGAGGTAGTCCTTAATTGCGAGTCGAAATTTGCGAGTCGCAATTAAGGAATGTTTAGAAATCGCTATTTTTTAAGCGAATTCTACATGCATAGCCTTTTGCTATTCCTTATTAGCGAATCCTTATTTTTAAGGAATCGCAAATGGCATTGTTGATGCATGTGCCAGATAGTGTGGTATCTAATTTGCACAATGGCAAACAGCACATGTGCAATTAGCACACCGGCGAATACCGCCGACTACCTTACTTGGAATCACTGTTCTGATGCAGTAAGAAGTCTGCCAGGGAGCAGCTTCCATTGAAGCAGCACGTGCAGTGTTTCCGAAGCCCAGAGGCCTAAGTGGCCCACAAAACCATGATTACTGCTACCTTTCACAGTTTAAACAGCAGCCAGGGGCCCATTTCCTGTCTTGTACTAGGGCATATGACACACTGGCTAAGCCAATGGATGGAGTTTACAGTGGAAATGGAATGGACCCGTCGAAATCAATCAGGGCTTTTATATTCCCCTGTTGCACAGTGCACTCTCTTGCATTCTTTTGCCACTGAATACACTGCAAAAGTTGGATTTTTGACTCCTGTATTAAGCAGGTTCGTATGACAAAATTGTTAATCCATGGAACACGGCGGTCCATGCTTCTTGGAATTTTTAAGATTTGTTTCAGAATCAGAGACGATCTTGAAGCTTGTTGTAGGATAAATTCAACATACGCAATTAAATTCCTTGCACATATTTCCAATGACAGTTTGTGAAAATAGAATCAACCAAGCACTGCAAAAGCAGTTTTATTAAAATAAGTTAGGTAAGAACTGTTTCTCATGCTCATATCCTGTAACAAGAGGCCATCCACAGTGAAACAGTTTATTGCAACGGAGAGGGCCCCTGTGTGGCTCTTATTTTGACACGAATTATTATTAAGCATTATCTCACCCAAATACCGAGTCTCTAGCTCTCGTTTCGATTCTGTTTTAACAAGGTCCATTCGTCACTGTCTCCTTCCGGTGATTGTGGTGGGGAAGGGAGGTTTGTAAGAATATCATTCTGTGAAATAGACTAGAGTGCCCAGGCCATTCAGCCAGAGGGCTTACAGTAACAAATGCATATCCCAGGCCCTGGCTGAAGAGTGAGCCGTGCAATTGGAATGTCACTATGAATCCCAATGGCGACAATTGAAAAATACAATTTTCATAACTTCTGCAGGAGGAGCATTTTAAATACTGCGATCATTCTTGGGTCAAATATTCTGAATATAAATCCGGCAGTACTGCTTGGCTGAATCTCCTCTACGTTCTTTCCTAAAAACCGTGTCAGTTTCAAGATCCAATGTAATAACGTGGCTTACATTTTCATAATGTTGTTACTTCTTTGAGTTCATCATACATGAGAATTGTCAATGATAAGTTTTTACTAATGTGATAGTTTTTTAGTTTTTTATTCTGTGCTGTAACTTGTGGGAAGGGTTAAGGGCAAACACAGGGCACTTTCTTAAGTAAATGGGCCAATGATTAGTTTATAAGAAGAGAGGATGTCTTTATTTATTTTTTCTGAAACATGTAAGTGAAGGGCAGGCCTGTCGAGGCGGCCACATTTTTATAGCACTTAATAGCTGTCTTGCTCTTTCTAAGCACTGTAAATACGAGGTGGTACTCTATCCAGATGAAATGAGATTTAAGTGATCAGCGTTAGAAGAATCACACTTAGTTGATCTAGACACATTTTAACACTAATTGTGCAGCACTCTTTCCCTATCACACAAACACACACATGCACACACGCACTTTTTACACAGACATTTCAGAAGTGAGACCTTGACTCACTCAACCTTCTTTTCTGCTGCATTCATAGACCAACTCCAGCTCGTCTTCGATTGATCAGAGGTATAATTGCTCTGTTCAAGTTTCGGGACTTTTTTAATTCACGTACCATTGAGTCTAGCTCTGTTATGCTGTCTATTGCAGTTGCAACTATATCAAGGCCATACTTTTCACTACTACCACTCCTAAAACTCGTGTTTCAGGTCTTACATGTCCTGAAGTTCCAGGACTTTCCAATGAAACACAGCTGCTTCGTTTTTATACTTTTTTTTACTAGGGTAGAAGCTTGACACACTGCAAGAGATGTGTGTTGTATGGTTAGTTGATACCTCACACTGCTAAAAAGAGGACTTACAGGGAGAGAACTAGTTCTCCCTACGAGCAACTATGGCTCCCCTTTAGCAGTTCAGCCTGAACAGCAAGGAAAATCAAAAAAAGCAATGAGATGGAAGTACGATGTGTGACAAAATCAGCTAAACACCTTGACAGATTAAGACATATTGAATTAAAGACTCAAACTAAGTTGAATCTGTGGGATACGGAGTTTCAACAAGAATCAACCTGTCCGTAAGGGATAATGGTAAGAGTTGTTGCCATAAAAATAAATAGGAATAGAAATAATTCTACAAAGTAGACGTAATCCCTATTTTACGTTTCAGGGGGTCCATGGACAAAGAAAGGATAACTTGTTAGAGCATGCAGTGGTATCTATTGTTAGACTTGATATTCAATCGGCTCACCTGTAAAAATTCACGTATTCCTTACGTCAAATTGCGATTGTGTGCTTGAACTAGGAGCCTTTGTTCAATAAGATATGGTATTTGGAAAATAATGATGTTGATGTATGTTGCCACTGTGGCACACTAACTCTAATGGAGACTGAAGGTACTTCCATAAATCCACATTTTGAGCTGTGACCTGGAAAAACGTATGGATACTATGAGGTGCTTAGAAAAGGTCATTGAACCCCAGCTCGAATCTACAAATCCAGTACCTACTCCTCCAACTGCTCTACGGCAGACCATCCACCACATTGAAAGTCTCCTGCATTGAAAGTTCAGTGGGGCATTTTTTAGCTTTGTATATGAGCGTCCAGCTGAAGATTTCCAAGGCCAGAGTGTGCAGATTCTCCTGCACCATTAAACAATGCTTGTGAACCATGGTTCTGGTTGATTTGAGCCCTGCCTATTGATGAGGGGACTCCAGCTCACAAAACTATAAATAAAGCCCTTGGCCTGGCAGTACAGGTGATTGGTAGAAACAAGGTCAGAATTGGAGGGGAGGAAAGAGCGATGAGTGGCTCATAGTACAGTGTCTCAAATGAACATTTGTCACTGTCACTGAGGGGTTGAGGTAATTCAGTTTTCGTATTTGGCCACCATTTTGTGACTTTCCGTCATTTTGTGTTGCCCTCACTCAGGCAGCACGGTGAACGAGGTGTTGTTTTCCCTTGACCTACTGCAACGTGTCAAATAACCTCCTGCCTCTGTTTATAGCTGGTGTCAGGGTCTGGCTGACTCCACTAATCCTCGTCTGGTTTGACTGATCCCTGTCTCGACTATCTGTTAGTTCGCACCATTCTTTCCTGACTTTATCTTATCCTCTGGCCTTCGCTATTCTTTACTCGTATTCTCTCATTTCACAACTGTCCTGCGTGGCATACAAATGTGTCCTGTAACCTCCAAGTCGACTTATAAACACTACCACTGATTAACTTGTGGGGAAGGGTGACAAACACATTTGGAAGGGAGGCTTATTTGAGTTACTTAATATCTTGTTTTCACATTCTTCTCATTGGTCAACCCTGTATGCATTGGGAGTGTTCTTTGTGAATATGTGTGTTATAAAAGATTGTGCGCCACAAGGTAAAGTGGCAGTCTCCTAAGAACATACCGAGTGTACTTCTGGGACAACTGTACTTAGCTGCAGCTAATAAACCGAACCTTCTACGCCTAACGGAGTGTCCCGTGTCTCTGTTCAACAAAGCAGGTGAACTCAGGAGATTAAGGCGTACCCTGCGCCGCCACACCCATAAGGTCTAGGTTCGTCAGGGTATGGGAAAATCAGAGATGCCAACTATCAAGCACATTGTAGATGCAGGCTCTAAAGGGTACATGGGTTTAAGAGCCAATGATGGGTTGCTGGCTGTCAGGATGATTTACTTTGGTATCAGCATAAGATACTGGTGAAATTGGAAGTGAGACAATGCAATTTTGAGAAAATGAGGAGGTCACAATGGGAATATTGGGAATACTGACGCCAAATACCATTACTGTCTCCTATTTTTTGTGTATTTTCCCAATATTTACTTATATTGTCTTACCTGAATCATTACATGTTTGTTAGTATGAAGTGTGAACAGAGATTACAAAGCCCCTCGAGGTCATGCCACTAATACTGATAGAAGGTAATGCAGATGGCAGTAAGATGCACTCAGAGAGGTGTAAATGTGTGCTTTCGCCCTGCCCCTTAAGCTCTGTCTGTGAAGGAAAAACAAAGAGAAACCAAGACTTCGGTCGGGGTATAAGCAGCCTAAAGGATTTACTATTTTGAAGAAGCTTTGCAAACTTTATCCTTCACCAACTACATGATGGTTCCATTGAAAATAGGGATGTTTTTAATCAAACATCTTATATTGGTAAACCCACACTGTTGCCACTGTTGGATTTACCAATGCAGGTACCCTGAGGGCACCCTAGAGGTGGCCTTTGAAAACCTACCAGTCTCTAGTGTCCTTGCTGACTATTTTCTGCCAGCCTGCCACCCGAAGCACTATTCTGACCTCCTAGGGTGAGAGCTTTTGCTCTCAGGAGGCCCAGAACAAAGGCCTGTCTGGGAAGAGGGTGTAACACCCCCTCACACAGGAGGACCTGCTGATTAGCCTCCTTGGGCTGGTGAGCTTCAAAGAAGCTGAGGCCTTTGGAGTGCGAATCTGGCTCCCCTCACAGTAGAGGAAGCCACCCCCATCCAGACCCCCCTTGACACCTGGACAGGTTAGAAAATTAGCTAGTCAGGTAGGTGTGCCACCTCCAGGATAGTATCACCCCTAAGGTGGGATACTGTGAGGTGGGCATGACTTTTCAGAAGTAGCCATCTTTGGGATGGCATATTTAGCAACTCTGGGACAGGGTTATGCTCACTTCCCACAGGAAGTGGTCATATAGGGGGCATAGTGACCCCAAGGGCTACTACCCTACACTCCTCTAACACCCCTAGACTCAGTATTTAGGGGAGCCACTGACACCAGAGAAGCATATCCTGATGACCTAAGAAGAGAGAGGACACCAAAGAGCCATAAAAGTAGAGTGGAGAGAAGAAGCAGCTGACCTGGTACCTACCATGCTGTCCCGTCTGCAACCCTCCTCAAAAGCTGCACCAAAGTCGACTCGTCCTGCAGCTGTTGACTCCAGAAACCTGGGAGTACTGCCTGCCTTTGAAAAAAATTCAAGACCTCTTGTGAACAGTGGACCTTTCCTGAAGAAACTCCAAAAGAGAAGTCTCTCAGGCCTTTCGAACAGCCAAAACTCAACACCTGAATTCACCACTGCACCAGTCGCCTCCGGCCTGAGTTGAAGTGGCCCACTGGTGCCAACAAGGTCTCCGAGCCCTCAAGAGCTCAAGTCCATGGTGGTTTCACCCCTCCTGGACTCCCAGATGTCGGACGTACCCTCTGCATGTAGGCCCCTTAACCGCACCTGTTCCGGTAAGGATAAACCCAAAGCCTAAGGACACCTCTGCACCCATTGCCCCTGGGCCTTGGAGAAGAGGACTATAGGTGTCCCTCCCCACCCTGAGCATCGCAAGCCTTGAACTCCCTTGCTGGTTCAGCCGGACTGGCCTCCTGGTCACAGCCTGCAGCCTCTTTCTATTGTAACACATTAGGCTCCAATGCTGTTTTGCACCCTGCACCCGGCTGTCTCTGTGTTGCTGGTGGTGTACTGCTAGTGCTGCCTTGGACCTTGCCCACCACTCACCTTAACTCCTGGAGATTGGTCTTGCAAGTCGCTGCACTGTGCCTATGTCCACTTTTTTAAAGAGAAAATAATTATTTTTCTCTGATGCCTAAACATATATAAAGGTACTTGCTATTTTTATACATTGGTGTGGATCTCCTTCTTGAGTCGAGTGTGTCATTTATTAATCATTGTGTGTATTTGCACATGTCCTGCACTCCTCTGTGTTAAGCCTAATGCTGCTCGACCACACTACCCCTTAATAGAGCACTTTGGGATTGCAAAGCAAGCCCTTGTTCACTCATAATGGAACCCCAGGACTCTTTACAAGGTATCTCAGGTTCTTTATATATCACATCAAGAGCCAGCTTCCTACAAAGGCACTGCCCAAATCCAAGCCAAATCCTCACCGCTTAACACCTGTGTAAGAAATTGGGTAACTGGTTGAGTGGGTGAAACTGTTCTGTAGCAGTAACCACAATTCTTCTCAGGGTGAAGGCACAAGCAAATCCTAAATTAACATGTTCTCAACCCTCTAGAGTTTAGCACAGAGCAGTCAGACTTAGCTCAGAGGCAATGTGTAAAGTATTTGTGCAAAATATCAAACAGCAACACAGTGAAAACACAGCAGCAGATTTAGAAAAATAGAGTAATTTTTAATACACAAAGCAAGACCAAAAAACAAAAATCCAATTAGTAGGACAGGAGTAGTTGCATTTTTAAAGATGCTATTGAAAATAGCATAGAACCAAAAGGCATAAAGCACCAACTGTAAATATCTGGTCATGCCAGACCGGGACAAAGTCACAAGTGCAGGCCGACTGGAATGGATCATGCGCCAAAAGGGACCCAGTTAGGCCAGCTGAACAAAGTACCTTCAATCCTGGTTTCCAGAGCATTACGAGGATCAGCATTGAAGATGAGTCATGCAGTGAAGGTAATGATTCAGTTCCAGATGTGGTGAGCCTACGGTGCGAAATGTTTTGTCAACTTCAAAGATCCCATTGATGAGGGCTGTGATTCAGAGTCCATCATCTTTGTTGGTGCTGTCATCGATAGGAGAGAAACAAAGGTCTGTGCCTAAAATGTGTCACCCTGCGCAGATTTAAAATGTAATGCAGGCTGCGGCAGCGATGCAGGTGCTTGCAATGGGTCCAATCCACACATCAGCGGAGCTGGGTCGATTCTGCTCGGGGTGTACTGTGCAGCAGAGGAGATGGGCTGGGTCCACAGAGGCTGGCAAAGCATCCTAATTAACCCTGGGCGTAGTTTGCGAAGTAGCACTTCGCGAAGCTACGCAAAGTGAAGTTCGCACTACGCGAGCTACGCGTAGCACTTCGCGAACTGCGTAGTACCTTGTTCGCACTGTGCCAGATGTCGTTTTCAATGATTGCACAGTGCGGACAAGCAACCGGCACTGTGCAATCATTGAAAATGGCATCTTGCACAGTGCGAGCTGTAGTTTTCTGCTGCTCGAGTAGATTTTTACTCGAGCTTCAGCTTTCTCAACGCGAACTGGTAGTTTCTCATCGCGAGCGGTCACGAGCATACGCGACCACTCGCAATGAGAAACCTGACCTCCTCGCGTTGGAAATCTCGCCGGGAGGTTTATTTTCCATGCTCGCGATCGCCAACTTGAAGTTGCTGATCGCGAACAAGGAAAAAGTCTCGCCGGGATGTCATTTTACTTGCTCGCTGTCAAGGACGGGATTAGTGACACCAATGCTAGTACAGTCACTAACCTTCGTCGCTGGGACTCAGCAGGAACGATGGTGGTTGCGTGAACCCCACTTCCCGTAAGCCCCCACCCCCACAGAGAGAAAGTACCCTACTGTGCGAGGGGGCCCCCAGGGGAAACGGGGAAACAAGGGAAAAGAACAACAAAGGACGTTGAGGCAGGAGAGGTGACTTTCCAGGTCGGGTCGCTAGGACTACAACTTCTGGTGATGGGGTGCTCTGAAGGGGGAAACAAAAACAACAAGGATTACTGGGTTCCTGAACTGTCTGATGTAGCCCACCCCTTGTTGTGGTCTCCAGATGTACCTGTCTCACTCACCAGGTTTCCCAATCCCCTAGAAGACTTCTTCAAAGCTCGAGATTCTGGGATGGAAGTCTCCTGCACAAGTCACAACAAAAAAAACACTCTGGAGTCCTGCAGGGTCATAAGCAAATTGTCTCGACCAAAAGGTTTTGCTGAGTGCCTGCAGAAAGTCTTTTAAATATAGAAATGATAAGGTCATGACAACGGGTAGATATCCGAAAGGATCGTTTCGTGGGAAAGACCTCGCCGTTGACAATGTGGTAACACTCCCCACTTCTACGTCCCTCGTTAAGTGGCCATAAATCAGGAAAGCCTCGGGACAACTTTCTCGGCTGAGCGCGACTCCTGTAAATAGCGCGGCGGAAAAACTGTGAACTGCTGCGAAGAGGAGAGAGACTGCAGTTTCACTCTGTTCGTTTCCTTTTGCGTATTCTAGTTCTTCCGTGTCCCCTGGGAGGTTTTAGACCGTCGGACACAGTAACTCCCTGCGCCCAGGGACTCAATGGGAATTCGGCTTTCCCCCCTTGGTGTCAGGAAACAGAGCCAGCTGCAAATGCCCTTTACCGGAATACCTGGCTCTCGGGTTCCGTTGGTCTTCAAGCGAAGGATTGTTCCGTTGTTCCGCTTCTCACTCGTCTAGGCTTGACAGTTGAAAACAGGAGAGACGCTGCAAATACTTCCCGCTGGAATCCGGCGGGGAGCACCATCCGCCACGTCCTCACGAACTTGGATTGACAAGCACCTTCCTCTTGAGGAGGAGGTGCTTATATGCACTGGCGATCCTAGCCTCCGTTTGAGGCGACGCACAGCATGCTGGGACATGTAGTGTCCCGGGCCTTTCTTCCACCAGCATTGCGAGTTTGGGGCCTGTTTGTCTCTCCAGGAGTCCAGCTTAGTGTTTACCCCTTGAGTGGTCGCTACAGTACCCCCTCTCAAGGACCGCCGACTCGGCGGGCGACCTGGTTTTCCAGGGTGAGCATCATGAAACTGTTCCAGCAGGGCAGGACAGCGGAGGTTACTCTCAGGTTCCCAAGTTCTGTCTTCCACCCCGAACCCTTTCCAATCTACCAAGTATTGTACCCGCCCTCTGACCAATCTGGAGTCCAGGAGCTCTCTAACTTCATATTCTTCCTGCCCATCTATCTCTACCGGGAGGGGTTTCTCAGGGAGTCTCATTGTTAACGGGCAAGGCCAGAGCAGGGACACATGGAAGACAGGGTGAATGTGCCATGAGGTAGGTAAAGATAGTCTCATGGCTACGGAATTTATGATGCCTTCCATGGTGTATGGGCCTACATACTTGGGTTTTAACCTGGTTAGCCCTTTCAAATGCAAGTTTTTCGTGGATAACCACACCTTATCTCCCACTTGATACTGGGGTTCAGGTGTTCTTCGGGTATCCGCGTTTCGCTTTTGTGTGTCTTGCGCCTCCTTCAGATGTATTTTGGCCTCCATCAACACAGCCCGAAGATGGGCATGGTGTTCGTGGATACTGGGCAGTCTAGAAGTGGTAGGCCATTCAAAAGGGAGCATGTTAGGATGGTAGCCATAAGTACAGAAGAAAGGAGAACACCCCAATGTCGTATGCGTAGCATTGTTGTATGCAAATTCTGCCATCCATAACAAGGTGGACCAATTCAGGGTGTTCTGCAAGGTAAAGCAGCACAAGTATTGTTCTAGAGTCCGGTTTAAGCGCTCAGTTTTACCATCCGTTTGAGGATGGTAACTGGAGGAAAGCCGTGCCTCAATTGACAAGGTTTTGCAGAGGGCTTTCCAGAAACGGGAGGTGAATTGGGTTCCTCTGTCGGTGATCAATGCATTGGGGATTCCGTGTGCTTTTACCACATGTTGGAGGAACACTGTGGCCAGTTCGACTGATGTAGGTAGACTTGCCAGTGCTATGAAATGCCCCATCTTCGTTAGGTGGTCTACTACGACTAGAATCACGGTGTTCCCATCGCAGGGGGGCATTTCCACGATAAAATCCATCGAGATGGTATGCCAGGGTCGTGGAGGGATAGGGAGATTTTGTAGCAAACCGGGAGGTTTGGTGTGACTAGCCTTCCCCTGGGCGCATGTTGCACATGTACCAACATAGGTCTTGACGTCTTTTCTCAGTGATGGCCACCAGAAGGATCGTTCCACACAGGCTATGGTCTTATAAATTCCTGCATGTCCACCCAGTGTAGAGTCATGCCCCCATGCTAGAACTCGTTGTTGTAACTGCGTATCCAGGATGTACAAGGCATGGTAATGGTACGCCAAATCTTTGACTAGCGATCTGTGCTCCGGTTCCTCGTTCACCCAGGCATGGATGTCACCCTCGGCTACTGCCACGCGTAAGTCGTCAAGAAAATCCTGAGAGGTTATGAGTGCGATGGTCTGTTCCGGGAATACTGCTTCCGATAATATGAAGGGCGGCTCAGCCTCTTCTTCTGTTCTTTGGTTCGCTGGTTCCTCTCTACGGGACAGGGCATCGGCCTTCCCGTTTTGTGGTCCTGGTCTGTATTTTATAACGAAATCATAGTCTGAGAAGAACAATGTCCAACGTAGTTGCCGGGGTGTCAGGGCCTTGGCCGTCTTTAGAAACAATAAATTCCGGTGGTCAGTGTATATTTCCACTGTATGCAGCGCACCCAACAGATAATGTCGCCACTCCTCGCAAGCTCTCTTTATGGCTAACAACTCCTTGTCGGTAATTGTGTAGTTGATTTCACAGGGAGTCAGTTTCTTAGAATAGTAGGCTATCGGGTGTACTTGTCCTGTCTCAGGATGTCGATGAGACAACACTCCTCCTACTGCATAAGACGACGCGTCTGCTTCCAAGATATACGGGAGCTGAGGGTCCGGATGACGTAGTATGGGAGCCTGAGTGAATTTATTCTTCAATAGTTGGAAGGCGTTGGCTGCTTCAGGACCCCACAAAAAAGGGGTATTTTTTCGGAGGAGACTGGATATGGGATGAAATATTTTTGAGAAGGAGGGGATGAACCGCCGATAGTAATTGGCGAAGCCAAGAAAGCTTTGCACAGACTTCATATTCCGCGGGGGTTCCCAATTTGTTATTGCTTCAACCTTGCTAGTGTCCATCTGAAACCCCTGGGCGTTGATGACGTAACCGAGAAAGGTTACTTCTTGGGTGTGGAAGAGACACTTCTCCAACTTGGCGTACAACGAATGGTGTTTTAGTCGGTCTAAGACGGCCTTCACATGATCCACATGTTCCTTGAACGTTGGTGAATATATTAAAATGTCGTCAATGTAGACTATACAAAAACGATCTAGGTAGCCCCGCAGTACCTCATCCATGAAATATTGAAAGGCAGCGGGGACGTTGCATAGTCCAAAAGGCATCACCCTGTATTCAAAAAGACCGAACTTCGTTCGAAACGCGGTCTTCCACTCGTCACCCTTCTTTACCCGTACCAGATGGTAGGCTCCTCGAAGATCGAGCTTGGTGAAGTACTTAGCTCCTTTCAACTGGTCCAGAAGTACCGGAATGAGTGGTAATGGGTAGCGTTTTTTTACGGTGATTCGGTTTATGGCTCGGTAGTCGATGCACGTACGTAATTCGTCACAGTCTTTCTTCGGAATGAAGAAAAGAGGGGACGAAGCTGGGGATGATGAGTGTGTAATGAACCCTGAAGCCAGATTCTCTTCAAGGTAGTTTTTTAGATAACGTGTTTCCGGTTCCGTCAATGCATATACCCTACTACAGGGTACGTTGGCTCCTGGGATTAGTTCGATACTGCAATCATGCTGCCGATGAGGCGGTAACTGAGTAGCTTTCTGTTTATCAAACAAGGAGCGATAGGCCTGATACGGCTCAGGCAAGGTGGTAGCACAGCATTGTGGGGGTTGGATGCAAGCTAACGCCAGATGTCCTGAGGCCGTCTGCTCTTCAGTTTTTTGATGAGCCTCATCCAGATTGCAATACGACCTACAGTAGGGAGAACTCAAAGTCACCGTGCGTGCCGCCCAACAAACCACCGGATCATGTAAAGTCAGCCACAGCATGCCTAAAATGAGCCGCAGTTGGGGTGCATCGATGATATCGAACTGGATATACTCCCGGTGTTTCTGACCACACTGCATCATGAGAGGTATGGTGCGGTACTGCACAGGGCCGGAGGACAGGGCAGTACCATCGACCGCCAGAACGTGTTCGGGTGCTGTTTTCTTTTCCCTGTCCACTCCTATCTGCAAGGCGAATTTCCTGTCGATGTAATTGCCTGTCGCCCCGGAGTCTAGTAGGGCGTCTACTTCCACCGGTTCAGTGGTGGACACCATGAGTGACACTCGGACGTTCATGTGAGCCACAGCAGTTTGAAGGGTGTCGGCTAGTACTGTTGAGATCGCTGTTGTATGATCGCCCAAACCATGGACCTCTTTCTGATTTAGGCTAGTTAGTTTTCCGTCGGTTCGTCCGACTGAAGGAGGGCTTGAACCCTTGGACTGGGGGCTCTTCCGGAGATCGGTGTCCGGGCTCTGCATTCTCGAATGAAATGCCCTCCCTTACCACAGTATAAACATAGTTTCATTTTCCTTCTTTTCTCCTTTTCCTCGGTGGTAAGGGGACCTCGTAGTCCTCCTATCTGCATCGGTTCCGGTTCGTTGGAGGTCTTGGGTCGTTCCTCAGTACTGCTTCGTGGACGAGTGGTGAAGACACGGGTGTCTCCTCTGCTCCTATCCCCTTTTCGGTCTTGAAGGCGATGATCGAGCTGGACTGTTAAATCAATCAATTCCTCGCAAGTTTGGGGTAACTGAACGACTTGAGCTAAGACATCTTTTAGCTCCCCACGAAGTCCGTGATAGAATAACGTGGTTCTTTTTTCGGGTGGCCAGTCCGTCTCCACTACCAGTCGGTTGAAGGCCGTGATATAAGACAACAGATCAAGGGATCCTTGCCTCAGCGTGAGCAGCTCCCGGTCCAAGGACATCATGTGGGACTTTCGGTCAAAGAGCTTTCTCATCTCCGTACAGAAGTCCACGAACCGATGTAAAACGGGATCGTTCCGTTCCATGAGAGGAATGGTCCAACTGGCTGCGTTGCCCCCATGTAGGACATCATGAAGGCCGTTTTGGCCGTGTCCTCTCGAAACACAGCTGGCTTACAGAGAAAATGAAGCCGGCACTGGTTCAGGAAGGTTTTGAATTTCTTTGGTTCCCCATAAAATCGTTCTGGAGGTGCCAAGGGAATGCTGGTGTTCTGGATGACATGCACAGTAGGGATGGCAGGTGTTGATTGTGACGGGGGTGACGTAGTGGCGAAGAACCCACCCCCTTGGGCCCCATGAGACGGGGAGGGAGTGATGCTAACGGGAGGAGGCAGTGTTGCTTCTCTGATATCCCCCCCGGTCCTCTACGTGTGAGACCTGCAACCTCTCTGCGCAATGTGCCCATCTCTTTTTGCAGATTCTGATTTTCTATCCGAGACGTTTGGACTTCCTGCTGAAGAGCGGTAAGGCTCTCCAGCAGCGAAGACAACACCGTATTAGTATCCATCGTCCGGGCTGAGCGGCCAACGTGGGCTTGTCAATCTGTCAAGGACGAGATTAGTGACACCAATGCTAGTACAGTCACTAACCTTCGTCGCTGGGACTCAGCAGGAACGATGGTGGTTGCGTGAACCCCACCTCCCGTAAGCGCCCACCCCCACAGAGAGAAAGTACCCTACTGTGCGAGGGGGCCCCCAGGGGAAACGGGGAAACAAGGGAAAAGAACAACAAAGGACGTTGAGGCAGGAGAGGTGACTTCCCAGGTCGGGTCGCTAGGACTACAACTTCTGGTGATGGGGTGCTCTGAAGGGGGAAACAAAAACAACAAGGATTACTGGGTTCCTGAACTGTCTGATGTAGCCCACCCCTTGTTGTGGTCTCCAGATGTACCTGTCTCACTCACCAGGTTTCCCTATCCCCTAGAAGACTTCTTCAAAGCTCGAGATTCTGGGATGGAAGTCTCCTGCACAAGTCACAACAAAAAAAACACTCTGGAGTCCTGCAGGGACATAAGCAAATTGTCTCGACCAAAAGGTTTTGCTGAGTGCCTGCAGAAAGTCTTTTAAATATAGAAATGATAAGGTCCTGACAATGGGTAGATATCCAAAAGGATCGTTTCGTGGGAAAGACCTCGCCGTTGACAATGTGGTAACACTCCCCACTTCTACGTCCCTCGTTAAGTGGCCATAAATCAGGAAAGCCTCGGGACAACTTTCTCGGCTGAGCGCGACTCCTGTAAATAGCACGGCGGAAAAACTGTGAACTGCTGCGAAGAGGAGAGAGACTGCAGTTTCACTCTGTTCGTTTCCTTTTGCGTATTCTAGTTCTTCCGTGTCCCCTGGGAGGTTTTAGACCGTCGGACACAGTAACTCCCCTGCGCCCAGGGACTCAATGGGAATTCGGCTTTCCCCCCTTGGTGTCAGGAAACAGAGCCAGCTGCAAATGCCCTTTACCGGAATACCTGGCTCTCGGGTTCCGTTGGTCTTCGAGCGAAGGATTGTTCCGTTGTTCCGCTTCTCACTCGTCTAGGCTTGACAGTTGAAAACAGGAGAGACGCTGCAAATACTTCCCGCTGGAATCCGGCGGGGAGCACCATCCGCCACGTCCTCACGAACTTGGATTGACAAGCACCTTCTGTCACGTCGATCTATGATCTTCTCCTCGGGATGGCACTGATGCTGTGTGTGGGTCCCCCTCCCATCCGTCCCCAGCCCGGAGAATGTAGTATACACGCGGACTAGGGAGACGGGTGAGCGAGGGAAAACAGGATGGGAACCGCCGGAAGAGAGAGACCTGGAAGAAAAGAAGCACAGGGTGAGAAGAGGAGCTAGGACACCTGTACCCCTCCCTATAACTCTCTTGGAGTGGAAAGACCCTGGTACCTGGTACGCCAGACTCTATGAAGCAGAGGTTCTTCGCTCTGAACGTGGAGGACTTGAGGGTCACCACGACTCGAGGAAGCAAGGTTCGGGGTGGCGCTACCACTTCCACGCTCGGAAATCCGTGAGCGGAGGAGCGCCAGTCAGGAAAGGTTCTCTCCCCTTTCTTCGCGGAGTGAGGTGGAGCGTTCCGCTCGATTCCCTCCCGAATGTCTGGGGAGAAACGAGCAGCAAGCTGAAGAGTGGTTGTGGGAAATCCCTTCGGAGATGTCCGCGCTTCTACTCGATGCTCACGGCTCCTCCTTGAGCAGAGGAGCGCACTCCGAGGTGTTGCACGCCCGGAAATCCGAGGGCTGAGAGGGAGTGTCAGGAAGTGGAGATGACCGTTGAGTTGTCGACGGGCCGGGGGTCAAGACTTGTGGCGTAGCTAGGGGAGCGGAGAGCACAGAGTCACTCACCTCGCTGCGACAGCGTCGGCTACCTCACCGGTACAGGAAGGCGGAGGCTCGTAGGCTCGGAGAGCCGCTGGAAGTTCTGAGGAGCTGCAGAGGCTGGCGGGCTGGAAACCGCGAAGCTGGCAGTCTGAGAGCTGTTGAGAAGATTGCAAGAATCATAGGCAACGCCCCCAGGGTGGCTGTGGTCTTTTAATCGCTGATGGGAGGTCACGTGATCGGGCGGCCGCGGCGCCTCTGGGACGTGTAGTTCTTCCGGGTTCTTCGTGGCGGTGCCGGCGATCACGGAGCATGACAGCACACCCCCCTTCACCCGCCACCACCACCACCGGTGCCCCCGGGCTTGGCCGGACAGCGACGGTGAAAGTCTGCCACCAGACGGCGGGCGTGCACCGCAGATGCGGGTTCCCAGGAGTCCTCCTCCGGGCCGTACCCCTTCCAGGACAAGAGGTACCACAACTTTCCCCTCACTAGTTTGGAATCCAGCACGCGGCGAACCACATACTCCCGGTCTTGGTTGATCCACACCGGAGCAGGAGCCCTCCGTACCGGACAGTGCGAGGGTTTGAGGAGAGAGACGTGGAAAACAGGATGGATGTGCATGTGCGGTGGAAGACGCAATTGCACAGCTACGGGGTTGATGTGTTTGACCACTGGGTATGGCCCTATGAACTTGGGGTTGAAAACACTGGGCTTCCGAAAACGGAGGTTCCTCGTGGACAGCCACACCCTGTCTCCCTTGCGGTACACCGGCGGGGGCCGGCGATGTTTGTCAGCCTGCGCTTTGTATCTGGCTTTGGCAAGCCGAAGGTGTGCACGGGCTTGTTTCAGGGATGAGTGGATGGTTTGAAGCCGGCTCTTGAGATCGGGAAGGCTGATGTTTTGTTGAGGGAGGAGGAAGGGGACGAAGCGTGGATGGAACCCCGTGGCGAGAAAGAACGGAGACTGCCGGGTGGAGGAGTGTTGAGAGTTGTTGTATGCCACCTCAGCCACCCATAGCAAGTCCACCCAGGTGCCCGCAGCTTGGTCTGCGTAGCACCGCAGGTACTGTTTGAGTATCTGATTTAGCCTCTCCGTTTGCCCGTCTGTCTGCGGGTGGAAGCTCGTAGAGAGGGAGGAGTGTATGCCCAGCGCTTCACACCACACCTTCCAAAACCTTGCAGTAAACTGTGCCCCTCTGTCGGACACAATTCCCGTTGGTAGTCCGTGAAGACTCACCACGTGTTGCAAGAGGAGTTTCGCCAATGCGCCCGCTGTGGGCACCTGTTTGCAGGCTATAAAATGTCTCATCTTGGTGAGATAGTCGATGACAACGACTATCGCTGTGCACCCTTGATCTTTCGGTAGCCCCACCACAAAGTCTATGGAAATGCGTTCCCAGGGGTTCCGAGGCGTGGGTAGTGGCATTAGGAGGCCTTGGGTCTTTTGATGGTCGCTTTTCATTTGGGCGCAGATGGCACATTCTTTCACCCACCGCAATACGTTGGGTCAAACGGAGGGCCACCAGAACTGCCGCATCACTTTCTCCAGGGTCTTGGCGCCTCCCGTATGCCCTGCACAAGGGAGGTCGTGACACCAGGTAAAGACGAGTTTACGGAGTTTGTGGGTAGGAACCAGTATCCGGGATCCGTTTACCGGGAGGCCTTGTTGTATGCGCCATTCTCTGTGCCTCTTTAACCATGAGGACCAAGTACCTGTTCGTATTCCTCGCTTCACCCCTTGCAGGAACGATTCGGTGTGCATGCTACCGATAACTTGTTCTGGTGAGAGGATGGGCTGGTCAGGTGCCTCACACGGGAAGTGTGGGAGGGTTTGTCTTGAGAGGGCATCGGCTTTCTTGTTTTGCGTTCCTGGCCGGTATGTGACCAAGAAGTGGTATTCCGCAAAAAAGAGCACCCATCGCTTCAGCCGGGGAGAGAGGTGTCGGGCCGACCGCAGGAACTGGAGGTTGCGGTGGTCCGTGAACACCGTTACCTGATGGCGGGCCCCCTGTAGCCAATGACGCCATTCCACGAACGCTTCTTTGATGGCCAGTAGCTCCTTCTCGGAGACGGTATAGTTACGTTCCGCTGGATTCAACTTCCTGGACATAAAGGCCACCAGGTGGAGTTGGCCCGTGTCAGGGTGGCATTGGGAAAGAATGGCTCCCACTGCTTCATCTGATGCGTCGGCTTCCACTATAAACGGAAGATCCAGTTGTGCGTGGCGCAAGATGGGAGCGGTGGTGAAGGCATTCTTGAGCTGTTCAAATGCTGTTTGGGCCTCAGGCAACCAGAGGAAGGGTATTCCTTTTCGTGTTAATTTGGTGAGAGGTGTCACCATTTGTGAGAAGTGGTGGATGAATCGCCGATAAAAGTTTGAGAAGCCGAGAAAGCTTTGGACCTCCTTCACTGATTTCGGCTGGGGCCACCGAGTCACCGCCTGGACCTTACGGTCAGACATGACCTGTCCGTCGGGGGTAAGCAGGACACCAAGGAACTCCACCGTGGTGACATGGAATTCACATTTGGTGAGTTTACAGAACAGGTGGTGTCTCTCTAAGGCCTGCAACACCGATGTCACATGGTCCACGTGTTCTTCTTCCGAGGACGAAAAGATTAAGATGTCATCTATGTATACCACTACATAGATGTCCAGAAAGTCCCTTAATACTTCGTTCAAAAAGAACTGAAAGGCGGCCGGGGTGTTGCAGAGCCCGAAGGGCATCACCAAATATTCGAACAGGCCGAATCTTGTCTTGAACGCCGTCTTCCACTCGTCCCCCTCTCGTATTCGCACCAGGTGGTATGCCCCCCGGAGGTCCAATTTGGTGTATAATCGTGCTCCTCGCACCTGTTCCAACAACACGGGGATCAGTGGCAGTGGGTATTGGTTTTTGATGGTCATGGCGTTGAGAGCGCGATAGTTAATGCAGCAGCGCAGCTCCCCTTTGGCCTTCGGTATGAAGAAGAGGGGAGATGCTGCGGGTGATCTGGAAGGGCGAATGAACCCTAACCGAAGGTAGGTATCCAGATATTCACGGAGATGACGGGTTTCCGGATCTGTGAGAGCGTACACCCGGCTACATGGGACTGTGGCTCCGGGGGTTAGGTCGATCCTGCAGTCGTAGTCGCGGTGTGGAGGGAGGACCTCGGCCTTCTGCTGATCAAACACTCCTTTGTAGTGGGTGTAACAGTTAGGAAGCGTCACGTCCTTCTCCGCGGCTGTGGCTACGTGGTGTGCGGTTGGTTTGTCTGGGTCCGGAGCGACCTCACAACGCTGACACCGAGTGCGACAAAAGAGAGAGCAGAAGGTCACCGAGTTGGTAGCCCAGTGTATTCGGGGCTCGTGTAGTCGTAACCAAGGCAATCCAAGGATAAGATGACATCGGGGCGCTTGTATGATGTTGAACGCGAGCCACGCGCTGTGCTCCTCTCCTATGGACACCTTCAGGGTTGGGGTGGTATACCTTATGGGACCGGATTCCAGCTCCTTGCCGTCCACGGCATAAACGAGTTCAGGGGTGTCTTTCGCCACTAGCGGAATCCCCAACCGATGGGCTTCGCGGGTATCCATGAAGCAGCCCGTTGCCCCTGAGTCGATCATAGCCCTTACTAGGTGGATTTCGGGGCCGATGGCAAGTTGCACGGTTAGATAGAAGTGGTCGGGCTCATGGGAGGTGTCTGCTTCCAGGGAAGGGATGTGATGACAGCTTGAAGGAGCCCCTCCTTGCTCCTTCAAGCGTTCAGGTTTCCCACCGGTCCATCACTGGTTACGGTGGCGGCTTGCCCCACCCGTGGTCGGCTGTTCTTTGGGCGGACGGGGCATTCCCTCAGGAAATGGCCTTTCTTGCCACAATACAAACAGAGCCCCTGTGTGCGCCGGTGGTCCCTTTCGCTGAGGGTGAGGGATGCTCTCACCGCTCCGATTTCCATGGGAACCGGTCTCGGGGGTGCTGGTTCCTGCAGACGAGGGTGTTCAAAGGACACGGGAGTCTTATCCTTGCGCTTGTGTTCCCCTTTTCTCTCTCTCAGCCTATATTCCAATCGGGAGGCCAGTTCTATCATGGCCGCGCAGGTGCTGGGTTGTGGGTCTATCTGCGTGATTACATCCTTCAGTTCCTCGGTGAGTCCCCGGTAGAAGATAGCGGCCTGTTTCGTCTCGGGCCAATCCGTTTCCGCCACCAGTTGCCGAAAGCTATTGATGTACCCTAGGAAATCCGAACTGTTTTGGCGTAGGTCAAGGAGGTCTCGATCCGCAGAGAAGGTATCCGCCCTACGGTCGAAGGTCTTCTCGAACTCCTGTCGGAAGGTGTCCCAATCGTACAGGAGTGCGTCGTCTCTGCGAACGATGGGGACAGCCCATTGCGCCGCTTCACCCGTCAAATAGGAAATCAGAAATGCCACCCTGGCCTGGTTCGTAAGGAAAAGTTTCGGTTTGCAGTGGAAGTGCAAGAGCACCTGGGTCATGAAGACTTGGACTTTCTGGATATCTCCATGAAATTGTTCCGGAGGGGCCAACGGAACGTGAGAAGGCATTTCCACCACTACTTGCGGGGTCGAGGACGGGAGCACGGGCCCGGCATCAAACGGGTTTCGTTGGAGGCGGTCCAGGCGTGTATGTAGGGCTGCTGTTTCCGCTCGTGACGTTGCTAACTCCAGCTGGACTTGGGCCAACGCTGCTAATACGTCGTCCAACGTGGCCATGGCGAGCGATCAGTGCGATCAAGAGGAGAGGTATTTCGTGGGCCTATGATTCTGTCATGTCGATCTATGATCTTCTCCTCGGGATGGCACTGATGCTGTGTGTGGGTCCCCCTCCCATCCGTCCCCAGCCCGGAGAATGTAGTATACACGCGGACTAGGGAGACGGGTGAGCGAGGGAAAACGGGATGGGAACCGCCGGAAGAGAGAGACCTGGAAGAAAAGAAGCACAGGGTGAGAAGAGGAGCTAGGACACCTGTACCCCTCCCTATAACTCTCTTGGAGTGGAAAGACCCTGGTACCTGGTACGCCAGACTCTATGAAGCAGAGGTTCTTCTCTCTGAACGTGGAGGACTTGAGGGTCACCACGACTCGAGGAAGCAAGGTTCGGGGTGGCGCTACCACTTCCACGCTCGGAAATCCGTGAGCGGAGGAGCGCCAGTCAGGAAAGGTTCTCTCCCCTTTCTTCGCGGAGTGAGGTGGAGCGTTCCGCTCGATTCCCTCCCGAATGTCTGGGGAGAAACGAGCAGCAAGCTGAAGAGTGGTTGCGGGAAATCCCTTCGGAGATGTCCGCGCTTCTACTCGATGCTCACGGCTCCTCCGTGAGCAGAGGAGCGCACTCCGAGGTGTTGCACGCCCGGAAATCCGAGGGCTGAGAGGGAGTGTCAGGAAGTGGAGATGACCATTGAGTTGTCGACGGGCCGGGGGTCAAGACTTGTGGCGTAGCTAGGGGAGCGGAGAGCACAGAGTCACTCACCTCGCTGCGACGGCGTCGGCTACCTCACCGGTACAGGAAGGCAGAGGCACGTAGGGTCGGAGAGCCGCTGGAAGTTCCGAGGAGCTGCAGAGGCTGGCGGGCTGGAAACCGCGAAGCTGGCAGTCTGAGAGCCGTTGAGAAGATTGCAAGAATCATAGGCAACGCCCCCGGGGTGGCTGTGGTCTTTTAATCGCTGATGGGAGGTCACGTGATCGGGCGGCCGCGGCGCCTCTGGGACGTGTAGTTCTTCCGGCTTCTTCATGGCGGTGCCGGCGATCACGGAGCATGACACCTTCCTCTTGAGGAGGTGCTTATATGCAATGGTGATCCTAGCCTCCGTTTGAGGCGACGCACAGCATGCTGGGACATGTAGTGTCCCGGGCCTTTCTTCCACCAGCATTGCGAGTTTGGGGCCTGTTTGTCTCTCCAGGAGTCCAGCTTAGTGTTTGCCCCTTGAGTGGTCGCTACACTCGCGGTCGCCAACTTGACGTTGAGGACTGCGAGCAAGCAAAAAATGACCGCAACACTACGCTACGCGTGTTCGCACTGTGCTACGTGCAGTTCGCGTAGTGCGAAGTAGCGTGAACTTCGCAAACTACGTGAGCGTAGCGTAGTGCTTTGCCCAGGCTTAATCTTAATCCCACTTCCATGGGTCCAGGACAGGGTTGGCACCACTTGGCAGGATTGACTCACAGATAACAGAATCAAGATTGTTGGAAACTGGTTATTTCCCTGAGGCTTTAGATCAGGAGGCCAGACAACTAGCCCTTGGAGTTATTCTGCGTTCAAGAGATGTAGGTCCAGTCCTTCTCACCCAGGCAGGAGGGCATTAGGTCAGCACAGCAAGGCAGTAGTCCAACAGAGTGCAACCCAGTAGAGTGATAGTCCTTTAGCAGCACAGCAGTTCTCCTCCTGGCAGAGTATCCACAAGTCCCGAAGTGAACTGAAGTGGTGGTGTCTGAGGTCCAGTATTTATACACTCTTTTCCCTTTGTAGTGGGGAAGAAACTTCTAGAGGTTTGCCTTTGAAGTCTCCAGACATTCTGTCTTCCCTGTCCTTGTTCCAGGCTAACTACAAGGGATATGCAGCCGTTTGTGTGGAGGCAGGGTACACACTATTCAAGTGTAAGTAAGGCTGGCAACAGCTCTGCTCTCCCATCCTGCCAGGGATGGACCATCCAAGCACACATAAGCTCCCTATTGTGTGTGGCTGTCTACAAGAAATACACAAAGCCCAACTGTCAGCTATGCTCATTTATTTGAGCAAAGACAGGCTACAGGCGCTAAATAGCTAAGGCAGGAATATGCCAACTTTATAAAAGTGGCAGTTTTGAAAGTGGAATTTAAAATCTAACTTCACCATAAGTTAGGATTCAAAATTAGTATTCCAGAGACACCAAAAATGAACTAGCTACGTATTCCCATTTGGAAATTAAACTTAATAAAATGTAATAAGGAGATTTCAATGTCAGTCTATGGAATAAGTAGGCCTTGCAGTAGTGAAAACATTTTTTAAGAGTTTTTCAACACCAAGAAATATAAAACATAAAACTATATGTTCTACCTTTTACATACACTGCACCCTGTCCTCTGGGCTGTCTAGGGCTTACCCAAGGGGTGGCATATAGCTAAAAAGGTAAGGTTTGACCCTTGCAAAAGGTTTATTTTGCCAAGACATGACAGTTTAAACTGCACACAGAGGCTGCAATGGCAGGCCAGAGAGGTTTTAAAGGGCTACTTATGTAGGTGGCACGATCAGTGCTGTACACCCACCAGTAGCAATGGCAGGTCCTGGGTGCATGTGGTACCAATTTACTAGGGTCTCACAAATACATAAATATGGCAATTGGGGTTAAGTCAATGTTACCATATTTTAAGGGGTATGCACATGCTCTTTAGCAACGGTTAGCTGTAGTAAAGTGTGCAGTGTCCTAAGGCCTGCTAAAACAAGATAAAGAAATGGAGGAGGAAGGCTAAAAGGTTTGGAGAAGACCACCCAAAGGCTGACCGGTCTAACTAACGTCATGTCCAAGTTCCTTATTTTTAGTGAAGCAGACAAGCGTTATTTAATGTTTCTGGACCAGACAAAGGGCTACAGGCACATTTTTTGTTCAACACATAAACACCAGTTTTGAGATTGCTCATGCAACTGAAGTTTCAGAATGCATGGGTGGAGACAAAGCATCCCACCTAGGGCATGTCAAGCATGTGAGCAATACAGCAAAAAAACCCTTATGATGGGCTCACCCCAAAGACGGTATGTCTGCTGATCCTTGCAAAGTACTGTAATGTTTCATATAGGTACCCAAATATAGGCTCAGGTAGCAACCAAACCTTTCACCTATATTTCCCCTTCCATAACACTACTTAACAGTTCTTGGGACTGATTTTTTACCTAGTTATGGTACTTCTTACAGGGCGTGGGGTTTTCCCTGAAAACAAGCCTCATTCATTATGCATGAAGAATCTGGGAAACTCAGTAGGACTACCACCTCCTGCATAATAACTATATATAAGGGTCATTCCTTCCGTCATCGTAAGTCCAACATGGCACAGCAAGGTAGATCCCCTGAGGGTACCACTTTGGGTATATAAACACCATATCTTTGCTGAGGCAGGGAGAGGAGAAAAAGAACTTCCATGCTGACACACTGACGCAAGACACTGAGGTTTCTGCATGCAGGCACTCCAGCTCGCAGTGGTCTGACATCCCTCGCAGGGTGTCAATCTCGAGACCAAGAAGGGGTTCCACAGTCTCTCACTTCAGGTAACGGGGTTGACTTTATCCTAGAGGGATTCTTGACTCTACACCTGCATACAGGCTTGGTACACTTAGGTCCATCTAGTTAGGGTTGCATCTTAGGAGTACACATTGTTATTGTCATGTATTTTTATACCTGCCTGTATTCATTGTTTTAGCACTATGGTTCAAATTTACCATCCTTTTACTCTGTTGGTGCTTATTTATATCTGTTTCTATCAAATGGGTTTTTCAACACACCTATTTTACACTAGTATGATGCTGGTTCAACAAATGCTTACTAAAAACGTCCCCATCGTTTATTCTGAGTATCTCTCTGAGACAAAGTGAGCACAAGTGACTGAGTGAAAAGTACTGTTTCCATGATCTCTGATGGGGCAGAGTTGTCCTGTTCGAAAGTTGCCAAGAACTATTCTCTCCTTGGTAAAAGGAGTTTGCAGTGGCACTGTGAGCTAGCTGGGATACAGGCAAACATACACAGTGGGGGTGTCTGTAATCAATCTGGACACCAATCCGACAGTCTATGTTGTCTAAACGCGCAGATCCAAATAGGTTTATAGGAACTACATGACATGGCGCCACCAACTTTGGTTTGGTACTTATTTAATGGTCAAATCTGAGTAGGTCAGTCGTGCTATTCTCAGAGACCCCTGCTCACATTTTCCCAGAGATGTCTGGAGTGGGAAGGGAACTATCGCCACAGCTCAGTAGGCATATCCTATGTATTGGCTGTAGATTATCTAGCTGGAAGGACAAATAGTTCCTATTGTGCATAAAACCGTATCTCAATTTCCTTGAAACTTACTCTTTTTTCAATAATGGCTGACAAAGACACCAATGCGCCAGCACAACATGCTGCAGCAAGGGAGGAAGAGCAAGAAGATGAAATAAACATTTCAGAAAATGTCAGAACTGCCCTTACTTCAAAACTGTGTATATGAAAACGTATCTAGTTGCTAAAATTCTCTAAGGAATTACTTAAGTGATGAGCGGTTGTCATGAATCCACATTTCTTATGACTTTTTAGAAAACTGTTGAATACATTTGTATCATGTCATCATAAAGGATAACAAAAATTAAGCCAGTTTGTTTACATAAAAATGTCACACATAAACATTTCACAAGTGTATATGAAACATCAGCAAATAAGGCAAAAATAAATTAACTATACAAACATTGTACAGATTTAAATGCGCTACCTAGGGCACCTGTCCTTAACTGAAAAATGACAATGACACTCAGGCGCAGAGTGAACAAAATGTGCAGACACTAAATGTGTAGTATTTCCTGCCTTTGTGTACAGCTCTGGGACCTCTAATACTTAGTATTGTCAAGAGGAGAGCAATTAATTATGGGCTCTCTCCCTGAGTACTTGAAAGGTGTCTTGTCCCAGATGCCACGGTCAACGCGTTTCCAACCCTGGAAACTTTCTGGGGTTTTCATCACGACCTGGACATGGCGGTCTATTAAAAAAAAGGATGGAAAAAGCCAAAGATTGGGATGTCTGTTACTAACACTTAACAAACAAATCATGAATTCTGAATTTTCCACTGCTTAGCCTAAGTTTATTCTGAATGTACCTCCTTTAGACTGTAATCCTCCTTAGTAGGTAAAATTTGATAAAAAGAAAGAGGGGACGTTGTAGTGTCCTACCAAAAGAAAGCACAGATGTTATTTATTTAATCACATTATAATATGTAAAGCAAATTGTTTTGCTGAGGGTGCTTGGAAACTTGCCTGGATCGTTTGATGGGATTGATTTAGTTGTGGCCAAATGATTTGGTGGTCTCTATCAAAATCTGTGAATGTTAAAGTTATAGGATTA
The DNA here is from genome assembly GCF_964204655.1 of Triturus cristatus. NCBI lineage: Eukaryota > Metazoa > Chordata > Amphibia > Caudata > Salamandridae > Triturus > Triturus cristatus. Next base: position 908,032,382 of record NC_140590.1, on the reverse strand, counting down.
CCAAACAGTTTGGACAAAAGAATGCCAGATGTATCTACAAATAGTGCCTATCTCAACATTGCAGCAAATGAATCCGGAATTTGCGAAAGTGACTTTTGCAAATTATCGCAAAAATGTTACAAATCTCTGCAAACACGCGGAAATATCGCGAAGATGCAGAAGTTTTTTCCTGCCCGTTCGCGGTATTTTCTGCATGGTCGTGGCTCGCCAACTTACCCATGCGGTTGCTCGCGGGCGCGGCCATCTTGTTTTCACTCTTCTCGCGGTGCATGATCGCGAGAAGAAAGACGTGATCGCGCGACCAATGACATTACTGCGGGCGCGAACTGTCGTGAGACAGCGCAAATGGCTACCAACAATCCAACATCTTGTGGAGAACGCGACCGGATCGGGAAAACTTGTCGGCGAACGCGGGGATTCAGGTAAGGCGATCGCGCGTGCGCGAGAATGTATTATTTTACAGCGCGAGCAAGAAACAAATTATCGTTAAGCTGCGGAATGCGGAAATGTTGACATTTTCGCGCTCTCCGCGGAACGTGAAAATGTCAAATTATCGCAATTTCCGCGAGCGGAACGGAAATTTAGCCCAGGCCTAATATTGGCACAGTGTGCAAGAGATATATGTTTTTTCATTAGCTTGCACGTGTTTATACTGACGCGTGAGCTGAAATGTTTGAATATCAAAGCAGCGCGCATAAAGTTGTTTCCGCATTCCTAGCAGTTAATGAAAACGGACCCGTTTGTAGATCGGATATATATATTTTGTTCACAGTAGTTGAACACAGTGTTTTGCATTTGCTCGCCTAGGAGGAATGCAAAAATAACAACGCACGGCTCAATATACCGCGGTTTTTTTTTTAAACAGATGTACAAACCCGTTTCAGTATCGGGAACGATTACGTGCGCGAACAGTGGTCTATGAGGTACGGATCTAGTTTAACTGAGCGCTGCTATTAACTTCTTATAGAAGTGGGAGAACTTTGTCACTTGCCTGATTTTAAATCTCATTCCGATTCAAATGAATGTGGCTGTGGTCTGTTGCAGTTTGAAAAACCAAGATGGTAAATGCTTTTTTGGATGTTAAAAGTAAGCACTGGAATAGACTCTTTGGGTAAGAAAGCACAAATATGGCCAGGTGCAGTATGGGCGATTGAGCCCCTACTTTAAAACTAGCAGTCTATGGAGTCACAGTTAGGGGTGGGACAGTAACATTTGTGATTGAGGCACACAAATCATACAAACAGAGGTATTCTATTCATGGATTAAATTCCCACAAGCAGATGCACAAACACATACATTTCATTCTTATACTAAAGATGAAACACCAGATGAATACTGTCCATATGAGGACATTGATATTCCGCTCACCTACCCAGAACACATAAACTGGTTTAAAGGCGCCCTTCCACACACAAAAGAAAAAGTGAGACTCGGTCCCCTCTGAAAATATGGAGCAACTTGGCCAGACCTAGCGGCCTACACACCACATCCAGACATTGGCACTATGCCAGTAGCAGACTTATGTCCACTTCATAAAGAAATAATAAGACTTTACAGAAACCTAACCGTTTGTGATGAGAACACTCAATCATTTAATCTTCATTAAGTTTTAAAAAACCATAAAAGATGCATATTTGTACAGTTCATACATATACAATAATATGGTTTAAAATCAGATATTAAAATGCTCACATCTCTCCAATAACAATCATGTGTACATAGCTTGTTTTTTAATACATTACAGAAACATTGGTTCTGAGTAAAAGACATTATTCCTGATTCTATTGCTGTTACATAATGCTCGGCGTGGACGGAGTACTAATTCCAAGCAAAATTAACAGCGAATAAATATCTATACTTATACTAAAAACTATTTTCTAAGATGTATCTGTTTCAAAAATTCTGAGTGCACCTGAGTGTGACCTAATTCCTAAAGTTCGGCAGATGGGTTTAATCAATTTTTTCCTTTGGATGGCGTATGCTGGGCAAAAAAATAATATATGGGAATCATTTTCTACAGCATTAAGTGGGCATATGGGACAATAAGTGTATCTATCATCACTCTAGTTATGTTGCCATTTAGCTGTGTTGCAATTGACCTGTAAGATCTCAAAGTGAAACTTCATATGCAGTGACTTGGCCAATTGCAGATATTGTTCAAAATGGGAAAGCGGTTTTACCAATAGAAACTGGGATGTTAGCCTACCGACTTGAGAGCAGTGGTGGATATGTATGCCCAGTGTGTATTGTTCAAAGGTTTTTTTTGACTAGCTTGAAAAATCATGTTTGCACATGTCTGACCCATTGAAGTGTTGTGTGGTGTTCAAGTTTCAGGATCTCAATAAGCCCCTGTTTATAATTTTTAAGTTTTTCTGTGATCCACAAACGAACCCAGAATAGCAGGGGTCTTAATGTTACTTGTTGATCTACGCTTTACATTGAGGTCCTGGATGATTGGTATCATAGGTGTTCATACAGGCAAGCGTAGTAGCCTCCTTAAGAACTTGTTTTCCTCCCCTGTGAGCATGTTATGCCTAGTGGCCCCCCAGAGCTCTGCACCATATAGAGCTGCGGATTGTGCCCTGTAATTGTAGACCTCCGAGGCAGGAGACACTGCCTTGGATACACTTTTCTGGTGCCTTTTCAATATTAGCATGGCATTTTGAATCAAGGCAGCCTTGCATTTGTGTAGATGAGAATTCCATGTCAATTTCCTATGTAGTGTAATACCAAGGTAGTTGAAATTGGACACATATTCTAACTTTTGTTTTTGAACTGTAATATTTTTCTTAAAAGTTTAGTTTAGTTTTACTGCCTTGTATTTAGTTTTGTTGGAGTTTATTTCAAGACCTTTTGAGACACAATATTCACTGAAGGAATTCAGCAGGATTTGTAATCCCTTTGGAGTTTGTGATAATAAAATAGTATCATTGGTGAATAGTAAAGCCGGTACTGGCACCCCACCTAGCTTTGGTGAGTCATGATTACACCTTTGTAGATGTTTCACAACATCATTTACATATAATGAAAAGAGAGTGGGTGCCAGTACTTATCCCTGCCTTACTCCTCTTTTTATAGGGATCGCTTCTGATAGTTCGCCCCTAGGTCCCCATCTAACTTTTGCTTAGTTATCTTCATGCAGCCTAACAATCTGTACCAGAAGATCTTCAGGGACTCCCTTATGTCAAGATAATTCCAGAGTGGGCCCCTGGGGATAAGGTTGAAGGCCGCTTTCAGGTCTATGAATGCTATGTACAGGAGTCCTCCCATTAGATTTGTATACTTCCAGCCTATGCATAAAAGCCTAAAAACCTGATCTATTCTGCTTGTTCTCACTCTGAACCCGGCTTGATACTGTGAGAGTATGTTGTTTTCTTCTATCCAGTTATTGAGCTTAAATAGCATTTGTTTTGCATATACCTTTTACAAGGTATCTATTAGGCTTATAATTGGCAGGATCCTGCCGATTACCGTTTTTAGGTCTCGCCTACGCAGCGCGCATGCGCTGCTTGGAGGAGACCTCTTGGAATTGATTTGCTTTTTCGCCCAAAAACGTGCATGCGTTGCATTGCTTTCAATGGCAACGCGTGCACGTTTGACGGTTCCCATACTGGAGCGAGTGGCGCCTCTGTTAGCAATCATTGTGCTCGCTCTCACAAGGTAAACGCTGCACGTCCCTGCTCTCGGCTGCACTCCTCCCACTTGTTTACCCAGGCACGATCACGCTCGGGCCGAGGTCACAGACAGCACGCCGCATAGGTAGTTTTAACAAACACAGCTGGTATGCTTCGTCAACCTTTGCGTGAAAAATCACATCCTCACGTTACTTTTAACACCACCCTTCCAACAGCCGTATCCAACACTCACTAATGTGCTTTCTACATCACATGCATTTGTATCCCGAGGCATTTATAAACATGCTCCCTTCAAACTCCTCTCTCAGACTAGTTATATTTGTAATGAACTGGCCCGTGTATTATTATATCACAGTAATGTTTATGTTGCGCTGAACAGTAGCAAGTACGAGAGTACACACATGCGTGCGCGCGCGTGCGTGTGTGTGTAAGAGACAGAGAGAGGTGGCAGACAGAGGGGACGAGGGTGTGTGCGGATGGATAGGTGAGCGGTAAGCCTGGGTAAAAGCGTAGTACAGTGTGTGTGCGTGTTCCTCTGGGAATGTGTGGTTCCCCTGGGTGTGTTCCATATGTGTACTGTGTGCATTCGTTTTGTTTGCCCTTATAACATTTGGTCTCTATACCAAGAGAGTCAGCTTCACACAGATATACCACGCAGTCAGGAATCCTAAATTGGTGAAGACAACGCCATCTGACATCTTGTTTTCATCACCAAATCAGTATGAGAATTTTAAGTCGTCATGCAAAGTTGCTCGGGTGTTGTTGAAGGGTTCTGTGAGAGGGTATTTTGAGAGGGCATTATTGAAATCAGGTGCAGCACCAAGGCGAGGTTGGCAGAGAAAAAGTGTAGCACAGAATCATTTACAGAGCTAATGGGGGAAGTCATGGAGCAGTGCAAATGGGGGCCGTGAGCCATCGAGGCAAAATAAACAAAAGGAAAGTACAGGTTCCTTTCCAGTCAGAGGCCTCCAGAATTAAGATTTCTTCAGAACATTTGCTGTATTGATGAACTTGTCAATAACTACCAAAATATTGATGTACTTGCAGTATAATTCACTTGGCTAACTACACACCATCTACTCTCCTCAAAGTATGTCTCACTTCCCAGGTGAGACTGGAAAATATATCATACTAATAGGGTTAATAGAGTGCCACCCTCCCTTTAGATAATATGCCAACTTCATGGAGAATTTTATCAAACAAATATTTTTTTTTTAGAGCTCTTCAACTTAAAAATGTGATAAAGGGTGGTCGGCTTGAGTAAAGTGCTGTCTATACACCTATCCCATTACAAGTTGGTGATTCTGAAGCAATTTTTATTTAATTATTTAGAGAGTTTTATAAAGCGCTGGCAAGACCCGAGGGTATCAGAGCGCTTTACTGTAAGGATGTGGTCTATTTAGGCTGGTTTTATTTCACCTTAGTGGTTGGTGTGGTGTTGGACAAACGAGTTGGCTTGGCAAGGCTTTAGAAACCCCATGGCTGTGTTTTCATGCCATGTGAGGGCACTGCAGGAGTTGTACGTGCAATATTGACATTGATTATCTGATGAGTATCATACCCCAAGTACAAGCTTTTCTTTGCCTCGCCAATCTCGAAAATCTTTAATTTCCTTTACAAAGTCAGCGGGAGCAGTGGAGTCTCCTTGGCTCCTGAAGCAGACGGAGAAGAAAGTGTACAAGGAAGACCACATCCACAAGATGAATGAATTGGCTGCTCACACGAATTATCGCTCAGCACGTACCTCGGGCTGTCTCTATGATGCCTGTGGTGGGGGCAGGGAGGACCGGGGAAGAGGCCTTTGGGAGATTAAGACAACACAGAAAGACGTGAACTTCACTCTGCACTTGAAAAGTATGCTGGAAATGAGACTTGCAGTAATTCACGGAGGCTCTGTTTAATGTAGGCAGCCACCACCGAGCAGAGGGGGATTGGGAGGCGGGCTCTGCAGTGAGTTTGTGAAATAGAATACCAGACATCAGGAACCTATTTCCACCCAGATCTGCTTTCAGCGCCTGCTGGGAAAAGGCTGCCACTGGATCTGCTGCTCTGCCATGCGCCCACCTCCTAGCTCAGCACTATTCCCTGCTCGGAATCCAGACCTGCACAATGCCTCCCTGACCAGGAAGCACAAAGGAATAACAGCAGAAATGCACACAAGGGCATCAGCTCTGCAGCCCACCATGGGTACACGCAGGTTATGCATCTGCTGAACTGCTGATACACACTGCTCGTCGGCAAATGAATAATATCAAAAAGCCCTGTGCCGCCATTCTTCAACAGGCTTCTGGGTCATGAGTGTGAGCATGTGAATGAATCACTGTGTAAGTGAGTGAGCTGCTGAGTGTACTGGGAAGTGTTTGAGTGTAGCTATTCAAGAGATTGAGTGAGTGAATGCATTTGACCTTGTCCCCAGGAGCAAACTGCGGGAGGTCCTTGGGAAAATTGGGGTTCCGTGTGACTTACTGTCTTTGATAGAATAAGTTTACACAAGGAATTTTGCTAGGGTAAGTTGGGACCCTGGCGGTGAAACAACCCCTAATGTAAAAAAACAGTGACCCCCTGCTGCTAATGTGGGTTTCAAGGGCAGGGAAATAACATAATGAGACAGGCATTGGCATAGCCAATAGGTCTCGCCTTTGGGACCTTATTAGTGTTTAGTTATCCAGCACAATATCCTTGGTGCAACAACATCAACTGTTGCATGGTTAAACACTTATAAGGTCCCAAAGGCGAGATCTATTTGCTATGCCAATGCTTGTTATAAATTGGGATTATTTCAGCCTCTTTCCAAGACTCCAGAATAGGGGCTCCTGCAGCCACAGCATTACATAAGATATTTGCGTATGGTACCCATACTGCTTTTTTCATGTTTTTGATAGGTCGCCCGGTATCTTGTTGGGACCATGGACTTTTCCAATTTTAACTACATCTATTTCTGCCATGGTATCGTTCAAGCTAAAATATACAGCAATATTTAATCCACTCAGTGTATTTTTTAGAGGGCAATTTCCCTTCATTAAATAACCATGTGTCGATTGGGTGCCTACATCTGAGTACAGTTTCAAAAAATGTCTATGTCAAGTTTCTGGATCCCAAAAAAGATCAAGGCTAGTGTTTCCGATGATATGGCACTTGGCTAGTATTTTCCAAAAACCCATTGTTAGAAATGGGGGTCTCTAGTTGGTAGTGGTTTGCACCTTTGTCGCAAATAGGGACCCTTGCTTCTAGTCAGGGAAAGGGGGACACACTCGTAAAATAACCCCTGCTCACCCTCTTGGTAGCTTGGCACGAGCAGACAGGCTTATCTCAGAGGCCGTGTGTGAAGCATTTGTGAGCACATACAGTAACACAGTGAAAACACTATGAATAGACACCACAACAGTTTAGAAAAATGAGTATTCTTTATCTAAACAAGACCAAACTACAAAAATCCACAATACAATATTAAGAAAAAGTCTCTCAAATGGTAAAAATAGTTCAGTTCAATGCAAGTTGTAAATGCAACACTTTTCCAAAAAAGTACCTCAGATGCGTCACACAAAACAAACAAAAGGGTTGCTGGGAAGGTGATGCGTTGGTTCCTTGCTTCGGGGGAGGTGATGCATTGGTTCCTTACTGAAGCGCAGAGGAGGTGGTGGGTTGGTTCCTTACCAGAGATGAGGTGATGCGTTGGTTTCTTACTGCATTCCGTTTACGATGCGACAAAATGGTGACTTGATGCGATGCGACGATCCGGTATGATGCGTGTACATTTGCAGCCGCACGGCAGGTGCTGTGGCGGTCTTCTCGGTGATGTGTCAGGACCTGGTGTGGATGCGGCGCACTTCTTCCTGATTACTCGGTGAGGCGTTGGAACCAAATGCAGATGCGGCACACTTCTTCCCCGTGACTCGGTGATGCGCCGAGAATCGGTGCGGATGCGACACGCGTCTTCTCGTTGCGTTGATCTTCCAGCTCCCAGCGACATACAGTCTCCAGCGGTCCTAAACAGAAGCATGCACCTCTTTGCAGGATAGAATTTCCAGCAAGGAAATTCAGGGGAGCTGGTGGTGAAGTGTTTGTGTCCCTGTGACTTCAGACAGGAGGCAAGCTCAGTTTCAAGCCCTTGGAGATCTTTTTCTTCAAGCAGATGACAAAGCAAACAGCAAAGTCCTTCTTCTCCTTTCCACTGCAGGCCAACCCCAGACAGCAAACAGCACAGGGGCAGTATTCCTCCTCAGTTTATCCAGCTCTTCTCCTTAGCAAAGGTTCCTCTTGATTTCCCAGAAGTGATCTAAAAGTCTGGGGTCTGGGTCCCCCTTTTTATACACACAAATGATTTGTTCTCTGAAGGCAGAGAGTGTCTGTACCCAGCCAAAACCAGTTCTGTCCTCACTGGTGCAGCTTCCTGGCAGGAGGTGGAAACAGCATTGTTGAAGGCAGACTAGGTCCAGGCAGGTATAAGGAAATCTCCTCCCCCTACTCAACCCAGGTCCCATGCGGCCCAGCTCTGACTCATCAGACTGCCGGAGCCACAGCCCTCTCCCCAGCTCCTGTCACTCACAAGCCAGACATGCAATAAACAAACCTAGAAGAGGCATACTGGGTGGTTGGGCAAGAAAATATCCACTTTCTAAAAGTGGTATTTTCAAACACAGAATGTAAAAATCACACTCACTAAAAGATGCACTTTAACATTCTGTTTTATGGCATACTAAACTTTATTTTCCTATCTTGTTCCTAGGGCCAGTTATGTTTATACAATGTTATAAACTAACTGCCCATTCTGGCCTATGGGAACAGAGAGCCTTGCAAAAGTGAAAAATGAAATTGGCTGTATTTCACTATCAGGACATGCCACACACATCAGGGCATGTCCTAACTTTCACATATAATGCACCCTGCCCACAGGGGTACCTTGGGCCTACCTTAGGGGCGACTGACATGTAGAAAAGGGAAGGTTTAGAGACTGGCAAGTGTGTGCACTTGCCAAGTCGACATGGCAGTTCAATACTGCACACAGGCTCTGCAATGGCAGGCCTAAGTCACATTTTACAGGCTGCTTCTGTGGGTGTCAAAATCAGTGCTGCATGCCCACTGACAGCATTTGATTTACAGGCCCTGGGCACGCACACAGGGTGCACTGTACTAGGGTCTGACAAGTAAATCAAATATCCAATCATGGAGTCACTAATCCATAACTACAATTTACACAGGGAACACTTGCACTTTGGCACAGCAGAGGCAAAGTGCCCAAAGGATCTAGACCAGCAGAGACATAGCAAAAACACAGGAGGCAACAGCAGAAAATAGAAGGGAGACCCACGCCAATGGTTCCAGGTCTAACACCTGTGTGATCCTTGTTTTTTGCTGCAGTAATAAGGTCATCCCAAATACGATTGTCCCAATCCTTTCTTGCTTGCACTAACAGTTTCTTATACTTGGCCCTTTTATCCTTTAATGCCTCAATATCATTGGTTCTAGCAGCTGCTAGCAGTTTGATTTTGGCTTTGCGGCAGTCATTGTTATACCAGTGAGTGTGCGAGAAATGGTTGTCAACACTGGCTGACCTGTGTTTTCTAGACATAACCATGGTGCAGTGGATCTGCACAATGGGGATCTCACTCATAGATATATCTGCATAAGAAGCTAAGACATCTGATAAGGTGTTATATTATAGATCTTTGTCATAGTTTTGCAGTTACCCGCAATAGAAGGCCAAAGTAGAGCTCTTCGATTGTTGCTAAGTATTAGCTGTATTGGGTTTCTTTTATTAGCGTTATTTCCAGTGGCCCAAGTTTCAAAAAGAGATTTCCGCCATTGTTAGGCACAATGGGAGGTGATTGCTGTCATCTCTAAACTCTACTTCTAAATCAATTAGGTTACCCCGTGAGTTGACACTAACCATTATATAGTCAATTCTACTCTTAGTAAGACCTCTCTTGAAAGTATGGGCTATCAGAGAGCAGTCTGCCATTGCAGGTCCTCAGCCCCTGTCGTGAGACTAATCTAATCAATTGGGCCACTGCAGTCGTGCAAGGTAGCGAAGTACCAGCCTCTAAAGGCGGGACTTCACTTGCCATGTCGTCTTCTTCAAGAATAGTTTCCAATCCCACAGCCAGTTCGAATTTAATGTTAAAATCTCCTTCTATGATAATTACTGCCCTGGAGTCTATGGAACTCAAAAGATTATCCAATATGTCTATCACTGGGGATTCCACATTGGTAGCTCTTGGTCTAGTATAGACATTTAGGAGATGAATTTCTGTTTTATTTTGTGTTTTTTCTTTTACCCCTAATATGTCTGCAGATGGTAATTCCAACTGAGTCATTTTGGCCTTTATGGTGATTCTTGCCCATATGACTAGACCACCTGATGGTCTGCCTCCAACTGAGGGTACGGCATTGACACTAAAAGTTTTAAAACCCAACTTGTATGGAGTTTCCAATGCCCAGATTTCTTGTAATAGGCAAGGGTTGAATTGGTTAATCTACTCTTGCCATTCCTGGTCTTTTCATTTTTGTTTCAGCCCCGCTATGTTCCATGACACTAGACGTCTTTCCAGTTGTTGTGCTTCTTCAATCCTATTAGGAGAACTGGTTGATGCGGGAACTACCACTACGTCCACCCTGTATTGTGTAGGATTATCCTGTTGATTGTGGGGGTGTGATAAAAGGTTGAATTTCCTTTAGGGTTCGGTGGGGGCCTTACGCATTGGGCGGGTACAGTTTCCTGCATTGTCAGTCAATCAACTGCCTCCAGCATGTTTTGGGAATTTGCAAGCACCAGCTAGACCGGGCCTACATCACTACTAGGTCTATTAATCTCAGCAGGGGTTTAAAAGGAAGACATGTTCTTAAGTCAAATGCAATTAGATTGTCTGCTGGGCACCTGATTTTTAAGATGAGAAGTATAGTATCACAAGCTGTGTGTTTGCTAGACAAGCGTTCACCTTTAAGATATCCGAGCGTATTACCGATAGGCAATTATGCTTGTATCTTATCCAGAGTATTACCTTGTTTTTTAATGACTATTTGTCCTCCCTATAAGAAGAGAGATTAAGTTTAGGGACATTTATCATGTACACTTTCCCCTCCCCAAATCTAGGGCTATCGTTGTTTCTATGGTTAGTATGGTTAGTAGAGGTCCACCTACGGTCTGGACAGCTGTGCATTGAAAACGGCCTTTGATGGGCGATATGATTGTCCTGCCCCCACGAATGTATCCCTGTGAACCCTACTGACAAGTCGGAATGTCCCTCCTGGTTGTCGTTGTACTGTTGTTTGTTATTTTCATTGTGCTTTTGTCCAACTACCACCCTTCTTACCGATCGTTTGTTTGCATATAAAAGCTGTAATATCACCCTTCACCAGAAGAGGCTTCCCGGGGCTATATTGCTCATGTGTCAGGCGTGGGCTGTTCCAGCCCATCCTTTCACAGATCCAATACATATCCTCAAGCAGAACAGCATGTCAGAAAACGGTGAATTGGGGCCTGTCCATCACGTGCCCTTATGACCCCTCAGAAGCCATTATAATTGAAAAGGACAGCCTTCCTTCCTATCTGGGCTACTGATTGGGCATAAGGGTTTGAGCCTCAGTCTGGTGCACTTTTTACTGAATCTGGGCGGTTGGTAATCATGATTCGTGAAGTGCATGTCAAGGACCGCCTCGGGTAAGTTTCACCTTATGTGTATGTCTGAGAGCATGTCCATATTGTTTCTGTGTGTCTGTACTAGTGTATGTGTATTTGAATGTGTGTATGCATGAGATTGTATCAGCATACATTTAAAAAATGGCCTTTGTGGCAATGCTACCTGAGTCGCTTCCCCTCACCCCTTCAACCTGGCAGTGTAGTCTAGGTCCAAATTATAACTTCTCAGGAAGCTACAAAACCATTTCAAATGTTCCCCTCTCCCAAAAAAAAAAAATTCTGCCAATGCATGCACCACGGAAGACAGACAGTCAGTACCAGTGTTAAGGGACATACATATCCGGTTTATATGGAATGCTACAGACAGATAAATTGAAGACTCTGATACCGTTACATTTCTTATGTGTAAAAAGTTTCACAATGTTTATTATTTTCTGATCAATGGCACAGCTCCACATTAACCAGCAGCATTTGAAACAATTAAATCTGGCTGTAGTCCTGAACAGAATTGGGGACCTTATTGAAATGTGATGCTAGGTGACGTAGCAATCCAGCTCAAAATAAAAACATAAAAACTCAATTTGCAGCCTCTACTTTATTTTAAGGTGTGCGATGGGACTGGCCTTTGAGTTTAATAATCGTTGACTTAGGTGATGCACATGGTTATACAAATAGATTGGTATCAAAAATTGTTTGTGTATATAGGTTAGGATAATAAAGGGCATTACAAGCCAGTGAAGCGTGGACTAGAAATTGGCCCAGACAGAAGGGCTGACAAAAACAGTAGATCCACGATGTGAACATAGATACTGTAAAGTCGTGTAGTTACTTATTCTGTGTCATAAATGTACTTTAAAATATATTGATGTGTTAAAATAGCTGAAAAGCAGTTGGAGAGGCTAGTCATGCGGCCAGCTTCTTCCTTCCCTGGATTTTTTCCTCTCCTCTTACTCCTTTTCTCTGCTTTATGTTTTTTTTCCATTCTCTTCTTTTTCATGTTCCTTGTTGTGCCATTGTCCTCCCTGTCCTCTTTTTCTTTCTAGCTCTTTTCTTTCTCCTCTTTACTTTATTGCTTTCAATCTCCTCTTTACTTTTTTCTTTCTTCTTCTCTTCATTTCTTGTCCTCTTACCTCTCACATTCCCATAACTGATCCCATCTCTAGTTCCTATTTTACTTTTTCCCTCCTCTCCTCATCTTTTCCTCTTTCCTTCTCTCCCCTCATGTTTTCACACCCTCTCCTTGTTTTTGTGTCTTCATTTCCCCATCCGCTTTGCTCATTCCTTTCTCCCCTTCTGTATTCCCCTTATATTATTTTATTCTCACATTGTTTTTTCTCATCTCCTTCTTGCTGTTTTACCCATTTCCATTACCACTCTTCACAATTTGATAATCTCCACTATTAACTCTCTCCCTTTTTCTCGCCTCTCCTTTTGTTTGCTCTCCTCTTTCTTCACTTTCTTTGCATGATCCTCATCTTTTCATTTCATCCATTTTTCTCTCACCTCTTTTATTCTGCTGTCTTTCTCTACATCTTTCTCCTCTCCCCTTCCCTTTTCATGTCTTCTGTCTATTCTTCCTCTCCTAATTTGCTCTTACTTATTTTCTTTTCCTTGCTTTCTCAATTTGGCTAATCTTTCCTCTTCTCCCTAAAAGTACTCCTAATGCATTTTCCATCTCTTTAACACAGAGCCCCACAGCACATCTAGTTCCACACACCTAATTCTTCGAATACCTGAACATAATTGGTCCACCAGTCTAATATTCTTGAGAATGTGTATATGTCGCAGCATCACAGACAGCTCCCGCTCATCATATGAAACACTCTCTATTACACCACCCTCATGTCACCTTATCCATTACTTCAATTCCTCATGCTGGCTCCTCTGATCTTCTCTTACATTTAACTACAAGGTCCCCCTTCCTCTCACCTCTTCACTCTTTTCAACTTTCCCTCCAGTTGTAAACCTCTTGTCCCTCTGTCTCGCTCCCCCACACTCCCCAATTCCCCCACCACCAACTACTATGCGTGGCTCCTGGCCATCTTCCACATCAAAAGTCAACTTCACAACTTCCCACACAACAATACACCCATCACTTTACCATTTCTTATAATCTCACCTCACATAACCATACAATACTTCTGCATTTGGCTAATATACTCTCTATTGTGGATACCTCTCTTTCACGTGCTCTCTCCTGCCTCTCCCTCTCCTGCTTCTCCCTCTCCTGCTCACTGTCCACACCTGTTCTAGACCATCACTTACTCAACACGCCACCACTAAAACTCAGTCGCCAAATAAAACTCACTGGCTACTTCATCCCTGGCCCCTACTTTGACTTCTCTTCTTACAGTACCACAATATTCCATTGCATACTACCCAGGTCACACCATATCATATTCTCCACATCTAGAACACCACCTGCCTTCACACTTAGGCACATGACTCAACACTGCAGAGACAAGGTCAACAGCATCACTTAATACATCTCACCATACACCACCAGGTCCCTCTTGCCTGAACTCACTTCAGCATACCACTAACCCACACAACATAGATCAATTTGTCACTTGTGACTAACACATTTCAGTTCACCAATCTATCACACCCCTTTCAGTGGCCATTTTACTGATTAAAGACCAATACATAAAAGACCTATGCAAAAGCAGTTTTACAGAGAGAGAACGTTGCCGAAGGACATAAGTGTGCTTCACCAAAGACACAGGCCATGCTCCATTTTTTGGCACAAGGAGATTTTCTGAGATTCAAAACTGCTTCCTAGTGTTGCATGATTAGCAACTATACCCACCAGGCAACATTGCTTTCAACATTAACCCACCCCATCAGACGTCAATGCAATTAGTGAACTTAAAGGGAAGTCTGATGTAATGCCCACCTTATATGTCTTGCTCAGTCAAAATCAAAAACTTTGTTTAAGCCCTGGCACTTTCTAAATCCACCAGCCTCCACTGCCTGATTGAGTCTGGAGGGGGCCCCTCCATGTACCTTGCAGGGGGGCCCGCAAGTTTTGTTACACCACTGGTATATTTGTTTTGTCGTTGCTAAATGGTTGCTTTTGTTACCCAGCATTATTTCTACCTCTTCAATCAGGTCGTCAATTTCTTCTACAGTACAATTCTGAGTTGCACTTTTTCTTAGTTTGAATGATTTTCCCTTCGTTAAGCCCTCTATAGCCTTCCGCTTAACCATGCTGGTTGAGTGGGAAACATAGGGTGGGATAGGTAGCCCACGGTGTTGGAAATCTTTCCCAAAGACACACGCACACACAAATAGAATCTTTTGCCAAAGCACCAGTCACGTTACCCAGTAATCTAGCCAGTTACACTTTCATAGTTCAGCTTTGCCACCAATGGTAAATTATTAAATTACAGGGCAACTTCAAATTCTGACCCAGCTGAATAATGTTTCAGAGTCACACCAAATTTGGATTGAGAACACTCACACTTCAGCCAGCAAGGGCTACACCAGCAAGGCAAATTCAGGGATCTACAACTAAAACAACACCACAAACGCTACATGCGGTTATGGGTAAAATGCCCACTAGATGTGAGCAAATGCCATTTTGGATAGCTCAAAAAATAACAAAGCTAGTGGCAGTATTTCCACACACAAGCCCTCAAGAAAAACACAGAATGGTAACAATCTGCTTGCCAATGGGGATAGCTCCCTAGATAGAGGACTGTACCTCTTGGGGTACAGTTTTCGCTGCTATATGTACCAGAACTCATGGTATCCCTTCATTAGCAGTAATACCAGATGAATTAAGACAAATACAGAATGAGTATGGAGCAGAACCTGCTCTGCACTTAGGAATAAAATTGTTAGGTAAGGTTTCCCAGGTATCAGCTATTATATTAGCAAACATAAAAGGAGAGGCAGCAGCAGTGGCAATGCGCCAACACCTGAGGGATTTCACTCCTTTACAGCAGGAACGTGAATTACCTAAAATTATAAAAGATACCTATGCTGAATTAGGTAGAGATAGTTTGGGAGCTAGAGCAACAAAACCTCAACTCGTGGGTGGTCCTGAAAAAGAGAACACCAAGCAAGCACCTGATTCTTCCAAGAAGAAATGGCATAACAATATAAAAACAAAAGCATAGAGAGAATTGATCACAATCCAGGGGTGTGTCTCCTCAACAGGAGCCCTCTGAATGGAAGAACAATCTTAGGAATCGTGATACATTAAAAAAACCTGACAGGTATCAGGATGCTGATACACGTTCCTCTCGTTCCTTTCAGGGTTCATCAAATAACTCCGAGAGGGAAGGGCGGTCAAAACACAGACAAGAAGAGCATACAAAGTCCAGAGACATGCAACGCGCTTGAGACTATACTTCCAAAAAAGAAGAGAAACAAAAATAAAAACCTCAATTTAAAAAGCAGAAAGTAGCAGGTCTTAAAGTTAGACATGCCCAGAATTCTGAGGACTCAACTTCTGAATGGGGAAGGGGTTCTGACAATGCTAGACAGTGCAGCAAAATATAACAATAGCTCACCAGAAACTGATGGCATTTCTAGTGACAGAGGAGTTGAATGTAATCAAGAATAACAAGGGAGTTACCCCAATGTGACACTCACAAAGGGACGGGGTATCAATGTTCAGCAAAACACAAATGTCCCTATCAGAAAAAGGCCTACGGGGTTGTCCTCAGCCAAGTGTCTAATCTTCACAGATTCTATTGGTTATCTCAAAAACAGGGTTTATCCTATGGTCTATACATAGTAACTTGTATATGCACTAAATGAAATCTATTAAAAAACGTATTCATTAAAATTAAAATTATTTATTATTTGTAAGCAACAAGCCAAAATGAATCGCATAAAATATCTTTCCCTCCCAAAATGGGTTACAATCTTTAATGAATTGAATTGATCACAGTAAAAATTAGTTTTTAAGAATACATGTCATAGAAGTCTGTCATAAAAGTCGACGCAGCGTTTCGGTGATTTCACCTTCTTCAGGACTTAAAACAGTTTCATCAAATCTAAAAAGAAGGGAAAGGTTTTTTCTTAAAATAAATATTGACTAAACAGTGCAATATACAGTACTATAAATTATGGCTACAGTATGCGTCTTAAGTTTTCTAAATGGCTTCTTGTTTATATTTGCTATCTTGAATTGCTACTAGGTAGAGAAGACACTTGACAGAACAATGGCATTATTATTAAAGACACATATTTTGTGCACACTACATGGTCCAAATTTATTTTGTTCTTCTTATCGGATGATGATTTTTAGGCATAATGGCAAAAAAAAACACACACACACATACCTCATTTCTTTTGGAATAGAAGGGGGTAGACGTTTCGATAGACTATCCACAAGGAATGACCCTTCAGAATAGAGGTTTATACCTGCTGATAGTTAAACCTATAATGGAAGGAGGTATCATCACTTAATATATCCTCTACTGTCATTATTGATTCTTAGACATTACTTGGACTATATTGGCATAACTTATTGTTAGTTGAATTAAGATATTTTTGTCCGCAAGAGCCACCGTAAATGTATTAGTTTTTCGAGTAAAGCCCACTATAAAACTTTAGGGGATGGTTTCTCTAGAACAATAAATAAAGGAAAAAATCTCATTCAGTCACTGATGTTTTTTTATACATGAAATGCTCAAACTAATTTATTTTTAGCATTTATCACTATGGTTTGGAGAATGGGCAATTTTCACACAAAGAATTAGCAAACTTGACTGTAAATGCATGCCCGCTAAATGAGTGAAAATGTGGGGACCAATGATGGGATGGTGGTTGGAAAGGACACAGGATGTATAAATACATAAAAATCTACAAGGGACAGCCCTCGATGTCCAATGATTATGACTGATGAACCAATAAGTGAAGATTACCCGGGCCAAATCAAAAATCCTATCAAATGTTGGAGGGGTCTTGGCAAGGAGGGGATGCACAGGTTGAGACATGGGCGACAGTTTCAGTTAGCATCTCACCTGAGTTCTTTCTTCCAATCTTAAATGAAGACACACAAAAAAAAGATATTGATTATTTTCCTTTCCCTAAACAAGTATTACAATCATCAGAGTGTGCTCAGGGACGTAACACAGACCCCCGCAGCCCCCGTGGTGTGGGGGGCCTGCACTCCACCAGGGGCCCCCTCCGCAGCCATGCAGCCAGCAACCAGTTAGCACTGCACACATTCGTCTGGGATGTGAGCTACGTAACATACGTTACGCTTGCCATAGTTACACCTCGCCATGGCCTCATTATAATTTAAATGGTGCATGGCCGCTTCTGCATGGTCTTCACCCTTAGGGTGGAGCATAGGGTGGGGATGGTCATTCTCATGCACATGTCACTTTGTACAATTAAAAGTGCGCGTCAGGCAGCTGAGAGGGACCGTGCGGCCTTAATTTAATTATTGCCTGCCCCTGGCTAAGCTTGCCTGGTCTTCTGCTGCCCGCTCAAGCCTGCCACTGAAGCTGCAGGCTAGGCCTTGCCTACCCCCACCTTCAGCCAGGAAGCCGCTGCCTCCATTGGTGCTGATGTCTGCATGGCAGGTAGTTCAAAGCCTTTCTTCAGGTAGGCTTTTCTTCAACTTTGGTATAAACTTTGCACCTTCTCCTGTATTCAATCTGTCTCATTAAACGTTCCCTTTCTCCAACATTCCATTTGCTATTCGGTACTCTTTTCTATTTTCTTCATTTCATCTCATGTATGCCCCTCCGCAGCGTTTCTTCCCCCTTTGCTCTCTGTCCCGGGCTCTTCTCCGACTGTTCTGCAACTCCATCGCTTGACTACTTCCAACTCTCTGCTGCAGTTCTCGCCTGATTCCCACTGTTTTTTTTAATGCATTTCCGCTTCCCTTCAATATCCAGCCGTCTCTCATCCATTCCATGCCCCCTCCTGCAATCCGGACCTTTCTTCCATTCCTTCATCTTTCGCACATTACCATATAATTCCAGCATTTTTCCCTCATCCCTGCGTCCCCATTCTCTTGTCTTCACCTATCTTTCTAACATTCCCCCATGCTTCGTGCAGCCCTTTGTTTCTCTCCCTGACAGCTTCCTTTTCTCCCGCATTTATGTCTTGTGTCTGCCCCGACTTCCCCTAGGTCCAGTCGTCTGGACTCACGTGGCTCAGAGCTACACAGCTCTAGTTTGGCTTTAGCATCTCTGATTGGAAGTTGCTAACCCTGCTGCTTTATTTACACCTCTCAAAGTTCACAGCCCTAAATGTGTATTTTCTTCATATATAGCTGAACGGACCTCATCTCACACAAGCTGATGCCCGGGGTCGGCTTTAGCGCTAATGGCACCCGGTGGGACAATCTTTTTTGGGTGGCCCCCCAATGACCTCCTTCTCCATGGATTTCTCACTCCCACCCTCCCCAGCTGTGCCCCTCATCTCTCCATAGCCCCTCTTCCACATGCATTTCATTTGTTTTAAAGTGCTGGTTGGGGTTGGCTTTTGTAATAAGAATGTATAGCCACCTAAACAAATCCTTTTTACCAACATAAGGAATAGATATGGAAAGACGGGGGATAAAAAGAACATAGCATTCTAACCTATACCATGCAGTTTACTTGCAGCTCTTTGATGACAGTTCAGAAGTTGCTGTTCTATATTAGGATTGTAACTCATGAACTTCTATGACATAAGGTTCTCCATGACCCACCGAGCTATCTACATAAAATGCAGTTATGTGATCTGCTTTGTACCAGTGGCCTAAAACTAGCCCCAGAGTGCGGGGGCCCTGATCTCCAGGGACACTGTGCATGGGCTGCAGCCCCAGGTCTGAGAGCTCTTGACTGGTTTCGGGGCCAGGGGGCCCCTCCGTGTACTTTTGCGGGGGGCCTCCTCAAATTTCGTTACGCCACTGTGTGCGCTGGTACATCAGCCCCATTCTGGAACTTCCATATTTTTCCCAACATAATTGTTCTTGCATAAAAAGGTTCTACCAGAAGTGGAAAGAAAAGTATTCCTAAGGAAATTTAATAAACGTCCTGTGCCAAGAACAATACATCTATATCAAAAGAAAGGTGGAGATTCAAAACCATAAACTGTCTTTTAACAAAAGTGATAGAACTATTAAGAAGTAGAAATGTAACATCAAAGCAACCTTTGATAAGACCATTCCTAGCTTACAAGACAAACAAAGCCTGTGATGCTTTACAGGGTGAAATGCGATGCCCTAAAGGTTCAAAAAAAAAAAACTATAGAAGGAAGCTGCATGCAATTTGGGCTTTCTGGAGAAAGATCACGTGGAACTTTGGTTGTCATAGGGCCACATTAAATCAATAAAATGCTAATTAAATACCCCGCACCAATACGTAATCAAGTATCACCTTTACCAGTGTCCGAGGGAAATTATTTATGCAGCCTGACCTTAAGATGGCCGTTCGTCGGGATACGGCGAACGCCCCAACCTTCGCCTAGGTTATCAACGGGGGGCTTGGATGTGCCACGGGGAGCAGCATCCACTGTCCTAGACTTTAGCCTACAAAGCGGGGCACCTCTACCCCAGCGTGTCCCGCAGAAAGAAATCTCTCCGGAGCGGGTAGCCTGACTCCAACATGGCGACCGCTTTTGAACAATAATAGCTGACAACTCCAGCAATCGTAATGCGGTGTTACAGGAACCTCTGATCTTGTACCAAGCCTTTGGAAACCGGCCTCTCACTGCTGTTCAGGCCTCAGGGAGTACCCAAGCCTGCCTGACATCAGGATGGCGCCTGGTGCTGATTTCCAAGGGGGAGACATCAGCTTTAAGTCAATAGAAGAGATGAGTAGTGATGAATGATGCCCATTCCACACAGAGGGTATAAATACTACAACAAGTGGAGTGGTCATCGACCAGACCTCGTGCATTCCTCCCATCCCCCCACCCCTATCCGGCTCACCCTTCTGGACATTAAATCTGTGAGCTTGCCACCGACAGCGGAGACCAAGCACTTTGACCGATGGAGCTACCTCAATAGCTGCAGAGGAGATGGACTGTGGACTTCCCCCTCAGCCCTACCCTACCCCCGAGACATTGGAAAGAGAATTTCCTTCGGCTCCCCGCTGTATCTCCCTCCTCGTTTCCCTTTTACCCTTACTCTCTTTACCCTCCCTCGCACCGTTAATCTAGTCTTATATGCCAGTTAAATGTGTCGAACAACCAATGTAACCTGTATCTGATGTAACCTATAGGCCTAGCCATCTGACCGATGCCCGAGGGAGCTACCCTGTGAGCTAAAGGGGAGACTGGCTGTGGATTTCCTCCTCGACCATCACCTACCCAGTCGGTCATTGGGCAGACTTTCCTTTCGTCTCTTCATAATGTCTACCCCCTCTTCCGCTCCCTTCTCATTCCCCTCTCCCCCTATCCGCTCTATTTGTCTCCACTTCTTGTTCTTTAATGTGTCGCATATATTTATCTATACCCCCTTACCCTTCTAAGATCCATTTAGTTCGTCTTCTATTCTCTTGAAATGTCCTTCTAGTATCTGATGTAATCGTGTAACTGATGTAATTTTGTTATTTCTGTGGAACCTTATGTAAAGCATTCCACCCCCGTCTGCTGTACAAGTCCTCCCCCACTGCCCAACTGTCCCTTATCGGCCTCCATGATTGTGCCCCTTGCCAAAGCACTCCCTCTCCCCTTGTTGGGGAGGGTTCCAGCATTATTGCCTCGGAGTCTCGGATTCCCCTCCGAGAGAGTCCACTGTGTTAGGGGTCTCACACATAACGGAAAAGGCCTTAATTGGCCTCCTTGAATGTGCCCCTTTCCAAAGCACTCCTTCTCCCCTTGTTGGGGAGGGATCCTAGCATTCCTGTCCTGGAGTCTCAGATACCACTCTGAGAGAGCCCACAGTGTTAAGGGATTCTTCACTTAGTGGAGGTCTGGGATAGCTCCCATTATCTCTTGGGACCCAGCACCTTACACCGTGAAAGGCGCTCTCCTTGAAACCTCCAGGCTGATACTTTTACCTTCTGAGGTACTTCGGCGACCGAGCGCCCTTGAGCTGTTGACCGGTGAGTTGCCCTACACAGCTACTGAGGAACTGGCTATGGTCCCCCCTTGTCTGTCACCTACCCATCCGATCGTCTGACACTGTTTCCTCTCTGATCGCCCCGTGGTGTTCTCCTACCACCGCCCTCTCTGCTGCCCTCCCTCTCTCTTTATCTTCCTCTTCTATTCCCTCCCTCTCTTCCCCGAATCTCTCTCCCCTGCCGGCCTTCCTTCCCCATACCTGAGCCATCCCTTTGTAACTCTTGTATCTCCAGTATCTGCGTTCCTGAAACTGTTGTAACTATGTAACTATGTTTTGAATGCAATTGGACCTCCCCATGTAAAGCGCTCTGATACCTCCGGGTTTAGCCAGCGCTATATAAAACTTTTCAAATAAATAAATAAAATAAATAATTTCCCATTCTTAAGGTTCACATTTCACAAACAGTACCAGTGAATTTGACAGTCATTAAATGACCATCCATGATAGTCGTAGATTGTATTAGGCATTGTGCATGGAGGAATCCGAGAATCATTTGTATTATCATAGAAAAGAGTAATATTGGTATTTGGAAGAGCTATTTAAAGTGCTGAATTCTGGCTAACCAGAAAGAATAAAGGAGTTATGTTCTTACGAGGAGCACCTCTGCACTGGTAGCTAAACTGATCGAGTAGGTCTCATAATTGTGTAACTCCTACTAAGGCCCTGAATACCTGAGGGCAGTTAAATTCTGACCCTTGGGAAAACCCCTGTTTATGCACAGGTAGGAATTGGGAGTTTGGCTGTATTTAACGCATTTGATAATTACCGGATGCGTTAAATACTTCAGCTGTTGTTAACTTTCGGCATGTTGAACCTGCCGAAATTCACCAGGGGAAATTGCACGTTATTTACTCACTATGCGGATTTTGGTGAGTTATATACCAAAATCTGCATGTAATTCCCCAAAAACTCATGATAGTTGTTATCCTGCTTTTCTTTTTGCTTCTTCGGTTTCCTATCCAGACTGTATAAGAGCAATTTCCCTTAAAAACAGAGCTAGGGTTGAGATCTGTTTCTGAGGATTTTCTCCATATTCCATTTTTTTGTTTCTCTTTCTACTAAATTTCTGAATGAGTTCCTCGTTTGGTCTACTAATCTCAACTCTTTAATTGGGAAAACAGTACAGTGTTTACTGCAATTTGTAGATTCTGATGCTGTGTTGGGTGTGCAACAAAATCGCCATGCTTTCCCAAAAAACTCAGAATGGATGACATTAATAGCCACCGTTAAAATCCAGACCCCGGGTAGTTAAATTTCATAAAGTATTGAAGGACTGGGTTATTCTAAGGCCAACGGTGCCAGGGGACAACACCTGAAACCTTCGTGGGTTACCTGTTCTGGCGTACAAAACACAGAGACACGGGACACTTCCAGCGACGTCAGAGATCAGCGTTTATTTACTGCAGGGATACAGAAATCACAAGAAGTACACAACGTGTAGGTTCTCGGAGACTGCTTCGAATTGCAAAAGTGGATCGCTCCTTTTATACACGTTTTTGCCATTGCACAGTATGGCGAACAAAGGTTACAACTCAGTTCCCACAATAAACTTCAAAAGAGTCGTGTTCATGTTTCAGGAGGCCGGAACATAATTACAGCAGCATTGCCGGTTCCCAACTGTAAAAACATATCTACCCCGCAATAAAACACATTCCATTCTGACCGTAAACACATTAGGAGAGGGGACAAAAACAGATGCAAAGAAAGGACAAGGATGCACAACAGGTTAGAAAAGAGAGTCGGGAGTAATAAAGGAAACTTGATGACAGGATCAAAGACCTCGTGTCCAATGCATGCATGACTGAAACAATAGACTAGCACGGCAAGATGAGTCTCGAGCTGGGCCATCTGCCTTCGCCGTGTCATTTCCCTTATCGTAAAAGTCACCCTCAAAGAAACACGTGTCCCTCGTGTAAGCTTGCGAGTCCCAGGGTCACGAAGCGGGCAACGTCCGTTCGCTGGCTACTTGAGGGCAAGAAACAAAATGGATGCCGTATCTAAAATGGAACCCGAGGGTTCGGATGAACAAACCCAAAAATGAGACGAACCATACGTGGTTGCGTAGCGAAAACTGCGTACACCCACTATACTCGTCATTTGCGGTTCGTAGACACCAAACTCATCCATATTCGTCACCACTCAAAAAGTGTCGTTCCGTCTCACACGGAACCTCAGATGCTCCTTTTGCCCTCATGTAGGCAAGCACTAGTCAAGATCGGAATTGATTTCAATATTCATCAGATCGTTCACCTGCTGCTGAAACATCATTCTATTCATCAATGTCTCTTTGGTAACAGATGGCCGTCTTATACACGTTTTAGCACAAAGGCCACATAAGGCAGGACCACACTGTACACAAAGACAACATGTGAATAGAAACGTTACAACAACCCCTACGATCATCAGAATTTTCCAACCCCAAGTTGACATCAGACCCCAAAACCATCCTAGAAGCGTCCAATTACCTTCGTCCACGTGTATGGACTCGGAAATCTTGTGCAACTTTGAGATGGCTTGGTAGACAGTTGGAGCATTGTCAGGAATGAAAATGCAACAGCTCGAATGGATAACTTTACACACACCACCTCTATCTGCAAGAACAACGTCTAGAACCATACGGTTCTGCAACGTCATGAGTCTATCCGCCTGAAGTTCAGCTGTTAAGTTACCAAGGGCACTCGCGGTAATATTAGCAGTTGACTCAACTACACGGGTCAACTGTCTTAGGTTCCTACTATTAACCATAGGTCCCCAAAACGGCAAGAAACCCTTAAAGAAATCTCCTGCTTCTTGACCGGCAGTATCCTCTTTGCTAATAACGCCTCTCACAACTCTAGTCTTGTGATAGTCTGAGGCAACTGTGAAAGTCGGTGGTAAAAGATTCGCAATATAACAGGTACCCGAAAAATCACGGGGTAACCATGTATATGCGCGTTCATAACATACGAAATAAGTGCCCTTAGCAGTCAGAAAAACAGGGGAAGAGAGCATCGGTAGGACATACGTGTCAGTACAAGCACTGTTCCCAAGTTGTGCTCTCGGATTTCGACCCAAACCTTTCAAGCAGAAATTACCGAGGTGTGGTACGATCCATATTGGGGACGAGCTCTTAAACTGTCTGTCACCCACTGACGTACTATACTCAGCCTCACTCAGATCTTTATAGGCTTGCACCTCTTCATCTGGGATAAGCGATGCATCAAAAACATCTCTATCTAAATCCGCTATCGCTATCGCCAAAGGCTTGTGGTACGGACCAGGACCAAAATCGACAGAGCGTGGCTCTCGACTGGGGTAGGAATCTAGTGCACTACGAAACATAGTTTGGAATGCTCGAGCTGAACCCTGGGAGCTGTAAGGAAGGACCAAATACGGAATACCCCTATCCATGGTATGTGGCATTAACCCACACACCCAACAGTTGGTAGTATTCATCACCAACTGATGCTGATGTAGGAGTTGAATGAAGGAGTTATTCATAAATTCCGCACGTCTAACCTGTTCGTGTTGAGGCAAGGGATGAAAAGAATGTGGGGAAACAGTGGTGATGGAACTTAGTTTAGGAGAAAGGGTAGGTGAAACAGAAGGTAATAACAACTGTATTCCAAAATACACACCGCCCACCAATAGCATAGACACAGTCAGAAACAATAGGAACACCTGAAACAGAAAACATTTTGTTCGTACAACCCTATGTAACTCTGATCTCTGCGCCGACATCCTTTCTACTTCCAACAGCTTAGAGAATGCCATCCTCTACAAACCGTCCGTGACGTACTTGACGCACTTCGTTCTGAGTAGCGATTATCAATCCCCAGGAGTTCCCAGGAATCGACAAAAGTAACCGACCTAGAGTCAGAAACCTGCTAAACAGAAAGGAGTACCCGCACGGCCCTACGGTAACCCGGATGGTAGGGTTTTCTCAAAACGTTCAGTTTTAATACAAATCTCTTAGCAGTGAAAAGCACATAAGAACTCAAAAAGAAAGGATATAATTGTCCATAATGTTCATAACACCAGGAAAAGGAGAAAACGAATATACGACTACTTTTTATTAGTCCTTGAACGAAGAAAGTATCGACTTCTTCCAGGTCGAGTTTGCTCTACAAACAAGTGTTCAGCTGGCGCAACAGTGTTCGATGAGGTGAACAACGAGTCAGAACTTGGGTTCTCTGCTACTGATGACTCCACAAGTGGGTTTGGCAGCGACAAATCATCCCCTACAAGTTGAGCGTCACTGAACTGCACAAAGTTTAAAGGAGTCTCAGTTTCCGTTGCCGAAATCCCAGTTCTCACCCAACCGTCTGTTGGTAAGGGGATCGGTAACTTTTTCGTGTGGCCGGCATGAACCCAGTTTTTCCGGCCCTCCAATCGAACCGCAGTCCTCGTTGTCAACAAGACTTGAAAGGGTCCTACGAATCTTGGCTCCAAGTTACGTTTCCGACCAAAATTTCGGGTAACGACCCAATCGCCTGGCCGGAGCTGATGTCCAGGACCCTCTGTCTGCGCCGGTAGAGCTTCAAAGACCTGTTGATGGATTAACCGAAGTTTAGTGGTCAAATCATGAAGGTAATCAATTAGCATTGGATACTCAAGACTATCAAAGGCCTTAGGTCTCGGGACTCCCCAAATGTTCGCAGGGCGGCCGAACACAATCTCATATGGGCTAAGCCCTACTCGAGAGTGTACGGTCGCTCTGGTTGATAGCAGAGCCAGAGGCAAGGCATCAGGCCATGATAGACCAGTCGTAGCTTGTATTTTTGCAAGTTTCAGTTTCAGGGTACCATTGTACCCTTCAACCAAACCCGCTGCCTGAGGATGATTAGCGCTATGGAATTTTTGACGAATTCCAAGGCCCTTACACACGCTCTGCATCACACTTCCCACAAACTCACTTCCATTATCCGACCACACGATTCGTGGCATTCCATACCTAGGAAAGTATTCCTTCAGCAGGATTTTCGCTGTGGACAGGGCAGTATTATCCTTAAGAGGATAGGCCTCAATCCATCTAGAGAACGCACAAACCACAACCAAAACATACTTCAGGTTATTGCATCTCTCCATATGGATAAAGTCCAGTTGGATAACCTCAAAGGGACAAACAGGTGGAGCAAAATGACCAGGTGGAGTGGGGGTGCCCTTGCCAGGATTGTGCATCAAACACACAATGCAATTCTTAACCACTCTCTCAGCACACTTAGTAATACCCTCATTCTTCCATACAGGGGACAAGAACTTACATATTCCTTTTGCACTAATATGTGACAACCCATGAGCCATCGTCACGACAGCTAATACGTACGCATCTGGTAACATCCACCTCTGACATTCCGTCAAGTCAACCCAACATCCATGCATATCCAACCTTCCCGTACTTTCTTTCCACTTGATTTTTTCAGCTTTAGTGGCTTCGTTCTGAATTGCTTTCACACTCTCAACAGTGTCTTCACACATACCAGTTTCCGTCGGCCATCTCACTGAACTTGTCACGTACATTCGAGTTGTAAGATTCTTAGCCGTTTCCTTAGCAATCTCATCCGCAAATGCATTACCACGACCAACATCATCCATCACTTTCCGATGTGCACTACATTTAACAATCGCCACTTGTTTAGGCAATGTAATTGCATCCAAAAGATCATTCACGAGCTGCCCGTGTTGGATCTTCGTCCCATGCGATGTCATAAATCCTCTTTCTCTCCACAGTCTTCCAAAACTGTGCGCAACGCCGAATGCGTACTGGCTGTCGGTAAACACATTCACTCGCTTTCCCTTAGACAAGACACATGCTCTTGTCAATGCAATCAACTCTGCCGCTTGTGCTGAGTTCTGATTCAATCTCGCAGTTTCCACAACCGTGCTCAACGTCACTACAGCATACGCAGTCGTCACATCGCCATTCGGCAATTTAAAGCAAGATCCATCAACATACAAAGTACCATCGGGATCTGTCAAAGGAGTGTTTTTCAGGTCCACACGACCCTTTGTTTCTTCCTCAGTTCGTAAATAACAATCATGTGGTGGTACATCATCTGATTCCATATTAATCGGCAACAATGTCGCCGGATTCAGTACATTACAACGTTTGATCTGTATGTGACTTGCCAAAAGGGTCAGCTCGTACCCAGACAACCTTGCACTCGTCAGATGTTGAGTTTTTGTACGATTCAGGAGAGTATCAACTGCATGCGGAACCATCACTATGAGCATATTATCCATGACAAGACCTGCGGATTGTCGAATAGATGCCGCAGCTGCCGCCGTCGCCCTCAAGCAACTCGGCAACGCTCTAGCTACCGGGTCTAAGGTCGAGGAAAAATATGCACACGGACGCTGCTTGCCACCAAATTGTTGCGTTAAAACACTCAACGCACAACCTTCCCTCTCATGGACGTATAGTGTAAATGGCTTGCTGTAATCAGGAGTACCTAACACAGGAGCCGAACACAACGCATCACGAAGTTCAGAAAAACTTTTCTGACATTCCTCCGTCCATGGCAAAGGAGTCGAAACATCCTTGCACGTGAGAGCTATCAATGGTTTCACTAACAGTGAAAAGTTCGGAATCCACTGTCTGCAGTATGACGTGATACCTAAAAAGGCACGCACATCTCTCTGGGTCGTCGGCACAGTCATTCGAGCAATTGCTGCGATTCTTTCAGGGGTCAACTTTCTTCCCGCCTTTGACAATAAGTGACCTAGGTAGGTAACTTCTTGACAACAATATTGCAATTTAGAAGGTGACACCTTGTTGTGTAAGTCGCATAGATGCTGCAACAGTGACACAGTAGCAGTCTTGCAAATTTGTTCAGTGTCTGCAGCTACCAACAGATCGTCAACGTACTGAATCAAGGCCGCACCAGCTGGCAGCACGAATGCATCAAGTTGGCTCTTGAGAGCTTGGCTATAGATCGATGGGCTCTCACAATAGCCTTGAGGTGCACGTTTGAACCGGAAGCTACGACCACCTAATGAAAAACCGAACAAATCTCGACTTTCTTCAGCAATCGGAATGCTAAAGAACGCATTCTTCAGATCAATTACCGAGAACCATGATGCAGAGGCTGGAATCAGAGTCAGTAAAGCTGTAATGTCAGGCACCACAGAAAACTGCGGGACAACAATTTTATTTACCTCCCGTAAGTCAATAACTAGACGGTACACGGGAGGCTTGGAGGGATCAGTTCGCTTCAGAATAGGCAACACAGGACTATTACACACGTTACCTCGTGTCTCCTCAATAACATCTTTATCGATCAAATCATAGATGATCGCTAATAGTGCCCGTTCACCATCAAGGGAGATACGATACTGGGGTATGCGCGGTAATCGCGCATCAACTTTCAATTGAACAACATAAGGTGGCATTTCCAGCAGGCCCACATCATTGGGACCTGTCGCCCACAAAGAAGCCGGAAGAGAACTCAATTCCGGTGGGATCTTGTCGATCGATAAATACATAGGGGAAATCACTCCCTGACCCAATGTAAGCTCCACTCCCGTAGGAGAGCAGTACAAAGTCGCATGTAACCTTTTCAACAAATCCAAGCCCAAAAGATTCTCACCACAACCAGTAGTCAAAATCAAAGGAGCTTCTAACTCATGAGACCCAATCGTAAGGGGCAAGGGGCTAGAAACTGGATTGCTAACGGGGGCGCCAGAGAATCCAACGGAAACATTCGTTAAGCCAGACAAAGGCGCGCCAGGGAGTTTCGAATGCATGATGGATCTTTTTGCTGCACCAGTGTCCAACAGAAAAGGCTCAACGACGCCCAATGTGGCAACTGCGACATAAGGCCCTCTCTGATCTACCGGAACTGATACTTCTCCCTTCCTTTGTCTATCACTGTCCTAGTAGATACCATCCGTATCAACATCACGCTCAACATAATAGTCGTCCACATGATACTGTGCAGATCTACCAGACGAGAGATCGCGTCGATCTAAACAATTCTGCGAGTCTGAGGAAGTGGCAAGACGCTCGGCCTGATTCTGAGTAACATTGCGACCTCTACCACGTGAAGCTTGTTGAGGACCACTACGACCTCCTCGAGCCGACACACCATTGTTCCTATCACGTAGAACTGGGCAATTAAACTTCAAATGGCCCTCCCCTCGACAATATGCACATTGATTATACCCCAACACAAAGCGAGGTGCGGGAGAGTCATTGCGCACCTGTGATCTGGAAAACTGAGATTGTGAGCGATTTGGCTGTTGCGAGTCATTGAAATTTGAGCGCGGAGGATACGCTTGCTGCAATAAGACCTTAGTTTTAAGATCCTTCGTTTTCTTATCTGCACGTTCGCTTTCTTCCTTTTCTCTGTTTTGCGTAATATTGGGCCGTAGCCAATATTTGAGCAGTGGTAGAAACAGCCCACGAACTCTCAGAATTCTTCAACTTGTTGCTGAGTTCGGGCAACAAGTTCGATACAAATTTATCAACGAACAACCGCTGACCACCCTCCGAACTCATGTCCTGACCACTATGATCAACAAATGCTTCCTCAAATCTCGTAAAGAAATCGGAGACACTCTCATCCCTCTTTTGCTTACACGCGGACAATTTGTCCCAATTGACGCGCATTGCTGGCATAAGCGTTTTCATAAGAGTAATTATCCTCTGGGGCAAATCCACAATAAGCTGTTCAGGTTTAGCCCCACCAACTTGCTGGGCGTCTGCCGCCATAAGGGCAGCTCAGTCACCGCCTAACTCAGCCACGTGATTCTCGTGACAAATTTTCACCCAAATCGGCTGAGGCACTACATTGCCAAACAATATGTCAATATCAGCAAGGTTCATAACAGTAGCATCCACTAATTGGGACAACTCCTTATAATAACCTGCAGGATTTTTACGGGGATCGGGCAAAGTTTGCTTCACCTGCAAAACTTCCGATCGCTTCCAAGGGAGGTGTATCCACACTCTCTGAAAACGTCCTGGGACAGCAGGATTAGCATTAGGATCACCTGGCATCCATACTGGGGGAACTTCCCGCATAGGATATTGACCAGGTTTTGCCATCCACTCAGCAGTCTCGTCTTTAAACAATGCTCGAGGTTGCACTGTACATCGAAAGGATAACAGGCGTTCTAGAGCATTGCGAACCTTATCACCTACAATCACACCAGTTGTAAATTGATGCTGGAGCTCAGAAACCTCAGACGGTACACTATCGACCACATCATGATCCCACTCTTCCTTCAACGATTTACACATTTCCTCAAACACGAATCGTTGCGTGGGCGCATTAAACTGGGAAAATGTTTCAAACACTATACGCGAAGTGTACTTAACAGGATTACAAATCCATTCACGTGCCATTTTTACCAACGATTCACGTTCCCTACCATCAGGAAGCTGGCTGCGCCTCTGAGCAACATCAGAAAGAGTCGATCCAAGTATTGGCCCAAAAAGCGGAGAATAAAGAGTAGCAACAGCATTCAGGAGACGGCTACGAACAGAAGGAGAGGAAGAAGAAGGCACAGGAGCAACAACAGTAGGAGTGGAAACAGTAGAAGTGGACGCGGCACCAGGAGTAGCGGGAACGACAGGCTGAGGAGGGGCTGGGAAAAGCGCAGTAGGAAGAAAAGCCGGTAAAGGAGGATGAACAATTTGCGGCACAAGAGGATTCGAGAGAGCGGGAGGAACGACGGGCTGACCAGCAGCCGCCAAAACAGCAGGTTGAGGAATAGGAGGAATCACAGGACCCACAGTGTCTGGAGCATAGGGAGGTGGTGATTTCAACAGATAAGATAGTAGCGAATCTTCTATCGCTTTTTCTCCCATCTTATCGGCAGTAGACGGTAACACCTGATAACATTTATCCACCGCCATATGATGAAGTCGAGCACTAATTTCCTGCTCTTTCTCATCTTTGTCTCGCTGATACTGTTCAGCATTTCGCATCACCGTAATGACACCTTCTCTCTTATTTTTCTTACTCTGTTTGATTTCTTTCTGCTTGGCCTCTTTACGCCATAACTGGAAGGAATCAAACATGGCTGGCCTAGCCTTCTTTTTAAACAGTTTAGCTTCCAAATTATCTAAAACGGCAGTTTCGAAACTACCATGTGATGGCCAACTAAGAACACCATCATTTTTAGTGTAACGAACCCAATATTCGTTATATACGATAGGACCCACGCCATGGCGACTATAGAGCTCATAAATTGGAGTTCCAACCAGAGGTATCGGACATGAATCCTCCATCCGGGAATCCATTCTGCAACATTTAAGAAACCCAAACAAAGTACTACGGCCAGGCATCATGCACACTAACCGAGTTTACAAACTTCAAGGGCTATCGAATTATGATGTCCTCACACAAAAATGCAAGACCCTTGGTTTTGGCAATTGAAATCGTCAAATAAAACCCAACAACTAAGAACCACAAATGCTATGGAACCATGCAAACAACAAAGGACCACTGGGAGCGACCCACAAATACTTAACTGAAAGAACAATGGCGTCACCAGGAAGGCCCGTCTATCTTCTCGCCATACAAAGGACTACGCCAGGCGCCAAAACAGGTCGACAGTCAGGGCATCAGTCCGTCGCAGCCGTCAGGAGGCGGGGATCTTCGCGGGAAAAGACGTCGGGCCACTTATTTCGACAACTGGATCGATGAAGCGGGGTGCACCTTCCCTCGGAGATTTCACACGAAGTTCCTCACGATCGTCGGGCTTTGGACCGGTACCGCTGATGTCGCCCCACGTTGGGCGCCAACTGAAGGACTGGGTTATTCTAAGACCCAGCGGTGCCAGGGGACAACACCTGAAACCTTCGTGGGTTACCTGTTCTGGCGTACAAAACACAGAGACACGGGACACTTCCAGCGACGTCAGAGATCAGCGTTTATTTACTGCAGGGATACAGAAATCACAAGAAGTACACAACGTGTAGGTTCTCGGAGACTGCTTCGAATTGCAAAAGTGGATCGCTCCTTTTATACACGTTTTTGCCATTGCACAGTATGGCGAACAAAGGTTACAACTCAGTTCCCACAATAAACTTCAAAAGAGTCGTGTTCATGTTTCAGGAGGCCGGAACATAATTACAGCAGCATTGCCGGTTCCCAACTGTAAAAACATATCTACCCCGCAATAAAACACATTCCATTCTGACCGTAAACACATTAGGAGAGGGGACAAAAACAGATGCAAAGAAAGGACAAGGATGCACAACAGGTTAGAAAAGAGTGTCGGGAGTAATAAAGGAAACTTGATGACAGGATCAAAGACCTCGTGTCCAATGCATGCATGACTGAAACAATAGACTAGCACGGCAAGATGAGTCTCGAGCTGGGCCATCTGCCTTCGCCGTGTCATTTCCCTTATCGTAAAAGTCACCCTCAAAGAAACACGTGTCCCTCGTGTAAGCTTGGGAGTCCCAGGGTCACGAAGCGGGCAACGTCCGTTCGCTGGCTACTTGAGGGCAAGAAACAAAATGGATGCCGTATCTAAAATGGAACCCGAGGGTTCGGATGAACAAACCCAAAAATGAGACGAACCATACGGGGTTGGGTAGCGAAAACTGCGTACACCCACTATACTCGTCATTTGCGGTTCGTAGACACCAAACTCATCCATATTCGTCACCACTCAAAAAGTGTCGTTCCGTCTCACACGGAACCTCAGTATGATGAATAGCAACTACTCCTCCGACACCCTCATGATTAAAGCCTAGGTGTCCACCTTAGGTCCAGGGGGTCCCTAAGTAAGAATCCTTGTTAGGTTTTCAGGATATTCATATACAACTATGTGACATATAAAGGATATTAAATTAAATGTATTATCTGAGGATATTGTAAAGATCTGACATGGATCCAGACCGTTGTTGGGCACCGGTGGATTGAATAACATGCGAGATCCAGCATGGATAACGAGGAACCTTTCCAAAAATGTGTCTATCCTCCATGGTCCTAACTTGCCCATCTATTGCATTGTTCAGCTCCATATTCAGAATGTAATGGCGGCGTTGACGTGTGGTTCAGCCTGATCATGATACAATGAGGATAGTCCCGTCATCTGTGTGTAAATGCACCGTCTGTATGCGTAAACTTAAAAACAGCAGCACGAGTTTCAACCTAGGCACATTTACTGACAGCAGTTGAAGATGGGGGGAGGCAGACTAGAGGGTGAAAAAGGGGCCACAAATGCATCGCCTCAAACATTTCCCAATTAACACTGTATCCCTTTATAGTTTCCCTGTTATTACTTTATGCAAACTAAGATGTTAGGCTGTATTTGTTATTTGGCCTCTGCTCAGCTCACAAACACGAAGGGACAGCCGCGCTCGTCCTGATTTACCTGTCTTCGCTTTGATCAAATCTGGCACTTTATCTGGAATTGTCGAAGCAATCACCTGAGGGACACCCAGGTACGTCAATCCAGAGAGCTGAATAAACAATCCGTATTTCCAGATTGTCTTCGGGGAGCTATGGATGCCTAAACTGCCAGTTCATTTTCTGTGTCAGCAGCAATTTTTTATTTGGGTGCCAAAACATCATGTGGGTTTGGCAACGGGCTTCACCGAGACACTTTCTGTATTGAATGCTGAGTTGCCAACAGCATGGTACAAGATTGTTTTACTCATGTTCTCAGTTACGGTAATGCAAAAATGTGCTTAACGTATATATGTCGTGCACGATACATATAGGCTTCCTTGTCAACTTCTATGTTTAGGTTTGGAAAGGTAATGCCATGTGTAATGATTTGCAAAATAAGTTTGGATAATTGAAAACTGTTCCCGGAAGTTGCGAGGGATAATTCTGAATCAATGACCCTCTCACTGATAACTGTGCACCGACAAGGCTCTGATTGGACGATTAATGAAACTGAAATTATTTAGATCACTCCCCGTCCAAACAACCATTACAGGTCTGAACAGTTTTGATCAGTTAATCTGGGACTCTATCTCCCCCCAGGTTGTTTATTCATCAGATGAGAAACTCATTTTAACGTGCATAATGGGTTGCCAGGAAACGCATACAACTTTAACAAAGGGGCAAAGTATTTTTTGCTTTACAGTTACGGTTGTTTATTCGAAATAGATCTGATCCTTAGCATAGGCCAATCAGGCACAATTAATAGATGAACACTATCTATGAGAGAAAAAAAATCAAAAAATCTGAATTTACTCTAATCACTGGTGCTAACATTTATCTCAGAATAATTCACAATTACGACCCTTTTCATCTTGTGTAGCTAAAATGTAGAAGAATTGCTAGATGTTGTAAATGTTTAGAATGCTTGATAAAATGTAAGAGCAATATTTTTCACCCCAAGACATTTGTAGGCGAATATGTGTACATAAAATGTTTTTTGCATACATTTGTCAATTTTATTTTGCTTAATTATGAATCTGCACTACTTACAACTGAGAGGGGCCTTTTTCCACTTTCCAATATTTATTTGAAGAGGGTGGCTTCCAGTTCTTTTGTACAAAACGGTGCCACAACATACTATATCTTTTTCACAGCTATTCACTGCCTTCTTTACTTCGCCTTTTACTATTGCTAGATTACCTGTGCTGTGTTACAAATACTTTTACTTGATAATCAGAGCTCTGCAGTGCTAATATAATATTTTGTTAAAAAATGCAATATGCGGTTCTTTCTGCCAAGGACATTTTACATAAACACTCACATAATATCTCTGATTATGGACTTTAAGTCCGCTATATATCTTTTTCGGAAATACAAACTCAAGTTATTACCCTATCTCCCAGCTAGCATTATAAATCAACATTAATGCCATTAACTTGTTAAAATATGAATAAAGCGGGTTGTGAAAAAAGGATGTCCCTTCTAGGCGTGCAAGTACACATTGTTAGAGAGCATAATTCTGTAATACATATTGATCAAGAAGATTTCCTCTTTTTTTTTTACTTGCATGACACTATAGTATTTATGTTTTTTGCAGACAAACAATTTGATTCTCAAATAATCCGATCCCCATAAAACTGTGAGGACTGCTAGGCCGCAATGTTTGTAAAACTTGAAATGATAAAATATTTCAAGAGCCTAGCTTTGCGGTGATGACAGATCTTGTATCAAATGATGCACCGTGTGCAACATTCCCCATTAGCAAGTCATATAAGCTCAGTATCAAGCTGAGATGCAAATGATAACACCACACTTATGGGAAATAATTATGACATGCTTCAAGCCAATAACAATGTATTTGTGTAGTATTTTAGAGCAAAAGGGAAATATATTGAATCTACCAGAATGACCATATAAATGTTAATGTTGGTCCTTTTATCATTATTGGAAATCTTGGATATGTTTCGTAGGAGCGCGGGATTTTGTTATTAACTGATGCAACAAAAATAACGTGCTTATTAATGATGTAGTCCATGATATCTTGTCACAGTAAACAAGTTGCGTCCTAGGACGTGAGGCCTCACACCCTTCCACTTCTCAGATAATGTGTATTCAGCTGTGCTTCCTGGGTTTTGCACTGCTAGACCATCCAATACAATAATTCTGTTGGGCTAAGTTCCCAGTTCATGGGAACGGATTGTCCTGCTTGCAACCTGTGCCATGATCCGCATTTAACTCTGCAATACTTAACCATATGGTCTCCAACGCGCCGGATCACCATCCGCCTTAATGATCAGTAGCATTTGAGCTGAATTGACCCAAAGTCCTTCTGTAAATTACACGCAGAGTCCGATAACAGAAATGAATAACATTATGAAAAAATGCATTTCCTGCATAGGTACTTCTGAGCACTGCGCAGGCCCATTCTTTAAAGACGCCCAGTTAAATATCTGGCTCAGCATTTGTTTACAAGTTGGAGGAGGGGATGCTGTCGGAGAATGACTGATACACGCTAGGATTCCAAAGAAGCAGACATCCGTCTTTTCGTGTGTTTTTTGAATGCTGAGGAGCAGGTTTCAGAAGGGCTAATGCCGCCAATCCATCTTTATTAGAGAGTTAATTGCTCATGTATCCCAGTTCTGCCGGCCTGTCCAGATAGCATAAAAGTCTTTACTGTTCTGCCTTTTATTGTCCGCCCAGTGACATCACCAGAAAGCCCCTGTAATAATGGATGCCACAATCCTTCCTCATAACTGTCTAAAATGAACAAGTGTCCGGAGGTAAGTGCTGCGTGGACTACGCAGTTCAATGACTCCATTAAACAAAGAGCCATTTCTATACCCAGCGAGCTTGTTAAGACGCAAACGTCATAAGGAAGGCTAGCTTGAATAGAAAGCTGAGTTGAAATGATTTTGTTAGGTTCTCAAGGTAGACGTGCAAGCAAAATGTACACACAATATTGCAAATCATTGTTGAGGACTAGAGGATAGGTTGAAAGAATTAGCCCTCTGAAGGGGTCGGTTTTGGGACAGAGGCAGAATTGGAGATGGATTTTGTTATATTTTTGTTCACACGATTTATTTTTAGGGTCTTTAACAAGCAATAATTTTCCACAAACAGGCTTTCACTTCTCTCCCCAAAACCGCACTTTTCTCCTTTTTCAAATATCTTCACCATACGTCATCATTTTGATGTGGATTGACACAAATCAAAGGATGTTAGCTTCTATAGAGCAAAATGGAAGACACCTAGACATATAGAGGAATTGTACCTCTTATTCTTCAATACCAATTTAAAAGATAACTTATAAAATTAAACGAAAAATAGTAAAAATATTAACCTGAAAGAGCTACCACTTACTTTAAATACTATGCAAGAATAAAATTAAATCAGTCAAAGAAAATACTAGTGTAGGTATCTTCACCATTTTATGTATAAAAAATCCCCGCACTGTACCCATTCCAAAACTGGCATGCAACCTTCTTACATGAGTACATCTACTAAACAGCCAACACGTGTTTTATTCTTGTGGTCGATATTGGCTGCAGTTTATTTGCATGATGTACAATTATTATTTCCACTTACGATGCCCTGATCATAATTTTATGACCCTGGCCATAAATCATCATAGCGTACTGTCATACATTGCTCATCATAAATCATTTGCATATCTTAGGTTCATCAACAACCCTGACAGTTCGTTGTTCTGCTCTTTTGCAGGCATAACTCTTTTTTTATGGATTTTGGGGTCATAAAATTGTTCTGTGGGTTTCCATGCCTCTTGCGTGTGGAGGGTAGCCTCAACTCGCTAACTTCTTAGTCCCTTTTTTGTGCCCAGCCATCCGGCAGGTCTGGGCTGCGAGTGCTGTCTTTGTTTTCTACCCCTTTTTTGGGCCTTCTCAATTTGCACCAAAGCCTGGTCCCATGTATTCATTTCTTTTCTTTTTTTAAAATTTGTCCTTATATCCTTCTTTCAGGTGCTTTCCACCCCGTTAGGCCTGTGTCCACTGGCGATATCTCCCTTCTGCCGATGCGCAACTTTCTATCCCGGGATCGCCCTTTTTTTTTTGCTTTCCAGCCTCCCTAGGCCTCTGTGCGTCCCTTACCCTTGATTGCTGTGCTGCCGCTCCATCCGGTTCCTTGCTTCCTCCTCTTTTCCCCCCTCTTCTCACCTCTGCCGCCGCTCTTCAAGGCTCCGAGCGGGATTTTGGGAAGACTGACCCACAGCGGAGGATGCTGCCGGTAGGACTGGACGTGCTCCTCGATGTACTCTGCGCTCGTCAGTGCCTTGCACACTAGCCTGGGCTCGGGATCTTTTCCCCAGGAGCAAGGCCCTCCAAGCCACTTGCAGGTTGGGACACTTTCTAGCGGCAGCGAGCGGAGGCAGGAGTGTGGGACCGCTGTTTACAGCGTGAGCGCGACCCCACGAGTTCAATTGGGCTGGGTGTCTGTTCACTGACACTGCGACCACACGCTTCCTCAGACGTCCTATGCATTGGTCGCCGACTACTTCCTGGCGATGCCACAACCTCCGGTGCAGCGGGTCCAAGTGAAGGTTGGGGAGAGGTGTGGCACCTCCAGGTTTTCTTGATCACGGCGCCCATGTATGGAGCTGGTGGTATTCCCTCAGCCTTGTGTCTCTGGCCAGGTCCCTCCAACTGTGCGGGCCCTTTCGCAAGCTTGCTGGACCACTCCCTGGTGTTGCTGGCTCCTTTTCGGTAAGCCTCGTCCCAGACTACGCTTGCCTTCTCTCGTGATATCCTTGTTGCGCCGCTCACCCAGCTCCACGGTGGCGATAAGTGAGCTTTGCCATAGGGAGCGGTGCCTTATAACCCCCCACATGCCGTTTGCCGTGAAGGCGCTCCCCCTCTATTGGGGGGTTCAAAAATCATCTGCCCCCCCATTGGCCAGGTGCCATGGCGCCTCTTTGGCGCACTTTCCCCTGCGAGGGGTAGCCCCCTCTTGCCTCTGGGCGCTACATAGCGGCCCAAACTGGATTTTTCCAGGGCCCAAGTGGTGGTTATAGCGCAGGCTCTCGAGGCCCCCTTTGAGCCTATTTTGGCTATTGAAATTTAGCATTGAGTTTCTATCCAGCAGTGAGGTATGCACATTGTACTTTGCCCTGTAGATAATTTATTTTTTAATGTTGTGGCATAATGTACTGCACCACTATTTTTAGTTCGACATCAGGCAGTTTAGCTGTTGGCAACCTCATCTCAGCACAACACCCATAATTCAACATACAGAGAGGGATTTGTCTAAGGGCTTTGGCTTCTTTAGGAGAGTTTCCTTCAGGAATTGACTTGCTGGGTTGCCCTTTATGTTTTGTCTCAGTGCACTGTATTTCGCGAATGGTTACAGTTTTTGCCTTTCCATTGGTTGACTAGCAGTTGATCGGATCCACGAGTACCAGATTACTCTGTAACTTTTCGGTACACCTGGTATTAGAACACAAAGGATTTATTTATGAGACAGTCTCAGAAGCGTACCTGTTACATGAATGCTTATTGAGATGTTGCTTAGCTTTCAGCTTTCCTTGAGAGTAGTAGCTAAGTGCATGCTCAGTGAGTAATAATGTAACCTTCAACCTTTATCTTTTAGTTACAACACTTTTACTCCTCTATGCCTGCTAATTGAGCTGTGAAGTGGCCTCTATCTGCAGGTCAGAGCTCACAGATGATACACTACATGATAATGTATCTGAGACTTGCAGCTAGAAGCAATGTCATAGCTGACTAGGCATGCACACAGTCAGGATACAAATGTGGCCTGTGGAAGGCCAGTTATTACTTCTCTGTTCAGGCTCAGGACAGAACCATTAATTTGTGGACTTGCAGATGGAGGCTTTTTCAGAGCATAGGTGCTTATGCACAGAGCAAGGAGACAGATGTGAAAGAAATGGCATTAGCACTGATAGCGATTGGTGTGACAATGTTAGTTGGTGCCCGGAATGACCACCTCTGCCACAGATTCCCTCACTACCACCTTTAACAGTGCCCCTAAAGTCTCCATAACCACTCTCTCTCTGATTCCTTTAATTAGTTTTAAAATGCCACACATACCAGTGTCCGGTGTCAGAGCACTTTACACCACACACACACATTACACAGAGACAATCAACCATACAAGTGTAAATCAGTGTATAGGAAATGTTACATAAGACAGGTGACTACAAGGTGTACGAGTTAATGTTAATGTTAGTGAAATTTATAATGCGCACTGATACCAAACGGCGTCCTGGCGCTAACCAATGATCGGATATTTAAACACATATCTTT
Organism: Triturus cristatus; assembly: GCF_964204655.1. Lineage (NCBI taxonomy): Eukaryota > Metazoa > Chordata > Amphibia > Caudata > Salamandridae > Triturus > Triturus cristatus. The sequence continues at coordinate 907,992,474 of NC_140590.1, read as the reverse complement.
ACCAGAAATCTGATACACTAAAAAGCCACGTTTTCAACTCCTGTCTAAATTTGAGAAGGGAGGTGGCAGATCAAATAGGCAATGGGAGTGAATTCCAGATTGTTACGGTACCAAGGTAGAAACTTCTACCACCCCAGTTCCTTCTTTTAAATGTTGGTACCACCATGCGGTTCAAATTAGATGACCTTAGTGTCCTATTAGGTGTGTAACGTCTACATTTCTGGCCTAGGTATTGTGGTCCTTGTTTGTTCAAGGCTTTGTAAGCAAAACACAAAGCCTTAAACAGGATCCTCTCCTTTACTGGCAACCAGTGCAGCTGCTTAATAACATTCCTAAGTAAAACACGCGTAGGAGTACAAGTTAAAACTCTGGCTGATGAATTCTGCTATATTTTGCAGTATCTGTAGTCTCCTAAGCTGTTGGGCCCTAGGATTGATATAGACCATTACAATAATCCAGCCTTGCCAGTACCAAAGCCGTTATTACCAGCCTTTGGGTACTTTCTGGGATATATACTAGAATCTTCCCAATTTCCCTTATAATAAAGTAGATGGATGATGTTAGGGCATTAATCTGACTCGCGAAAGACAGCTTGTTATCTATCATCCCAGGATTTTATCTTTTTCAACTGGTTCGGGTAATTTGCCTAGGTTTGCTGGCCACGAGCTGGGGGACAAAAAGAGGGGTCATTACCAAACAGCACAACCTCTGTTTTATTATTGTTCAACTTTAAACAGTTGAACCTCATCCAATAGTTTACTGACTGCTGACATGCAGTCCAAGATAGCTTTATTCGATTTCAATAGAAAATCATAAAAGCACAATAAAATTGATACATACAATAAAACACAGTAGTGGAGATCGAAAAACATAACAGTTTAAATAAATAATACTAGAACTATCTAGTTCAAAACAAAAATTGAATTTAAGCCATGGAGGATCTGTATCTAATTGTAAATGTTAAAAGCTTGGATACAGCATTTATGGACATTTCATCTTGTAATAAGAGCAGCTTGAGGAAAGCAGGTCTGCACTGTCTCAAGCCCCAGATCTTTAACATCATCATTTTCAATGAATGCTCGAAAAATGGGATCCTTTACTTTGTTTGACAGGCCCGCTATGTTCCAAGATAGAAGGGCCAGCTTCCCCCTTCGGTCGTCTACTAAAATCTCTGGGTCTAAGGCAGTGCCGGTACAATTACCTATTTCTATAGATATAGGTACAACATTTTGCCCAGCATCCCCCGCTGCAATATTTAGGGGTCGGTGACGAGCTGGCTCACTTTCTTCACCACCGCCAGTATATTTAAGGACTGCGGGCTCATGTCTATCTGGCTATACACAAAACAGGACCTGCCCAGTAAAAGTTTATTAACACAGTGAACACGTTATTATCAGTAACCATTGCACTTTCAAAGCTGTTGTATTTGATACTGCATGTGTGGCCAATTTTTGCCATTCACCAACCGGGTCTGATGTCACTTGCTTCTTAAGAAAAAACTCCTACGTGTCTGAGTATTTATGAAGGTGTTTCCCTGATAATCTATCTCCCAAATAGTTTGTATAAGGAAGAAGACCAGACAGAATCAAATAATTGTGGTACCTATTCAAAAACCACAGAGATAGAAAAAAGGTGGGAAGGGACTGGCAGTGCCTCACGGAAGTAACCCCAACAAGGATACGCAGACAGGTACTCGCCTGCTACCTCACGTTCTCATCATAGGCAACTGCCGCCCAGAAAGGAAAAGAAGGAATAAATCAAGAAACCCCAAATCAATCCCAAAAACTGGTGTCTAGTGTAACTTATATTCTAATTTGTGTCTGTGTTAAAAAATGAGAATGTCGACCCAAAGGAGAAAGACTGAGTCTGATCAGGACCCACGTCAATCCAAGTTAAAACCGAGCAAGACTACACTGGCTGCATGATTCTTTATTCTGTGCTGTGTGTCTGCTCATTAAAACCAACATGTTTCATTGCCTGTTTAAATTAGCGGCAACTTCTTCAGGGCTAGGGTCGACTGGCCTCTCTTCATTGCTAGTTCAGACCAGTGATCTATCTGTCTGCACCCGGGGGAAACAGAATTAAAATTGGCCCCTTAAACGATGGGCACGAAAAGATGCCGGCCGTAACGACATTGTTGTCCCTGCTCTTAAGTTTAGATTTTAAGATACTATAATTAGCTCTTCTATTTGGCTTATTAGGCCTCTCACGACAATCATGCATAAGCCCAATCGTCGGAGGCAGTCGATCCACCATCTGCTGGCAACTATACCTATTAGCAGTCGGTATACCTCTCCAGTTATCCCGGGATGTTGCATCCCTGGTCATTTGCCTTCCCCTCTCCCTCCAATCTGCTCCCCTCTCTTGTTGGCTTACTCTACGCCAATTCCTGTCATCATCTGGACCAAAGCGAATCCTGGGCGGATAAAAAAAAGAAAGTCGCTTTGTTTCAATGCCTTCATTTATGCCCTGCATATCCCATGAGCATATGTGATCGACCACACGCGGGTCCTCAAAATTGACCAAAACACAATCACCCTGGATTATTTTCCTCCCATGCCCCACCCAGGGCACCCTACGCACCATTAAGATCTTACACGACCAATTGGGGGGTAATGGTCGATTAATATTAAGCCAATGTTGTACCTTATTTTTTAATGACCAACAAGGCTCCTCGGTGGGATGACTCAACTCTGGGACCCTAGTCAACACCACTACAAGAGGGCTTGCTTCAGGGGGCAGGTTAATAGCTAATTTCCCCAATGGGGATCCCCAATTACAGTCCCCATTTGCGTCCTGTCCAGTAGCCTTGGCTGTATTGACCTCCTGTCTGGGGTTCACGATGGGGGTATTAAGATTGTCTACCGTTTTTCCCTCTGAAATTATAGGATCCATCGACTTTGCGTTCCCCGCTGGAGCAGATGTTTTTTTTACTGGCAAGCCCACTGGTTTATTGTTATTACGACTTAACTTCCTACCCCCTGCCTTTGATGTCCCAGGGTTAAGAGGAGTTTTAGAAATGGCAGTCAGTTCAGTTAGCTGCTTTTCTATACACTAGTCTGATTTCTATCGGAGAGAAATACATTTTAAAAAGCTCTCTCATTTTTTCAATCAACCATACAAGTGTAAATCAGTGTATAGGAAATGGTACATAAGACAGATGACTACAAGGTGTACGAGTTAATGCCGTTATTACCAGCCTTTGGGTACTTTCTGGGAAATATACTAGAATCTTCCTAATTTCCCTTATAATAAAGTAGATGGATGATGTTAGGGCATTAATCTGACTTCCGAAAGACAGCTTGTTATCTATCATCCCAAGATTTTTATCTTTTTCAACTGGCTCAGGTAATTTGCCTAGGTTTGCTGGCCACGACCTGGGGGACAAAATGAGGGGTCATTACCAAACAGCACAACCTCTGTTTTATTATTGTTCAACTTTAAACAGTTGAACCTCATCCAATAGTTTACTGACTGCTGACATGCAGTCATTAAATTGCTTGCTTACAGTGTTAGATTGATCTGTGACTGCCATGACAGTTTGCTTGTCGTCAGCGTAAGAGGTTAGTGCAAAACTACAAGATTCTACAACTGGATCCAGGGCTGCAATATATATTTTAAAAAGAGTGGGGCTCAACGAGGAGCCCTGTGGTACACCGCATGGAAGCTGGAAAGGAGTGGACTTATACGAATCCATCGCTACAAATTGTATCCTATCTTCTAAAAAAGATTCTAGCAGATGGAGAGCTGATCCCTTCACTCGTATTGCCGCTAACCTCTCTTTCAAGATGGAATGTTGGAATGTGTTGAAGACCGCCGACAAATCTAATAGAATGAGGGCGGCCTACCCACCATTGTCCAATGCTTCCCTAATTTCCCCAACTGATTTGATCAATGTCGACTCGGTGCTATGTCCGGCTCTAAAGCCGTGTTGTGATTCATCTAACCACATGTGTGCATCAATGTATTTCACAAGCTGTGTGTTCATGGATCTCTCTATAATTTTGGCAGGGAAGGGTTATCATGATATATCCCAGTAGCTGTTTACGTCCTCTGGAACTAAATTAGTTTTTTTTTGTAATAGGTCGAATTGAGGCTTTTTTTCCACATCTTTGGAAATACTCCTGTCTTAAAGATGAACTTGATAGTTCTTAACAAATTATCAGCTACTACCTCTTGGACCATTTTCACCACAGCCAGTGGGCAGGGATCAGTTAGAGATCCTGTTTTAGTTTTGAAATTATATCCATTATTTGTGTTTTGTCCGGGTCGATGAACTTTCCAAAACTGCTCCCCGACTGGTCGAACCACTACAGGCTCGGTATCAGGAATCAATAAATTCTCCTTAGATCTAAGGCTGCCTACTTAGTTGAAGGTACTCTCTACTTTATGCACAAAACTTTTGGCGATCTTGTCACACAGATATTGAGTTGACACAATAACTGGAGTGTGTGGAGAAGTAAGTGACAATACAGTCCTGAACAGTTCCTTAGAGGCGTTCTTGGCACTTTCCATTTCTTGGGAAAAGTACCACGTTTTTTCGCTCCTTATCAGCTCTTTATATTTACTCAGAATCTTTTTATATTTTTATCTCTCTATGGGTCATACGCTGTTCCTCAGATGCATTCTTCTTTTTACAACTTAGTTTACCTTCCTGTAATTTTTCAGAGTAGCCAGGAGCTGTAGGATGATTGCGCTGTGAGCAGATGGGGACCAAAGGCACTGAGGAAGAAACATTTATATCTAGCCATTTGTTGTACGAACTGGCATTATTGTCTACATCTTCTCCATACTCTGGCTGTGAACTAATTACATTTTCTTGGAATTTATGTTGGTTAATCCGATTCCAAGCTTTAACTAGGTAAGTGGTAAGATATCCTTTACCAAAATATGGGGGTTGACAGAAAAGATCCCATATAGCGTATGACCCACTCTATGGGTGGGCTCCTTCACAAATTGTGAGATCCCAAAACTCTCCATAAGATCAATGAAGTTTGCTGTGTCTGCCTCTGTGGTGGATTCCAGGTGAAAATGTAAATCCCCCATCACTGTCAAATTGGGGGCTGCAAACAGATCCTCTAGAAGATTGCGAAGGTTGCCTATGAAAGGACTTGTCAGTCCTGGCGATCGATAAACTAAAATACCTTTAAAATTTTGTTGAGCACTTAACTGGAAGCTAAAAGATAATGTTTCACAGACCGACAGAGTGGAGGAAGAAAAAGAGCCAACCAACGACTCCTGGTAAAGAATAGCTAATCCGCCGCCTTTCCTATCCTTCCTATCCAGTGTATAAATTACAAATCCTGGCAGTGTAGCTTCTACCAGGCTAGGATCAGAACTTACATCGGTCCAAGTCTCGGTCACAAAAACTAAGTCACATCCCTGACTTTCGATAAATACTGCACATTCGCTACTAAGTTTAACTAGAGATCTAGCATTAAATAGCGCACAGCATAAAGTCCTAGGCTCACCTCTGTCTTTGGCTACCTTAGTTTCAGATTCCCCTTTTTTGCGCCTTGTCTAAGAAATATAGGCAACGTAGAATTTCATATCTGGCATGAACGGCAGCTTTATCTCTTCTCCCAACCCCCTTATGCAAGTCTTTGCTAGCTTAACTGTACCGCTCAATTCCAGCAATTCATTCCTTGTGTAAAGAATCTGCTGTTAGGAGGTTATCGGAGAGCATGGCTGGAGCTGAGCGCGAGGGGTGAGCGCGGATGGGCTTGACTTTGGCGTGCCTTTGGCGCACCCATTGCGCACGTCTGCTTTGCGGACGCGCTTATGCTATCAATTTGTACTCTCCCTTCTGGGAGGAGGCATATCTCCAGTCCAGACCCTAAAATACAATCAGGTGAGGCCGGAAGAAATTGCTACTACACGCTCCCTGAATTCGCATGCTAATTAAAATAAACAATATTCTAAACTAAAACTAGAGAGCAAATGTAAAAACGAACCGGTAGAAATGCCGGTAATAAGTGTCTCCCTCTTTGTAGAAGCCAGGCACCTCCCAGGGGCACCCAATGTGCCATACAAGGACATAAACAAAAGACTGGAGATTGGGCTAGCCACTGCTGAGTTCCCAATCCATCAAGAGTCATATGTGATCCATACTGTCAGGCAGTATAGTTTGAGTGCTTGGTCTGGAGAAGCACAAACTCAGAACTTAAAACGTAACAACTTGTTTGGGTGTTCTCTTTAATAATTAGAATTGATTTCTACCCAAAGGAATCCAATGCAACATTAGGATACTGAAAGAAGGGAAGCAATCTAAATAGTCTAATCTATATCTTGCAGTTTGCAAGCAGCAATTTGACTGTTAGTAGATCCCTGTTCTATATTAGGATTTTAACTTATAAATTGCAAGTAACAAAAAGATCTCTCTAACAATAGCAGTAACCCACTGACCTATTTACATTCTATGGACTTTATGATCTGCATGGAACAGGTTATTTGCAGCAGGCATATTAATCCTCTGTGCTACCTTAGGATGAATCAAAACTTCCACTAGACAAAACTCTAATCTCTCTCATCTTGACATTTTTATTGTTGCCTGAACATTGCTGGAGACAAGGAATGCAGCAGCAGATGCTTTAAAAAACATAATATTCCTGCAAACACAGCACTCTCACCTGAAGTCAGAGCCCGGTTATATAGCATTGGTCGCACTGCCCTAGAGCCGGCCCTGTTGCTAGATGACCTTGTATTTCACTGGCCATGAACATACTTATATGGAACCTAGGCCTCATCTCAAGTATGTTCAGTTCTATCAGCGCTCTTCCAATTATACGCATGGCAACTTGTTAAACTTGGCCCTTTCTGCAGGGTCCCAAAACTTTTTACCTTCACCCTCCTGTTTTCTGAACATGTTTTTGTTGGCATTTAGGACAATGTGCACTTTACCACTGCAAAAAGGGCTTGTGCTATCTCCTTAAAACATGGAAGAGTTGGCTTACACCCAATATGCCTATTTAATTTACTTGTATATTCCTAGTAAAGTGGCACTACATGTACTTGGGGCCTGTAAATTAAATGCTACTAGTGGGCCTGCAGCACATATTGTGCCAACCCATTAAGTAGCCATTTAAACCTGTCTGAGGCTTTAAATTACAGCCTGTGTGTGCACTTTTAAATTTCCATTTCGACCTGGCAAAATAAACCTTTTGCTAGTGTCAACCCTTCATTTTTAATACATATAACCCTAAACAGCCATGAGGGCAAGGAACAGTGTATTTAAAATATTAGGCACTCACTTTTAAGGTTTACATGTCCTGGCTACTGCAAGGCCTGCTTCTCCCATAGGATAACATTGAAGTTACCTAATTACATATAATAAGCAGTAACTTCCAATGAGGAGCAGGCAAACACATTGAGTTTAGTGTTTGCAGAAAAGTAATTAAAAGCCATCTTTAATGGTAACATCAGATTTTTTAATCACAATTCCAAAAATGCTTCTTTTAGACAGTTTTCATATTCTTGCTATAACCATTTGATGGCTGCATTCTGTTTCTAGGTCACATGATTAGGTATAGCTGAATCAGACTCCTGCCCTTCCTCTCCGAACCCACAGAGATTAACTGCGGAGTACCCCAAGGATGATCGCTCAGCCCCACGCTCTTCAACATCTACATGGCCCCCCTCGCCGCCATCGTCAGACAGCATTGACTCAGCATAGTATACTACGCCGACGACACCCAGCTCATCCTCTCCCTCACAAAGGACCCCCACATCACCAGACTCAGCGTCCAGGAAGGAATGAAAGACGTCCCATCCTGGATAAGCAGCAGCTGCCTGAAGCTCAACTCGGAGAAGACAGAAGTCCTTGTCCTTGGACCCACCCCCTCAGCATGGGATAACACCTTGTAGCCCACTGCCCTCGGCTCCCTCCCACTCCCACGGACTAGGCCCAAAACCTTGGCATCATACTTGACTCCTCCCCCACCATGACCTAACAGATCAACACCGTTTCCTCCACCTGCTTCAACACCCTTCGTATTCTTCGCAAGACCTTCAAATTAATCCCTCCCGAATCCAGAAAGAACATCACCCATGCACTCATAACTAGCAGACTGGGCTATGGAAATGCCCTCTATGCCAGAATCAACAAATCCCTGCTCTGCAAACTCCAGACCATCCAGAACACCGCAGCCAGACTCATCGTCTGCATCCCACGACATGAACTGGCTTCACGTCGAGAAGAGAAATACCTTGAAGCTACTCACCCACGCCTACAAATCCCTCCACAACACCGGACCCCAATACCTTAACGAAAGAGTCTCCTTCCACGTACCCAATAGCAACCTCCACTCTGCCGACCTCACCCTTGCTGAAACCCCTTCAATCCACAGAGTAGGTGGAAGAGCCTTCTCCTACATTGCGGCTAAGATGTGGAACGAGCTCCCTATCAACATCAGATGCTCCCCTACTCTGCACACCTTCAGGAAGAGCCTCAAGACCTGGCTCTTTGGCTGACTCAGAGCTGCACCCCCCCACCCCCCCCAGCCTCTTGTGACCCTCACGGGTGAGTAGCACGCTTCACAATTCCTTGATTGATTGATTGAGCTGGCAGTTGGGTTTTGTGTACTTCTCCCGGACAGTGATACAAAGGGAAGGTAGTAGATTTATTGAGGTGGAGGAGCTGTCACCTACCACACTTTTACATCACAAAGACTCTACTTGAGCACTCTCACAAAGGGTTTGTTACTAGTTTATTGTGACGCCCAGGCAAGCTGGGCCCAGGAAAGGGAGGAAGGGGATGTCCAACATCTCAAGGGGGTTGAGAACTCTAGAAGCTTCCTGTATTTCAAAGTGGGAACCAGGTATAAATGTTGGACCTCAGACTCCAACTCTCCAGTACACTTTTGGACCTGTCCTATGGACTCTGCCAGGAAGAAGGACTGTTATGGAAAGGATTGCCACTCTGCTGGATTTCTGCTCTGAAGGAATGTTGCCCTGCTGTGCTGACCTGCTGCCTGCTGCCCTCTTGCCTGAGTGAGAAGGACTGGACCTGCATCAGTTGAACACAGGACCCCAGAGGGACTCCACGGCGTAGTTGATTGGTCTCCTGACTAGAGCCTCAGGGAAGAAGGCTTGAACACCTTAAACCCAACACGTGTACTCTGCCATCTGTGAGTCCTACCAGCTGCCAGTGGTGCCACCCTAGTCCTGGACCCTTGGAAGTGGGTCTGACAGTGCTCAGCGAACCCATGTGTGGTTTTAGTAGAAACAACACATGTCCTCTGAACTGATGCAATGCCGTTGCTGCCTGATTCCTCCCAATGCAAGGAGTTTGCATTGCTCTTTGCATCAATTCCCCTTGTTGACAGCATCCTCGGGGATGACGCAGGACTCTGCATCACAAGCCCCGCAGTCTCCTCAGAACCAGCCAGTGTGCAATGCATCTCCATGCAGGACTTTGCTTCATAAGAGCCTCGCTGCCAGCATCCTCGACACAGATGCAGGACCTTGCATCGCTGCTCCTGGGAATCAGTGCTGTGCGACACCTACTCGATGCGGGACTCCGCAATGTTCCGCAACCAGAATTTTACGTTACTCGTAGTGCAGCCCATGCTGAAAATGTTTCAGACTGCGAGGGGGAGAGCTGTCTGCTGAAGGATCTCATACAGGCCCATCTTGCTACTGAACCTGGAGGCCAACATTGTGGTGAAGACATTAGCGAATAGACTGAGGGAAGTTGTATCCTCAGTGATCCACCCTGACCAGTTGGTATTCATGCCCCACAGAAGCACCCAACTGAATCTCCGATGCCTTTATGGAGTCATGCACATGACAGCAGTCCAGCAACATGAGACAGCCGTACTGCTCTCGCTGGACACCCGTATGACATTTGATAGTATCGAGTGGTTCTATCGCTTTGCTACTCTGACTAAACTGAGCTTCAGACCTCTATCAAAAACCTATGGCAAGAGTGTGGGGGTCAATGGGTCAATATCTAGATCATTTACTTCGTACAGGGGCACGAAACAGGGAAGTCTTATCTCCCCAATGGCATTTGCCCTAGAACTTGAGCCACTGGCAGTAAGGGTCAGCCAAGACCTACAGGTAAAAGGCATAGTGGGAGAAGGTTGTTGGGAAGATCGTATTTTCCTATATGCTGATGATATTTTACTGTACGCTCGCCAGCTGCACCAAATGGATCATAGACTGCTGCACATTTTTCAATTGTTTGGTAACTACTCAGGATATCAAATCGATTGGGATAAGTTCCTCATTTTCCCCCTGACTGGGAATGTTCCATCCCTGGTGAATGAGTACTCTTCCCTAACTGTGAGGAATGAGTTCAAATATTTAGGCATTCAAATCACAAGACATGCTGAAGATTTTCTGACTTTTAACTTACTCCCATTGCTTGAGAAACTATGGAATGACGTGGCCCACTGGAGGAAACTCCTGATGTCACTGATGGGTAGGACTGTTGATTTAAGATAAAGGCCGTCCCGCATTGCTGCATATTTTGCAGAACAGCCCATGCAAAATACCGCCAGAATTCTTACAGAAAAATTATAGTCAATTACGCAGTCTCCTTTGGGATGGGGGTAGCTTAGGCATAGCATTACATAAGCTCCAGAGGGGGGTCTTCAAAAGAGGCCTGGCAGTCCCAGACGTTAGGAAATACTATTTGGCATCTTAACTAATAACAATTAATGACTGGGTGTTTGCAGACAGGAGCAAACCTGCCTATCGGGTAGACCAACGTGCTACGAGCAACCGAGGCTACCCAGCTGTACTGCACAGAAAGGGGCAGGAGCAGCAACTAGCAATCCATAGATAAATGGTGGTCCAGGCATGGCGTGAGGCTAACAGACTGCTGGGTTGGGAAAACAAACTAACTGAAAGGACCTTGCTTTAGGATAGCGATTTACTACAGGAAGTGAGGAACCTGCAGGGGTTTTGAAAGTGTGAGCTCTTGGGCATTGAATGCCTTGGAGACATTTGGAGGGGACAGGCACTAATTACATTTGAGGATATACAGACAGAATATCAAATGGCGGATAGCGATAGATTTTGGTATCTAGAGTTGGGGCATGCGCTGCGATGACAGAGTGGAGGGGGAACAACTGCCAGAATACACACCTCTGGAAGACTGCTTACTACTTGATCCTATGATAGACAATGCCACCTCTCTTACATATCGGAAACTTATCAATAATTTCCCAGATCCACTGAACCCCTTATAGAGGTGGACTTGGGACTGCTGGAAGATGACGATTGGGTGGGGGCAATCCAAAGCCCCTTAAAATACCCATTTGGGCATACTTCAGACTGATACAGCTCAGAATTTAACACAAGTCCTATTCCTCTAGAGTGCTCATGCATTGATTAAGGTTCTGCGATTCATACCTTTGCGCCAGGGGGTGTGGGACAGTGGGATCCTTTTTTAATATCCTATGGGCCTGTCCCAAAATTCAGCAATATTAGAAAGGGTTGACACAGGTTACGGCCAGTGTTACAGACTTGAAAGTCCCTTTGGAGGCAAGATAGCATCTCCTGGGTGTGACGGATGAGGTGGTGTGGCCCAAATATAACAAAATATGGCTAATGTTGGCATCTGGGGTGGCAAAGAGGAATATAGCAAGGGCCTGGAGTTGCGGATGGGGGATTGGGATACCGACGTAGTTTTTTGTCAGCAAGCCGAAAAGGTGTTCTACTAGAGTCGGGGATGCCCTAGGAAGTGGGAAAAGGTACAGGGCCTATGAGGAGCGTACAGAGATCACTAATGACAATCTGAATAGTAGTAAGGATGGATCAGGCTGACGGTTTAATGTTGCAACTTGAATATGTTTACTGAAATGTGCTTACATTGTGAGAGTGTGCCCTGCCTGCATGTTCAATTCTCCCTGCCACAATTAAAGTACTGCACTTCTGACCTGTTATTCTCAGTCATGACGTTTATGTATCCAACTGTGATGGTATGCTGAGCAACTGTTCAATTGAAAGTTTTTTAAGGTACTCTTGATCAGAGAGCCTAGCCAGGTTTCACTAGCTAGCCTGGGCTCTATCAAAGTCGGAATTAACTTGTGACTTTGTCCCAGTCTAGCACAACCAGATATCCTCAGTTGGAACTTTCTGCTTTTTGGCCCTTTATTTCTCAAAATCGTTAAACCTTCATATCTCTGGTTCTACTGATTAGATTTGTGTTCTTTTAGTACTGAAATTGAAAATCCAAACGTCTCCCGATTTGTACAGGTTGGCATAGGATTCACAAACTAGATAGCACTATAATGTTCACTATTTAGCTATTAACAAATTTAATCTAGAATAACTATGATGATTTAAATAGACAAGCACCAAGATGAATTTTATCTTATTGTTGCTTTTCAAACTTTTAGGGCTGAGAATGATCTTTTGCGTATTTTAACTGACAGGGTGCAGATCTTTTTATTGTATAAATTAAAAGCTATACATGCTTTGCAATTTTTTATGGTTATGGATGTCAATGCTGTAGGCATTCTTAGGACTGATGGACAGAGAAGAGAGGGGCAATCTGAGGACTTAGAGAATGTGTTAACCCATTGGCTTAAGAGGGGCAGAGTATACTCAAAAGCAAACAACAAAAAAAGGAGAGAAGGGGACAAGGAGCTAAATGGAGGTCCAGTGACTTGTGCTTCTGAAAATTAGACCAATATCCCACAAGAGTAACTGTTCTTATGAGAGAGAAGTCGAGAATGAGGCTACAGGTTTTCTATTACTATGATAGCTGGGGACACTGTGTCCTTATCTTGGTGCTCTCACACACAAAGAAGGATGTCATGCTTCATCATTGAGCGGTGCTCCTCGTCGGGCCAGTGCTGAAGTGCTCCACGGGTCCCCCCGAGGATCACATTTTTGGAGATCTTTTTAAGCTACGGCCGTAAGGGTGGGTAAGGGTATGAGTGGCAGTGGTGCCCTAACGTGAGGTTAAAAGATGACTGGAGGTGTAAGTTTATTGAGGGAAGAGCCCCTCTGCCACCGGTAAAAAAAACAGAAGGTTGTGCTGCTTGAGGTAAGTAATGGCCCTCTGTAGCTAAACATATGGCATAACGCTAATGGGCATGTTTAGAGGTCGACATGTTTCGCGCAATGATTGGTCTCAGGAGGAGATCCCACGCACATCTTCAAGCCCAGAGAGTGTGCAGGGAGTGATAGGAAAGTATAGTGGCCTGTAATAATTAATCTAGTGCCACTTGAATGAGGAAGTGGTATTCTGGAATGACAAAAACAGAGAGAGGCAGAGTCAATACATATGAACCCTACTGTTAGGGTACCTTAAAAAAGGGGCCTGGTTCCCCCATGGGTGAACCAAGTGCTCGTGGTATTTTATCATCTACTGTTAAGGTACAGTCAGTGATTCTATTGTGGGCTATAGAAATATAGCAACAAAAAGGCTTACGTGAAAATATGTTTAGACCATGACGCAATATCAAATTAGTGGCAAGGACAAACAAACATATATTACCATTAGTCAAGTATCGCTGTAAAGCCACCATGGTAGAAAAAGTAGCACAGAATACGGTGCAAAAACATATAAAGATATTCTAGGTCACACCATTAATGGCAAACCTCAGGTCTCTGTGTAGGTATACAAATACTGCACTTAGCACGCTTACCCAAATGTTACAGGAATAATTCCCCATGAGATGCAGCTCTGGGTATCCTCAAGATCTGTTTGAGGAGTCACAATGTTAGGCTAAGGTAGTGAAGGAAAACTATAAAAATGCGGCCGTACTTGATGGCCGCCAGGAATTCCATGCAGGGAAAAGCTGTTTTACTTACAGTTCTTGTAGTTTTGAGGGGCCTGCTCATCTACCTGACCTCACGCCATCTCCATGGAGGCTGTTGTGTGGCTGCCTCTGTGTTTTGTAGTGGTGAGGCGACAAGCGTGGGGGCGTGTCTGTTGCTGGCAGTGTCCGGGCTATGTATCGGCGTGCGACTGACTATGCATGCGTCATGGGTCTGGCTATGCATGCGCGGGCACCATCTTAGAGTGCTGAGGGGCCCACTATAGGTTCAGGTGTGCCCAAGTAGTTAATAAAAAAGGGAGCAGAGTTGTAAAAATAATTATAATAATGGAGACAAACTTATAGAGTATATGGACCATGTACTCCTTTGTCAAACTGTTCAGTTTATATAAATATGGCTTTGGTAACAGAGGTGCCAAGAGATGGTCAATTATCGGTGCTTATACTACCTACTAAGTATCACCATGTCCTATTGGTGGCAATATTGGGCGGTTGTGCGGCCATACCGTCGCATGGGTAATGACAGTAGGTTTTCTTATGAAGGTATTACTAGTTAAGGATAGTGTGGTAAAACCTTTCGTGAATGATTATTGACCCAATACTAAGAATGTGTATGGGCCATGTTTTCCGTAATCAAAGACGGTGCAGTAGTTTTTAGGTGGCATGAGACAGACATATAGCCTCTGGAGGTGTGCAATCAGTGTTACCCCCCGAAGAATGTCACAGTGTTGTGTTGATGGCAATGTAGTCATATAAGTCTCACAGTTATTTTACATAGGGCACAAATATGATAGTGTGGTAAGACCTTTCTATGAGTATGGCACTGAAACTCAAAAGCCATCATTGGAGTTCTATCCATGTGATCTCATCATTGAGACCCCGTGTATTGGAATGTAATTTGAATACCCTTCTCTGTTCTTTTCGGAACAATGTAGCGGTGTTCCACACGGGGTTGGTTTCCAGGATGGTCCGTTGGAGTTGTTCAGTAGTGTGTTTTTGTTCTTTGAAATGCTTGCCCATTTTTGTGGTGCTGCGGCCGCAGCGTATGTTACTTCTGTTTTCATTGACCCTGATCCTAACCTTTCTGGTGGTCATGCCTACATAGAGGAGGTTGCAAGGGCACCTCATAAGGTATACGCAATTCTTAGTGTTGCAGTTGGTATGTTTTCGTTGTGTCCATTTTACGTCACCTAGCTGGAGTTCCTTGGTGTGGGTGGTTAGAGTGCCCATGTTATAATTGCCACATGGGTAGTGTCCTTTCACCGTCGGGAGGCCCCATAGAGTTGTCTAATCAACCGACTGTTTGATTTGGGGTCTAATATGTGCTAGTAAGTCTTTCAGATTCTGCGTGCAATTGAAGGCAAATCTGGGGTGCTCCAGGTTTAGGACCCCCGTGTTGATGATGTGCCAGTGTTTCAACACTATGTTCTTTACTTTGTTGGAAGTAGGTGTGAAGGTGGTTACGCAGGTAACAATGTCTTGTGTTTTCATGTGGGTTTCCAGAAGGGCATCGTAGTGGTTGTTGTGTGCTCTTTTCCTTGCATTCTTGACTGTCTGTCTGGGACAATTCTTCTTTTGCAAATTCTTGCTTAGTTTCTCAGCTTGGAGTTCATAATCACGGATCGTGCAGCAATTTCTTCTCAATCTGAGAAATTGTCCATAGGGAAGGTTTTCCCTGAGTGCCTTAGGATGGTGGCTATTGAATGGCAAAATGCTATTGCGGTCGGTTGGTTTTCTATAGGTCTCGGTGGTAAGGTTGCAATTGTCTAGCATGATGAGTAGATCCAAGAAAGGAAGTCGAGAAAGTAAACTTTAGAAAAGGGTCACGGTGGTTGATCCAATCATGGAACTCAGTGCATCATTCTTCCATTCCTGTCGAGAAAACCAAGATGTCATCAATGTAATGTTTCCATTCCTTGATGTCCTTGAAGAAAGGGTTAGTCTCTGTTAAAATATGAGATGCCTTAAAATGGCCATTACAACAAACAAATGATGGACGGAATGCTGACAATGCAGACATTCTCCCCCAGTCAAGAGATCTGGGTTAAATCCATCGTTCTTTTGCCCACTACGCCACCCCAGTTCAGACATGGCCATATGCAAATCAATCTTGACCCTGTGCCTCATGGGAACAGTCCAGCCCGAACTGCCAAGCCATGTCTTCCCTGGACCGGAATCAAGCATCCTAGGACCGGTTTCTGGCTATCAGCCGTCATCAACCAGGATAGCTTGACTCCAGTGGCGTAGTGAGCACGGGTCCCACGTCCGGGAATACCCATTGTCGTACTTTAATCTCTGTGACCGCGTAGGGGACAGGGCCCCACCCCTGTCTATCCTGGTATTAGCAAACCGCAAATGGTTAATGCGGTATGTACGCAGTGCTTTATATATCGTTCTAGCTATGAATGCACTGTGTACACGTTATTCTGCTTCACTACGGGGGTTCCATTTTGGAGGCAGTGGCCATCTTGTGATTGCCCTCACATAGGCTATAATGAAGCAACTACGGGCCTTGCAATCCATGTGCCTTTCCATGACTCTTCTGTGACCTGGGCGGCTCGGTTCTACGGCCCCAGGTCAAACTGGTCTCACGAGCTCCCCTTCCTCCGGCCACCTGTGATTAGCATCAGGGCTCAGCGCACCATAAAGTCCTTTCATCACACACAAGCCTCCGGCTAATCACTTTCGCACCTGCTTGTTCCTGCTTTATGGCTTGTTTCCCAAAACAGGAGATGCTCATGTTTATTGGGGCCTATCGATTATCTAATGTGGGATCTGAACCTTGCTGTGTAAATAATGGCGGGCTGGCTTAACTGGAATGTGGGATGGTCATCATGACTCTGCTCTTTCGTTTGAACTGTACACTTGTTTATTGCCGTATCATAAACCTAGGAATGTATGCCTGAGGCAGGGAAAACTGTATTTAAGATGAAGTCCGTTTCTATGATTTTCAGCAGTCTCCTGAGAACATACACGCTGTTGTACTTCTAGGATACCTGTAATTGGTCTGCAGCCAATAAACGATCTTATACTTCCCCCAGAAGACTCTGTGTTTCTGTAGGTCCGGAACAGGGAGAACCCAGAAGTCATAGGGTGTGTGCCCCTGCACCGCTGGGACTAAAATACCCAGTACTTCACCATCCCACTTAGGGCGAAAAGCGTTACAACAAACAAATGATGGACGGAATGCTGACAATGCAGACATTCTCCCCAGTCAAGAGATCTGGGTTAAATCCATCGTTCTTTTGCCCACTACGCCACCCCAGTTCAGACATGGCCATATGCAAATCAGTCTTGACCCTGTGCCTCATGGGAACAGTCCAGCCCGAACTGCCAAGCCATGTCTTCCCTGGACCGGAATCAAGCATCCTAGGACCGGTTTCTGGCTATCAGCCGTCATCAGCCAGGATAGCTTGACTCCAGTGGCGTAGTGAGCACGGGTCCCACGTCTGGGAATACCCATCCCACTTAGGGCGAAAAGCGTTACAACAAACAAATGATGGACGGAATGCTGACAATGCAGACATTCTCCCCCAGTCAAGAGATCTGGGTTAAATCCATCTTTCTTTTGCCCACTACGCCACCCCAGTTCAGACATGACCATATGCAAATCAGTCTTGACCCTGTGCCTCATGGGAACAGTCCAGCCCGAACTGCCAAGCCATGTCTTCCCTGGACCGGAATCAAGCATCCTAGGACCGGTTTCTGGCTATCAGCCGTCATCAGCCAGGATAGCTTGACTCCAGTGGCGTAGTGAGCACGGGTCCCACGTCTGGGAATACCCATCCCACTTAGGGCGAAAAGCGTTACAACAAACAAATGATGGACGGAATGCTGACAATGCAGACATTCTCCCCCAGTCAAGAGATCTGGGTTAAATCCATCGTTCTTTTGCCCACTACTATAGTCAAGCTATCCTGGCTGATGACGGCCCGCACCATGACTAGGCTTCATGATGTGAGGTGATTCCCAATGATGAAGCATGCTACCATTGGTGGGTGAGGGGAACCATCCTTAAAAGGGACACCACCCTTAAGTTCATCCCCATTTTTCAGTTTCACATGTATATAGACCCGAGGGCCCTGTGTGTATTGAGAAAAGTGTATTTAGAATCACTCAAAAAGCACCCAATTTCCATTTTTAGCCACATTTAAAAATAAATACAGACAAGAAATTAAATGGTTTTCTGTCTGTATTCATCTGTAAAAATCAGTATAAATGGAAAACAGCGAGCCTTAGTAATAATACCTTCAAGTCTTAGCTACTTTTCCTTTCTGAACTCCTGATCTCATAGATCAGGGGCAACCCAAAATTCTGAGCTCCTCCCCCTCCGGGGCAGCAGTTGGATAGGTGCTGTGCCCCTCAATGCAGGATAGCTCGGCCATTCTGCGAGGGCGCGCTCCTGGTCAGGAAACACTATGCCCTTCTTGCATGGGGCGAACTTCCCGCCAAGCTCCACCGCAGTGTTTCTCTTGGACTTTTATTCGCTCTTCTGCAGATAGTGTTAGGTTCTGCAGTGGCTTGTTGAGGGCAGCATGGGGCCAGCTCCACCGTTCAGCTGAACCTCCTCCTAACTCTCAGGCTAATCCATCCCTGGTCCCTTTACCAGGTGGGGGCCTTTGTTTTCTGTGTCCCACTGGTCCAGGGCGCCCTTGTCAGCACAGCTCCGCTGCCGGTGCTCTTCGCTCCCCCCTAGAGCACGTCTAACTCATCCCAGGGCTCAAGGCTGGAGCGGTCAGTCCCCTCCGGATGTGGTCGGCTCAGGCCTGCAATGCTTGCGCCCCTTCAATGCCGCGCAGAGTTCCCTAGGCTGCACTCTCAGTTTTAGTGCTCACGGTAACCAATGGCGTCCTCTCAGCTCTGCCATTTCTTCAGTCCCAGCTCCTAGCTCTATGGGAGGTAGGCAGTCGAGGCTCAGAGTTCTCTTCCTCCAGGGCAGTAGTCGAGCAGATGCTCTGATCATCTGTTTAGGCCTGAAAGGCTGTATCTTCTCCTTCGCGTGGGGGTCTCCATCTGCTGTGGAGGGGTGTCGGAGTCAGTATCAATTTGGCCGAGAAGTGTGTAACAAGGCCCTCCTGATCAGCTAGGCTACCTCTTAGCTCATCAGTGGTGCAGTCTTGGGCCTCTTTTCAGGACGGGGGCCTCCCCTCTCTGTGCTGCATTAGATCGGGGTCCTTTAGACACCGCCCCGCAACTGGCGCACTCTGCTCCTACCTGTTTGTAAGTTCGGTGTTGTTGTGGTCAGGCCTCTGGCAGAGGGCCGTTGCAGGCCCACTTTACTGGTCCTCCCCCGGTTCTGCATGACGATTTTCAGCTAGTGTCTTTGGCCTCAGCGTGCATCCACAGCAGTCTGTCGTCTTTCACTCCCCAGGGCAGGGCAGCCGCAGGTCGATAACTGTCTCAGCCCAGATCACCACAGACGAAGCTGCCCCCAGGTCACCAGCAATCACCTCCGCTGATCTCGTCCTTTGGGCCATGGCTGGTCTAGAAAATCCCCCCCTTGGTGGCCGTCACAGCCTCGGCACCGCGCTTCTCGGATGAATCGGCTCAGCTCAGGGGCACATCTCTCGTCCTTCTTCCTTGGGCTAAGGCCGGTCTGAACAATCCCTCTTGGTGACCTCAAAGCCTCTGCACCGCGCTTCTTGTGTGGTAAATAATTTAATTACCGGGACTTAATTTGATACAGAAAAATAATAAAGATAGCTCAGTAAAATAAGAGGCAAAATCCGTGATATTAGAGGTTCGGAATGGGCTTTATTCCAATGGACGATTCGAATCGTTGACTCCAGGTTCCATCACCACGGAGGTTCAGGAAGTGAAGTACATACTTTATTGATAAGTAATCACTTTTATACAATAGGCATTACAGTGAAGCAAATGCAGGAGGCGTAACAATTGATAGTAGAGATAGAACATTCATGCGTAGCAAAAGTGGGCGTAACTGGGTGTAACTAAAGAACGTCATCAGGTATGATGTCATACTGGGGTGGTTCCATGAAAGAATTTCGCAATGTCAGCAGAAATACTTGGCAGAAATGCGCGCGCAGCAGCATGACGTATGATTGACGTGCGACTAGGGGGTGAAGGGGATTTGACATTTAACTCTACATGTGGCGACAGATGTCTGGAGGGTCAAGTCAACCTTATCCCAAATCATATCTAACATCCTATGTTTAAAGAACTACGTTATCCAAAAGAGAGGTCTCTTAGAGTAGAATCTTATTCTATACTGACTATACTGACTGTTAGTGCGTGTACAAGCGTCTAAGTGTCTACACTAGATGCGAGGGCAGAAGTCTTCCATAATAATAGGGCTATGAATTACTTGCATAAAGACAGAGAAGCCGGGCCTTTGCTCGGTAGCTGGAAGAATGTTTACTTAAACTACTAGACAGGAATGCATTGGGCAGGGAGCGGAGCAGATAATTTCGAAGGTGAAATACAGTTTTTGGCAGGCAACAAGCTGATGTCAGGCACCGTGAGCCGCGCAGGGAATGAGACAAAGTTCATGGTCACAGATGCAGGCTCAGACTGGAGCTCTCAGAGGCAGAAGGCAGGAAGAGCTTAATGGCAGAATCAGGGCCTACTCGCCTGGACTGTGAAATGGCATAAGTGAACCATATAAAGCCGGTGGTCTTTCGTACTTAGGAATGGAATATCCGGCCCATTCATGGCGGATCTGAAAGAGGACATGTTAACGGTGGACGCACATGTATTTGCGTCTTCATAACTGGAACTGGAGGGAACATACATGTATTTGTGATTTATACATGAAACCGTTGGGGTCCAAGATAGGGGACATAACTGATCATAAAAATCCATATTTCCACATTCCCTCCTTGTCCCCTACTTGCCCGTCAAGAGATATCAATCTTCATCAATCCATTGATCTGTTCATATAGCATCATTTGTTCTTCTTTTTTCTTCTGGGACGAATGAAATCTTGGTGGTGGAATACACGATGTGGCACACAGACCACAGATCGCTGGTCCACATTGTAGGCATAAGCAGCAACTGAATAGTATGAGAAAGCCAATACCTAGGAAGGATAGGACCTTCCATCCAAAGGTAGATAATACACTCCAAAACCACCCGGACCAAGTCCAGGTGCCTGGATTCTGGTGTATCTGGCTTACAATCTTATGAAGGCGAGTTATGGCTTTATATACAGATGGCGAATTTTCTGGTATGAAAATGCAACAACTTGATCCGATGACCCTACAAGCTCCGCCCCTATCGGCCAGGATGACGTCAAGGACAAGACGATTTTGAAGCACAACAATCCGCATAGCAGACTGCTCTTCTGTTAAATTGCCTAAGGCGGAAATAGTTTCGTTCACTACTGCTTCAAGGGTTCTAGTTAATCTACGTATCAGCTTACTATTGGTAACTGTACCTATATAGGGAAAGAAACCTTTATTGAAATCTGTGTATTTTTCCCATGCTGTTTCAGTGTAATCTACAATTGGGAGATCTCTCTGCTGTCTATTGTGTACTAAATGAGTATTTCTATGATAATCAGGAGGAGCTAGGAAAACAGGTGGCAAAAGGAATCCGATGTAGCAGGTACCATCCCAATCTAGAGGTAGGCGTATATATGCGGTCTGGCCACATATAAAGTAGGAATGACGAGAAGCTCTAAATGTAGACTTGCCTTGATCACTGAATTTTATTACAGTGGTGCATTTACTATGGCCCATGTGTATGGAACCATTCTTTCTTACACATAATTCACCTTTTACTGGAAATACTGACATGGCGGGCAAAATTGGAGTAGCTTCGGATTCGACATTTAGGATCATAAGATTAAGCGTAAAATTACCTAATCCATATACTTCATTTTCTAGATCAGTTCCTGTTCTTTTGGGAAGTCCCTCCTTGTTGGGGTGGCAGACTTTAAATAAAACTAAGTTCAGATTTCCCCATACCCCGTTGTCTTGATAAACTGCGGAGTTCGAATCTTGGGAATTAATTAAACTAAACCATGCTCCACAGGAGCCGTTGTGTGTGAACGGGTATGGAAAGAGAGGTAGAATTCCTTTATAATTCTGATAGGGAGGGAGTCGGCCACATATCCAACAATTTGTAGCATTGCTAACCTGATGGGAATGATGTAACATACTAATAAAAGTGTTATTGCGCAGGGCAAATCTATATGACAATTCATGCGGAGGTAATTCACTAAAAGAATGTTCAGCAGTAACATTATAAACATGTCTAGAAATAGGATGATATGTGTGCAACAATATACTTGCAGTAATTATTAAAAGACTTAGGAAAAACAGAATTAATAACGTCACTGTGCAATGACTACGCAGTGATTTACAGTACGCATGTCGTTTCAGATTTATCCTTTTGTTTCTTTCTCTGTACAGGTCTAAGGGATACATGTCAGAGACAAATTCGACCGCTTCACCTTGGAGAGGACTTAAACAATCAAATTGCCTGACTGGTTAGACCTGAGTTTTAGTTTATATAGTTCACGACTATTCAATTCAACCAAAGGAAGTTTAGAGTCACTCGGGGAAGACACGCAAGGTGTGTCGTTTACATCTGATGGTAGTCCATGAAATTTCTTGATATGACTTGAATGTATCCAGCCTTTTCGACCCTCGATCTTCACGGCTGTCCTCGTCGTTAGTAATACGAGCTGAGGCGACCTCCACCTAGGATCCAGCTGAGACTTCCGATCAAAGTTCCTCACTAAGACCAAATCTCCTGGAATTACGTCATGGGGTTTCACCTCAGTGTTGTCGGGAAAAGCTGCAGCTACCTGTGAACGACAAGATTGTAGTGCAGACATCAAGGAAGCCAAGTAATCTGTCAGCATATTACAGTCAATATCAGTTATTTTGCGTGGTATAGGCGTCCCCCACATATTTGGTGGTCTGCCAAAGATCACCTCATACGGGGATAGCCCTGTTCGAGAGTGTGCTACCATTCTCATGTAAAAGAGTGCAACGGGTAAAGCTACTACCCAGTCGACACCTTTCTCTCTACAAATTTTGGACAATCTAATTTTCAGGGTCTGATTATGTCTTTCCACGAGGCCTGCTGCCTCGGGGTGTCGGACACAGTGAAACTTCCACTGATAACCTAACAAAAGTGAAACGTGTTTCATTAGTTCGGATGAGAACGGCTGGCCGTTATCTGAGTAGACAACACGTGGTAAACCGTACCGTGGGAAGAATTCTCGAACTAACTGTTTGGCAGTAGTCGGGGCAGTGTAATCTGAAACCGGGTATGCCTCTGTCCAACGGGAAAGAGCACAGACAACTACGAGAACATATTTGAATCCTCAACATCGTTCCATCTGGATATAATCCATCTGGAGGATTTCAAAAGGGTGATCAGGAGGCTGAAATCCACCCTGTTCTACGGGAATGCTTTTTCCTGGGTTAAACTGACAACAGATCATACAGGTACGGACTTTTTGTTTAGCTGCTGCTCGTAAATGTTTGTTGAACCAAATGTGTTGGATGCTGTCTAGCATAGCTTTTTCTCCTAGATGTGCTGGACTATGTACAGTGTTAATAATGACTTGGACCATTGAATCAGGAAGGAACCACACAGATTTATCTTTGTCATCCATCCTTGATCCGTTTGGATCCCTCCTAATTCAGTCCATTTCTTTATTTCGTCTGGAGTAGCATGTGTCTGTATGTCAATTACGTCAAGAGCGGGATCCTTAACCATCATGCAATGTGTTGGTGTCGGGACTATTGTCTTTGTCATGTCGGATGTTTGAGCTTGAGCAGTCTGTTTAGCTGTTCTGTCAGCTAGATCATTGCCTTGAGAAATGATATCAGTAACTTTCGTATGAGCTTTACATTTCATAATTGATATTGCAGTGGGTAGATGTATTGCATCTAATAAGGCATGAATGAGGGGTCCGTGCTGAATGTGGGCACCGTGAGAAGTTAAATAACCTCTCTCTCGCCACAGCAGGCCGAAGTCATGTACAACTCCGAATGCATAACGTGAATCAGTGTGTATGTTGACTTTTTTATTTGTGGCTTGAATACAGGCTTGTGTCAGAGCGATGAGCTCTGCTGCTTGAGCGGACAAGGTATTTATACAATTTGTTTCAATGATTTCAGCGTCTGTTGTGACTGCATAAGCGGCCACTAACTCTCCTGTACCTGTTCTCATACATGAACCATCTACATACAACGTCAGGTCTGGGTCTGATAATGGAACGTCTGTTAAATCTTGTCTGGGTTTCGTCGTGATAGTGATAACTTCAATACAATCATGTGCAAGTGGGTCTGTTCCGTTTACTGGTAACAGTGTGGCAGGATTCAATGTACTACAACGTCTGATTTCTATATGTGGCTGAAACAATGTTAATTCGTAACCGGTGAGTCGTGCTATAGTCAAGTGTTGTGTTTGTGTGCGGTTCAAAAGAACCTCTACTGCATGTGGTACTTGTACTGTCAATGGATGTCCTAATACTATGGCATCGCTTTGTCTGATTGCTAAAGCTGTTGCTGCCACTGATTTTAGGCATGCAGGCAAAGCCTGAGCTACGGGATCTAGTGTACTAGAAAAATAAGCACATGGTTTGTGTGATCCTGCTTGTTCCTGTGTGAGTACAGACAAGGCAGTACCTTCGCGTTCTGTAACAAAGAGTGTAAACTGTTTATTGTAACATGGTGTTGCTAGGACAGGTGCTTGACATAAAGCTTTCTTTAAACTTTCAAAAACGTGTGTATGTTCCTGAGTCCAAGGGAGGACAGTCGATGTGGCTGCCTCCTGTGTTGTCAATTGAATGAGTGGTTTTGCTAGAAATGCATACTGAGGGATCCACTGCCTACAATATGAAGTGAGGCCTATGAAAGCCCGCACCTCCTTTTGTGTCTTGGGTATTGGCATATTTGCAATTAGCTGGATGCGATCTGGTGTAAGCTGCCTTCCCTCCTTGGACAGCGAGTGACCAAGGTAAACAACTCGCTGGACACAGAATTGCAGCTTAGAAGGGGACACCTTGTGCCCCTTTTCGGCCAAAAATTGTAATACCGTCAGTGATGCTTTCTCACATTCAGGTTCGTTTCTAGCGGTGATCAGCAGATCATCGACATATTGAAGCAGGGCAGTGTTGACTGGCATGTGGATACTGTCAAGTTCTCGTTTCAGTGCTTGGCTATAGATGCTGGGGCTTTCTGTAAATCCTTGAGGTGCGCGTGTGAATTTAAAGCTACGTCCATTTAAACTAAATCCGAACAAGTATTGGCTTTCCGGATCTATTGGGACGCTGAAAAAGGCATTCTTGAGATCAATTACAGTAAAGAATGTTGCTTCGGCATCAATAGCTGTCAGTAATGACGAGATATCTGGGACCACAGGGAATTGTGGCACAATGCATTTGTTCAATTCGCGCAGATCAATAACCAATCGATATACTGGCGGGGCCTTTGGATCTGTTCGTTTAAGAATCGGAATTATCGGGGAATTACATACATTGGAGTCTGTTTCCACAACCACTCCTTGGACAATGAGCTCGTCAATAATTTGCAGTAAAGCCACTACAGCATCTGGTGGTAACTTGTATTGTCGCATTCGTGGTAGTACCACTCCTGCCTTTAGTGTAACTCGATATGGTGTAATATTCATGCAACCCACATCAGTAGGGCCTTGTGCCCATAAATGTGTAGGTAAAGTCTGCAGTCAGGGATCCATGTCTCGAGACACATAGTGACCTTTGAAATCAATTAAAAACAATCTTACTCCTTCCGGAGAACAACATATTATAGCTCCTAGAGCTTTCAGTGTTTTTATACCTAACAGGTTTTCTGGACATGATTTTGTAAGCAATAAATCTGTAGTTCGGGTTAAGGGTCCTATCGTAAGTGGAAGAGGCTGTGATACTTCATTAACAATAGGTTTTCCTGAAAAACCAAGGGAAATATTCTGTGAGCCTGAGAGGGGTGCCCCTGGAACTTCACTACGTTTTATAGTTGTTCGACTTGCCCCTGTATCAAGTAAAAATTTTCTATCTTGGCCTAATAGTTCACTATGTACATAAGGTCCTTCTTGGTCTACAGGGACCTCGATAAGGGGTAAGTCAACTTCCCTCTCTAGGCTGGTTCATGCGTATCGTTGATAATCAGGATAGTCATACTGTGCGGTCTGGTACAGCTGTCGTGTCGTGGTTTGTGTGGCAGCAACAGGCAGCGCTGGTGCAGCTGGCACAAACTGTATAGACTGTTGTGGAGCTGGCATGGCCTGTGCATGCTGCGGAGCTCCTTGTTCATTCTGATCCTGTCTAGGTGGCCGTGGTCTTTCTTGTGTTTTACCTGTGGCGATATTACGCTTCAAGACTGGGCAATCGTGTATGTAATGACCTGGTTGTTTACAATAGTTGCATGTCCCTTTTACAGGTCCTGCTGAATCACCGGACTGTGTCATACCCTTTTTATGACCTTCAGCTGGAACTGTCTGGGAGACTAGCATTTTCATTTTTGTGTCTTTCATGCGTTTCTGTTCATGTTCTTGTTCCTCTCTAATTCTATTGTAATGATACTGTAACATTTGTAACATTTGAGATGGGGTATTACCTTGCCAGGTACTCTCGAATTTTAATACTCTATTCTTCACCTGGGGCAAGGAATTTTCAACTAATTTTGTCACAAACAGATGTGGGTATGACTCGCTACTTGCTTTTATACCACTATTTATACCAAAACATTTTTCGAATCGGGCATAGAAATCACTAGTGTCTTCATCTTGCTTTTGTTTACAGGCTGAGATTGCACCCCAGTCTTCCTTTTTCGTGGTTAATAAACGTGGCAGTACCTGTACTAGTAAACCTGGTAGTGCTTTAGTTTTATCCCCAAGCCCCGAACCTGGACCTCGGGCCCTTTCTTCATTTTCTAATGCTGTCCAGTCTATCTTTTGGTCTCCCACCTCCCACTCTTTTTCCTTGAGTTTTTCATAAATGCCAGCAGGCATTAATACCTTTAATATTGTCATAATGTCGGGATAGGTATACTCTCCCATGAGTAACATGTCTTTAATTTCTCGGTGAAAACCCGCTGGGTCTTTGTCATGACTGGGTACCACTTTCTTCATTTCTAACAATTCTATTTTCGATATGGGCGTATATACATATACACGTTTAAACTGATTGTCCTCGCCCTTTATTGGGTGTACTTCTCGTAAGGGATTCTGTCTGTCCATGTAATACGTCGTTCTTTCCTTGATGGGCAGTGAGACATGTTCTGGGCATACGAAAAGAATGTACTGCTTTCTTGATTCTAGTATTTCTCTAATTAACTTAGTACCTGAACCTCTCCATCTATTCGTGAGTAATTCAGTCAATATATCAGGTAACGGACCAGGATCGGAATGTTGACTTTGATAAAGTATAAGAAGTTGTTGAATCATATAAATCCCAGCTAAACGCTGTTCATCTGGGGTGAGGTTCAAAAATGTGTGTGCTACTGTATCATCACCATATTTTCCGGGACTGTCAACCCAATGAACGGCTGACCTGGCTAATTCTTGTTCATCCATAGAATCGAGTAAATGATAACCCCTTCGTTCTCGGAGTAATTTGTCAGCGGCTTGGAACGAATGCTCGGGGGACCTTGGATTTATTATAGGTGTTTGGAAATTCCTGTTATTATCTGGACATATCGGACGTATCGGGTCAGTGAAACATCTAGTACTATTACAAGATCTTCCTCTACCTACATAGGCTATGGTTTCTGACTGTCCTGTGGGCAGTCCTGATCCTTCCTCCTCCTCATTTTGTTCAAACTGGTCTACCGCTAATCTCTCTTCGTGTAGGCGTTCTATTTCTTTACGGATCTTTCGGCACATGGCTATTATACATTTTTGCCTATCATGTCTCCCTTCTGATATATTCTGGCTCCATCTGGTAAGGGTTTGCATTATTTCCGGATCTACCCCCGGTCGGTCTTGATTTCTGATTACACAATTTATGAGGAAACGTAACAGTTCCCCCTGTATCTCCACTTTCTGGTATTCCATAGCTCTGTTAATACATTCAGAATCTCGCCCTGTTTGGACAAAATGATATATATTATCTAGATGCATAGTCATTCCTGGTAGCTTTCCTAAATACCCCGCAGCTCGTCTGATACGTAATGATGCCAGGATCATTTCGTCCTCTTTTCCGGGCACAGGGTCATATCTACAATCTACAAGAAGTTCCTTAAGCGTGCGGGAATTTATGAGTTTGGGGGTACGTGGATGTGCTGATTCTTGAAAAGTAAGTTTATTTATTCTGGGTGGCGTAGAAAAAATGTTGGTAGCACCTCCGGTAGCCCCGTCTGGGGTATCGGGCGTGAAAGGATTCGTTGAACGCGATACAGCAACTATAGGTGTGGACACAGCTGTAGAAGCAGCTGTAGGAACAGATGTGGAAACAGATGTGCTTGCCGGAACTTGTGTCAGAATTTGATGCTGTAGGGATACAGATACAGGAACTTGGCGTTGAACCTCCCCGGCAGACGGTCTATGTGGGGCGGGGTTAGCATACTCGGGAGCTGCTTCATCTAAATATGAGGAAAGAAAAACATCTTCTGCTGTTCTAGGATGCCCCTTAGGATGCATTTTTATTGGGAACAATGGGGGTGGCAAGTCTTTTGGTATCTCCGGAGTAGCCTTAGGTAATCCCTCGGCCAGAAGGGGATACATACCATTCATAAGGGCATTTCTTTGTCTGTCTACTTGTTCTGATTTCACTCGTGTACCTTCTTCAATTAATAGATTTTCTCGGACTTTATTTGAATTTTCCTTACTCCTCTCTTCCTGTCTACGTGCTTTTTCTGTACGTCTATACGATTCTTTACGCCATAATTCAATGGCGTCTTTCTGTGATTGTCTAGCTTTCCTTTTCCATAATTCTTCCTCTACTTTCATGATGCAATCTGCATCCCAGGTCCCAGCTGCGGGCCACCTCTGACTTTCTGATAATTCCTTAGTGTAGTCTACCCATAGATCAAGAAATAATATGGCGTCTAGGCCATGTTTATGATACATGAAGTACCCTGGAGTGTCCCTAGGAGGAATGGGAACAGCTTCTTCGAGTACCCCTTTTCTAGTTGTGATCTGTCTTAGTTTCGAAAAGAGCGGCATATTGAGAACTGATCTGATACTTGGTCTTGAACAAACTTAATACAATAAACACAATAATGAACAGTCATTCACACCACAATATGCAGGACGTATTAACACATTTAACATTTAACGTTTAAATGAGCAACAATGATGATGACGATCTAAGAAAACTTAATCACAAGACATAATCCTCGGCATTAACTGAATTATTCTGGATTTATATACTTGATATACTAGATATACTGCTAAACAGTACAGATACACTGCTACAACAGTGCAGACCGGATTTGTGTACCCAAACCCGTCTGGACTGGCACAACTTATGTGTACGCCAGAACGCCTCCCCAGTAATGGTACTCACCGGGTAGCTCGGAACGGAAGGCCTCGGAACGGAACTGAACTGAACTGGACTGGACTTGACTCGAAAACTTCGGAAACTTCGGAACATCGGAAACCTCGGAACTTCGGAACTTCGGAACTTGGTGGGCCTCTGTATACCTCGGATCTTGCTCTCTCAGCTAGGCTCTGGTCGGGATACTTCGCACTTCTCACCGCCTCGTCTGGGTGTTGATCGCAGCCTCAGTCGCCCCCGCTTGACCGGAGGGAGATACAGGAAATCCTGCTGGTACGCGTTGTTGTCCGTCCAGCTGTGGCAGGAGACCGGGCCTGCAACGCACCGCCGGCGCGTGAGATGAGAAAGTGTCCCTGTTCGGGCGCCATTCATGTGGTAAATAATTTAATTACCGGGACTTAATTTGATACAGAAAAATAATAAAGATAGCTCAGTAAAATAAGAGGCAAAATCCGTGATATTAGAGGTTCGGAATGGGCTTTATTCCAATGGACGATTCGAATCGTTGACTCCAGGTTCCATCACCACTGAGGTTCAGGAAGTGAAGTACATACTTTATTGATAAGTAATCACTTTTATACAATAGGCATTACAGTGAAGCAAATGCAGGAGGCGTAACAATTGATAGTAGAGATAGAACATTCATGCGTAGCAAAAGTGGGCGTAACTGGGTGTAACTAAAGAACGTCATCAGGTATGATGTCATACTGGGGTGGTTCCATGAAAGAATTTCGCAATGTCAGCAGAAATACTTGGCAGAAATGCGCGCGCAGCAGCATGACGTATGATTGACGTGCGACTAGGGGGTGAAGGGGATTTGACATTTAACTCTACATGTGGCGACAGATGTCTGGAGGGTCAAGTCAACCTTATCCCAAATCATATCTAACATCCTATGTTTAAAGAACTACGTTATCCAAAAGAGAGGTCTCTTAGAGTAGAATCTTATTCTATACTGACTATACTGACTGTTAGTGCGTGTACAAGCGTCTAAGTGTCTACACTAGATGCGAGGGCAGAAGTCTTCCATAATAATAGGGCTATGAATTACTTGCATAAAGACAGAGAAGCCGGGCCTTTGCTCGGTAGCTGGAAGAATGTTTACTTAAACTACGAGACAGGAATGCATTGGGCAGGGAGCGGAGAAGATAATTTCGAAGGTGAAATACAGTTTTTGGCAGGCAACAAGCTGATGTCAGGCACCATGAGCCGCGCAGGGAATGAGACAAAGTTCATGGTCACAGATGCAGGCTCAGACTGGAGCTCTCAGAGGCAGAAGGCAGGAAGAGCTTAATGGCAGAATCAGGGCCTACTCGCCTGGACTGTGAAATGGCATAAGTGAACCATATAAAGCCGGTGGTCTTTCGTACTTAGGAATGGAATATCCGGCCCATTCATGGCGGATCTGAAAGAGGACATGTTAACGGTGGACGCACATGTATTTGCGTCTTCATAACTGGAACTGGAGGGAACATACATGTATTTGTGATTTATACATGAAACCGTTGGGTCCAAGATAGGGGACATAACTGATCATAAAAATCCATATTTCCACACTTGTCCAAGTCTGTTCAGGTCTGGGGCAAGCTACCGACTCGTTGCTAGTCTCCATAATGCTCTGGTTTCTCCCTTCAGGCACAGCCAATTCCTCCAGGCTCTGCCATCTTGAATCTTGTGCCATCGCCCAGGTCAGCTTTTCCAGATTAATTCCAGGCCATATGGAGGGATAGTACCCTCCTCAGCAGTGTTCAGTCCCAGATTGGATCCCCCACAGACATGTGTGGGGTCAGGATATTGCCAGATCGGGCCAGTTGCAAGGAGCTCCAAACTGAGCCGCTTACTCCATCTGCGTCAGGCTACCATCGTAATCTGTTTCTTCTGAGGTACACTTGCTGCTTTATAGCAATGGAAATTGCATCAGTCCATTCAGGTTTGATCAAGGATATGTGAATGTTAGTAGAACATAACATTTAAAATACCTTCAAATACAACTGGTGTGTGCTCTTTTTTTTGTTTCATCCCTTTAAATCTCTAATTGACAATATTTAGGTATCAACGATGGCCAAACATTAATGTAGTTTAACAAAATAGTGGAGCTACCATTTTAAATCATTTTGTGGTCAATGCAGTTATTGAGAAATTACTTCTGAGGAATGCCTTCATTCTTCATCATCTGTCTAAGCCACTTTTTGTGGCTTGTTGAAATATTAGTTTCAGGATAAAGTTCATTCTAGTAGATCCCATCAACCCAATCTATTCGCTCAATACAGCATTGATTTCAACACTACTAGCACTCCTAATACCATGAAGCCTTATAGTAAAACTAAGAATCAGAATTGTTAATATGGAGGAATAAGACTAGGAAAGGGACCTGGTGAAAAAGGAGAGCAAGATTGAAAAGATACTGCTCATTCAGGATTGACTACTCGCATTTCTCATAAATATTGAAAGCACATCAATCTTTCATAGATACCACTGATGTTTTTTACGAACGTATGATGCTGCTTTGCATGCTATTACTACGCATGCTTTTAGTGCGATGTTTTTACATTGTGTTAGATTTGGGGGTCTCTAGTTGGTATAGGTAGGTACCTGTGACAAATAGGGACCCTTGCGTCTAGTCTGGTTAAAGGGGTACACTCCTAAAATAACCCCTGCTCACCCCCTTGGTAGCTTGGCACGACCAGACAGGCTTATCTCAGAGGCAGTGTGTAAAGCATTTGTGAATACATACAGTAATCAAGTGACAACACTACAGATGGACACCACACAAGTTTTATATCAAAAATAAGTATTCTTTATATAGATTTATCACAAAACCATAAACGACAAAAATCCACAATATTGTTACTTTAAAATGGTAGAATTTAGCTTAGTTCTCTTAAGATGGTAAATGCGACACTCAGAGTTCAATGTACCTTAAGATGCGACACGCAGGGCAACGAAAGTGTTGCAAGGACTGTGATGCGTTGAAGATCCGGTGCAAATGAACAAAGATGGCACTTTCTTCTTGATGTGACACGCTTCCCGGTGATGCGACGGCGCCTGATGCGACTTTGATCCTCTTCTCCGGTGATGCGAGATGCTTTACACGATGCGAGCCGCGACAGGCCCTGCGACATGCTTCCCAGTGATGCGGCGGCATCTGCTGCGACGTCAATCCTCTCCCCTGGCGATGCGAGTTGCTTCCACAACGATGTGAGCCGCGACAGGCCCTGCAACACTCTTCCCGGTGATGCGGCGGCGTCTGCTGTGACATCGATCCTCTTCTCGGGCGATGGGCCGCAACAGGCCCTGCGACACGCGTCTCGGAGATTCTGTGGCATCTGATGCGACGTCGATTCTCTTCTCCGGCGATGCGAGGCGCTTCGTGTTGTGAAGTGGCAGCGGCTGTTCGGCAACACGCTTCTTATTCTTGAGTCGCGCTTCCAGCTTCTTGCGACACGCAAGTCGTCAAAAAGTCCAGCACAACTGCAGGCACTTCAAGAGAACTCTTGGGGAGCTGGTGGGTGAAGTCTGATGGCCCTGAGACTTCAGCAGGAGGCAAGCTCTTTTCCAAGCCCTTGGAGATCCTTCACAAGTTGAATAAAAGTGCACACAAAGTCCTTTCTCCTTTCTTTGGCAGTCAGGAAACCACTGCAGGCCAATCCCCCAAGCAGAACTTCAGCCTAGGGATAGTCCCTCCTCAGTTTCTTCTGGTTCCACTCATCAGCAAAGGTTTCTTCTTGTTTCCCAAAGTGATCTAAAGTTCTTGGGTTTGGGTCCCAATATTTATACCCAGTTTCTCTTTGTTCTCTGAAGGCAGAGAGGCCTTTGCCTTGTCCAAACCAGTTCTGGTCAGTCCTGGAGCACTTTGTTGACAAGACTCCTTCTTTCCTTTCACAGTGCAGGGCAGAGACATCAGACGCACCACAGGGGGTGGAGCCAGCCTTGTGAAGGGAAAACACAGCCCTATGTTATGTTATGTTATGTTATATTCCACTTGTAGCACGCTCGGCTACTCACGAGTATCCCGGCGCGAAACCTGAGGCAGACAGAGGAAATCAGACAAAGAGAAATGTTTTAAGCTTCCTTTTAAAAGCAGCGAGCTCCTGAGTGAGACGAAGATCAGTGGGGAGGGCATTCAAGGCCCTGCTGGCCCTGACCACCAGAGAGCAATCTCCAATCCTCTGAAGTCTAAACCTGGGAACTAGGGCCAATCCCAGAGAAGCCGAACGCAAGGCCCGTGCGGGGGCATAGAAGGAGAAACGCCTCTGGAGGTAGAGGGGACCCTGGCCATGGAGGGCGCGATGAGCCAGAACCAAAGATTTATATTTGATTCTAGCTGCTACTGGTAACCAATGTAGGGCGATCAGGTGAGAGGTAACACTCAACCTAGAGGAGAGACCCAGTAGCAGTCTGGCCACAGTGTTCTGGACTACCTGCAGTTTCTTGATGAGGTATCCTGGAGAGCCAATATAGAGAGAGTTGGCGTAGTCCAACCGGGAAAGAATCAGAGCGCAGGTGACTGTAACTCTGGCTGCCTGCGGAAGGAGAGGAAAGAACTTTCTCAGAGTTTTAATAAGTCCAAAGCAGCAGCCAGCAGTTTTCTTAACCTGGGTGGAAAACAGCAGATTCTCCTCAAACCATACGCCCAAGTTCTTGGTGGGCTGGCCCTCGGACGAGGGGAGAGGAAGCTCCTGAGGCCACAGCTGATGACGGAAATCGGAGGGGAAAGTGCCGAAAAGCAGAATTTCAGATTTTTGGTCATTGCACTTGAGCTGAGCCCCTGCCAGCCAAGAGAAGATGGAACGAAGACACTGTTGAGCTTCCAGAACTGAGCTGGAGGCCTTGTCCCAGGTGAAAAGCAGCTGAGTGTCCTCAGCGTAAGCCATCACCTTAGCACCAAGTGCTTCAGCCAGGTGGATCAGAGGCGTAACATAAATATTGAAGAGCAGAGGACTCAGGGAGGAACCCTGCGGGACACCCGTAGTGACCAAGCGGGGGGAGGAATAGCAAGGAGGGAGCCAGATCTGCTCGTCCCTTTCCTCCAAGAAGGACCTGAGCCAACCCCATACAGCCCCTGACACACCGATCTCAGCGAGGCGGATCAGCAAGAGATCGTGTGGGACCATATCAAAGGCCGCCGAGAGATCCAATAAAATCAGGGCGGCCCTACCCCCAGCATCAAGGCACATCCGGATGGCCTCCATGACCTCGACGAGGACTGTCTCAGTACAATGGCCTGAGCAGAACCCAGATTGCGAAGGGTGAAGGAGAGCCTCAGCCTCCACAAAATCAGACAGTTGTTTAAGCACCACCTTCTCACAGATCTTAGCCATAGCTGGCAGGAGAGAGATGGGATGGTAGTTGGCAGGATTAAGCGGGTCCAAAGTGGGTTTTTTAAGTAGTGGCAAAATCTTAGCCTCCTTCCAGACTTGAGGAACCGCCATAGTCTGAAGGGAAAGATTAACAATCTGATTGACTTCAAAATAGATATTTTCTGCAACAGCTGCTAGAAGTCGGGCCGGACAAGCATCAGCCGGGGACCCTGATTTGAGACCTCTGAGGATTTTCAGACTATTCAGAGGGTGAACTGGGGAGAAAGCGGACAACAAAGTAGATGGAACCGGCCGCGCAGGTATCTAGCCTGGCAGAACACATGAAAGGGGGGGAAAAGATGCCTGAATAGCCAATATTTTATCACTGAAGGCGCCAGAGAGAGTGTTGCACCAGTCAAACGAAGAGGGAGCCACGCAAGTCTGGGCCGCCGGGGAGGTAAAACTCTGGACTATAGAAAATATTTCCTTAGAGTTGTTCCTGGCAGCCTCGATGCGGGAGGTGTAGAAGAGACCTTTAGCCTCCGAGATGGCAGCATAATAAGATCTCTGGGCAGTTCTGAGCCGGCTTTTGGCCGCCAGGCAATACTTGCTCCTGCGCCAGGCGCGCTCCAGAATTTTACACTCCTGTTTAAGCACCTTGAGGGCGGGAGTAAACCAGGGTTTCGAGGGAGTAATTCTGGCCGGTATTATAGGACGAGACAAGGTAATGGAGTTCACAGCCCCAAACATCCAGCCTGTAAATCCAGATATACAATCCTCCAGACCCCCGGACGTCGAAGGTCTGGCAATGTCCAGAGCATGAGCCAGTTCCAGAGGGTCCACTCTCCCCAGCGCAGGTTTCAGGAAGACAGGAGCCTGAGCCTCAGCCCTAGAGATGGACCAGGAAAAGTACGAAAGAAAATGATCAGACCATGACACAGGGAGGGGCTCGTGAACCAGAATGGGGAAATTGGAACAGATCGGGTCCAGTAAATGGCCAGCCAGATTGGTGGGGAGGACGACATGCTGGGCAAGTTGGGCAGTATGCAGATTGTCCAGCAAAGCGGCGGCCTCACCGACCCCTGGCATATCCAAGTGAAAATTCAGATCGCCTAGGACCAAATAGTGATAAAACCTGGCTGCTCTTGATGTAAGAGCATCTCCACATGCCAGAAGAAAGGGGCCAGAGGGGCCAGGGGGCCGATAAATCAGGGAGACCCCAAGTGTGAAGTGTGCTGACAAACGGGCACTAAAATCCAGTGCTTCACAGCCTACCCAGTCCCCTGAATCGCCTGAATGAAGATCCCACCGGTCCTTGTATATGACTGCAACGCCTCCTCCCCTGGACCCCTGCCGATCAACTCTCCGAATCTTATAACCCACCGGGGTCGCCAACGCCACTATGGGAGCGGAGAATGGATCCAGCCATGTCTCTGTAAGGAACAACATATCTAAGGTGCCCTCCTCTAGCAACTTATAAACGTCCGTATGATGTTTCTTCAAAGAACGGACGTTAATAAGTGCAGCAGAAAACGTAGCGGGCTTAGAACGGTCAATGGGACCCGGGGGAATAGAAGAGGAGCGACTGCACCATACCCCTAGTCGAAATCCACAGAAACTACAGGTTCCCAAGTGCCTCTCAGCCGCATCCAAAGAGTGAAGACTGCGACAGGCAGTCAGGTCCAGAGCCCTAAGCGCCGCACCGGAGTAAGAAACCGGCGCCGCGGGCAGATGAGACCCGCGAACACAAGCATGGACCTCAGGCTCACCGGGCGCAGCCGAGGCACAGACGGGCGCAGACGGGCTTGCCTTAGGCGCGCCTTCGGCCCCCTGAAGTCAAGAACGACTAGAGCGCTGACCAGCAGTCGTAAAGATGGCACCCACAGAGCCAGGAAATCCCTCCAACCCTCGCCGAAGACGGCGTCCCAGAGAGAAAAATAGGTAATATGGAGGAAATGTGCAAAATAGCGAGAATTCTTTTTAAAGTGCGGGTAAGTGAAAGAAATCACATAAATAGCAGCAAGTAGATAAAAAGTCTAAGATTCAGTTTCTAAAAACACTGTTCGTTAAAAAATAACATCACACAGAGCACACAGCACAATGAATGACTCGTAAGTCAAACCCTCAGGCTCTGCGTGTCCGCTCGGCGTGCATTAAATGCCCCCTGAAGTCAAGAACGACTAGAGCGCTGACCAGCACTCATAAAGATGGCGCCCACAGAGCCAGGAAATCCCTCCAACCCTCGCCGAAGACGGCGTCCCAGAGAGAAAAATAGGTAATATGGAGGAAATGTGCAAAATAGCGAGAATTCTTTTTAAAGTGCGGGTAAGTGAAAGAAATCACATAAATAGCAGCGAGTAGATAAAAAGTCTAAGATTCAGTTTCTAAAAACACTGTTCGTTAAAAAATAACATCACACAGAGCAAACAGCACAATGAATGACTCGTAAGTCAAACCCTCAGGCGCTGCGCGTCCGCTCGGCGTGCATTAAATGCCCCCTGAAGTCAAGAACGACTAGAGCGCTGACCAGCAGTCGTAAAGATGGCGCCCACAGAGCCAGGAAATCCCTCCAACCCTCGCCGAAGACGGCGTCCCAGAGAGAAAAATAGGTAATATGGAGGAAATGTGCTAAATAGCGAGAATTCTTTTTAAAGTGCGGGTAAGTGAAAAGAAATCACATAAATAGCAGCGAGTAGATAAAAAGTCTAAGATTCAGTTTCTAAAAACACTGTTCATTAAAAAATAACATCACACAGAGCACACAGCACAATGAATGACTCGTAAGTCAAACCCTCAGGTCCCAGGTGCAACTCCCCCCACCCATCTAGATGCAGATCTCTCTATCCAACCCTGTGCTGACTCACCCTGTCTCCGGGAATTCCCCAGCCCCCTGAAATTCCCCAGCCCCTGTCACTCAAACTCCAGACAAGGAATACACAACCTAGCAGAGGCAGGTTTGGATGGTTAGACAAGAAAATACCTACTTTCTTAAAGTGGTATTTTCAAACACAGAATGTTAAAACCAACTTCACTCAAAGATGTATTTTATCATTCTGAGTTCAGGTATACTAAACTCGAGTTTCTACCAGGTTCCCTGAGTCAGTTAGGATTATAAGATGTAATAATCAAACTGCCCATTCTGGCCTATGAAGAGCAGGTAGCCTTGCAATAGTGAAAAACGAAAATGGCTGTAATTCACTATTAGAACATGCAACACAAACCAGAGCATGCCCTACCTTATACTTACAATGCACCCTGCCCTTTGGCCTACCATAGGGGTGTCTGATATGAAGAAAATTGAAGGTTTTGGGACTGGCAAGTGGGTGCACTTGCCCAGTCTGCATGACAGTACCAGACTGCATGCAGGCTCTGCAATGGCAAGCCTTAGACACACTTTTATAGGCTGCTTCTGTGGGTGGCACAACCAGTGCTGCAAGCCCAGCAGCAGTATTTGGATAACCAGTCCTGGGCACTCCTGGTGCACTGTACTAGGGTCTGACAGGTAAATCAAACCAATCAATCATGGAATCACTGATTCATACATTAATGTAGAATAGGGAGCACTTGCACTCTGGATCTGGACAGCAATGGCACAGTGCCCAAAGCATCTAACACCAGCAAAAACACATGAGGCAACAGCAAAAAGGGAAAGGAGACCCACGCCAAGGTGCGAGGTCTAACACATCGCAACTACCATTACTCAGCATATTTTTAATGTGCAAACTATTACTACGCAAAAGCATTTAAAATATAAGAATCTGCTTTTAATCCGCTGTTAATTACTTTGCATACCACTACTACGCAAAGATGAACCTTTTTTAATATTTTTTTTTTAAAAACGTTACCTAAACCCCGGGACAGGATTGCAGTGTAATAGTGGTCTTGGGTGGGGGAGTAATTTAAAATATATTTTGAAATTTAATACTCAGGTATGTAATTTAATACACCGCATAGTTTTACCTTGCTTTTTTCTTTTAATTAACACCCAAACACTTAGAAAGGTATTTAATTTTTTTTAAATACATGTAATAAATGAATAAACTCCCCAACACTACGCAAAATACTAAATGCAAACACACTACCCTACACACCGCAAACTTCTCAACACTACTCTAATCCCTTCAACACTACCTTTAGCACAACACTACCCTGTGCAACAGTCCTGCCCCTACACTCAAACACTTCCCTACACGTTCCCCTCACACTACCCTAAACCCTAAAACACTACCCTACACTACACAACACTACCCTTAACCCTAAAACACTAACCCCATCACGTCCCTACCCCTACTACCAGTCCGTCCACTACACTGTAACTCTACCCTGCACAAATCACCGACACTACCCTAAACCCTAAAACACTACCCTACACTACACAAACACTACAACACTACCCTAAAACTTTACCCCCTGCATGACCCTACCCCTACCCCCAGTCCATCCCCTACACTTAAACACTATCCTACATGACCCCCCGACACTACCCTAAACCCTAAAACACTACCCTACACTTTACAAACACTACAACACTAACCTAAACCCTAAATCACTACCGCCAGCACGTCCCTACCCCTAGTACGAGTCCGTCCACTACACTGTAACACTACCCTGCACAAACCACCAACACCACCCTAAACCCTAAAACACTACACTACCCTACACAACACAAACACTACAACACTACCCTAAACCCTAAAACACTACACCCTGCACTTCCCTAACCCCAGTCCGTCCCCTACACTTAAACACTACCCTACACGACCCCCGACACTACCCTAAAACACTATCCTACACTACACAAACACTACAACACTACCCTAAACCCTAAAACACTACCCCATGTACTACCCTAAAACTAAAAAAACTACTACTCAAAAACCAACCCTTAAAAAATACAAAAAGTACAACACTACCCTAAACCCTAAAAGACTACCCCCTGCACTACCCTAAAACTAAAAAAACTACTACTCAAACACCAACCCTTAAAAAATACACACTCCCTCTTACCTCTCTCTCCTCTTTGCACATCCCGTCTCATCGTAACTCCCACAGCTCGTAGTAAAGTAATGCGTACTAAAAGCATTTGTGAAGTAAAAGCATGCTATGTAGCAGCATGCGTAGTAATGGTAAACGCGCACTAAAAAATGCGGAGAAAAAGCGCATCCTGGTAATGCCCGTGTAGTAACGGTGCATTACCGGTTTTTACATCAAAACATACAAAGTTCCAAAATTGCTTCCCTCATACAGGAGATGACTAATATTGTTGGCCCTTGAACGTCTTCCTCAGGATCTCTCTTTGTTCCGATGAGATTGTTGACGAGGACCGTGGACTGAGACCAGATGTATGTACACTAATTATTTCAAATGTCTTCACATTCAGGACTGAAATATTATAATTTCTTGAATTCAATTATCAACTGATCCCGGCACTTTCAACAAAGGTCCCAGATCCTGGACATGCAAACTTTGAAACCACCCTATGCATTACGGATTTGAGTTCAGCCATTAATGTTCCCTTGAATACTTTACTGTCTCTATAGGCCATAATTAGGAACTTTATAGTAAAGCTGAAGTAGATGCATTTGCTCCTACCATCAACTGAAAGAGTCTCAGATAATGTTCTCTACAGAGTTGGAGGTGGAGTATATTTGCTGCAAACTGTCTTTCATCGAGTTGCAACTCTGTCTGCTATTGAGCTTCTCAGCACTTGATTATGGTTTGTTGGAAAGGCCCTAAAGAGACTAGGAGAAGTCATGGGATCCTTTTTTGTGTTAAAATGTGCTTTTATTATGCTTTGAGGTGTTCCACTCTAGTCATTCCCTGATTTCACAACCATCCAAACGTTCTCAGTGCTAAGTATACATATTTTAGAAGATGATTTTCACACAAAATGGAAATTCCCACTTGCTGCCAAGGTGATACTATAATGTCTATGATCCTCCCCAAATGTGTAGCAAGAATTTTCCAATAATGTTTTGCAACAAGTTTATCAAGGAAATCAGTCTATCTGCCTGGGTTTATTATCGGGTTTTCCCCTTTTTTAAAAATAATGTACAATATTCATGCCCCCCCCCTCCCAGACACTGGGGTCATCCCATCACGCTGTACACCAAGAAAAACTTTCACTAAATTCTTTACTAACTCCTGTAAAAACACTTTATAAAACTCCAAGGGAATTCTATCATGTCCTGACGCTTTGCTTGAGGCCAGTGATTTTAGAGCATTATCGAGTTCTTCTTATGTTGTATCTGAGTCCAAGATCTCTCTATCGCTCAGATCTAATCTGCTGCCCCTATGTATTCCGCTAACTGCTCTGAAGTTGGACATCTATCTTCACAGTAAAATCTCTTACAGTAAACTTTCAACACTTTACCTATGCCCTCTTGTGTGGTAGCCATGCTCTCATCCAACCCCTCAACTGCTTCAATACCCCTCTCAATCTCCTGCTGCCAAATACACAGAACCAATATTCTACAGACTGACTCCCCATGTTGAAGTAATGGGATCCGACTGGAAAATTGGCAAGTAGTAGAGACAACCAGTTGCTACTGAGAAGCCTGGACAAAAATGACTGTCACACAATGTGGTACCTGTCCTCGTTTTATAGGCATGTATCTTCCAACAGGAAGTTACTTCCTGCCAAGAAAAGCC
This sequence comes from Triturus cristatus, assembly GCF_964204655.1. NCBI lineage: Eukaryota > Metazoa > Chordata > Amphibia > Caudata > Salamandridae > Triturus > Triturus cristatus. The sequence goes on along the minus strand of NC_140590.1, from coordinate 907,951,348 downwards.
TGTTTCTGCTAACAGAATATCTCTCACTATCAGAAGTTAGTTCATTCCCAAATCCCTTGGGTGTTGGCGTCTGACCTTGTGTGAGACCTTATTTACCGGTTCAGGGTACTGCAGCTTAGGTCTAGCTATTGTGAGGTAGCCGAATAACTTGCATTGCATCAACAGGAAATTGGATCTTCTGAAGAGAATTATATTCATGGCACAAGGGTGGTTAGGTACAACTTAAACGTCACATGAAGATTACAGCAGGGCCACTGACAAAATATGACTCTGACACAGTCAAAATTCAGACTAAAATAGCATAGCTCAAAAAGTAAATGACTGTCTCTTAGGGATCTCTGCACCTTTTGTTTAATTGCTGACACTGTCCTCTGAACCCCTTCACTCTCAAATATTCTTTCTTGTCCAGAGGTTACCTGAATAGGAGATTGTTAGACAAGTTAATGTCTGCTTTATTTAGGCCCATTCACATGGATTCCCATATAGCACTGATGCAGGGACAGGTATTGCAAGTTCAATGCATCTTGTTGTTAGGAAGGACGTGCACCTTATCCTCTTAATTCCTCTACCGTGCTACAATCTGACTTCCACAGAATGCCTCCCTGCATTACACTAAGGGGTGAGACGCATGTCCTGCATTTGATAGAAGTTACCAATCCTTTACATAAACTGGGGCAGTGATTGAGAGAGAATCTCGAGCCATCAGGTTACAAAGCCTTTCATTGCTAGCAGTTGAGCTAGATGTCTCTACAACCGCTCTTGGGTACTAATAGCCTACCTTCTTTCAATGACAGACCCACTGCTGTTTCAGAATAAGAGATCTAGTGGTGGAAGGGCTCCCCTAGCCACAACCAGATCAGCATTTTGCAGGTCCAATTAAGTGTTGTTTGCTCAGAGGGGCACCAGTCCATCTCTTACTGTAAGACCAATCAGGGTTATCTGATATTATGGCACATTCCCTCTTGCTTTCGTTCTTTATTTTTCTCCTTGGTAGATGTACTGACAAACTGGAGGCAGATCTTTCTCTCTACTGCTGTTTGTATGTCTTCTAATTTTGAATTAAGAAATTGTTTGCTTCATCCCCTTTGCTTATCTCAAGAGAATGATCAACAAAAGCGCTTGATTCTTTCTGAAAAGGCTTTTTATGCTACAAAAATCCTAGAGGAAAACTTTTGTTTAAACACTATTTTCCATAAAATAGAATCCACACGACAGGCATACACCAATATGCATTACAACATCATACACAGCAACCTAAGTGCTGTTTGCAAAAGTACTGGTATGTATAGCTTCCTTTAATCTTTTTACCATGTGGCTCATTTTCTTGTTTAATACTAATAAAAAAGTTTCCATTCAACCACTAAGGCCATAAATTCAGTAAACAGTCACAAATAACAATTGATGTACACGATAATGTTATTTTTTAAAGTTCCTTTAAACTGAGTCATGTAAAAATGCACTATGTGTTGTTCCTAGACTCAGATCTAGCAAATAGCAAACTATTTCTAATAATCTTACCCAAGTACGTTTAAATTTGCCTTCTTCTTCAAAATTCATTAAAATGATTTTCGGCAGGGGGATTTGCATCTTGTCAGTGATGCCATACTAAAACGTTAATAAAATATACGTGTTGCCCTTTTCTAGGAATCAGACGTCTGTGGTAGGAAATGAATTAAGATAAACAATCAAAGCAGCTATATTTTTCGGCTGCACGTCTATTGAATGTATAGGGCGAGTATGTTAAGTCTGGCAAAGAAGGGATTCTTTAACGAAACCTTTGAGTGAGAAGAATGGTTCAAAAGAACAATATCGGGTATGGAATACCCAAACATAAATCAGCAGCAAGCTAAACATGAAAAAGTGCACTCGATAAAGCTCCTGAAATATTTCTTAAGACTGTTAAATAGAGGACATTGCATGCTCATTTCCAAATCTTTTGTTTGAAGCTTTCTTTTCCAAATACTTTTTTCAGCTGCGGCTAAATGTCCACACGGAAAGGGGAAAAAAACGAGAACGTGTACAGAGTCTTCAAGCACATTAAATGAAGAAAAGTACAAATGTGCATCGCACATGCAGTAGCGCATTCAAGAAAATTCAGGAATATTCCACAAGCCCTCTGTGAGCTTGGCACCAAGAGGTTTGCTGTCTTGAGGCTGAAGAGAATTCTGCATCCTGCATGCTCAGGCCAGGGCCTTATATTTAATGAATGCAAACCAGATCTCTGTCAAATCTAAGTGTGACAATAACCACAATCTCAGTGTGCACAAATCCTAAAATTTAGAACTGAAATCTAGAGTAACTTCCGGTCAGTGGTTGCTTGTACTGTTGCAGGTCGTTATATTTACATATTTTTTATCCATAATATTCTTCTAATATTCAGCTATTTTTGGCTCAAAGATTATGCTGTTTCGGAATTCCATGCGTGTTTAATTTCAAAGTGAATGAAAGAGCAACACAGTTTAAATATTCACTTTGAAGTGATTCCATCAGTTCAAAACATGGCCGAGAGGAAACTTCTCATCTCACATTATCAAGGGCTAGCTTGATGCAGCACTTCAATTGTGGGTCATATACACTATGGATCACTATAAAACATGCATGTTACCCTTTTATTATAGGATCTTGGTCAATAGAATAAACATATATTTTTCTTTTGTTCAACGATGATATTGTTGCATTTCTGCTCCTGTATTTGCCAAAACCACATTTTCATCACTTAGTCCGTAAGAAAGCTTCTCTTTGAATTTTATTTTTTGTTTTAGAAAGAAAATGTAGGTAACTCTAAAATCTCAATGTGTTCATTAGAAAGTCTGTGAAAACTGAGGCTCCTTGACAAACAACGTTAGAATATCCCCTTCATTGTTGATAACCTTGTGCTTCTCATTGTATAAATGATGTCGGGAACCCTAGTCAGGTGGGGATGTACTACTGAATCATCAATACAAAAAAGGCCTGGCTATTAAAGAGGTTAAGTAATGTTTCTTTCTCAGGAAAGGCTTCTGACGTGGGGATATCTACCTCCAATCAGTCTCTTGACATGTCTAGTTTAGGCCAATCCTAGAACCCCCAATTCAAGTATCTTAAAAATGAACTGCAATCAGTCAATCCGCAAATATATATCCTACCCCACAACATGAGAGTAAAGAACACTTACAAAAAGTAAGTGAAAGAGTAAGTGGACACCTCACGTACGCAACACCAGGGAGGCTACCGGCAGGTTCTCACCAGTATGCCCAAGTATATCATCATTGGCTGCCCACTCACTGAAAAGACAGAATTGTGTCCAGTAGAGAGACAGAAAGAGCAGCAACAGAAAAATTAACTGCCCCAGAACAAAAACCCCGTGATTCACAAAGAACAATGTGTTCCATCAAATTAAAATTGAGATAAGGCTAGTAGGCCTACTTTGATAAGGTTTGCAACATGCAGTGCTTTTAATTTGAGTAAGCTCACGATTGTGAATAATGTGAATAAAGAGGGCAAATCTAACTGGGAGTCAGTGGGAGACTCGATGGCCCGGACTGTGGTTGTGAGCGGGGATCCCGTCCAATAGAGGCTGGAGCAGCTAGAGCTCTGGGTGGCCTAGCGAGCAGAACTGGAAAAGAGCAAGGAGAGGAAGCAGGCTGGTGCTTAGCTACCTCCCTGCAGTAGCCGCCACCGCTTACAGAGGAGCCGCAGCAGTACTGGCTGGAAGACTTGGACACGCTGGTCACAGTTGGTAAGTCAGGAACGTAGCCCCTCAGCTGCAGATGTGTCACACCCTTAATCAACACACTTCTTGTTCAAAGTGCACCATTGGAATGACCCTCCCCCAATCCATGGATTCGGACTCTGTGCTGACAGACTCCTTTCACAGAATTACCACGTAGAGGGCACTGCCTGCAGCTGTATGTACTCTGATTTCTGACATGGCTCATGCCTCCCCCGGGGAGGTCACCCCTCATATTTCACTTTCTGTCTGAAACTAATAAGAATTTTGGTGCACTAGTTCTGGCTATATTACTTTTTGCATTTCCTTGTACAGTGTGAGTGTGGCTTTAACAGTGTTGAAAACTGGTCTTGGGCACTGGGCAGTGCAGCACCTGCTGTTGCGCATATGAAATGCACTCATTGTGATGGATGAGGCATTGGCTAATCAATATAAAATTATAAAACTAAAGTCCCCAACTCCTTGTTGTTGGACCCCTCAGCCCAAAAGAACAAGTAGCAGGTACAACTGATGAAGCCAAATAAAATGCCCTGAGTCGGTGTAATCGAGGCTGGCTGCCACCTACAGGAGAGAAATCCCAGTGGACTAAGCGTGATATTTGCTGGATGGCTATAGAAGCTTGTTAGGTGTGGCCGGCAGTGGAGACAGGTGGAAGTTTGGATGTATATGATGTTTGTTAGCCTGCAGGTTCCAGTTTGAGGCTTAAATCACTGATAGCGTGACCAGAAATGATGCTTGATTTAATGAAGTACATGCTCTGGGCCCCGGATTCCACAGTCTTTTTTATAGGAAAGAGTCTGATCTGTGCAGTGGTCAGCAGACCTGAATTCTGCTGCTCGGAGAACTCTGCGTAATCTACTAGAGTTTTTAGGTAACTCTGCGGAACTCCATAGAGTATAACTCCACGAGTCCTGCCCACCCATAATTATAGAACAGTGGAAATGTTCCACCCAGTGAATCTCTCCCACTGAAGTTACTTGCAAGCCAAAGAAATAAGGAGAGGTGAGTCTTTGCTGCAATGCACCTCCAAAACATAGCAATTAAACAGAAGAGACATTAGACCCTTATGGCGATTGACCTACTGAGTGAAATCACTAGGTCCTGTTGGTTTTTTAAAATGGACCTCGTCAGGATATCACCAAGTCCTTCTTTCACCAAACCCCCACTACATCACCACCTTCTCAGCTCATCTATGTCTCTGAACATCATCAGAGGAGTGCTAGCTGGACTCTCAGGGGTCCTCAATGTCAACAATGAGATGTTAGTACATAACACAACACTAGAAGAACATTTTGCATGACTCTGGAGAGTGTTTTAATGACTCAAAGCCTGTGGTGTCACCATCCATAAGGAAAAATGTGGCTTTCTCAAGACACTATTTGCTTTTTTGGATACCAGTTCTTTGCAGAGTGAGCACCCCAGGTCTGGCCATAGTGAGAGACATACAGTCAGCACCAGCCCCATAATCAGTGATGGCTGTGAGAAGGTTTTTAGGAATAGTCAGCTATATGTGGCCGTTTCATCAATGATTGGACCATTATTACCACTTCTCCATAGGAGCTTATGAAAACATCTGTCCCCTGGATTTGGGACAAAGGGTAGGAAAAGTCATTTCAATACACAAAGGAGGCACTGTCAACAGATACCTGGCTGGCATACTCTGATCCTAGAAAATACTAAAAACTGGCGAGGAATGCCAGTCCCTCTGGACTGTGAGCTGTCCTATCTCAAAAAGGCCTGCAAGCAATATCCATTCATTGTGAGTGTAAGCACTTTCACCTATATCTATAAGGGCATCCCTTCATTGTTCACAATGATCATAAACCCTTCATCCTATCATTTCATGGATGAACATCCAAACTACCACGAGTGAAAAAGTGAATACCACAATTTCAAAATTACTTGTTCTCAGTTCAGTACAAGCTGGGAGCTCAGGACCCAGTGCACTGTTTGTCACAGCATTCCTGGTTTGCCACACAAGAAAAAGAGGTAAAAGTTCAGGAAACAGATACATATGTAAGTCTTGTGGTAGAAAGAACTTGACTGCTGCTGATATCCCTTGACAAGATGTTTAAAGCCACAAAGGGAGATGATTGCCTGTAGCTGGCGATGGAAGCTGTCTGACCAGGAGACTGGAACATCCTTAAATTCCAATGCATCATGTTGGATGGAGGAACTTCAAGATATCCCATCCTCCCTGTACCATTTTCATGAGCTAGCATTCTCTACTGAAGGTTGTCTCCTGATGGGCTCTTGGCTGGTAATACATCAATGTTTTAAGAGACTGGTAGTCTAATTTAGGCATGGAGTGCTCCAGGGTATGGTCAAGACAAAGAGTCAATTCTGGAGCAAGGTATGGTTCCCCAGGTTGCATAAAATGGTTGAAGAAATGGTTTGGACCAATCAGAAGTTCTAGGCAACAGGGGAGCCCAGAGCTGCCTGCACCCATTATCGCGGAGGCAGTTCCCCAAGTGCCATGGAACCTTGCCAGTTCTGATGTTGGGAGCATGCTGGATGTCAGTTGCATGCTCATACGTAATTAATGATTACTCTGAGTAGCCGAGGTGGAGATTTCACCTACTCCAGCTGCCACTGAAGTGACCTCGAAACTCAAGAATATCATGACTACTCATGGACTTAATCAGGAGATCAGAACATACAATGGTCCCCCTTTCCAGGAGCAAGCAATAGAGGATGATCCTAAATCTCTTTGTGTGGAACATTGTGACAACTCAACCCGGTGGCCTAAGCCAACAGCAAAGCAGAAAGGTTAGTGGGTGCTGAGGCAAAGGACATCCACACAGTCTAGGCTGCCAACCACACTAAAGAGTGTGCCTCTCATTCTTTTCTAAGAGAATACCATTAGAACACCCCAATGTGACTACTGGTCATGACCCAAGCATGGCTTGTCCGGGCTGGAGGCTTGTGGACACTATCTCAAATCATCCTGAGCCAATCAATCAATCATTCAGTGAATTTGTAGAGTGCGCTACTTACCCATGAGGTTCTCAAGGCGCTGATGGGAGGGGGTGCTGCTACTGCTCGAAGAGCCAGGTCTTGAGGAGCTTCCTGAAAGTGAGCAGGTCCTGGGTCTGCCGCAGGTGGGTGGGGAGGGTGTTCCAGGTCTTGGCGGCGAGGAAGGAGAAGGATCTGCCGCTGGAGGTAGTTCGTTGGATGCGCGGTACGGCGGCGAGGGCGAGGTTGGTGGAGCGGAGCTGGCGGGCGGGGGTGTAGAAGTTGAGTCTGTTGTTCAGGTAGGCTGGTCCGGTGTCGTGGAGTGCTTTGTGTGCGTGGCTGAGGAGCTTGAAGGTAATCCTCTTGTTGATGGGGAGCCAGTGCAGGTCTCTTAGGTGGGAGGTGATGTGGCTGCGTCGAGGGATGTTGAGGATCAGGCGGGCGGAGGCGTTCTGGATGCGTTGCAGCCGTTGTAGTTGTTTGGCCGGGATTCCTGCGTAGAGTGCGTTGCCGTAGTCCAGCCTGCTTCTGACGAGGGCTTGGGTCACCGTTCTTCTTGTTTCGGTCGGGATCCACTTGTAGATCCTGCGAAGCATTCAGAGGATGTTGTAGCAGGAGGAGGAGACGGCGTTGACCTGCTTCGACATAGAGAGGGAGAAGTCGAGGATGAATCCTAGGTTGCATGCATGGTCCGTGGGTGTCGGTGCTGTTCCCAGTGTGGTCGGCCACCAGGAGTCATCTCAGGCAGATGGGGTGGGGCCTAGGATGAGGACTTACGTCTTGTCCAAGTTCAGTTTCAGGCGGCTGCTCCTCATCCATTCGGCGACGGCCTTCATTCCCTTGTGGAGGTTGGTTTTGGCGGTGTGCGGGTCCTTGGTGAGGGAGAGGATGATCTGGGTGTCGTCGGCATAGGAGATGATTTTCAGGTCGGGTTGGCAGGCCACTGGTGCGAGGGGGGGCCATGTAGACGTTGAACAGGGTCGGGCTGAGGGATGAGCCCTGTGGTACGCTGCATATGAGGTCAGTGGCTTCGGATCGGAAGGGTGGGAGGCGGACTCTCTGGGTTCTGCAGGAGAGGAAGGATGTGGTCCAGTCCAGGTCTTTCTCTTGGATTCCGGCTTCTTGGAGGCATGTTCTTAGTGGGCGGTGGCAGACCGTGTCGAAGGTGGCTGACAGGTCCAGGAGGATGAGGGCTGAGGTTTCGCTGTTGTCTAGTTGGGGCCTGATGTCGTCTGTGGCGGCGATGAGGGCTTTCTCGGTGCTGTGGTTTCATCTGAATCCGGACTGGGATGGGTCTAGGATGTTGTTGTCCTCGAGGTGGCGGGTTAGCTGTATGTTGGCGATTTTTTCGTTGACCTTCGCCGGGAAAGGGAGCAGGGAGATGGGCCGGAAGTTCTTGAGGTCCTTGGGGTCCGCCTTGGGCTTCTTGAGGAGGGCGTTGATTTCGGCGTGCTTCCAGCTTTCTGGGAATGTCGCTGTGTCGAAGGAGATGTTGATGACCTTCCGTAGTTGGGGTGCGATGTTTGTGTCTGCTTTGTTGAGGACATGGTGCGGGCAGGGGTCTGACTGAGATCCTGAGTGGATGGAGTTCATGACCTTGTGAGTCTCGTCGTTGTGGACGTGGGACCAGGAGGTCAGCTGGTTGGTGCAGGTGGCGTTCGGGTGAGGTCTGTTGGGGTTCGGAGTGTATGGGGTGTTGAAACTGTCGTGGATGTCGGCGATCTTGCGATGAAAGAAGGCGGCCACTGAGTCGCACGGATCTTGTGAGGGCGAGATGTCGTTGGCATTGGCGCTGGGGTTGGAGAGTTCCTTAACTATGTTGAAAAGCTCCTTGCTGTCATGTGCGTTGTTATCCAGATGGGTTTTGAAGGAAGATCTCTTGGCTGTTCTGATGAGTTGGTGATGTCTGCGGGTGGCGTCCTTGTGGGATGTGTGGCTGTCTGGTGTGCGGTCGTAGACCCATTTCTTCTCCAGCTTCCGGCATGTGCGTTTGGAGGTCTGAAGTTCTTCGGTGAACCAGGTGGCTTTCTTGCTGGGGTGGTTGATGGGGGGTTTCTTCAGCGGGGCGAGGGTGTTGGCGCAGTCTTCGATCCACTGCCTGAGGTTACGGGCGGCGGCGTCTGGGTTGGTGGGGTTGGTGGGTGGGTTCTGGGCAAGGGTGGAGGTCAGCTGGTCCTTGGTGACTTTGCTCCAGCAGCAGCAAGGCAGCTGTTGGGTGCGGTGGTGTGTAGTTGGTTTCTTGAAAGTGAAGTGGATGCAGCGATGGTCGGTCCAGTGAAGTTCGGTGATGTTGTTGAAGGTGACGTGGGTGCTTGAGGAGAAGATGGGGTCGAGCGTGTGGCCGGCGGCGTGGGTGGGTTGGGTGACGAGTTGTCGGAGGCCGAGGTTGGCGAGGTTGTCGATCAGGGTGGCAGAGTTGGCATTGTTGTTGTTCTCGAGGTGGAGGTTCAGGTCCCCGAGGAGGATGTAGTCCGTGGAGGCGAGTGCGTGGGTGCTGGCGAGGCCGGCGATGGATTCGCTGAACTGAGCCTGGGGTCCAGGGGGTCTGTAGACGAGCCAAGAGGCGAATACTACAGGTGGTAGTTCTTGTTCTGAATGAGCCTTATGGAGAGTCTCTCAAATACAAGGCACCATGGTGTCTGACCAGAGAGGGATTGAGAATATTACAAGAACCATTTCATTCTTCAAAACGGTTCTGGAGTCAAGTCAATGGCACTCCAAGATCAAATGTCGACACCCATGCAGGGCCTGATGGTTGGTCTGATGGAGGTGTGGATGTGGAAGCTGCTCGAGGGAGTAAGAAGCTTGCAGCTGATGGGCCAGGAAAAATGCCTGAATGCATGGGTGTTGATCCTGAGGCCCCAACACAGAGGGAAGTTATTGTGACTTTGTGCAGTGAACAATTACACAATTGCTAGGCATGGTTCCAGTGTTTTTTTAGAAAGTTGGGACAATTTGTTCTGCGAACTATTGTGTGTGATGATCATGTTGTTGAAGAGCAAGGTAGTATTGCACTAAGCAATGCTTGTTGTGGGTGAATGATTTGAACCCTTTTCACTCCTGTGTGGGAGTCAGAAATGGTTTGTTCCTGGTGATGTCAGGTTATGAACAAATAGGCCTTCTTGAACTCCAAGTGGCCATACGTAGTTATGTATTGAACACCGTGACAAGTCTCATTGACATCTCTTCTATTTTCACTAGGTGCATGCTTGCAGATTCTTTATCTCTTTTAGTGCTAAATGTAATGTTCTACATATGAGCAGAATTGTTAGTATCATGTCTGCCACCTAGCTAGACTGACATATATTATTGTTTTCATCATGGTCACTATCATAACATTATGAACAACTTACAGTGAAAGCCGACATATTTTTATTGTTTAAGCTGTAGAAGTATATTATCTATATATATATTAAGATGTAGAATTGATCACTATATTTGTTTAGTGTCTACAAGTACGCTTTTATTTGATAAACTAGATAAAATCGGTGATCAGATAAATCCCAGGTATCAGATAACCCTGGGCGTAGTTCGCGAATTAGCACTACGCGAAGCTACGCAAAGTGCACTTCGCACTACGTGAGCTACGCGTAGCACTTCGCGAACTGCGTAGTACCCTGTTCGCACTGTGCAAGATGCCGTTTTCAATGATTGCACAGTGCGGACAAGCATCCGGCACTGTGCAATCATTGAAAACGGCATCTTGCGCAGTGCGAGCTATAGTTTTCTGCCGCTCGAGTAGATCTTTACTCGAGCGGCAGCTTTCTCAACGCGGACTGGTAAATTCTCATCGTGAGCGGTCGTGAGCATACGCGACCACGCGCAGTGAGAAACCTGACCACCCCGCGTTGAGAATCTCGCCGGGATGTTTATTTACCACGCTCGCGATCGGCAACTTGATGTTGCTGATCGCGAACAAGGAAAAAGTCTCGCCGGGATGTCATTTTGCTTGCTCGCGGTCGTCAACTTGATGTTGAGGACCGCGAGCAAGCAAAAAATGACCGCTGCACTACGCAACGCTATGCTACGCATGTTTGCACTGTGCTATGTGCAATTCGCGTAGAGCGAAGTAGCGCAAACTTCGCAAACTACGCGAGCGTAGCGTAGTGCTTTGCCCAGGCTTAGTATCAGACCACATTCTGGAGAGACTTTGCAATAGTATTGTCATGCTCCCGGTAATACAGGTTTGCAGAGAGATCCATGATCCATTGGGGGCTGCTGCTGGAGCAGTGTAGAGAAGTGACCTTCAGCCTTGCACTGCTTTTCAATCCAAGACAAAAGCTGTGACAGACAATAGCTAAACAGCTATTTTGACTGAGAAAGGGGTGCTGTATGATACTTTACAAAAAATTAGATTTTTTAGGCTTGCTACTTTCTGTTTTAATAATGTGGTTAATGTTCATATTTCATGCACTAGACTTTGGTTTTAGAAATAAGCATTTAAAGGTTTATCCCTGTTCTTTTGTAGAGCTATTTTTGAGTCTGGTATTCATATACTAATGAGTGTGTTGAGCTCCACCGTGTCCCTGAACTTATCTAGTGGGACTGATAATGACCAGGAAACAATTCTACACAGTATTGCTTAGTGGGCTGTTCTGGGCCGTAGTCTGATTGAATTTATAATTTTTATTGGTGTATTAAACTGAGTCCTTGTAACAGGTGGTTAGACATTCAAACCCTGTGACTCACGAGGGAGATGGGGGCAGATTGTGATAGTTAAACAGTAAACTGCATGTCCACTTGTGATGGCTAAATACAACATGTTACTGATCTGGGAGTCAAATGTTTGATTGACAAGTAAAGAGTAGGGAAAATTAAAGTGACACAGCTACCGAGAGGGAGGAAAAGACACACAGGGCTGTGGAATGTGACAAAAATATCATACCATAGTGTGCTGAATGAAAGGACAAATATGGGGTGCTCAGAATGGTCGATTCCAGCTCATCAACTGAGTCAGTGTTTGAAAATTCAAGTGATGAAAAATGTACATGGAAAGTAACTGTTATGATGTGACAGAAAGAATAGTTTGTAAAAAGCAGCAGATTTGTCATGAAAGACTTACGAGAAAGAAATTAAAAGCAAAACGCTTCTCGAAATTATTTGGACTGAGAACATACATTTAAAGTTCCATGAGCCTCTCGTCCACAACACAGATAATGTATCTATTTGCTCAAAGACAAGAAGATTAGGAATTGGAAGGAGGCACATATATCAAAATGATTGCTTCTGATTGATTCCCAAGGAAAATGCAATAGTAAAAAGAGAGTAAAAAGTGGAAATATGTAGGTAAATGTGACCGCTCCGATACTTGTAGATATCACTGAATCAGGGCTTCTGCCAGTTCGAGTACAATGGTTTTCAGAGCCCCAAAAATGATGGCATTTTTCAGAGCTTAATTTATGCAGATATTGTCCTAGGTTCAGGCTGCAACTCATTTTAAAGTACTGTTTATTAACTGAGGTGCATGCATTCATAATTGTGCTGACTGTGCAGTTGCCTGATAGTTTTACATTTCACATTAAAAAAAGATGCTCTACAGCAGCATTATTATTTGTGTGAGAAGTACACATATGCTAATTTCAAGAATGACACAGCTCTGACATATTAGAAGGAGATCTCACAGCTGCAAAGTTGGGGACAGCCCTGGTACAATGGTGCTAGGAAAGATCACAGGCCCACATGGATTACCACTGGAATTCTTCAAGGCCTTTGCTTCTAAATTATTAGACCCACCGGCCACCCTATTGAATGACTCATTGCAGACATGGACGTTATCTCCGGATCTTCCGAAGGAAGAAATTGTGGTTATCCCTAAACCAGGTCGCCCACTGGGTCTATGCTCCTCCTACAGACCTATTTCACTTTTGAATGTGGAGGTCTAGGTCATTGCCAAGGCTCTGGTGAATCACCAAAGTTTTTTCGTTTTTGGTCAGTCTGGATCAGGCTGGCTGAATGCAGCAGTGGGTCACCCAGCACAACATGAGACCTTTGCACAATGCACTGGCCTGCAGATTAGTAGACCCTGCAGCCCTGCTTCTTACTGATTTAGAAAAGGTGTTCGACCGGGTGAGTTGGGGCTACCTAATAGTTTTCTGCAACGCCTCAACCTGGGACCCAAGTTTCTCAAATATATCACAGTACTTTACACAGGTCTCTCTGCAATGGTCCATGTAGGAGCAGGGGTCTCAGATTGTTTCTGATTTGGAGAGGCACCCAACAAGGATGCTCTCTGTCCCCATTACTCTTCACCATCGCCATTAAACCACTGTTCGTCGAACCACAAGTGAGAGACTTTGAGTGAATGGAAAGTGTGTGCGACAGTGTGGCATTGTAAGAAGACAATGTCCTGTTATTCCTAACAGACCCTGAAAGGTTGGGGCCCAGAGTCTAATAAATGCTTTAGGTCTCTGGAGACCTCACCGGATTACATGCCAATGCAGTTAAATTCATGTTATACCTAGTTGGTAACCAAACTCAAAGTCTTACATAGTCCTGAAACCTACAGGTGGTCACGAACGGATTATACGTATCTATGCATATATATTCCACAAGTCTCAACAGTCACATGGGCCAAAAACATCCAACCTATCCAGTAGAAGAGAGAAGGAGATGTGAAATTCTGTGCGTTGCTCCCACTTTCCCTACTGGGCCATATTAAAAATAGCGAGCTTTTCTTGATTGCTATATCACTTTCAGAATTTTTCCTTTAATATCGCACGCACATTCTTCCAAAGCCTAAATTCTACACTGCGTAGTTTTTTATGGACCTAGGTCCTCACTAGGATTGCCCTTTCTAAATGTTATAAATCCACTTATGATGGGACGCTGTCTCTGATATTGTCTCTTACTACAGAGCGACTCATCTACAGATAATCAATGAATGGTGGTATGATAAGGGTGGCAACCCTGCTTTTGCATATGAAAAATGAGCACTTCCCCTATGGTGGGGAAGACTGGACAGCTCCTTCCCCCAGCGACTATGCAGGTTTTCAAAATATTGACTGACACCTGTTAGACATGGCAAATTTTGACATGTCTCCCCTTTTTGATTTCTGACCACTGCTGTTCAGCATTAAAGTGCAAGAACTCCTGTTATAAATTGTTATTATGGATTGGTGTTTCCATGATTGGCATATTTGATTTTCTGGTAAGCCCCTAGTAAACTGCACTGAGTATGCCAGGGCTTGTAAATCAAATGCTACTAGTGGGCCTGCAGCACTGATTGTGCCACCCACATGAGTAATGCAAAAAGAACAATTGATGGACACAATGAAGAACAATGTCATTCATTCACCCCAGTACAGAGATCTGGGTCTAAATCCATAAGTTTTTTTCTCCCCATTCCATTCCAGTTTGAACCCAGCCACATGCAAATCAGTCTTGACCCTGCACCCAATGGGAACAGCCCAGCCCGAACTGCCAGGCCATGTCCTCCCTGGACTGGAAGCAAGCATCCTAGAACCAGTTTCGGGGTTTCACCCCTCATCAGCCAGAAAAGCTTGACTCCAGTGGCATGGAGAGCTCTGGACCCACGTCTGGGCATACCCGTCACACTCGGGGTGACAAATGCAAAATTGATAGACACAATGAGGAACGATGTCATACATTCACCCCAGTACAGAGATCTGGGCCTTAATCCATCATTTTTTTGCTACCCATGCCATTCCAGTTTGAAACCAGCCATATGCAAATAAGTCTTGACCCTGCGCCCAATGGGAACAGGCCTGCCCTAACTGCCAGACCAGGTCCTCCCTGGACTGGAAACAAGCATCCTAGAACCGGTTCCACATGAGTAGCCCTGAAATGGTTTCTCAGACATGCCACTGCAGGGTCTGTGCGCAGTTTGTAGCTGCCATATCGACCTAGCAAGTGCACCCACTTGCCAGGCTCCAATCTTCCCTTTTCTTACATATATGTCGCCCCTAAGGCAGGTCCAAGGCACTGGAAGCAAACGTCCTAGGACCAGTTTCGGCGTTTCACCCTTCATCAGCCAGAAAAGCTTGGCATGGAGAGCTCTGGACCCATGTCTGGCCATACCTGTCCCACTCGAGGTGACAAATGCAAAGAGAACAATTGATGGACAGAAAGCAGAACAATGTCGTACATTCACCCAAGTACAGAGATCTGGGCCTAAATCAATCATTTTACTGCTCCCTTTGCCATTCCAGCTTGAAGCCAGCCATATGCAAATCAGTCTTGACACTGCGCCCAATGGGAACAGTCCAACCCGAAATGTCAGGGTGGTCCTCCCTGGAGTGGAAACAAGCATCCTAGAACCGATTTCTGTGTTTCACCCCTCATCAGCCAGAATTGCTTGTCTCTAGTTGCATGGAGAGCACGGGACCCACGTCTGGGCATACCCGTCCCACTGGTGGAGAAAAATGTAAAAAGAACAATTGATGGACAGAATGCAAAACAATGTCATACATTCACCCCAGTACAGACATCTCGGCCTAAATCCATTGTTCTTTTGCTACCCATGCCATTCCAGTTTGAACCCAACCCTATACAAATCAGTCTTGACCCTGCACCCAATGGGAACAGTCCAGCACGAACTGCCAGGCCAGGTTGTCACTGGACTGGAAACAAGCATCCTTAGGACCGGTTTTGGGGTTTCACCCCTCATCAGCCAGGATAGCTTGACTCCAGTGGCATGGAGAGCACGGGACCCATACACATCCCACTGGGGTGAAAAATGCAAAAAGAACAATTGATGGACAGAATGCAGAACAATGACATACATTCACCCCATTGCCGAGATCTGAGCATACATCCATTGATTTTTTGCTCCCCATGTCATTCCTGTTTGAACCTAGCTGTATGCAAATCAGCCTTGACCCTGTGCCCAATGGGAACAGTCCAGCACGAATTGCCAGGCCAGGTCCTCCCAGGGCAGGAAACAGGCATCCTAGAACCGGTTTCGGGGTTTCACCCCTCATCAGCCAGGATAGCATGACTCCAGTGGCATGGAAAGCACAGGACCCACGTCTGGGCATACCCATCCCACTCAGGGTGACAAATGCAAAAAGAATAGTTGATGGACAGAATGCAGAAAAATGTCATACATTCACCCCAGTACATAGCTCTGGGCCTAAATCCATAATTTTTTTGCTCCCATGCCATTCCAGTTTGAACCCACCCATATGCAAATCAGTCCTGACCCTGCGCCCAATGGCAACAGTCCAGCCCGAACTGCCAGGCTAGGTCCTCCCTGGACTGGAAACAAGCATCCTAGAACCGGTTCACATGAGTAGCCCTGAAATAGTATCTCAGACGTGCCACTGCAGGGTCTGCGTGCAGTTTGTAACTGCCATGCCGACCTCGCAAGTGCACCCACATGCCAGGCTCTAATCTTCCCTTTTCTTACATATATGTCACCCCTAAGGCAGGCCCAAGGCACCCTTGTGGGCAGGGTGGTGTGTATGTTAAAGGTAGGACATCTACTGGTGTGTGTGACATGTCCTGGTAGTGAATTATAGTGCATTTCGTTTTTCACTGTGGAAAGGCTATCTGTCCCATAGGATAGAATGTGAGATTTACTTATAACATCTTATAAGCATAACATCCTATCGGGATAAGATAGGGAAATTGAATTTAGTATGCCTTGACTCAGAAGGTAAAAATGCATCTTTTAGTAAAGATGATTTTTATGTCCTGTGTTTGAAAATAGCATTTTTAGAAAGTAGGAATTTTCTAGCTTAGCCATCCTGTGTGCGTCTGCTGGGTTTGTGGATTAACTGTCTAGAATTGGAGTGACCGGGCTGGGAATGTGCATTTTCTCAGACAGCTACCGGGAAAGGGGGGAGGTAGATGTGTGTCCTGCCATTTATGAATGAGTCAGGGCTTGGCTGAATAGACCTGGCCTGCATTTGGGGTAGTGGGAGGAGGTTTCAACAGCACCTGAATAGGCCCTGTCTGCCTTGGACAATGCTGTCTCCACCTCCTGCTGGGAAGCTGGGCCAGAGAGGACCAAACTGGTTTGGACTAAGCACAGACACTCTCTGCCTGAGAGAACAAATGCATTTTGAGTATATATATTGGGGCCTTGACCCCAGAACTTTAGAACTTTCTTCAATCAAGGAATCTGCCAAGAAGAAGAGGTGGAAGAGCTACCAGGAGGAGTACTGCCCCTTTGCTGTGTTGTTGCTTTGTTGGGTTGGCCTGCAGTTGCTGATTCTGCCTTGGGCAGAGAAAGGACGGTACTGAACTTTCTTTACTTGTGCTGTGTATCTCTAAGGGCTTGAAGTAGAGCTTGCCTCCTGTTCTGAATTCTCAGGGACTTCAAAGACTTCACTATTCTCTTGGTACCACTTCTAGGACCGTATTTTCAGTTGCCCTAGAAAAGGGAAAAGCAAATGACTACCTCACCGACTCTGTCACTGAAGGCACTAAAGAAGACACCTCTGCATCTCACACCCCGACCCTGGTCTCACCAACAACGATGACCACCGCCACTGAGCCTCTGCTTGCACCATGATCTGTGGGCACCGCACCACCACGCTTCACTTTGCCACCTCGGTCTCCCCGATGCCGTTGCTGCCTGCTGACTTCAACACCCGTGACTGCATCGTGGCTGGGGCCACCGCTCCTAAGTTTTACGACGCACTGCCTCATCCCACACAGCAGTCTGGGCAGACCAACGCCAGCTCCCGCTATCCAGCTCTGTCGCTTGCACCGCAACCTGCCAGCACCGCATCGAGCACCGCCTCGCCCTGCACCGTAAGCCTTGGTCTCATCGATGCCGTCTGGACGATCATCACTGAGCCCCTGCTTGAACTGCATCGTGAGGACACCGCACCCTGCCCCGCTTCCATTTTGCAACACAACCGCATTGGTTGCCTTGACCGGCTCACACCCACATGTCAGCCGTAATAAGAAAGGTACTGTTCTCAAATCTCTCCACGCTTTAGCTGGCCCGTACTCACGTGGTCAGCTGGAACTGTTAGACTCTGTTGTTTTTAGCATCGCGGTATCCCCGGACTCAGAAAAACTGTGTTTTTGAGATATTTCTGCAATTTCAAGGATATCTTGCAAAGTATATATTTGTAAGTACTCTATGTTGGATTCGTATCGTTTTGGTCTTGTTTTGGATATATAAAAATATTGGATATTTTTCTATACTGGTGTGGCGTACTTCTGTAGTGTTTTCACTGTATTACTGTTGGTTATGTGCAAATGCTTTACACTCTGCCTCTGAGATAAACCTGACCACTTGTGCAAAGCTACCAAGGGGGTGAGCAGGGGTTATTTTAGGAGTGTAACTCTCTTACCCTGGCTAGGAAGAAGGGTCCCTACGTGGACAAAGGTGTAAACCATTCTCAACTAGAGACCCTCCCTTTCTGACAACACCCTTAAAGATATGAAGTGGAGATACAGCTGCCATAGGTGTTTAAAAAGTTGGATGTGATTGGGATCTCTACTTTGGGTGACATGATTTCGGTTGTGACCCTCAAATTCTTCTGAGACCTCCAGAAAGAATATGACCTCCATAAATGATAATTCTTTTGGTATTTGCAACTACGTCATGCCCACTCTGGGTAGATCTTGGGACTGGAGGATTTTCCAGACTTCAATCCCAAAGATGCAAATGTGTTCTAGGGTGAACTGGGGTCCCACAAAATATGGAAAACCTAATGCTCCCTGGTAATTATTCTGCAGGAAACATTCTGAACGTTGTGCCAAGCATGAGCTTTAGACCTGGGAGTCTTCACCAATGATGACTGGGCTGAAGGTTTGACCTCCCCAAGGGAGGCAGTGAACGCCTCTAGAATTAGATGAATTCGGCTCAAATACCTGCAAAAAGTATATCTCACTTGACTCAGACTGGGAAAGATGTTGCTGGTAGACTACCAGATGCAGAGTGGATGCACATAGTTTGGGGGTTTAGGTTACTCACTTCCTTCTAGGGAGGCCTCTTTACTCTGGAGGGGTATTACAGCTGAGACTGCATAGACACCCAAAATTCATTATCCTACGCATTGCCACTGATTTGATAGCTAACAGACACAAACAGACATTGTTGTGGTCGGGGCTATTCATGGCAAAAAGGATATTGCATGCACATGGGAAAACACCATGGCTCCATCATTGGGGGAATGAACTGTGTTAGATCATTGCATGAGCAGAGATAACCCCATATAAGAAGCAAGAGGCTGTCAACAGAAGCCCTCTAAGATATGGATAGATTGGTGCCAATACAACGGGAATGGTACTAGATTCTGTGGATATTCTGATTGAATCTGAGATTAGGAAAAATGGCACAGCCTGATGTGCATTGCGATTTAGGCACCGTGACTAATGGTAGACCTGCTGGCATGTGTCTCCCTGCTGGAGGCAGGAATTGGAACAGTGGGGGGTGGCTAGCGAATGGAGAAGGACGAAGTGGTGTGTTCCTCTTTGTATTTTCTGTTTTAGAATTTGGGTTGAATTATATTTTAATTGTGAACTTTGTTTACACTATGGAGGGAAGACCATCAATAAAACCGTGTTGTGTAAAAACAAAATGGCACTGCTCATTCAGCAAACTGTAGTGAACAAGCCATTTCACAGGTCCAAAGTTACTCCAAAACAGGCAGATCCATCGGTTCGCCTACAGTTGACTAACCTGAGCCACAGTGGTCAGCGGCAGCAGCATAATTTCGTCACACCTCCAGCAGAAACAGCAGTGTGGAACTGCCTGGCTGGTCTGTCATTGTCAAGACACATTGAAATAGTATTTCAAACCTAACCATAATAAATAGCTCTCAAATAGGACCGTGTGCAGCCATGTGTGTTTTTCAACTGAATTCTGGCACTTGACGATTTTGTTTCCAGTTGTGAATGCTGGAATACAAACACTGAAATGCAACAAAAAAAACTTCTCTTAACAAGCTACCCATGCCAGACATGAAACTGGATCAATGCATCTCTGTAGAAACGTAAAACAGGGCGAATGTGATAAAATTCCCAACATATGTATTGGTATTACCTTAGTGCTGCCCTCATTGACTTGGCGGTCAGTAGAAGGAGGGGGCAAGGGCGCTCTACATGAAACTACATTAGAGACAGGGAACGGTTCCATTGTGTAGTACGAGTGGGTGCACGGGCAGTAGCAGACGTGCATTTTCCTAAGGATAGCACTGACTGGGCAACACGGCTGTGTTATTGCACCCTCGAGTGCTCTCTTCCATGGTGCCATAAGGCAACTGCCTATGACCACCTCAAACGGCCACCCGGGTATTGGGGAATTACCCTCCTTTAGCTGTAAATAAGGGCAACTTCACATGAGTCCAAGGTATAGCTGAGGCGATCTGACCTCAAGTAGTTCTGAACGAGTTGGCCTTAGAAGATTTACTCCTTGTAGGCTTTCCAAACACACACACATCCGGTCAGGTGCGAATCAAGATAATGCATCGACTTTCTTAGCCCAGATTTAAATGTGAAGCAGAATTCTGCATTATGCTAAATCTCCTCTTTTAAGGAGGCGCGTAGGCAGGTGCATTACAGCAGAGGAGGAGAATGGCTTAGCAGACCACCGTGCACATCCCTATGCGTATCATTAACTTTATTTTAAAGATTGTCTGGGCCATTTAAAATAACTGCACAGACAAAACACCATAAAAATGCCGAGTTCAATGGGAAAATAAAACTCTGTCAGCAATGCCTGCACGTGGAATGTTTTCGAGATGATAAAAGCAAACCATAAAAGAGGGGCCTTGGCTGGGGAGATTATCTTTCGTGTTTTACAGAGCTTGCTTGCTGCAGATTGGATTTTTCTTTTTATTTCGTTTGATTTACACAAAACTATATGTGTAAAATGGTTTTGAACAAGGCAACATTTTGGGAATAGCTTGCCACTCACGTATGCATAATACAGGCCAAATATAATTATTTGTAAATTCGCAGTTGTGCCTATAAGAATAATAAAAATCAGCCTTCTTGTGATTTTATGTTTGCTTTCTTTTGATTTTCTTATTTAAATCATACTTCAGTTTATTTGTTTGTTATTCTTTGAATGTTTTGTTTTTCATAATAAGAGCTTGTTCTTAAAGGTGTAGGGTTCTTTCGTCTCAATGCGGTGGAAGTCAGCAATGTGACTGTTGTAGTGTCCACCGCAGCCAGGGTACCCACCAATGACTACACCACACACAGAGCTTGATATCACACGTCTCTATTCTTCTGCGTGTAACTGAAAACGCATCATCCTAAACCAAGCTTTCATTGCATTGCGCTCTAACAGCGCGGTCACAGCTCCGGCGGTGTCTGGTAGGAACCAAAAGGGTTCAGTCATATAACTTGTAAGACACTACGGGGCTTATTTACAAGCTCCTTGCGCTGCCAATGTGTCACTTTTAATATGTGAAAAAGTGGAGTACCAGGGTGCAAGGGGCTTGTAAATAAACCTACATCTCCCCCACTGTTAAATAAAAACTTTACATTTTTTCCTTTACACCATATATGCACGTACTTTTACATCTCTTCAGTTAGCCTTTTGGGTGCTTTATTCAGATTAACTGATCTGGTTACTAGAAACTGGGAGGTGTTGCCCTCAGTGTCCAAAATCTTCAAAGACTGTGAAAAAACAAAAACATGCATTGTTTTTTTCAGACTTGGTCTTTAGTTCACCACTTCGATCAGGAAACCGATGAGTTAAATGCCTAAAGTGAGAAGAGTCTCACTGCTTTCTCGTTGGTTAGTCCATTGAGGTAACTTGATTGTCATTGCTCTCCAGAACATCAAAGTTGCAGAACTTTTTCCGGTGGTCGAATGCAGTGTTGAACGATAGGCTCGTAATGTAGAATTCAGTACAGTTTTCAACTTGAGCCCTACTAGAGTTGCATGCTGAAACCACTTCCTTTAAAGTACTCATAAAATGCGTGACACGTCCGTTGGCCTGCAGCCACAAAGATGTACTTTTCTGATGCTTTATGTTCTGATGCTGTGGAAAATCCTCAAATTCCCAACTATTAAAGGGTGGCCCATTATCAGACTTCACAATGGCTGGAATTCCCTATGTCATGAAGGTGTTATTGAGTTTCTCAATGACTCTTTCATCAGTAGTGGACGAAAGATCTTCTATGAGCAGGAAGCGGAAATATTCATACACAGTTACTAGCCACTGATCTCCGTTATCATGTGGACCAAAGAAACTGATGGCTATTCTCTCTCAAGCATGCTTAGGGAGCTTTGACATACTCAAAGTATGTTAAGTCACATTTGTAGAAAGGCAGATGAATAGGTGACAAACCTTGAGTTCCTTTTCAGTTCGTTCATCTAGGTATGGGAACCAAACTCAATCTTGCAGAGCACTCTTTGTGGCAACAATACCATGATGTCCTTTGTGAGCCACTTCAATCATTTTCTGTCACAGACTCACCGGAAGCAGGATTCTTGATCCTCGTAGTAGGACTCTTTATTGAATTATAGACAGTTCATCTTTAACGTTCTTGTATTTATTATATTTACCATCATTGGTGAGGGGTCGAATGTGTCAGTTGAAGGACTGATTTTCTAATTGTAATTATCTTTTTCAATTTCAGCATGCCACTATCATGCATTGTTGAGGTGATGATCTGGGCCAACAATATGGCAGGTGGTGTATTTTCTTGGACAATGAAATTGATATAGGCTTCAGCCATCTTGGATGGAGTATCTTGACTTTGAATAGGTACTATGGAAAAGTAGTCAGTAGGATTCTGATCCTTTCCTGGGTGATACACAATGGTATAATTGTACTCTTGCAATTGTAATCCCCATCTTTCAATGCAAGGAGGCGTCTTGGCTTTTAACTTGCCACAGATAGTCAGTAAAGCTTGATGATCAGTTACCATTATGAAAGGATCTCCATGCAGGAACACAAAGAAGTATTTACAAGCCAATATCAATGCTAAACTCTCTTTCTCAGGTTGTGAATAAGCACGTTCTGTCTGGGACAAACTTCTACTGGCATATGCCACACTATGCTTTCGGGCATTTGGATGTTCACTGTGCTGTGCAAGATTATCGCCTAACCCAACAAAGCTAGCATCAACAACAACCTCTGTATGACGCTCTGGATTGAAGTAGGCCAATGGCTTAATGTGGTAATTCACTCAGGAGCAGGTTGAAATAAAGTGAATTTATTGAAGTTGATGACTACACAGCTCTTGAACTGCCAACCATCTTCACCATCAGTCAGTATCCTGCAGTAGAATTATAACATTCCAACTATGACATCAGGAGCTGACATCACACACACACTCAACTAGGAGCAGGTGATGACTCAGGCTTACTTAACATTGACTACAGCATATAACATACCTCCTATCCTCCTGAGCAACTAAAACTAAAACAAAACCAAACATATTACACAATGAATAAAACTAACATAAATTCTTAATCACGAAACCTATGAGGAATAACACGGACTCTTGAACTCTTTCTACGTTGTCCAGCCAAAGGCTTGGAAGTGGTGTGTGCTCTGCTTGACGAACTTGAATCTTTAGAAGTAGAGCAAGATCTTGTTTTAATTAGTCTAGACAAATTCCACCAACAACCCCCTTCAACCTGGGCAGCATTATTGTAAATACGAATGACCTTGACAGGATCACCAAACTTAGAATACCCCTTCTTGATGTGCACAGGACTCTTAATACGTACAAAATCACCCACAGAAAGAGCAACACATTTTACCCTTTTCTTGTTGTCAAACCATGTTTTCTCTTTCCCTTGTGCAATATCAGAATTGACTTTGACCTTTTCCATAAGTACATCAACATCACACAACGATTCCACCCATTTACCCATCCATCCTGGACGGAAACTTGTATTAGCTTTTCTACCTCTTAATATCTCAAAAGGAGAAACCTTTGTAGACGAATGTGGTGTAGTTCTATAGAACCACAACATGCTCTCGAGGGCTTTGTATACATCATGTCACCCATTAACTGCCCACTTGACACACTCACCTACAACCCTATTCATTCTCTCAACGAGACCATTGGTTTGTGGATGATAAAGTGAGCTTTTGAGATGTTTAACGCCACTTAGCGTTAAAAAAGATTCAAATTCTTCACTCAGAAATTGGGTCCCATTGTCAGAAACCAGGAATTGTGGAAACCCTTCCCTCAAGAATATGTCCTTGAGAAACTTGACAAGAGATGAAGAATTAGCCTCCCTGACAACCTTGATTTCGGGCCACTTAGATGCATAGTCCATTACTACTAAAATGTATTTCATTCCCAGAGGAAGAATCTCATAAGGTCCCATAATGTCAATACCTACTTTAACCCATGGCCCCGAAGGACATTCAATAGGGTGTAAAGGTGGTGTGGTCACTTTCAAGCTTTTCTCTGATGTTTGACACACCGGACAGTTTTCAACCATAGTAGAAATCTCAACATCCATTCTGGGCCACCAAAAGTCTTGACGGACTCGTCGTTTAGTGAGAGTGATTCCCAGGTTTCCCTCATGAGCCTCTTTAATAATGTTGACCCCCAAGGAGTGAGGTGGTATAAGCTTGTCACATCTCATCAATAAACCATCTTCCACTGAAATCTCTGACTCAACCTTCCAATAAGGTTGTAATGATGTAGACAAAGATTTTTCTTTTGGCCACCCATCCCTGACAAGCTGGCACACTTCCTGAAGAAGACAATCACCCAACAATGCTGCCCTCCAATCAGATTCAGAACCAACTGCAAGAACAGGACTATCTATTGAAGCCACCAAACAATCTTCATTATCCTCATCATTTAAATCTTGAAAACTGGTCCCTTCACAATGTCCACTGCTCTGAGGAAAACGAGATAAAAAATCAGCTCTGATATTCTTATTCCCCAGAAATGTGAAAGACCTCAAATTGATATTGAAGAAGTTTGCTAACCATCCTCGTGATTCTTGGAGTGCAACACTTACTGGGCCCAGCAGACAATATGGCAACTAAAGGTTTGTGATCCGTTAGCAAATTGAAACGTCTTCCCCATATATAAGGTCGATATTTGTCTATAGCCCACAAGCAAGCAAGCAAGAAGTTCCCTCTCAATCACAGAATACTGTGTTTCTGCACTCCTGAGCACCCTTGAAGCAAATGCAACAGTATTCTCAACATTCCCATTCTGTTGTGTAAGCATGGCACCCTAACCTCTCTGACTAGCATCAACAGTTATACAACATGGTAGATCCGGATCAAATGGGGTGAGAGCATCACTTTTTTTAAAACCTCTTTAACTTTGCTAAATGCCTGGTCACATTCCGCACACCACAAAAACTTCCTCGAAAACTTGAGTGATTCACTAATGGGCCTGACTATTGATGCATAATTAGGAATAAACCTAGAATAGTATTCTAGAAGACCTAATAGAGACTTAACCCCTTTCTTATCTTCCGGTACCGGGGCCTCCAAAATAGCATCAATCAGACCCTGCCTAGGCTTGATACCCTCGTGAGTCAACAAATGTCCAAGATATTCAACTTCGCTACAAGAAAACTTACATTTCTCAGTTTTGAGCACAACACCACTTTTCTTGAAAATCTCAAGAACCTGTCTGATAATAGCATCATGTGAGTCATTATCCTTAGCGTAAATAAGGACATCATCTTGAAAGACAATGACTCCTTCAACACCTTTTAACATGTTTTGCATAACCCTCTGGAATACTGACTCCGCGGAGGCTAATCCAAACGGCATTCTCCGGTACCGAAACGTACCAATAGGAGATACAAAAGCAGTTAGAGCACAAGAATCAGGATGCAATTCTATTTGATGATAGGCACTAGCCAAGTCTAATTTTGAAAACACACAAGCACCTTTGATACATGTGAAGAGGTCGGATATTCTTGGCAAAGGATGGGAATCGACCCAAATCTCTTTGTTGAGTGACCTAAGGTCCACACACACACGCAACTGCCCATCCCTTTTTCGAGCAACAACCAAGGGAGACAACCAGAGAGAGGACTCTGTGAGCTCAATAATACCTTTATCGCAGAGTGCATGAAGTTCTTTGTTAAGATCTTCTCGAACACTAAAAGGAACCCCTCTAAGCTTATGCTTGACAGGGATAGCCCCATATTTAACAATGATTTTATGTTTGAATCCAGTAATTTTACCCAGTTTGTTACTAAAGACAGAAGGAAATTCATTTTTCCACTTGATACACACTCCTTCAGAGGTGACTAACATCACTTGCTCTTTAGTTCCTGGTTTTAAAATCATGCCAAAAAGGCCCTGGTGAAACCACCCTAAAATGTTCAAGCCCTTAACAGCCACATAAATTTCCCTCCCTTGACATGTGATGCATTACCACATCGCAGACATACATTGTTAGGTATAGCAGGATCTGATTTGTTATTTGAAAAACTCTTAGTGCGTTTTTACCTGCTTTGCACTTATCCTTCTTTGCACCCCCAACAAAACTGACTTTATCAACTGGTTTATCATCAAGTTCCTTTAGTGAAATTTGGGAAGTCTCAATACTTTTAGCAACTTTAATTGTTTCATGAAGTATGGGATTGTCCATGGAAAGTAGTTTTTGCCTAATGTGTTTATCTTTCCCATGGCATACAAATTGGTCACGAATGAGTTGTTCTGTAAAATTTTCAAACACATACACTGAAGCCAATTTTCTAAGAATGGAAATATAGCCATCAACATCCTCATTTTCAGATTGCTTTCTCTTGAAAAATGTATGCCTTAGCACAATCAAACTGGGTTGTTTGTCGAAACGAATCTTGAGTTTTGATACTGTTACTTGATAGTCGTCTAACTCTTCACCATTGCTTGCTAACTCTGGTAAATGCTTAAATATTGATCTACCCTCGAACCCTAGAGAATGTAATAATAGATACTTTTTTCTTTCAGGGCGGTATCTTAGTGTGCCTATTGCTCCTAACTAAGTCTCAAAAGCATCGAACCAAACATCCCACTTAACAGGAGGTTCACCTGGAGTTTCCAAAAATGCGGGAGGTGCATTGATTGATTGCATGCTTGACATGTATAAAGATTGATAAGGACAAAATGGAACCCCAAACTGCACACGTACAATGCAAAAATAGCGTTAAGCTGAATATCTATAGTATCTTTTGATGTTTGTTTAAATACTTATAGACATGAACTTGTGAACTTGAAACATGTATATGAAACCACCTTTTGATTGAGTAATTATAAAAATTACCAGTGTAATACAGACAAGCTTTTCAAAAAATAAAATGTTTTTTAAATTTTTTTTATTTAAAAAAAAATAATAATAATAATAATAATTAAATAACGAATAATCAATAGTTCAACACTAGTCACTATAAATTGAGAATAGAAGTCTCCAAACACGTTAGAAATGTCCTTGAAATGTGTAGAATTGAAAAAAAGAACGGGCCGATTGGCAAAATACACTCGTGGTTGGCAAAAAGCCTCACTCGTTGTTGGCAAAACAACCTCTGGTTGGCAAAAAACAAACGTGGTTGGCAGCCAATGTGTTTTGACAAACGTTGTCAAGGAAACCACAAAAGCCTTGAAGATTTCAGAATTGAATGCAAATGAGCAGCATTGTACTCATGACATGCTCCATGATGCTCGCTAAAACATTGTGCACATGCTCCAATCCGAGCTGCTTCGTTGTGCACATGCGCGTGAACAATGAACTTGCTACAGCATTGTCCCCATGCTCCAATCAGAGCGAGTTCCTTGCGCGCATGCGCGTGTAATCAGCCGTGTTGAGCCGTGTTGAATGGAATGGAAGACACGAGGAAGACCCGCTGCCTGTGGTTTTGAATGAATACAAATTGCTCAGTCTGCACGTGGACAGCCAAATCCCCCCCCAAAAAAAAAAATCACCAGTACTTCCAAATAACTTCCAAAAAGGCTCCGAAAACGAGAAAGCGAAACAAAACTTCACCACGCTACAAAATGAAGCTGACAGAGAAACGCAACGCACTCCTTCCCTCTCACCAATCCAGCCGATTACTCGTGAGCAAAGGAAACGCAACGCACTCTTTCCCTTTTGAGAGTCTAACTGATACTGACAAGTCCTTGGCTAGAGGATGTGTACTGAAACAGAGTACAGCAGTGCACCGCCATGTGAGACCAGGAAAACATCCAATACGTGGAACGATGGGCATCACAGGATAGCAGCACACACAGGACAGCGAGAATAGTCCAGAAGAACCACAGCAGCCATGAACGAAATTCAGATCAACGCCGTACAGGTAACGCTGATTCTTCTTGATGAGTAGAGAGATAGTGGATCTTGATGGTTGAGAATAGATTCGATAATTTGTTTGATTTGATAGTAGTTTTCCGTGGGTTCTGCTGTGTAGTCAACTCGTCGCCAGATTTCTGTGGTAATTCACTCAGGAGCAGGTTGAAATAAAGTGAATTTATTGAAGTTGATGACTACACAGCTCTTGAACTGCCAGCCATCTTCACCATCAGTCAGTATCCTGCAGTTGAATTATAACATTCCAACTATGACATCAGGAGCTGACATCACACACACACTCAACTAGGAGCAGGTGATGACTCAGGCTTACTTAACATTGACTACAGCATATAACACTTAATCTTCTTAAAACTTTTTGTGCATCTTTGCGACCTCTCAAATGAAACAGTTTTCTTTGTCAACTCTCGTAATGGAGCATCTACAGTAGCAACGTTTCTTATGTATCGTGAACAGTAACTGGCCATGCCAAGAAATTAACGTAGCATAGAAACATCTTTTGGATGATCAGCACTTGGTAGTGCATGTACTTTTACAGGATCAGGTGTCATGACCCAATCTGAAAAGATATAGCCAAAGAATGTAAACTTTGCTTTGTAGAACTCACATTTTTCTTCGTTTAATGCCAAACATGCATGTGTAAGTTAACAGCATACTTGTATGCAAGCTGTATCGTGCGTCTTCTGTTTAGCTACGAAAACCAATATGTCATTGCTATAGTTGAATGCATTTACAACAAGCTGTATGATACATCGAATTACATCTTGGACAATTTCTGCAGCCGATGACACATCAAAAGTAATTCTCTTGTAACGAAACAGACCAACATGTGTAGATAATGTCTTAATGTACCTGTACTCTTTTTTGAGTTCCAACTGATAACCTTTATTTAAATCAAGGCAAGAAAACACTTTTGCAACATTTAGCTGGGTTATCATGTCTGCAATATGTGGACTTGGATGTTGTTCTCTTTCAATTGCTTTTTTGCCCGATGCATGTCAAACCATATGTGTACAGCTCCTTCACTGTCCTTTTTGGGCACTACCACTATGGGAGAAACCCATGGCATCAGACCAGGAGAACGCTCAATAATTTCATGCTTAAGTAACGATTTAAGTTCTTTTTCAACAGCTTCTTGTAAGTGGAAAGCAATTCTTCTATGTCTCTGAGCAACAGGACGGACATTTTCATTAATATGCAATTTCAGTTTCATAGTCTTAAGCTTTCCTAACCCATGAAACCGTGAAGGGAATTGACTTACTATTTTGTGCTGAGCGTTCATATTGTATTCACAGAAATCAGTCCGGTATCAGCAGCTGTGCTGAAACTGAGTAGACAGGCACTTGACACTGTATCTTGTAGCACATGGATGAGTGCTTGCACCTACGTTTTCCTGTGTTTCATCATCGTGACAAACAAACCTTGCATTTTTATGGGAGTCGATGCCACGCATGTGTACACTTTTATTTGCGATGGCATGAGTTGCAGTAATGGAGACAGTTAATTATATTTCTTTTGAGGCATTATATTTATTGAGGCACCACTGTAGATGATAAAAGGTATTGAACATGCATTTATTTTCAATGTAATCTTTGGGCAATGTTTGTATGACTAAGGTGCTTTAGCTAGTCAATTTGTATGTGACTAACATGTTTTCTCACATCCGGCAAGTCCAACATGCGCATGTTTCTCTGAGATAAAAATCAACATGACACAACCATCCTCTTCACTTTCACTCGATATTGAGGCAGATGAACAGTTTGACAATGATTAAGATGATGATCAACTTCATTCAGTGTCAATTTGCCTCAACTAATGTTGCCGCTTGGCCTTGTGGAGGTCCGTTGAATATTGCCCCTGGAAGGTTCTGCCAGCCATTTTGTCTTCGCTCCATGACGCACTTACTTATCTTGAACATTGTCACAAAACGTTTCTCCTTTCCACAGCCTTTACATATCTGCCCAATGGTGGGACATTTACCTTCATGTAGAATCGAAAAAACATTTTTTTTTACGCATAGT
The DNA here is from genome assembly GCF_964204655.1 of Triturus cristatus. Classification (NCBI taxonomy): domain Eukaryota; kingdom Metazoa; phylum Chordata; class Amphibia; order Caudata; family Salamandridae; genus Triturus; species Triturus cristatus. The sequence goes on along the minus strand of NC_140590.1, from coordinate 907,921,496 downwards.
CATGATCTTTGTGTCCTTCTGTCTTTTTCTTTGGCTTACTTTTTACACTCATGACTGATTCACTCAGTGCACCCCTGGCCTCCATGTCAGCAGCTTGTCTTTCAGCAAACTCTTCAGCTCTGGAAGCTATCAACACTCACTCCAGACAAAGAGTTTCTCTCAGCATTCATCATCTAAATGATTCTGAAAAACATCCATCTATTACTCTAAGATGCATAGCTTCTTCAACATTAAATTCATTGAACTTACAGTGTTTGATGAGTGTATCCATTCTCTTCACAAATTCATCAATGGTTTCACCAAACTTTTTGTATTCTTAACTTAAAATGTATCATTCATAATCAACATTTGGCACAGGATTGAACTTAAGATTCAACGTTTCTTTAATCTGAACGCATGTGATTAATTCGTCCATTAGAAGCATTTTCTTTATGACTTATTTCACACCATCACCAGTAAGATTTTTGAGATACTTGATAATCTTTTTGTTATCCACTTCTTCAAGTGCATCAATTAAATCATTGAATGGCCCTAACAAAGCAGTACATCTATTGCCAATATTTTGCTTTTTGGCTGTTTCAAAAGGTGGTGGTGGTTTCAGGAAGGCGGCAGCATGGTAACTAATTATGGGAGTGGCTGACGTTGAGGGTGGAGCTCTTTCTGTTATATTTTGCTGTCCTTTAGAGCCAGGGTCATTCGCTCTATTGCTGAAGCTACATAATGGACCAGCTTTAAGGTTGTCTTGGACAATCCCATGGACACTGACCTCCTCCTTCTATTTGGTCAGAGCCCTTCACTTTCTGAAGTCCTCTTGAGTTGTTCTGAGCTGTCACTTGGCAGCTTTGGTGGTCGGCTGCTTCAGGTATCGGACAGCTCAGTAAAAACCACCCTTGTGCTTTTTCTTGTGTCTCCTCGCTCGATGCTGAGGTCCTATAGTTCCAATTATTGAGGCTCTGGTAAGTGCAGTGACCATTTGCCTTTTTCTTATTTATTTTGTTAGCCAGCGCTTTGATGTGTTTTGTCAGTATTTGACTACAGCAGTCTTTATCACTTCTCTTCTTTGACTCTATATAACCGCATTTAGCAGTATCACTCTGTATAATGTGCAAATCTATCTTGCGTGACAGTGAAGTACCTGAACAATGGGTTCTTGGCAAATGAAGTGTAGATTCTTTGCACTGTTTTGTTATCTTCAACTATTTCACAGTGGCCGGAGCTGCACTTTGACTTCACATGCCTAAAGTATTGATTTCATACTCGACACACATGGCATGCACAAGCAGTCTGCCTGGACCATGGCAAACTCTCTGGGAGAGCACGATCGCTCTTTGCGTTACGTATCCCACCCTTGTCACCGGTTGTAGTGTCCACCCCAGCCTGAGTTCCCGCCAATGACTACACCACACACAGAGCTTAATATCACACATCTTCTGCATGTAACTTGAACTCAACATTCTAAACCAAGCTTTCATTGCATTCCACACTAACACCTACGTCACAGCTCTACGAAGTTCGGTACAAACAAAATGGGTTCTGTCATAAAACTCGTAAGACACTACAAATGTTACAAGAGGCAACGCTCTTAATGAAAGGGGAATGAAAAATAATTGTACAGAATTGCTGCAAACTCATTTGCACATGTAATCTGAACGTAGTGGTCTGAAATGAAAAACTTGCGTTATTGTGAATTTGAAGTGGAAATGTAAGAATCACAAGTGTATGGTTGGAAAGAGTATAGAAGAGTGCAGCATTTTGGAATCTTGCAAACAGTACAGGCAAGTTAAACTCCCATCACCATCATTTCCACCTCAGAGAAAGTGTTACAAATTAAGTAGCAACACTGAAATGCCTTTCATCTCTAATGAAAAATTCCTCCCAAAGCGTAGAAATATGCTAAGTAGAAATATCAAATCAAACAGCACTTTGTCAAATTTTCACCATACAATACTAGTATTCTACTTTATGATTAAGGAAACAGTTAAAAAACATATAATTTTAAAAATATAGAGGTCAGTTGAAAAAAGGCTTGAACGCCAAAAATGTAAAATATTGAGACACTGTGATGGGCAGTGTCATAGACATTGATTTGATTTTTAACATAAAATGATCTACACATTTATCAAGATATCAGGAAATGAAGTGGCACTAAAACATAGTTGCCTGATTTCATTACAGACGAAATCCAGCAGCTGCTCTCCCATTTGCGTAATTATGCACACACCAGAAATCTATTGCAGCAATGGGGAAAAATACCAAACAGCTGAATTGCATAACTCCAAATTGACAGAGCCAGCTACAAAATCCAACTCACACCCAGAGCAAATTTAACACACCACACACCAAAAACCAACCTCAATTTTTTTTGCAACAAAACAACAGAGAATTCACAAACACACATTTAAAAGCAAAATATAGGGAAATGTTTGGACTGATGCTGCTGATGTTTGCACTGAGATTCTACACTTGGCCTCTGCTAACCAGGGCCCAGTGCATGTGCTCTGACCCCTAAAACATGTCAGATTTGGCTATATTCTCAATTGGGATATTGTACCTACCAAAATGTCCCAGGTGTATGGTTCCAAGTGTACTCTGGGTCTGTGAGTTAAATATCACTAGTAGACTGCAGCACTGATTGTGCCACACACTGCATTAACAATACAAACATTACTGCAGGTCAACTATTGTAGCCTTTTGGGCAGTTATTAAAATGCAAATTCTACAGGTCAAAATAACCCTTTTTGACAAGCCTAAAGCCTCCTTTTAAATAATAATAAGTCACTCATTATCAGGCCTTAAAGGCCACCAGTGCGGGGTGCATGCTATTCAAAAGTAAGAAATGGAACAGATTAATGTTTATTGTGTCCTTAAAAGGAAAAGGCCTTATATGCCTTTTTCACTTTAGCAGGGTTAGTCATTCCATAGGAAAACATTAAGAGATAAAATTAATATTAAATAATGGTATCTTTGTCTGACACACAGCCACAAGTTCAGTCTTAGATTAAAAAAAAATATTACAAGACCAATTCATTGGCAATGCGGATTTGTTATAAATGTTTTAGAACAGGTACTTTTAGAAAGTTTCCTGTTATGTGCCTAAAGCCTCTTTAAATCCACCTGCACAAGCTTTCATCTGTCATCTAGGAGCTGAATAGCCTTTGATAAGGTGTGTACCTGCTTCCAGACCTCAGGTGAAGTCCTTGGGTGTGGGGAGGTGGTCTGTTCCTCTGGAAGGACGGCCATCTGGGCTGTGCCCAGGAACTTAATTAAGTTAAAAAATGCCTACCTTGTCACAGACGAATGTTAGCTGATACCTAGGCAGGGACTTATTTTGTTCACCTATTCCGCCAGGCACTGATCCCAGTGGGAGAGGAGATTCCCCCAGAACTGGTTTGAAGTAAACACATAGGAAGGATTGCTCAGTTCCCTGGCTTCTCCCCTGGGGGTGGGCAAAGGAGCTCTCCACAGGGGAAGAAAGGTTCTGTCATGTATTTAGGTAAGTGGGGCACAGTGAAATTGTTTGCAGTAGGGCACACAGGAACTGTTGCAAACGTGCTGTGAATTACCCCTTGCTGTTTTTTCCATATTGTTTATGAAGGGACCAAGAGTCACCTCACCCATAGATGTAAATGTGGCACCCCTAGCCACCCTCTTCAGAACAGTATTGGACATGTAGAAGACAGAATAAGGACTGCACCTACTGTTGAGACCTGGGACGAGACCTGAATTCTGGACCCCTCCCATCTGTATTCAGAATAAGGAAATGGACTCCAAAGGTCAGTTGGATGGCCTCCGCTTCAGCTACAATGACAAGCAACTAGAAGTCCTATTCATGAACAGCCCGCCTGACCAGTTGCAATCAGACCTCCCTTAAACACCGCTGATGACGTCTGCTGGAATGAGTCTTGACCCCCAAGTGCTGTTCATGAGCTTCTGAGACCTTTGGCTGTATCAAAGTGGATTCCTCCTAATATCCTAAAAAAACAGGAGATTAGAAACATTTTGGCCAAAGACCTCTGGAGGACTGGAAAAAACCTATCAAGTCAATCCAGTAAAGGTGCGTTGCTGCTGGGGTGAAGATTCAGGTTACTCCTGCTCTGTGATTTTCCACATCAGCAAATCCATTTTAGTGGGATGTTGCAGCAAAGGTATCTGGCCTCATGCATCCCTATTAGGCTACTGCTAGCAGCCTTGCCCCGCTGGAAGAATCCAAGATCCAAAAAAAGAGATTAAGTCTGAATGTGGAAATCTTCAATGGGTGAAGATGCCAAAAGTATCCAGCTGTTGAGGGCCTTCCGAGGATGTGAATTATGAATTTCTCCCTCTGTGAGCTTACCCACCAAAGACGAAGGCTTCACCAGGACTTTTTCTGATGCTTATTTGGCCGCATGGCCCCCTTTTCGGCTACAGCCTTGCCCTGCTGAGGACTTTTCTCCTGCCATCCAGAGACTAAATCAGAAGATTAAATCTGGTTTCTCTATCCTACCCATGCTCCAACGCAGTCAGCTGTAAATCGCAGCAAGGTCTCAGTCAAGTGCAACCATATGATCATGGTTGGTGCCTCACGCTTTTTAGCCATATTTTCATTTACAACTTTAAAAATGTATATCTCCGATTCCCTTTATTGGAATTTTGTCATTTATAATGTCATTTTGTTCATTAAACTATTTTCTATTTTTATAAATTTTGTTGAGATTTTTTGTGTTGCATTTTTGACTTTTTAACTGTTATGGTACTTCTAAAAGTGAGACCAGGACCAAGAGGCGCTAACCAACAAGCCTCTTGGTATAATAGAGAATGCAGGGAGGCAAGGCTATTGCTTGGGTCTGCCCTGAAGGGTGGCGATGTTAGCCTGGTACGGCATAGGAGAATCCTTTACAAGAGCTGTGTCGCTAAAGCTAAACGCCAATGGGATGGCAAAAAGTGGGAGGACCTCCTTGAAGCTAGTCTTCGGAATGATAGTAAATTATTCTGGAGTATTGTAAAGTGGGGTTCTGGTGCACAGTCTGAGTGTCCCCAAAATAATGTTTCACATGAGAAGTGGGTGGACTATTTCAAACCGCAGTATGCTTCTCCTACCGATCCTTCTGATAGCTATGGGTCCCCCCAGTTGTTTAATCCAGAAGATAACTTTTCTATTTCTGAGGTTGATCTGGCACTGGTGGGAGTGGCATCTGGTAAGGCTCCCGGACCTGATGGTGTTCCTGCGGATGTCTTTCTGTATGACAAGCTAAAATGGGGGAGGTATATACAGCTGGTTGCTAACGCGTTGGCCCATGGAGCTCCAATTCCATGCTCTTGGAAAGCCGCGGAAATAATCCCGGTGTACAAAAAGGGTGACCGTTCGCTTCCTGAGAATTATCGGCCTATCAGTTTGATTGATGCGATTCAAAAGATCACTGGTAGACTGATTTTAAATCGTGTTCATCTCTGGATCGCGTCAAATAATATTTTATCCCCATTTCAAGCCGGATTCCGCCAGCACATTAGCACTGTTGACCAAGTCTTCCGTTTTACTCTTCTCTATTGGAAGACTGTGGTCTTGGGTAAGGGAAATTTGTATGCAGTGTTCGTGGATCTAAGGGCCGCCTTTGATTTAGTCCCTCGTTCAAAACTGTGGCAGACCTTAAAAGATTTGGGGCTTCATGGCGGATTGTTGTCCCTAATCCAGAGGCTTCATGAAGATAATTTGGCTAGAATCAGATGGGGCGGCCAGGGCATGTTGACCGAGGATTTTCCGGTCCAGAGAGGTGTCAGGCAAGGCTGTGCAATGGCCCCCACTTTATTTTCCCTATATATTAATGACATAGCGGATCGACTTTTGGAAGCACACGTTGACGCTCCCGTTCTTGGCAACACTAAGGTCCCAATTTTAATGTTCGCTGACGACACACTTTTAATTGCTAAGACACCTGGCGGCCTTCAGCGTTCATTAAATATTTTTGAGTCCTTTTGTGTTGATCGTGGCCTGGAGGTCAATATTAAAAAAACCAAGCTTATGACATTCAGGCCTCACAAATCTTTTAAAAATCAATTTGTTTTGTTTAACAATCCACTAGATCAAGTGCAGGCTTTTAATTATCTTGGAGTTAATATTCAAAATAACTTTGCATGGAAGTTACAGAGAGATCTGACTACTCTAAAACACAGGCAGTTAGCTGGTGTACTAGCTGCTGAATTTAAAAAGTCTCCTTCGAAGCCCATTAGACCCGTGTTACAGGTCTATAGTGCCAAAGCGGTGAGCTCGGCACTTTATGGTGCGGAACTGTGGGGGTACGAGAACCTGTCTTCCTTAACCATCTCGGAAAACAAGTTCTTGCGCAGTATCACCTCCCTCCCGCAGAGCACACCTTTAGTCCCCCTAAGGTATGACCTTGGGAAGAACTCTATAGCTGATGTAGCCAGGCTTCGACCTATCCTTTATTGGCGTCGCCTATGGACCACTCCGGCGTTGGCAGAGTATGCAGAGGGTTTTCTTGACATATTGGCGATGGTGGGCTCCCGGAAGATTGCTTGGCTTAACGAAACTAGAAAATCCCTTGAGGCTTTGGGGTTGAGCGAACTTTGGGATAACCCTACAGCAGCTATTTTTCCATCTAAAGCTCTCTTGAAGGAGAAATACTGGGAGCTGGTAAACACAAAGGTACTCTCTGCCACTAAACCCTTTTCGCTTTCGGACGAATTTATGAACATCAAACTCGTCCCTAGGCTAGAACACTTTTGGGATCTTGTAACTAAAGTTCTTGATAGGAAATTGTTTTTCCAGATGCGGGTGGGAGCGTTGCCCTTAAATTCATTTGTAGCCCAGTGGGAACCCCAGAAAAGTAATTTAAGTCCCTTTTGCAAATCCCAGGTGGAAACATTAGCCCATATGTTTTTTGTATGCCCTGCTTACTCGGCCCCGAGGCGTGTGTGGTTGAAACCCGTTTGCCTACTATTGGGCACTAGACAGAGTGTTGAAGCAGGAAGGCTCCTTCGCACCTGCACTGACCCGGTAATTGTTGTGGGGGTTGCCAAATTTCTGGGGTGGGCATGGATTATAAGAGCTAAGAGTATCAGATAGTAAAGTCAGACCTCTGGTATGTTTTACCCAATGATCTTTTTATTATATGCTTTTTAAAACTTGTAAATATTTTAAGTAGTTTCGCTTTTACACTGATTCTTGTTAAATTATTTGTGTATTTTGTACCTGTACTTGTTTTGTCTCGCTTTTATGACTTCTGTCGAATAAAGCTGTTTGGATTGGATTGGATTGGTACTTCTAAATGATTTACACATTTTCTTACATTAAGCTTTTCTTATCTGTTCCATAACTATCAGTTGTTGAGCTCAGGTTTATATTACAAAAATCTTTATTGGACGTAACAAGAATAGTAACATTATTTGTTTTAGTGGACTACCATCCACCACAACAATTTATCCCCTTAAAAAAACAGAAAGGAAAAAATTAATATTAGATCCACAACTCTTTAACCTTTTTGTTGTCCTGTGATGTCGACTTTTCATCATGCACTCCAAATTTGTCTGAACTAAATGCCTGACGCAGCAATCGTGGATGCCAGTTGAGTGTCTAAAAGGATGAAGTGTCATAAAATGCTGGTCAAAGTAGGTGTGTATATCATAGAAACAAATATCCGGCAAGTCCTTTGCATGATCCCTCAAACATTCACAACTTCCATCTGGTCCCTAGAGCTGAGGATGGTAAACATGTGAAGATGTAACTTAAGTCACCCCATGGTAACTCTGGTTTTAAGGAATACAAGCATTTCAAAGTGACAAACATTTGGATAAAATGCATTATCATGTTGCTACCTAAGAATACATGCTGGAGAGCAGTAGGAACTAGTAATATTGATTTGATTTTCCACGAAAGGGCATAGGCATATGACTGAGAAGAGGAAATCAATAAAGGCATGACTGGATGTAAAGGAGTTTAGTAGGTCACATCATTTTAAGGAGTGGCAGACATATTTGATAATTAGCATATCAGAGGTTCTTTATTCATGTCTTGTTACTCAGAATTGTTATGAGAAGAGAATATACATATGAAGTAAACCACATTTTAAGATTATATGGACTGATACCAAGACTGATTGATTTTAGACTTGTCCTAACAAGTCTAAAACTTCGTTTTGAAGGAGATTATGGATCTTTTTGAGATTAAAATCCAACTGTTAGTAGCCTTCCTGAAATCGTAAATAATAACTTGAACTTTTCATAGTAACGACAAGACTTCATGCACATATTCTGGATTCACAGTGAGCGATTCACCTGCAACATATTCAGTCTTCATGATCAGTCTTTACTGGGAAGTTGGCATTTGCCTGCTGAAGCAAATGAGAAATCAGAACTTTGCTTACTGGAAGTACGGTATGCCACTCATAAAAAAAGACCCTCACAGTATTACTGATAAATAAAAGTATATGTACTTAAAAAAGGTTTATTGAATTGTACATAAAAAAAGTTTTACTATCAGTATTTTACAAACATAAAACGAAAACCTTCACTTGTACAAATAAGCCAGCCATATTTCAAAACCAGATAACAACAAAACATTCTAAACATTAATGGAAGTGGATGGTGGTAGACTCTTGGTAAATAGTTATGCCAAATAACAAACTTTTAGGACTCGTTAAAACAAGTTATGCATCTTCCAAAAACAGTAGTAAAGGTGTCCTACAACCACACTTCTTATGTAGTCCCAGTCCTATAGACAAAATCGACAACAACCAATGCACTGCAGCAGATTACGAAGTAAGTTCTTTCTGCATTTCACCCATTCCTTCACCTCAGCTTTTTGATATTGCCCACGCTTCCTTCTGGTAAGCAGCAATACCACAATACCAGCAACAATGGCCACTAGCAACACAACGACAACAGCAATGATACCAGCACTCAGATGCTTCATGGACAACTCTGGGCGCTCTGAATCAATGTAAGAGATCAGTGGCTCTTTAACTCCCACGGACTTTCCGTTAACAACAATGTCAAACCTGTTGTCAAGTGGCAGCAGCGAAACCCCTTTGATGTATTTTTCCATGTAATAAGCTACGTCTGCAATGTCCGGCTCCATTAAGCCTTTCTCACTAGCATTTTGCTTCAGATCAACAAAGACGTATGTACCTTTAAACTCAATGTTATCAACAAGTTGTTTAGGCAACTTGTAGCGGTTGGTGATCGTGTTTGTGAGAGCCGCCTTAAAAGCAGCTTCTTCTGTTGGATTCGCAGGTGCAGAGTCATTCAGTTTCATTTGAATAACCACCCAGAATGTCCTGACAAGTCAGTCGCACTTTAGCTTTTTGTCTGATTTGTCCATCTTATCAGTTCTTCGGACTACAGCACTGTTGACACACCAGCAAAGATCAGTGCCATTACACTGCTTTGCTTTAAAGGTACCATTGACATCACAGTCTGGATTGTAGAGGCCATCGTTGTCCATAACAGTGAAGTCATGTTTTGGTCGCCGGCCACCCTTTACACTGAGGGATTCTCCCTTCATCAGCCAACATTTTGATAGTAATTTATTACAGTTGACACTAGGAGTTTCTGATCCCACTGGAAAGTTGCAACTGAAATCGGGAGGCGTTCCAGAACATATTGCTTGACTGTGCGATGCGCATTTGCATTCATCCTGCGCGCAGGCGACCGCGATGAACAGCAGAAGCACACTTCCCAGATGGACCCTCATTCTCCCCGAGGATAAAGAGGTCAACAAAGAAATGCTCTTCCTTTCATATTGCTGACCTCAACATCTCACATGATGATTTGCAGAAAGCCAGAGCTCGGATGAGGGCTTTCACATGGTATGGCGCTGTTGAGAATGCCTCTACAAATTGTAATGTTTCCTTCTCATCATGGTTAGTATCTGCCACTTCAGAAAAGATCACCCTATTGTCATAAGTACTTGGCTGAAAACACTTTTCCCAAAACTACATCTGCTGGAAATAGATGACACAGCATGACCGGGAGAAGAAAATGAACATTGACTGAAAGAAGATTTAATTTTGTAAGTGGCTTCACAAGTTTGGTGTTCTTCATTTTTAAGTTAGTCATATTGGGTGGGTTCGGCTTTGGTCTGAGGGTACTGAGAAATTCAATCAACTTTGTTTCTGACTTCCTCTTTAATATTAGCTAGAATACAAAACTAATGTCGACATTCTTCTTTACCAGGAAGTTTACATCAACACAAATAATCTAAATGTTTTAGATATGTTGTAAATTATGTGGTAGCAAAACATTATTTTTGTATTAGCTTAGCATATGATTCTTTATGTTAAGTATTTATATTTTACAAAACATATTGTCTTTCTTTTTAAATGTATGAATGTGTATTGACTATAATCGACTCTATTATGTAAAATTTCAAACAAATATTTTTTCTAAACTTGACTTTCCAACTATTTTAATATTAGAAAAGTCGATGTACACAATGATACCTGTATATATAAGAACAAGATCACATCATTATTATTGAATTCGTCCATCATAACCTCTCGATCAACCCTGACTCAGAAATATGTGGTCAGGCAAGCTCTGAGATCTAGGCCTGAGGTTACTGATTGATAGGTCACAGGTGGGTTGATGACTGGCTGGAAGACAAACACACATAAAAAGAAACTCAGATCACTCCCAGCAACACCACATTAGTCAAGGGAGATAGGCCCCAAAAAAGCACACATGGCCAGAGGTGTGCACGCATTCCCAAAAACATCATAAAGTCAGAGGCTACATGAAGTTAGTAACACACAGAACACAACACACACAGTACACACAGCAATCTCGTGCTCCTCATGCCGGACATCTGGACACATTACCCACTGGCCCTCATTGTGTCCATGCAAGGTCGAGGCCTCCCTGCGTTTGTTATCAGGGGCCTTATGTATGACAAGACCCACATTCTTTACCGAAAAAGGATCCGCAGAAACAGTTTATGATACATAAAGAAATGTAGAAAACAATGTTCAGATCGATTGTACTTTGAGTCAGTCCTCAGACCCCCTTCTGTAACTATGGGGGCCCATAAGCATGACGGGCAGATCGCCACCGCCTGATCGGCGGTAGCGATCCACCCACCAAAACACTCCGCCAGAAGGCCATTTACCCCCGTCACATTAGCATTGCGGGGGGTACCTCGGCAGACGGAAAGACCGTCCGCTGCTTTTTCGCGGGTAGGCAATCGTCACGATTGCCTGCCGGGAGGAAAAGGTCCATAACATGGTGGCGGTGCCTTGCAGGCACCGCCATCCATATTATGCTGATGGCGGTGGAATGCCTTTCCATGGCAGAGACTCCGCCATGGAAAGGCATGTGGTGTTTACTTTGGGGGCCTGCTGCGGTCCCCAGGGGGCTGGGAGGCTGCACTTGGGGGGTACCCATGGTACCCTCCTACATTGGCATTCACAAGGTGGCAGGCACCGCGCGGTGCCTGTCATGTTGTGCATGCCAATGCACAACATGCATATATATTGCATTGTGGCGGGTGATGCTTGCAGCACCGCCCACCACAATGTGATATATGCGGGATGCGACTGCCAGGGTGGCTGTCGCATCCTGATTGCCCTAGAGGACCACCACACCTATGGCGGTCGGTCCCGTGTAATGATACGGTGGCGGGCAGACTTGGACCCCATGATTCCCTGCTCCAGCATTTGATTAAACCAACTGTTCCTTCTACTTCATTTTTTCAAGGTAAATTAATTTCCAAGCAACAACTATCACACAACAACATGACATAGAATATGAAAAACATCATGGGAAAGTTGATACCTAAGATGTGACTCAGTGTGCTTGAAATGGCAATTATATGGATTACTTTGAACAGAAAAGGTTCAAAATCCCTTTTCAATTATTAGGCCATGGAAAGAAGCACTGACCTGATTCAGAGCTTCAATTGTACAATGGCGGTGCATTCCTTGCACATAAAACATGTCATAGGCCATCTGGTGGGTGGACAAAATGAAAGGTCCTGGTTATATTTCTTAACTATGAAGTAAATTTAGGAGGAACTTTTGTATCTGGTCGAGCTGAGCACTGAGAAGACTGCAGGTGAGTCATGTTCTTTACTTGACGCTTAACCTGTACAGAGATCCTAACAACAGTGTGTCAAGAATGCAAACAAAAAAGATTTTCTAATGTTTATAGTAAGTAATTTATAGCCCCTACCTGACATTTGACCACTCAGTATTTATTATAGACTAAACAGACTGAACACCAGGTTAAAATTGTGTCATTTACATAGTCCCTAATGGAGAGGAGCAGAGGTGCCCTGGCGGGTACTGCTAATTTAATTTAGTCCTCAGATTTGGATAACTACTAGGACAATGTACCTCTCCCATTAGTAATTGCTAAATAGTACAGATAAATCAGAATAATTACATTAGTATTTTCCAACACATATGCTGAAAATATATATTATTAATAAAGTACCATGACAGTAGGAAAACAGACTATTCCCTACAAATCAAGTAGGCATCTGCAAGAAGAATAGAGCTACAGATCCTCATTGAAAGGAGTATTCCAAGCAAATACAGCAAACTATGTCACCCTTAAACTTAAATTACCAGCATGGTCATGGAGAGATTACAGAGAAGCTCATTAAGTAAGAGCATAGGAACTTAATAAACGTATTTTATTTGGCTCACAATGTAATTATAACAGGCTTCCCTCTACCAGTTTAAATGAAATTAATACAGGAAAGAATTGATGGAATCGGCCACTATCAACTGAACTAAAAGACAAATCTTTTTAACTTTACTTGGAAGAGCTTGATTGTGTAGAGTAGGTATGCCGGTGGGGAAAAGATTCAGCACCTGAAACACAGGTACCATATGGAACCACCCTTCCAGTGCTATGCAGTTATGAGTTAAACACAAGGAATTGAAAATATCTATTAAGACCCACTTGTCCAAATTGCATTACACATAGAATTCCCACTTCCATCTGAATTAGCACTCCTCTTTACCATGAACTCTCAGCAGGTGGTAACTGGAAGTAGGGGGCATCTATAGGGTGAGGCGGGCTGGGGAGAGGTGTTAGGAGGGTATTAGATATCTCCAAATACCCTAAGGCAGTGTATAGGGTGTCAAGGGGGGGGGGTACATGCTCTCCTCTGCCAGGGAAGTGGGTTGGAGAGAGACTATAGTGTTGCATTCTGTGTCAAATCATATACGCTTCCATACTTACTTATTAGTTCTTAAAGTGATGTAAGAATAGAATGTGGGGGAGAGAATGATCCAAGAAAGACAGGAGCAGGATGGATATATTGACACTCTGTACAATTTTATGAGTGACCTTGGACTAAAAGCAAATGTTGCAAAATCACATGTTATGATGGTGGGCAAATCTCACTCGAAAACAAATTCTTTTTACATAAAGAATGAAAAATTGCTTCATGTGCCAACTTTTTCTTATTTAGGCATCCTTTTTAACCAAAGAAAACTCTTGGTCTAATTAGTTGAGGCAAGGATTGGAGGTTTTAATCAAACTGTTGAGGCTATTTTTAGATTTACAAAACAACTAGGCTCCCGGCCCATAAAAGCTATTATAGATATCTATAAAGCACGTACGTGCGCTGTTACTCTGTATGGTGCCGGAGTTTGGGGTTGTGCTAATACCTTGGGCTTACAGAGAGCTGAGAACATGTTCTTGAAACGAGTGCTGACAGTGCCCAACAGCACCGCCTTTACTATTTGTCATAATGAACTAGGTGTAACCCCATTGTCTTTTCGCATGCAATTAGCACCTTTGATGCTATGGTACAATATCTGGGTAAAAGAGGAAACAGTTCTGAGCCATGCTATAATCTCAAATTGTCTGAAGTTGGACTGTGTGAAGAAAATTCCTTGGATTACCCACATACAAGATCAACTGGGGAAGCTGGGACTGTTGGATTGTTTTCATACCCCCCGGAAACATAGCTAAAATCCGAAGAGCCAAGCTGAAAAGAGACCTTCTCTCCTATTTGTATCAAGTTAGAGACAGGGAAGAGCTGGTAAAAAAAGGGTGGTTGAGCACTCGCTCTTAGTCAGCTCTCTAGGCACTGAGCCCTACCTTTCTTTTTACTTCAATCATGCCAAAATGTTTTATCTGATCAGGTTTAGGATGGGTAGCTCTCATTTTTTGGTCTCAAACTCACAAGACGCACATTGTGATGCTAAATTAGAATTGTGCCCATGTGATTCAGAGTCTACACAGAGCACCTTGCACTTTATGTTTTTCTGCAAACTTTATATCAAACCAAAACGTGCTTTTTTAAAACCATTGTTAAGAAATTTAAATATAAGAGAGTGTCAGTCCGCATTACACTATTTACTTCTTTTAAATGATGAATTTATCTGTCTGATGATTTATAAGTACATTTCCCATGCTGTACAGCTTCGGAATATTGTTGGAAAAAGATTATTTGTGCACTGATTATGTTGGTTACATTTTATTGTGTCAATTCCTTTGAAATGCTCTTTTATGATATACTCTTTTATGGCTGGTACTCAGCCGAATAAAGATTTTGACTGACTGACTCTCTGTACTTGTATTGTACCAGGGTCATTTTCAATAAAAATAAATTATTCTTGAAACTCATCGGAGTATGTTATCTTTAGATATACTATGCTTGTTCCTGAAGCCTCTGCCTGAGCCACATTTGATTTTAATGGCTAGGTAAATCTGGCCCAATGTTCCCAGAAATTAAAGAAGTAGGAATACCAGGCTACCTTGACGATTTCAAATCAAAACAGTCACCTTACATACATCAGAGGAAAAGAAGAGAAGCCACACAGGAGTACTACAATTGTTGGTTAAGGTACAACAACTTCAGATACTCTGTGCTACTAATTTAGGTTCTTTAAGATCAATCTAACTTATATTCTGCTCTTAAAATAAAATATAATAGTCCACAACTGTGCAGAGTGAAAATTTGGTCAAGATAGGACCTCCTTTTGATGTTTGAATTGATAAAAGAAAGAAGACTCCGTAAGAAGACAGAGACTGCAATGATTTAAGAATAGGAGATCAGTTCGTGAGTCAAAACTTAAGTTAGTAGACTATCCAATACATGTTTGCTTCCTTGAGGAGCAGAAAGGTTTCTGTGCAATGCTATACAAAAAGAATGTTGTTCAATCCATTCTCATAATTCCTGAACCAAATTATTAGAATTGGCTATTGGTTGCATCCAATCTACGCACTTGAAGCAATATTGATAAAAAATCAGACTGAATATTAATAATATGTTCAATAATATATTCAAAGAATGCTAGTTTATCTCACTGTAACAACTTTAATAAATTTTAGAAAAGCAGTGATCTATTCCTGTTTTAAGAATAGGGTAAACGTTTATTAAGAAATATTAGCTAGAAAAAATGTAAACAAATTTAACTAGATGTAAGGTATTTAATGGCCTCTCCAGGTATGTGATTATCAGTTAAATTGATTTTCGTCTAATGACAGATGCTAATAGTAAGAAGCAGAATAACCAGAACTCCCTTGTTATCACAATAGTATTTGAAAAAACCAAGAGAAGTGACTTCAATCATTGGCTTATCATAAATAGTTTTTTTGGGCATACAGGAGTTAAAAACAACAAAAGCAGATGTCAAAGAAAAAGCAGTTCTGAGTTTTCTTCTTGAAACTTTCCTGAACTCAATACCAAATTGCTTAGCATTGACTCAGATGATCTATTGATCTCTTTTTATTGCACAGTGCAAAATAAGGAAACATTCAGTGTTCTTGGGATGGGTCACAGGCCAGCAATGAGATAAATAATATAGGATCTTAGAGAACCAGGGTGGAATGTTTTTAACTAGTTTTATTATCTGCAAATGATCTTCATTGTAACCTTGTGTAGACTTAATGTTTAGATCATATGTTTGCCAAACAAGTACTAATGAGCTATGAATACTGCACAAATGTGAAAGGTATCTTCTCCAATGCTTTTTCGGCCAGCACAGTCAGAAAACAATACAGAGATCAAAACTCTTCACCGTAATATGGCAGACAGAGAGATTGCAATTGTCAGATGCTTCTTCAAAGCAGTCAGTAAGTATAGCATATTGTTAAAGTACTGGTAAAGTTGGATTTTAAATCACATTTCTGAAAATGTGATTTTCAGAAACTTCAACAACAACACCAAAGCCATATCTGACTCTCCTTTGAAATCTACAATTCATTCAGACGTGCTATAATCAAGGCGATTACTGTTTAATCTTTTTACCATAGTCTTCGATTTTTGTTATTTGTTTGTCACACATAGAAAATGATACAAAAATAATCAACAGTATTTATCCCTTCCACCAGCAACATTGCATACATGACAGTGGATACAAACAAAATTAATTCACATAAATACATACAAAAAACATGATATTAAACACAAAAAACATAGTTACCAAATATTTTCCAGTTGCAAGATGTACTTTTGTACATGTGCAATACAGTTTACATAACCATTTTTGGTCTTGATTAGATTGTAATGCCAATATTAGGCCACACCCCTGTATTCCAGTTGATTTGACGTGGGCCTGACGTTTATCTCAATAAGGCCCTACAAGTCCTTTCCCGTGTTCGAGTTCTAGAGCTGAGTGTATATATATATTTTTCAAACTACGTTTCCCAGAATCCCTCCAGGTGTGAGGACGGAGTATCCTGCTTCCTTTTTCCTGTTGCCGATGACTCCCGGAGAGCAAGCAAATGCCGAAAGTGCAAAAAACAATGTGGCTTCTGAAGAAGTAAGTTGCGCAATGTGTTGGCTCTTAAATATTACTGAGTACTGCGCTGTCAGTTGCTTAAGTGTTAGACGGTCTGTGAACCGATGCCCGTCACATTCGGAATGCGTGATGGGTAATTTTCCAAACGAGTCCGAGCTTCTAGGGAGCATTCTTGTCCTCAGGCATGATACTTTCAGGCATATTCTTTCTGACATTGCGGCCTGCCTGTTTCGAATGTGTTGACATTTGTGAAGTCCAATAAATGCATTGCTCACCACTTCTTTAGAGAGATCTCTGTTCAGGTCAACGCAATTCAAATTATGTACGTGTGCCAATGCCTTTAGTAATACTGAGGTGTCCTGTTGCAGATTTAAAATCTTGATCTAACGTTGAGCTGGAGGTCATCCAGATACTGCGTCTGTTGGATTGGAAGGGTTCGTTACTTGTTTCAGTGAGTATTGGGCCACAATATTTGTTGATTTTGCGATATTGATAGAATATTAAGGAATTCTTTTGAGTTCAAGAAATAGTCTAATTATGACAATTTGACATTTGTCTTTCAGGTGTGGGACTCACACAGCCTATTAGTGCCTTTGCTCCAAGCCACCTGAGGTAATTATGGTAATTTGTACATAGAGTTTGTTAGTGATTGTTGACCCACCTGAGTATCTTGTAATTAGTTATATGCAATTGTGTGTTTATTACCTTTGTAGAGTGGATATCAGTTCTGCGTCTTGGGAAGAGCCCCACAAAGGATTGTGTAGGGGGTTCGAAACGAGTTGACCATTTCTAGTGGACCTACTGTCTCAATCAAAAATTGCTTTGAAATGGAGTGACTTCGAATCCCAGGGATTCACTAAGTGGGATAGTAAAAGATAAGAACCTGGGTAAGGAAGTTACGTATTGGCAGGACCTGCATCCATATAATTAGGGAGCTTTTGAGGTTTTTGTGAATTGTTTGTTTAGGGTAAAATGTATTCCCCTAGATTATGTTCCCGACATTTTGAAACAAGAACTGATTTATTGATGTTTTGTACCTATGTTTTTTGTGTTTAACATCATGGTTTTTGTATGTATTTATGTGAATTGATTTTGTGTGTATCCACTGTCATGTATGCAATGTTGTTGGTGGGAGGGATAAATACTGTTGATTATTTTTGTATGGTTTTCTATGAAGTTATATTTTTTACAATATCTAGGAAAAGCAATTTTTAAAAGGTAACAACTTACCTGTGTTGAATATTTTGTGCATTTTATATCTTTGTGCTTTATTAACAATGTGCAGAACGTGGATTTAGTCTTGATTTTATATATACACACTAATATGGTGCTAATGTGCTTGAAACTAAATTGCTATGACTTGTAAATGTATGTTTTTCAAGCTTATGTTAACTAGGCCTCAATTTAGGGCTAGGCACTATCTTGCTCAAAATGGTTGCTTCCTCCTACACTGTTCATTATTTCTGCAGCAAAAGTCATGCTTGTTTACTCCTATTAAAAGTATTTGTTGAACAGATGGCTACCCAGACCGGCTTCCCAGCATTAAGGTCCAGTTGACTCAGATAAAAAGAGCTTAACAAATAGATGGGCTTTGAGTATTTTCCTAAAGTCAATTCAATTCTATTGACTATGTTCTTGATGTTCTCGAAGGAAAACCTTCCTGTATGGTCACAATAGGATATCATTCCTCAAGGATCTTCCGCTTGCTCACTGTACCCCATTCATTCATAATATCTTGCTGTTGTTCATGTAGCTGGTTTGTCTGGCCATGTCCGGATGACATTTGCAGAGAGTGGGCAGAATCAATATTCGTATAGTGTCATTGTGCTTAGATGCTAAGGCGACATGACATTCAATAAAGCTGTGCTCAGATTTGCTGTAAATGTAATTACTTTCCTCACACCATGATGATTTTGCTGAACTTGATGATCTACTATGCTAGAAATTGCATAAACACCCTCAGTTTTGGAGGTGATCCAGAAGACTTTCCAGTGCTACTAGAAATGGTGGCTGTTTCTCTATTAATTTTGGTGCTCACTTGGGACTTAGAATTATTCTGATTCTGCATTTATTCTGTATTTCTATATTTGCCGTGAGCCTCCATGGCAATGGATTTAAGCACTTAAGCTTATGAGTTCTGAGCCACACCTTGTATATTTTTGTAATAAATCCTTTATATTTCTATTCTGCTGCTCTAGAACTCACTTTTTGAGTGTGTCCCAATTTAATTAACTGCATTTTGACAGGGACACATTGCGTCATAAAATTGAGATTTTACTCTTTCTCCGGTTCAACCACCAGTGGGCGTGCTCTTGGTGTGCACATATTTAGGGGTTCTCTGCACCCACACCATTCAGATTCTCTAGTAGGCTAACACGCATTAGCTTGCTGGCAGATGGGCCTCTTTTTGAGAAGTGAAAACTGCTCCCAGTGTAGAAAAAAAAGATGTAGGTATTTTCACTGGAAGATTTTTGTATGAGGTAGGTGACAGATATTAGTGCAGGAAGAACAGTTTGGTGGGGGTTTGGAGCTTCTTAACTTGAAAGGGACCAGGTTGAAGCTTGCCTACTCATAGCTAAGTGTAAAGGGACTCCTGGGGAAGAGACATCTTTTGTGTTGTAGGCCTTTTGAGGCCAGTTAGGCACCAGCCCAATGAAAGGGGGTGCTGGTTCCAGAACCCTGTTTGTGTAGCTGAGGAGAAGGAAACTGTTCATTTACTTAAACACACTCTTGACTAGCACACAAGATTCCTTCAGAGGCAGAGAGATTCTGCCTTGTTACATTTGCATCAGAATATTGTGCTGCGGGATTGTTAGCAATAAAGTAAAAAGGATGTGCTGCAAAATTGAGAAGGGTAGCCCCTGGTAATTCTTTTTTCATTGGTTAGGGAGTCTACGGTAGTCACCTTCTCCCATTGGCTAGTGAAACCTGCATAACTGTCACCTTACCCACAGCTCATCAGAAACTCTCTGAACCTGCAATTTGAAACCTGAGTGAATACCTGAAGGCCTGCACCTGCTCACACTTGTACCTAGGATGAAGATGTGAACTCCAAGGGTCAGTTTGCTGAGCAGGGCTAGGGGGAAGTGACAAGCTGTGAGAGACCTTTTTCCTGATCAGTAGCAACTTGAACTGAACTGGAACCTGATGCTGACTTCTGCTGGAGTGAGTCCTAGTTCTAAGTGCTGTCCCCGAGGTCTTGGGAGCCTCAGAAGTGATCTGGAAGTACTGTTCCAGAAACTCTGAATAGTTGAGAATATTTGAGCTTCCAAGACCTCCGGAGCATCACTGGGACATTGTGCAAAGTCATGAAGTTATACTATACAGACTCAGGTTTGGCCTTCTGGAGGATTTTGAATTCTACAGAAAAAGACTAAGTCCAAAGGTAGAAATCAAGACAGGAGGGTCCACCTGACAGGAGGACTTAGTCTGCCATAACATTTTAATTACTCCCACTCAGAGCTTTTCCCGCCAATGTCTTTAGTGGGACCTCATGCTGCAGCTGTCCAGCTTCGAGAAGATGCAGCTGCAACCTTGCGCTGCTGGGAAGTTTTTGAATTCCATTTCAGAGAAGATGTTAGCAGGCAAAATCTTTGGTCTGGAAGAACCCGGGTTTTATAGCCGACCTCCATTCTATTGCAGTCAGCAGGAAATCGTGCCTATGTAGTGCTCAACCATACATGGAGACTACTGATTGGCGCTTTACTTTTTGGGGCACTTCTTACCTTAGATGTTTAGAAACGTATATATCTTTGATTCCCCTTATTTAATTTTTGTCGTTTGGGTGTCACTTTACTCACTAAAGTATTCTCTATTTTTCTAAATTGGTTTTGGGATTTCTATGATTTTGTATTTTGACTTTTTAACAGTTCTTATTGCTAAACACTTTACAAATTTTTCTAAGCTAAATCGGTCTTCCCTGTGCCATAGCTACCAGCGGATTTAGCCCAGTTTAAGTTATTAAAACTGTAATTTACCCAGACAAGTTTCTGTTCTTATTTATTTGTGGTGAAGTACCATCAACCTCAATTAATAACAAAGCCTAGGCAAAATTTGAATTACGCTGGAGGACTTTGTGAAATTTCAGGAATTTTTTGTTAAAACGTGCTATGCAAAATTCCCCAAATCACACCATTATATCAGTTCATAATTACAAACCATTTAAGGTAAAGATTTACCCTGAAGCTGGCCGCTCATGGTAAACTTTTACTGCAAATGCACAGGAATATTCAAACTGTTGTTAGCAGGGGTTTCATTTCAATATGTCCTCATGACAATAATTGACATGAAGATGCTTTTCACTCTGAAATATAGCACAAAATGGTGGATTCGCATTCCATATAAGTATGCATAATTTTGAATAATCTTTCTGAAATTTGTGCTAATTATGCAACAGCAAATTACTTACATTTTACACACACCTATTAATAATCTACTTTATTAAAGGGGATTATTAAGTGGTTTCCTAGGCTCCTATTTGCACCCCCAAAGCTCACAACCCATGTCTACATATGGAAGTTGTCCCCAACTTCCAATTTATGAATTGACACAACTTATGTTTGGTGTTGGAATCCAATCAATGTTTTGCAAACAGAATGGTGGGCACAAAATATTGTTAAATTGCATTGTGAATCATTAGGAAAGTATTCCCCCTTTTCATTACTCTTTTCCTAAAGATTAATTAGGGGTAGCAAAGTGAGCACTGGCATTCAGCAAGACACTTTCACAGTGAAATGCAGCTTTGTGAGGATGTGGGTTCTGACCCACTTAATCTTCCCACATTTTCCAATTTTGGAATGTCCAGTTTTTGAATCTTTGCCATGAGCAAAAGAACAAAATGTCATCTCACTCACTTTAAACTTCTTTTAAAATGTTTTTGAGCTGTAGCTGCATGTATCCAATTTTTAAAATACGATCCATTACTGCAGAGCCGGGGTAGGCAGAAAAGCGTTCTAATAAATTTACACATTTGGGGCCATATGTAGGTAATTTCTATTTACCGATTCCTAAATACCGAATTTTACCGATTCGGTATTTAAGAATCGGTAAATAGAATGTAGGTAAAAAATCGGTACATTTTACCGATTCGGTAATACTCGTTATTACAGATTCGGTATTTACCAAATCGGTAATAAGGCATACCTTCCCATTCATTCCTATGGGCCTGGAGGCCCATAGGTATGAATGGGAAGCCATTCCCTATTACCGATTCGGTAAATACTGAATCGGTAATAGGGGGAGCATATTCAAGGGTGGCAGGGTGTCAGATTGACACCCTGTTGCACCCCTGAATCGTGCATGTGTGAACATGTGACGCACATACATGCCCTAAGGGCATGTATGTCTGCCACATGGCACTTTTAAAAAAGCATAAAATTGCTTTTGAAAAGGTATTCGGTATTTACCATCAAGTTGTAGTTGGTGGTAAATAACGAATCCTTAAACCAAAAATGCACTCACTTGAGTGCTCCCTACATAGGATTTAAGGATTCGGTAATTTACCGATTCGGTATTTTACCGATTTCTTAAAATACCGAATCGGTAAATTACCGAATCCTTCAATCCAGCCTCCTACATCTCAAAGGGCTAAATACCGGTCCGTAACGGAAAATTTACCGATTTTCAGCCGTTACCGACTGGTATTAGCCCACCTACATATGGCCCTTGGTGTTTGTGCCCCTCGAAGGCTGGGACACTGCGAGGGAGAAACAACTGTTGTCGGGTTGCCCGAGAGCAGTGGTGGGCACCCCATTGACTTTCTGTAGCCTCTCAATCCATTTTGAAACCTCACCTTAAGTGAAGCTTCTGGGAGCTTGAGTAGAGTCCTTGCCTTCCTGTCGCCTTAACAACGGTGCATTGTCCGTCATTGCAGTCATATTGTCCACCTAGGTACAAACAATTGGCATTGCTATTTGTCCTGATTTATAATATTGTTAATAGTATAAAAGACCAGTTGATATGTCTTAGGTCTTTTCAATCAGTTGTCTTTTAGTAAAGTATGTAAGAAAATTTGAATAATTAAACACATTGTGAGAATTTCCATTGTTGTCAGTTGCTTTCTTGTTGGTACCACAGAAATTCGTCTAATAGAAACCGAACACAGATTATTTAAATAACTGTGATTTAATTTTCAAGGGTGCTTCTAGTACCTCTGAGGAAACAGATATTAAGTTCTTAACAAAAACGTGTCCTCATGTAATGCAACTGGTGCTATGTAAAGCACTCTGATACCCGATTCGGGTCAAGTTCGCGCTATATAAAACTCTGTCAAATAAAAAATATAAAAAAATAAATAAAACAAGTTGCTCTCTTGTCTGAATGTAATGGATCTATCCTGCTAAAGACTGTAGACAGACAGTTAATTACTACATTCCTCATGTTGTATTAGGCACATATTGGAGATATTATATTTTCTGGTTTGGGCTTGCTGGTGCACAGACCTCTTAAATATCCTTCAGCATAGAGGCCAAGGGTACAGTTAGAGACCTACTTGACCTTTGTGACCTTTCTTTGTTGTGCCCCTCAAGTATGCTGTGGGGTCCTTTAGAGGATGTCACAATAGTCCTTTCCACATGTCAATCTGTGTATAGTAGTTTGTTTATGTGTAAAGCAGTACATTTTCTTTTTAACAGTAAAATCACTGGATGGACTGTAATTTATTAAGTGTTGTTTGTTGTATTGCTGAGTTCTTAGACTCTAGTCCAAATTAACTCCCCTAAGTAAGCCTTGAACTGATCTGCCTCACTGCTAAAAAATGTAATTCGTTCCATGTAAATGGGTCCATAGTACAAGCAACTCAGAAAACCAGAGGTGAAAAACCCAGGTTTTTACAATTGGGTACAAGGACCTTCTGACTATCCTGGAACCCACTGACCCAGATCTTACTACTTTGAATTTTATGGACGCAAAGCTATTGATTTTGCAAACAAAACCCCAATCTTTGCTTTCCCTGCTTCTGCAGTCATTTCACGCATTTCATTTCAGATGTTTTATATATCACATTATTGACCCCAAAGTAACGATCGACACATGAATCGTAAGCAGGATATCAACTTTCCAAGCATTGTGAATGTGAGTGTAGATTTACAATTGCTGACTCCACTGTGACAACATAAATAATGGGTTAAACACCCTTAGGCTGAATATATTGGAACAAACAAACATAATAGCAGCATCATAGAGTCAAAACAACATTTTGAGAAACTCCTAGGCCCTCTCGAAGAAGGTCCTAAGTAGGTGAATGATCGATTTTACGGTGTGTTTCTGAGTCTCTACGCACACATTGTAAATGTGGTTGAAAATATTGGTAACAGACAATCATGAGACATAGTCTATGGAGTTGCCAAAGTCGTAAATAATACAATTTCATTCTTTAGTGGAAACTACAATTGCACGCGAGCCCTGAATGAAAGCAGAACACCGAGAACCAGTCAGTCGCACGTAGAGCACTGCCACTACAGTACCATACCTACACCAAAGCAATGGGGGTGAAGTTTCGAAGGTAGGGTACCAGTGCCAGCCGTAGGAATGACTGTATGTCTCATAGTTTGCTAAGCAGTGTTCAGTCTATGAACTTGCTTTCTCCCACCATTCACATAAAAAGTATTCCAATATTGTTTACTTATGCATTGCTTCTTGCTTTTTGAATAGGCAATCACAGGAATTGAACTATTCCCACTGTGCTTTATTGCAGCAGAATAGCTGAAAATAAGAGTAAAGTTAGATTGCCTTTGCCTTCCAGAACTTGACTTGGACAGGAGAGAACTGCAATTAATATTTAACATTTTCCTCACACAGCCAGAAGTTGGTTTTTGTTATGTCATTCAACCCTTTTTCCTTCTTGATCACCACTTTTATTTACTCTGTACCTTTCTTTTCAAAATAGATCAGCTCCTTTCGAAGTTTAGTTTTGTCTCTTAAACCGATGAATGTTTTGATGTAAAATAATTTGCATTGCTCTTCATCAAAGAAAATGATCTGTCCCAATCAGTACTGGTCTGTCACAGGCTATAGGTTTAAAATAATGATGCACCCATTACATTCACAGTAACAGTCAACTCCACTTCATGTTAACTGGACAAAGTCAGTTGGTTGTATACTCACTATCTCCTAACCAACAGCTGCATGATATTTATCGCAGATGCATCCTTCTTAATTGGCATGCATAGGCGACCCACTACTTGGGGGTTTAACTATATCAGGACCTATATGAGGGAAACCTTGTCAAGGCCCTGGCTGGAATCTGAACTCAGCTACATTTCTGGTGATGTATCCCCCTGACCTTCATAGGTAATATTGCCTTAGAGAACATGGTCATCCTGCCTCGTCTTTTATATTATTTTGCAAATCTTCCAGTTATACCACCCCAATCCTTTTCAGGGACTTAGACTCTCTATTATGCATACTCATATGGGGTGCAGGTGCATTGCCCTAGCTAAATTGCAGGTGCTGCTCTCCCAGGTGGGCCTGGGGGCCACAAGCTTTGAAGTGTACTTCCTTGCAGCACAATTACAGTGATTATCCTGCTGGACAACGAGGCGCAATTTTAAACAAAGCTAACACCGGACCCCTCCCAATCCCCACATCCTACCTAAAGAAAAACACACAGCTCCGTGGCCTCTTCAGATGACGGTAGCAAAGGCTTGCATGGCCAGAATTTACCGACTATCCTGAGTGATCCCACTGTATGCCCCAAATCTGCCACTCACAGGCCTCCCTCACAACCCAGGTTACTATACCGTGGGAGATTGAGGGTCTGGACTGACCACTCGGTGCTTACAGCAAACAACCTTTTTGCAAAGGGTCATCTTATCCCTTGCGGCCAACAGGTGTGGAGAATGATATTCCCCCTGTGCAGTTCCTTCTTAACCAGAGACTCGGCCTCTGGGAACTGGTGAGGGTCCCACGACACACCCAGTACTCCAGATCATTCTGACAATGGGCACTGTTCAGCACTTCAAAGCCATGTGAGAGCTAATGTCGCTTCCCTCACAACGCTACTCCACAAGTGGCAAGAGGAATTTGGGAGTGTGCTACACAATAAGGAATGGGAACAGGCCCTGGAGTTTCCAAAAAAGATTTCCCGGAACTTACGCTTCAAAAAGATACAGCTCTTTATGCTGCATAGGGCCTACTTGACCCACGCCAAACTTCACCGCCACTCCCTCAAGACATAATTTGAGTGCCCACAATACCATGATCCTGACCTGGACCGCAGGCATATGCTAGGGTCCTGTACAGCACTCCAGGAGTACTGGTGCTTAATACACACCATTTTACGTAAGGTCATAGAGATACTTGTCATTCACACATGGTAAGCATGCTCCCTGCGGATCTATGAGCTCAAGAAACAACTGGAAATACGAGCCTGCTTCGCAGACCTAGTGTTACTCCTAGCTGAGCGCACACTTCATTGGTGCTCTTCAACGGCTCCTCCAATAGAGGTATGGAGGGGGCAGTACGTAAGTGGGGCACAGCAGAGGAAGTCACACTCTGGTATGAAAAGGTTCGGCAGCTACACAGAAGACCCATATCTCCTCAGTGAGCCATCCTTCTCACACACTTCCTGCAGGAGGAGAGAAACAATGACCTCCCTCCATAAAACCCTGAGTCTCCCCAACACACACACAGTAAATCCCACTCCGAGCAGGGCTGTACATGTTAGCATGTGCTTGCAATAGACCCTTCCTCAACTTTGCACACCCCAAATGCTCGGATTTGTCTGTCTGCAAGTCCCCTGCTCCACTCAGGCACACAGACTTACACATCATTTCATTAAAACCAACCCACTCACCACCCCTCTCCACAACCTCCATATTCCTCCCTAGTTACACTACAACAGCGCTCACCACAGCAGACCAACCGAACGTAACATTCTGAGTGGTATATTTACAAGCCCCTATCGCCATGGGAACTTCACTTTTTACTACATTCCTGTGGCAATAGGGGCTTTGCCATATTAACAAGGCAGGGTTAAGCCACTTAACATGGCTATGCTTAGCGTGAAAGGAAAGGGCAATGGGTGTTGCAGTGGGCGTTCCATCGCAACACCCATTGATTCTGACACTGCCACCTATTTACAAGGGAGGTGTAAATAAAAGGCAGCGCCAGAATTAAGACCAGGGAAGCCCTGTTTCATTTCTCCTCATTTTTGCTGTTTTCATGTGTGCTGCGTTGTGCAGCACCAACCCTGGGCGAGACACTACGCTTCGCCCACGTAGTGTACGTAGCGCTGCCTGCTTCGCAGTTTTCGAAGTAGGCGAAGCAGGCAGCGCTACGCACACGCCAGGGCGAAGCGTAGCTGCCTGCCACCCACCTCCCGCCCGCCCTCCTTTTTAAAACATACCCTAATTGTAAATTAAATAAAAGTAACGACTCTTACCTGAAGCGCGGCGTCTCCGCGGACGCCCGCGCATGCGCATTTCTTGCGAGAAATGCGCATGCGCGGGCGTCCGCGCATACGCATTTGTCAGAAGAAGTTGGAAACCAGGAAGAGGGAGCCCCAGAGACGCCGCGCTTCAGGTAAGTGTCTTTACTATTATTTAATTTATAATTAGGGTATGTTTTAAAAGGAGGGCGAACGGGAGGTGGGTGGCGCGTAGTGGGGCTACGCCGAGCACGTAGTGGGCGTAGATTTGGGCACACTATGCGCTGCTTCACGTAGCCCCACTACGCCCACTACGCCCACCCTTATGCAGCACACATGAAAACAGCAAAAGGCCAATGATTGTTTATGTAGAGGAAGGTCCCCCTTCCGGCACATAAACAATCATTTAAAAAAAAAAAATGCTGTTTTGCAACTTCTATGTGTGCAGCATTAAGCAGCACACATAGAAGTTACAAAATGACATTTCAAGATTGTTTATGTGCAGGAAGGGGGACCTTCCTCTACATAAACAATCTTCCCCTGCGCGCAGAAACCCTTGCACTATGGTGCAAGGGTGCCTGCGTTGGCGCTAGGATGCTAAGTGTAGCGCCAGCACAGAGGGAAACACAGGGCTGCACCATATTCTTGTAAATATGATGCAGCCCAGTGTTTCTGAAGTGGCGGAGTGAGGAGTTAAGCCAGGAAGGCTAATGCCTTACTCCGCCACTTCTCTTGTGAATATGCCCATGAGTTTGATGCATTCGAAATCATTCATGAATATTACGAACACATGTTTATGAAATATATGTCTGTTCAGATGCTTTTCCCTGTTAGATGCATGTTGAACCAATTTGATGTAAGACATCATGCAACACCATTGCTTTCGTTGCAAACCTCAATAATGATATTCACCTGCACCTGTACATTGCACACCGTCCCTATAACACAACTATTACCCATTCAATAAGTACATGAAGCAGATAATTTGCCTATTTGCTAAATTCTTACAATATTATGCATGTACAAAAGCTTTAAAAACATTGTCATTTTTTTTTATCTCAGATGCATGTAGGTAATAAACATGGTCTTTGTAGGGCCCTGGGAACATGCTGCCTTTTCAGCTTGAATAATTCCGCTTCCCTACGCCTGCTGATTTCAAGCGGAGAATATGTTGCTTACCACTTTCTATTTTTTAGGCAGACCTGTTGTAGAACTTGACAGAGCGGGGTTCTCTCTGTCTCATTCTTCGGGTATAATCATTAAATAACCCCGTCCAATGGTCATATGGACCTTTGTTTATCGACAAGGATAAATGAAAAGGAGCAGACATTTACATCAATCCAATGACATGTTAAATCATTAATGGCTTTTAGTACAGTTAATAAAGAGAATTTGTATGAGTTAAAGAGTTTATTTACAATGTTTTTTGAGATTTCAGTTTTTTTATCCAACAAGAATTCATCTTTTAAGTATCAGTATTAAAAGGTAATGTAATCAAATAATTGATATTTGATTATAAAATAGAATAGAATATTTGTTATAATTACAGTTAATATTGTAAAAATACAACAAGCATGTTCCGTAAAGGAAGCTCCCTAAAATAAATAAATCGGAATAAGGTGTCAGTTTAGATACCCAATAAAGAGTACCGATGAAAGAATCATAAGCTTCAAGCCTTTGCATGTCAGACTGGAAAGTATTCTCAGTTCTGAATCAGCAGACATCAAAGAAATAGGCTAAGCAATCTTCCAGAAAGGGAAATAGTCAGAAAGTCGGGGAAGGAATCTGGCTGCTTCTCTAAGACCATCCCCTAATATAAACACACAGGTGGCAAAAAAAAGTTCCTTTTTCTCCTGTATCCTTCAATAGTGGGTTTTTTGTGTTTAAAAAGCTTTATTTGAATAATAATAGAAAATACAAAAGGCCAGCAATACAGAGAATAACATATTGAAGTGAGTACAAAACGATAAAATGGCTAGCGGGAGGAGAGAAAAGAAAGCTGTTTAAGTTTTATAAGGAGGTAAGGGAAAAGGAAGGGGTGAGAGAAAGAAGGGGAGGGGGAAGGGGGGAAGAGGCAACAAAGGACTGTGAACAATGATTATAATATAATTAATAAAAAACAATAAGCTAACATGGGTTAGAAGAAAAGAATAGAGAAAATAAATGTTTATGGAGGCTTAACATTTTCCGCATTCAAACGAGAATCATTTGTTAACGCTAGTTTATCTAAATAAGTAGTGAGCGGCAACCAGAAGCGCTCCCTATTTACCATCGGTTTGCAAGAGGAGGCAAAAGCAATATCAAGTCGGTGAAAATGACAGAGACTATTCCACCAGTGTTGGACAGAAAGCTTTGTAAGAGTTTTCTAATTCAGAGTTATGTGCTGAAAAGCTAAAGCTAACATAAGGTCAAAAAGACCATGTTTATGAGTGGGAAGATCTAAGGAATCAAACAAACTCCCAGAGGAAAGAAGAGGAATAGAATAAGGAATGAGAATGTTAAACAAGCGAGAAATATAGGACCATATTTTCCCCCAGAAGAGAGATAATGAAGGAGAAAGAAAGAGAAGGTGTATGAAACCAGCATTAGAAGAGCCACAAGTCCAGCAATGTGTATCAGTAGAGTGGGTAAACCTAGCTATAGAAATAGGAGTGAAGTAAAGACTATGGTAAAGGAAAAACATAGATTGAGTAAGAGAGACAGAACAAGAGATTTTAAGAGAGCGGGACCAGAGTTTGTCCCACAAGATGGTAGTCCATTCACATCCCATGTCAGATTCCCCTGTACTCTCCAATTTAGTTTTGGTACGATCAGGATTAGAGCTAAGGAGAGTTTATAGATGAGAGAAGCTTTGGGTAGAGAGAGAAGAACTTTAAGAAGAGGGTGTTGGTCAGAGAGAGGAGGGAGAGAGGGAAGAGAGTAGAAGGTATCAAGAATAACTGCCATTAGGATAGAGAATTTGTGGAAGAAGGAGCTGGGGCAGTAAAACGTAGCTTGAAATTGGGGGAATGAGCATGGAGACAAGCCATCAAATAGGTTCTTAACCCAAATCATCCCCTTTGATCTCCAGGATTTCCAAAAGATGGGTCTAATATTAATAGTAATAAGGGAGTTGTGCCAAATTGGGGACTCTAAAAAGGATTCTCTAGAGACAGATTTTGGTTGAGTCAAAGGTTTCAGCAGGAAATAAGTGTGTTTAAACAAGGAGAGAGAGGTATGAGGGGTTTTAGCAGAAAAGGCTAGAGCTTCTTTAAAAGATAAGGGCAATAGCAGAGTACGCTCAATGGAAAGTCACGGGGGGTAAAAGGAGAAGGTTCGGAAAGTAGCCATTTCGAGGTCTGACGGAGGCAAAAGGATTTATGATGAATGCGAAAATCAGGGAAATTCGCACCCCCATTAGATTTTGTCTTGCAAAGAAAAGATAAGGAAATCCTAGCTTTTTGGTTTTTCTGAAGAAACTTAGAAAGGCGAGAATCAATCTTTTTGAAATAACAGGCAGAAAAATGGACAGGAAGCATGGAAAGAGCATAAATCAATATAGGAGTGATCATCATCTTAATTGAATCTACCCGGCCCCACCATGAAAGAAAGAGAGGATTCCAAGAGCAGAGTAGTTTGTCAATCCGAGATAGGACCTCAATCATTTTTAATTTAACAGAAGAGGCGATGGAATTGGAGAACCACATGCCTAAATATTTGATTTTGGAACTATTCCATGCAAAACCGGTGGAAGAGAAGTAATGTGGAAGACAAAAGTTTGTAATAGGGAGAATTTCTGTTTTATTTGAATTGATTTTATAGCCCGAAACAAGGTAAAGGGAAGTGAATTCATGTAATAAACGAGGGATAGAGGTTTAGGGATTAGAAATGAAAAGAAGGATGTCATCCACATAAGCAGAAAGTTTTAAATGTTGCTCACCATAGGAAAAAACGGATATAGAATCAGTATTGCGAATTGTCGATAAGAAGGATTCGAGAACTAAGATAAAAAGAAGGGGGGAGAGAGGACAGCCCTGGTGGACACTACGTTGAAGGGGAAAATAAGAAGAAAGACAACCATTGACTAGAACCGAGGCTCTGGGGTCAGAATAGAATAAGGAAATAAGTGAAATCAAACTTGGGACCAAAACCATGCCACTTCAAGGATGCAAATAAAAAGGACCAATCAACCCTATTAAATGCTTTTTCAGCATCACCAGAAATGGCCACCAAGGATGTGGAAAGTGAAGGGTTTTTGTTCAAAACGTTAAGAAAGAGACGGGAATTATCCAAAGTCAATCTGCCCTTGACGAAGCCACACTGCTCCTTAACCACCAGATAAGGCGTGACAGGGTCTAGTCGCAAAGCAAATACTTTGGCAAACAGTTTGTAGTCCACATTAAGAAGGGAGATTG
Source organism: Triturus cristatus (assembly GCF_964204655.1). Classification (NCBI taxonomy): domain Eukaryota; kingdom Metazoa; phylum Chordata; class Amphibia; order Caudata; family Salamandridae; genus Triturus; species Triturus cristatus. Next base: position 907,890,042 of record NC_140590.1, on the reverse strand, counting down.
GACGAGAGAGAATGTTTACAAAACATAGGATCCAGGCCGTCTTTATGTATGAGGCAAATCGATGCCTCCTGAAAAGTGCCTTCTGTCGTACCAGAGCAAAAAAACAAATGAAAAAGATTTAGGAGTTTAGGAAGTAATAATTTAGAGAAATGTAAATAAAATTCAACTGAAAAACCATCTGGACCGAGGGTTTTCCCTTTCTTCAAAACCTTGAAAGCCTCATCGCCGAGGGAGGTTGCCATCTCAGCAAAACTTAGGTTGGTCCAATTAAAAATCCTGCATCGTGTGTATCTTTCTGGTCCTAGACTGGTTCTTATGGGCAGGAGCGAAGAGGGGATGTGTAAAAGAAATTGTGGCCTAGAGGGGTCCTTTCTGCATATTATCTGGGAATGTCCTTTGATCCACAACTACTGGAAGGAGATACATAAATGTATGAGTGATGTATGGGGGGTTGAAATACGACTCAAAGCCAAAAGGTGTCTGCTAAATGTATGGGAGCCCACGGATCTTAACACTAAAGGTAAACTCTGGTCAACGCTCGGCCAGATGGTTGCTAAGTGGAACATCGCTCGCCTATGGGGAGCACCGACACCACCTACACTTACTGCATGGAAAATCGACATGGACTGGTGTATGGTACGGGGAAAAACTGTTTATGTGTTACGTGGTTGTCCCCGGAAGTGGATAGCGCTCTGGACGAACGTCTATCGTGGCAATATATGTGAATCCTCGTTTATTCCCCCCCGCTGACGAACCACTGACTCATTGATATATAATTCTGTTATCCTTGATATTCTCTCTCACTGTACAGATGTATGTAATGACCTCCTATTTTGCGTAACTGTGGCACAATTGTAACTGATGATTTACTGTACGCATTGACAACTCCACTGATATTGTTTAATAAAAAGAATTAAAAAAAACAAACCTTTAACCCCTTGTGTGCCCCGCCCTTTCCCCGCCCTGTGCCGGGCGTTGAGTTAGCAGGTGGGGTTCATGACGAGATAGTCTCGTCATGGGCACAGCGCAACCGCGGCCCATGACGAGACTATCTCGTCATGGGCACTCAAGGGGTTAAAGCAGTAGATAATTCATTAAGGGATAAATCTGTTTCAAGATCAGAAAGATTAAGGTGGTCATTAGATGGGGTTGGGAGTTTATTGAGATAAGATTGAATGAGGAAGGTGGAAAGGGGAGATTCCGGGGTATGGAGATCTTTATAAAATAGCATAAATTCCTTAAGAATGTCCTGATCTTTGTGAATGGCAGTACCTTCTGAGGAATAGATAGTATCAATTAGAGTACGGTCTTTACGGGACTTGAGATATTTCGCTAAATGTTTACCCACTTTATTACATCCACCGTAGTATGAAGCACTGCTGTGAAGCAGTATGGACGCATTACCAGTCGTGGATTTGTTGAAGGATAATTTGGCACGGATAAGAGCTGGTAAGACTAATTCCGCCGAAGAGGTATAGAATTTATGTTCTAGGGCTTTAATGTGTGCTAGGGTAGCTTTTTGTTGTTGAAAAAACGTTTCTTTTTTTTTTAGACAAAGTCTATAGTAAAACCTCTTGATGTAGCCTTAAAAGAATCTCATAATATGTGGGGGGGAGGGAGTTGTGATCACTGTTTAGGTCAAAAAATTCATTAGCAAAAGTGATGAAAGAGGAAGCAGATCAAGATCAGCAACAACTGGCGCTTGGTCAGAAATAACAATAGGTTCAATAGAGGAAGATAATAGATTTTGAGATAAAGATTGAGAGATAAAAATATAGTCTAAATGGGAGAGAGAGTTATGAGGAGAAGAGAAAAAAGAGAAGTCAGGAGCATCGGAGTGGGAGTGTCTCCAAACATCCACTAGGTGTGGTTGGGAAATAGTGTTGAGAAATTGTTTGTGTGTTTTATTAGGAATAAAGCGTACCTGAGATTGGCGGTCAAGAAAGGGGTCAACAACTTGATTGCAGTCACCTCCTAGTAAATAAATCATGTCTAAACTGAATAAATTTCTGTGTAACCAGAGGCCAAAAGGAACAGTTAGGGTGGTTAGGTCCATAAACATTGAACACAGTCAAAGAAATGTTATTAATTAACAACTTCGCTAACAACCATCTTCCTTCTATATCAGTCTCTTGCGATACAACTTTACAATTCAGCTTCTTGTGACATAAAATAATAACACCATTTTTCCTATTGGAAGTAGGGGAAACTAAAACTGACCCCACCTACCCTCTTTTTAATTTTAATGCTTTGGGTTCTGTAAGGTGGGTCTCTTGTAAGAGAACCAAATCAGGATTATAAGAGGGAAGGTGGGATAGTATTCTCTGTCTCTTAATTGGGCTAAGAAAACCTTTCACATTCCAGGAAATCACTCTGAATGCAAAACTATCAAGAATATATAAAGAACAATATATGCAACAAAAAAATTATGAGGTAAGAGATAAGGAGAGGGAAAAGGGAGAGATAATAAGAAGTCACATGAGCAAAGAAACATAAAAGAAGAAGGATGCAAGTCAGTCAAGAAAAAAGAGAGGAAAAATACAAAAAAGAGGAAAGAAAGGTAGGGAAGAGAGAATAAGAACAAGAGGAGACAGTACATGTCAAAGTGATGACTGAAATAGGTACCTTATGGGGAACAAAAGGGAGGGATGAGAGGCGGCAACGGACAACGGAAACAGCACATCCAACAAAAGGGCAACACACCACACCAGGACATGAAATAAACATGAGCAGGAGTGGGAACATGGAGAGGAACACAGTGAACTTTGAATGAGCAAGTGAAAGGAAATAAAGAGTTATGCATATAAAGAGAAGCAGAACGATGGAGTCCAAACAGTATAAACCATAACAGCGAATTCAAGGCAGTAGTAGGACAAAAGGAGTACTACAGTCAAGTTCCAGAAGGAGGAGGAGCCGTCTCTATTGAGGCAGTAGAGTGAGATTGAGGTCAGCCGGATCTTCCAAGTGGAAGTCCTGTTGAGGAAGGGGACCTTAAAAAGGCATGGATGGAACAAACCATATCTTGCACCTAAGGAACGAAGAGCTGGACGAAGATCCAGAAATTATTTTCGTCGTTTGGCAGTTTTTGAAGAAACATCCTGGGAGATAAACACTTTTGTACCATGCCAGAGTAGCTGCTTTTTGGATTTAGGGGTATTCAGTACCAGAAAAAGGTCAGTGAATTGTAGGAATAAAATAATTACTCCACAAGTTTTAGATGGAGCAGCTGAAGAAGACAGACGTGGGCCCAGTCCATGTGCTTGTTGTATATTCAGTTTGGTTGCAGGAGGGAGACCCAAAAAATGTGGCAAGAAAGAAGTAAAGTACGCAACAGGGTCGTCACCTTCAAGGCCCTCAGGAAGACCATAAATGTGCAAATTATTGCGACATTTCTATTTTCCAAGTCTTCAGCCGCTCTTCTCAATTGTAAGACTTCCTTCTCCAAAGAGGAAATTCTAGAAGATTAATCTTGTACCTCGTTAAGGTGTTGTTCCACCACAGTGAGGCGAGACTCCATAGATGACCATTTATTGTCCAAGGTTTGTAGGCGAGAGTTAGTTTCCTCAATGAAGGGTCGCAGGGCGCGCATTTCCTCCAAAACTATGTCCAGGGAAACCGGAGAGATAGATTTAGGAGGAGAGTGAGGATCTTATTTAAGTCTCTTTCCGGTAGTCGCAGGTAATTACGCTTTAAATGCCATGGCCGTGAGATCCTTTGCGTTAGTAGAACAAACCCCGTGCGTCGATATCTCAGGTAAGTAAGAGGATTTGTTAGGGGTACTGTTATTGATACCACAAGCTGCAGGAGCGTTTGACTTAAATCTTTTGGTGTGATGAAGTAAGTATTTCCTCCTACCCATGAAGTATGGTATGAAAAGCCCAGGAAAAGGCTAGCTTCCTATAGGCGAAAAGGGCAAAATTACTTCACAAAAACAGTATTTTCGACAGATAGTGTAGACTTCCGATGTTGAAAAGAGCTCATTCAAAGAAAATGCTTGCAACACACAGGAATCGTTGAGAAAATTGAGTTGCGGGGCGCCATGTGAGGAAACTTGAAGAAAAATGACAGGAAGAGAAACAAAATGGCGGCCACTATGCAACTAAAAGAGTCACCTGTAAATTACATCCTTTCTCCATGAAAATGAAGGCTGAAAAAGGTATCGTCCTGAGGGGCAACCCTTCCGATTCAGGAATATGTCAGCATAGTAAGAAGAAAGGTTCCGGAACCGCTCCAGAAGCAACCCCGAATTCCGGTGCGATGCGGAGCTCCGTCGTCAGACAGCCATCTTGGGTCGTGGTGCGCACGACTCCCTCCCTTCAATAGTGTTTTAATAAACTCCTGGGAATAACCAAACTCACCGTTTTCTCATAGTCATACAATGATCCATAAACCTTAGACTTTGATCCTGACTGTTCTTCTCATGAATCATCCTTCCTGTTGACTCCTCTCCTCCCGTTGAGAATATCTCTATCAGTTGTCTAATACTAAACAAATGCCTATTCACTAACTAACAGAAGGCTTCTGGAAAGGTACAACATCTGCAGCAGAAGAGAGAAACATCTTGTGGAAAAATAACAATTCAACATGAAAACAGGCCTTTGAATGTTACTGTATTATTTTCAGTTTCCATGACATTGATAGTTAAACTAACTTAAATCAGCACGTATTTACTTCACTTGCGGGCTTATTACATTTAAATAGGATTATGTACTACAACATTTTGTGTTTAGCATATGTGCTATTTAAACATAGGTTTTCGCTCATATCTAATATAAAGCATTCTTTAGCAAATAAAATTCACTCTTGCAAATTTCTCCCATGGAGTCTTATCTTAAACCTAGTACCTAGAGATGAAATGGGCAATGTCAGATCCAGGACCAGACTAGGAACCCAAAGCAGTCCTGGCAAATTTTGTCAGATCAGCCCCCGTATAGTGTGCAGCTAGCGAGCGAGCGTAGTGAGTGACACTGACCACAAACAAGTGGAGGTTGCGGGGGGTTCCCCCAAGACAATTTGGGAAATAAATATGGGAAAATGCTGCATGGTACAACACATTTTACATAATATATTCCTTTGTATTAGCTTTTAAAGCATAGCAAATGATAACCTTACAGTGCACCAGGATTTCTATTTGTTTTAAATGGGGTTTCTGGTTGGCTAGGGTATGCACGTAAGCCAGGCAGAACCCACTACTCTAGTCGGGATAAGGGAGTTCTAGCCCCAAGATAACCCATGCTCACCACCTTGGCAGCTTGCAGAACAGTCAGGCTTATCCCAGAGGCAAAGTGTAAAGTGTTTGTGCAACACACCGGCGACACAATACATACACCACAAAAGAGACTGTACACAGTAGTAGATAAAAATATCTCATATTTTGTATATAACACATAGACCACTGTCACATAAGTCACTTTGCCAACTAGGCAAATGTCAAAACATCACAGGTAGTGCAATAAAGTAAATATGTGTATGTGACACATGTCATAAAACATCACCCTACACCATCAGTGTACACATTATGCAGGTCCTGAAATAATATTTGTTATTATCTTTAAAAATATCAAAATGACATTTATCAGTACATTCAGGTCTTGAAAGGCAACATGTAATGAGTAAGGCACAAAGAGACTTTTTAAGCAACACCATTACACATAAGTATCACATTAAGGGCTGAAGCTAAAAATTGGAACTCCAATCACATCCGGCAGTTGTGCAAAGCCTGACCATATAGGAGGCAGCCAAGGAGTGCCCCAAAATGAAGGAGAAGTGCCCCCAAAATGAGTAAAGGCACACATACACTGAAAGTCAAGTGGGGGACCTCATTTATTCCCCCACTTACGGAACTGGAAAGACAGCTGCCCACCTTCGAGCAGTGCAGCTGCTGTTGGCCCACCGTGTCCCCAACACCCGCTATCGGTAGAGTTGTACTCGCACCCTGAGGAACCTGCTCCTGCAGCAGACAGGGGATGCGACGTCCTCCTACTCTCTGGAGATGCACCACGCTGTGCCCTTAGATGAGGGGGGCGGCTGCACTCCTCGGTGATGGTACAGATGGCCTGCCGCTGTGGAGAGGGAGCCACCAACATGAACCCCTAGCGTGGCTTCATCTCCCCAGGCGCTGGGGCTCTCCCATTGGAAGGGCCTCATGAAGAGGGATTTCAGACGGCCAGATGGAACACGTTTCAGCACTTTTTCTTCCTTCACAGGCTCCCCTCACCGCATCTTTCATAGTGATGGGGCCCTGCTAGGGGGGTTCCTGTAGTGCGGCCGGTGATTTTCTAACAACGAGAGCCTAGCACACTTTGTAGAAAGAGAACACGGAAGGGCTCACCTGGGGCTTCCCACTGCATACAGCACTCACTACATGCTTATTTGGGTTAAAGCCCAGAGGCACAGCCGCAGTACATCACACTCCAGGGCACCAGAAAATAAAGTGCTCAGCTTTCTTCTCTTTAAGGTAGAAGAACAGTTCAATCCCTCTCGTGCTCCAGACAGAAGCAGCAACTGCAGGCCTACTGACCCCACACACATCAAGGGGCAGTACTCCTCATACAGATCTCCAAGCTCTTCTTCCAAGCAGGTTCCTTTTTGATCCAGAAACGATCTTTGAAGTCTTTGATTTACCTGAGACTTCCAACAGCAGCCAAGCTCTGCATTAAGCCATTGGAGATCTTCTCAAGCAGGATACCACAGCAGAGCAAAAAGAGTCAGTCCTTTTCCTCTACCCACAGATAGAAGCAGCAACTGCAGGCCAAGCTACACCTCACACATAAAAGGGCCAGCGCTCCTCACACATCTCTTCTACTTGGCAGGGTCCTCTTGTTTCCAGAAGTTATTTAAAATCCTTTGGTTTTAGGTCCAATACTTATACACCATTTTATCATTGTAGTCTTTGTTCAGAGTCTCTGAGCTCAGTACAAACCAGTTCTGTCCTCCCCGGTCCAGCTTCACATAAAGGGGTGGAGACAGTATTGTGCAGAGGAAACACAGCCTATTCAGGTGCTTGTGAAAACTCTTCCCACCACTCTAAATGCAAAAAAGTGTATTCAGCCTGACTATGAGTCACTCAGGAAAGGCAGGACATACCTCAACCCCCTTTTGACTGTCTAGAGTGAATGCACATTCCCAGTTCCTGTCACTCCAAAACCAGACAGTGAATACACAAACAGGCAGAGCCGCACAGAATGGTAAAGCAAGAAAATGTCCACTGCCTAAAAGTGGCATTTTCAAACACACAATTTTAAAAACACCTTCACTAAAAGGTGTCATTAAATTCTGAGTTCAGAGAGCCTAAACTCCCTTTCTTCATCTTCTCCCAATGGAAATATACACTTAAGATGTTACAAGGCTGCCCCTATGGTAACCTATGGGACAGACACCCTTTCAGTAGTAAAAAACAAAATACACAGAATTTCACTATCAGGACATTTACAACACACAAGTACTTTTCATACCTTTAACATGCACTGAACCCTAAACATGGGGGTACATTGGCCCTACCTTAGGGGTGCCTTACATGTAAGAAAAGGGAAGGTCAGAGCCTGGCACATGGGTGCACTTTCCAGGTCGACATGGCAATTACAAACTGCACCCGCAGACACTGTAGTGGCAGTTCTGAGACATATTTATAGGGCTACTCATGTGGGTGGTACAACCAGTGCTGCAAGCCCACTAGTAGCATTTAATTTTACAGGGCCTTGCACATTCAGTGCACTTTACTAGGGACTTCCCAGTAAATAAAATATGCCAATCATGGATAACAGAATCATAATTTACACAGACAGCATATGCACTTTAGCACTGATAAGCAGTGGTAAGGTGCCCAGACTTCAGTAGCCAACAGAAACAGGGTCAGAAAAATAGGAGGCAAAAGGCAAAATGTCTGTGGATAAACCTGCAAAAAGGGCCAGTTCTAACGCCAGTCATACCCACAGAATGTTTTACGGAGGACACAAAATATAAGATGTGAAGCATGCAACATTAATTTAAATATAACATACGTGTACACACTCAAGGTTTAGCAGAACCAAGAAGCCCAGAACACAATGCAAGACCATTTTGAGGGATATTAGCATCCTCCACCCTCATAAGCAGCACAGCAGGACTGGTTTTAGCACTGGTGGCACCCTGTTCAAGTATATGTTTGGGTGACCCCCATGATTTCCTCCTCCACAGATTCTCTTGCTCTTACTCACCAACAGTATTCCTCTTCTCCCCATAGCCCCTGTCTCACATGCATTTCATTTGTTTTATTACACCTCTCATACCAGTGTAGGGTGGTGGATCACATTACATCACACACAGAGACAATGAATCATACATGTGTAGATCAGTGTATAGAAAATCTTACATAAGATAAAGGAGTGTACAAGGTGCAGGATTCAAATATCATCCATACTGGTAACCAATGCAGGTCTCTCAGGTGGGCTGTGATGTTGGTGTGGTGGGGGATGTCGAGGATGAGGTGTGCGGAGACGTTCTGTATGCGTTGTAGTCTTTTCTGGACTTTGGCCATGGTTCCTGCATAGAGGGCGTTGCCGTAGTCCAGTCTGCTACAGACGAGGGCCTGGGTGACCATCCTTCTGGTTCTGGTGGGGATCCATTTGTAGATCTTGCGAAGCATGTGGAGGATGTTGAAGCAGGAGGAGGAGATGGCATTGACTTGCTGGGTCAATGAGAGCGATTAGTCCAGGATGAAACCCAGATTGTGTGCATGGTCAGTGGGTGTTGTTGCGGCTCCCAGTGCAGCCGGCCATTAAGAGTAGTCCCAGGCGGAGGAGGTGGAGCCAAGGATGAGGACCTCTGTCTTGTCTGAGTTTAGTTTCAGGTGACTTTTCTTCATCCATTCGGCGAGGGCCTTCATTCCTTCGTGGAGGTTGGTTTTGGCGCTGGCGGGGTCCTTGGTGAGTGAGAGGATCAGCTGGGTGTCGTCGGTGTAAGAGACGATGTTAAGGTTGTGCGAGCGGACGATGTTGGCGTGCGGTGCCATGTAGACGTTGAAAAGGGTTGGGCTGAGGAATGATCCATGGGGTACGCTGCAGATTATCTTGGTGGCTTCAGATCAGAATGGGGGGAGGCAGATCCACTGGGTTCTGTCGGTGAGGAAGGAGGTGATCCAGTCCAGGGCTTTGTTGCGGATCCCTGCGTCGTGGAGGCGTGTACATAGGGTGTGGTGGCAGACAGTGTCAAAGGTGGGCGAGATGTCCAAGAGGAACAGGGACGCAGTATCACTGTTGTCAAGCAGGGTCCTGATGTCGTCGGTGGCAGCGATGAGGGCAGCTTCGGTGCTGTGGTTGCTGCGGAACCCAGATTGGGACAGGTCCAGAATGTTGTTCTCTTCGAGGAAGTGTGTCAGTTGCCTGCTGACAATCTTCTCGATGACTTTCGCTGGGAACAGGAGCAGGGAGATGGGCTGGAAGTTCTTGAGGTCCTTTGGGTCCACTGTGGGTTGCTTGAGTAGGGCGTTGATCTCGGCGTGCTTCCAGCTCTCCGGGAAGGTGGTGGTCTCGAAGGAGCTGTTGATGATATTCCGGAGTTGGGGTTTGATGATGCGGTTTGCTTTGTTGAAGGTGTGGTGAGGGCAGGGATCGGTTGGTGAGCAGGAGTGGATGGTGTTCATGGTTTTGGTGGCGTCGTTGTCGTTGACGTGGGTCCAGGACAGCAGGAGGTTGGTGAGGCTGGGGGGTGGTAAGTCTGCGGTGTTGGCCGCTGTCGGGAGGGTCTGGGTGTTGAAGCTGTCATGGATGTCTGCGATCTTGTGGTGAAAGAAGGATAGGGAGTCACATAGGTCTTGCGACGGCGGGATGTCGTTGGAGCTGGGGTTGGAGATGTTGAAGAGCTCTTTGCTGTTGTGCGCTTTGTTGTCAATGCGTTCCTTGAATGAGGTCCTTTTGGAGGCTCGAATGAGTTGGTGGTGCTTGCGGTGGCGTTCTTGAGGGCTGCGAGGTTGTCCAGTGTCTGTTCATGGAGCCACTTTTTCTCCAATCTTCGGCAAGTTTGCTTGGATTCTGTTTGAGGGATTTTTGATCGGGGCGAGAGTGTTGGCGCAGTCATCGATCCATTGCCTGAGGTTGCGGGCGGCAGTGTCGGTGGTGTCAGTTGGTGGGTCTCGGGCGAAGGTGGTGATGAGCTGGTCTTCGGTGACCTTGTTCCAGCTGCGGTGGGGGATCCGTTGCAGGTGGTGGTGTGTGGTGGGTTTCTCGAAGGTGAAGTGGACGCAGTGGTGGTTGGTCCAGTGGACTTCGGTGGTGTGGCTGACGGTGACGTGGTTGTTGTCGGAAAAGATGGGGTCGAGCGTGTGTCCGGCGGAGTGGGTGGGAGTCGTGACGAGCTGTTTGAGTCTGAGGTTGGCAAGGTTTTTGAGCAAGGTAATGGAGTTGCTGCCGTTGGCGTTCTCGAGGTGGAAGTTCAGGGCTCCAAAGAGGATGTAGTCTGTGGAAGCAAGAGCGTGCGTGCTTACGATGTCGGTGATGGAGTCGCTGAACGGTGGCCGCGGTCCAGGGAGTCTGTAAATGAGGGTTCCTCTGAGGGTGGTGTTGGGGTTGGTGTGGATCTGGAAGTGCAGGTGTTCGACGGCGCTGGAGGTGTCTTCGGTGCTGGTCGAAATTCTGAGTGTATTCCTGTGGACGATGGCGATTCCTCCTCCTGGTCTGTTGGTGCGGACCCTTCAGGTGATATTGTAGCCGTCCGAGATGGCTATGGCAATGTTGAATGCCGAGGAGGGGTTCAACCAGGTATCCGTTAGGAAGGCAACGTCCAGGGAGGCTGAGTCGAGTAGGTCCCAGAGTTCAATGGCATGCTAGTGGACGGAGCGGGTGTTGAGTAGTATGCATCTGAGATGGTTGCGTCCTGCCCTGGCAGGTGGGGCAGGACGTGCAGGTGTTCGGTGGCTGGAGAAGCTGCAGCTTTGGCTGGAGAAGGGTCCGTGGGTGAGCTTCGGGGTGGCCTGGAAACAGTTGGGTGAACGGTCACTGTTGAGTTCGTGGAGGAAGTTGGCATTGTAGCGGTGTCGGGTGTTGTGGCTCTCGCGGGGGCCAGGGGGTCTGGCGCTGGGCGCGGTCCAGGTGCGGACGGACACAGACGGGCTTGCCTTAGGCACGCCTTTGGCCATATGTTAGGGAGGGGGGCGGGAGCAGAGAAAGAGAGGCGGGAGCGGCTGAGTCGGGTGACAGGGCCGCAGGGGCAGCTGCGGCGGGAACAGCAGGAAAGAAGGAACAAATATGGACAACAAAAATGGGGGCAAAGCGAGAATAGCCAAGAATAAGCTGTCAGTAAAATGCTAGGACACAGAGCAAAAGCGGAACACATGGTAAATAACGGAGGAGTCAAGCGGACCAGAGAAGCAGGGACGGGCTGCTGGCTCAAACCCTGTCAGGAGCGGGGCTCAGTGCTAGTGCTGGAGCAGAGTTTTCTGTTGAAAATCTATTGGGTTTTTAAAAGCTCTGGTTTGTCTATTATCGAAAGAAATTAAAAATTATTAATTCATAATTACTAATTATTTGTTTTGTGTAAATGTTCTAATTAACCAACAAGAAATAAAAAGAGAAAACTACACGTGGGGAAGCATTTGTGTCGTTTATTAATAATGTGCATGTTTTGTTATTAAATGTTGCTGAGTGCTGTTTATTTTAAAGCACGAAAACGCTTTTTAAATGTCGTGTACTAATGCTTTTCTTGTGTTGCAAAGGCTAGATAATTACATACACATAAGGATATTAGTGGGGTTAACACTGTTTAATCACTATGCTGTGGTAACGTTGTTTTTGTCTCTTTTAATTAAGATGATACGTTCTGGCCTAGTAAAAAATGGCTACCGTTTAAAGCCTAAATTTGAGTGCTGAGAACTCTGATGAGAAGGCCTTGCTGAACATGGTCGAGAGTCATCTGACCACAGTCTTCGCCTGGTTAAAAGTTTTCCGTGAGGACAGCAGCTCTGGGCGGACATCCAAATGTCCTTGGAAGACAAAGGAGCCTCAATGAACATTATGATTACCATGCTGGTTCCGAGGAAATATGAATATGGAAAAGAAACATTTCAAGATTTAGTTCCGTCTTCCGTCTTTTTATTTTTGTGATTTTTTCTGAGCGGAGTTTTTCCAAATGTTACATCCTTTCCTGCTCGCTTTGCTCAGCGGTTCAGCGGATATCGAAAACATTTTATGTTGCCTTCTATTGTTTAATTCATTATAAATATTGTTAGCTTAGAGAGGGTTCGTTCGTTGCATTTTGGATTCTGAGGCCACTTCTTTCCGAACTTGCGTTGGTGAGGATCGATGCCGTGAGGACGGTGACCTAAGAGACTTCTATTGAGAGACCTGTCCTGATGACCCATTTATGACATTTAGCTAGAATAGGTAACTATGAGAATAATGATTTATTTTGATTGCCTTTCCATTTGAACTAATTTTAGATAAAGAATCATAATTGTAAATACAGTGTTGGTTATTATTTCTTGTCAATTATTGAGTACTCTATTTTGATTATTGTTGATTATTATTGGTTAAATCATGACTCGAGACAGTGTCAATTAGGTCTTATCGACCATAGTGTGGATGTAGGGTGTTTAGAAGGTTTCTTTCCACAGGTTCAGTGCTAATGGAGTAATCTGAGTGTATGTTAGTGAAATGGGCCCAAGCGTATGATGAGTGTATGTGCGTGTATCTGTGAATTTACTCTATCCGTGGAAGTAGGGAGAATTTGTACACCCCAATCTGCACCACTAGCGCGGACGGCAGTCAGGTGGAGCTGCTAGGGAGAGTGCTGGCCTTGGCCAAGAGGTCAAGGTTTCACGCACGCTCCCCCGCAGCGGTCGCCATATGTAGGGGCGGGAGCAGAGGCAGGTAGGTGGGAGCGGCTAAGTCGAGGGCGGGGCCGCAGGGGAAGCAGTGGCAGGAAAGAAGGAACAATTATGGACAGCATAACGGGGAAAAGCAAGAATAAGCAGTCAGTAAAATGCGAGGATCACAGAGCAAAGAGGAACACAACAAATATGGACAGCAAAAACGGGGGCAAAGCAAGAATAAGCAGTCAGTAAAATGCAAGGACCACAGAGCAAAAGTGGAACACAGGGTAAATATCGAAGGAGTCAAGCGGACCAGAGGCGCAGGGACGGGCTGGTGGCTGGAACCCTGTCAGGAGAGAACTCGGTGCTAGCGCGGACGGCAGTCAGGCGGAGCTGCTGGGTAGAGTGCTGGCCATTGCCTGAAAATTGTTGGATATTGAAAGGAACTCTGCAGCTGGTGCTTTTAACACTGTAAGAATTTGCAAATCAAAGCGCCCCCCAGCTGTGTGGTAAACTGGCCCCCAGGAACAAAACGGGCACCCAGGAACAAAAAACGGCCCTCACCCTTCCAGACTCCCAGGGAAACGCCTGATGCCCATTACGACCAGCCAGGCCTCGTTCAGGTCAAATATTCAAGGAGCTCTAGCCTATAGTCTCTGGTTGAGTGTTTAATCTTTGCCTAAATCTCCTCTGTCCTGTGCACAAGAAGCATGTGAAGAGAAGAACTCCAACTTGGCCCACCCAAAGGAAATATGTTTAAAAGCATGCTTCCTTGGTGAATTGTCTACAGCAAGAAGGATGAATCAAATTCCTCCCTGGGCTACACATTTTCTTGAATAAAAGCTGGTAAATGTTTTTACAATTAGGGCAACTAATTTGAAAACGAGCTGACCAAAATGTAGTATCGCAAGCTCAAATTGTTGATTTATATATTCAGTTCTGCAGACTTGTGTGCTTTATGCCATTGCAACAGTTTACTGCTTTCAGAAGTGCATATCTATTTGAAGTAATAGAAAATGCGTGAAATGAACATGCTCCCATTGTTGGAAAACCGGTATGTACAGGTCTTAATAATAAGCTATATTTCATAAATATGCTTTATCATAGGCATTAAAAAATGCAAAACAACTTAATAGAGCATTCTAATTCTCCTATTGTTGGCTCGAACAAACGGTTTGTGAGTTTGCCTGGGGTGCTTTGTTGTGTGGCTCTTGAACAGTGATTGTTCTCTTTCCTTCTTTCAACTTCGCTTACTTGACTCTCATTTGCATGCAAAGAAAGTGCATAACTAGACAGAATAGAATATGTACAAGTCACAGGCTCTCATAAACGAGAAACATAAAGCTTGAACAAGCCAAAAACTGGAGTTTTCTTTTCTTGAAGGGTTTTGTCTTAAAGGATCTTCTCTGAGTTCCAAAGCACATCCTTGAGCTCATGACCCCACTTCTGTAGTGTGAGACACATTAAAGTATGTGTCATTGGAAAGTTCTGGCTAATTGCCACTAAATTAACATCTTAATATTAGTATTACAAGCAACCAATGTTTTATGATGTAGAGTGATTCAGCAGTCACTTGAAATATAGCTAATGTGACTTTCACTGTCAAAGTTATTGATTTTACCTCACTGCAGAGATAATAATCAGAGACAGGGAGAGAGTCTCTTATGGGACGATATAGATTTCACATCTGAAGGGACTTTAAGCTTTTTTGAGAAATAATCAATAGTGCTAAGAAAATGTCTCACTCTGATCCTCTTCCTGTAGTGGCAGGGTGTGCAGCTGTCCTCGAGCATAGAACAGGCTCATTTTATAGTGAAACATCCTGCATGGGCTCTCTGCTTAGTATAACCATTCTGCTTGTCCAGTATTGCATCCAGATAATATATTAACATCTTTTAAAAAGCATTGGTCAGATGTGGTATGTCTTCCCGTAATCAGTGAGAAATACAAACTTGCAAAATAACTATTTAAACATCAATTTCTCCTAACGAGTTTCTTTTAAACTTTCAAGATAAATAACATTCATCGAATTGTTTTTGAACTAAACCACAAACCACATTGTGAACGAGAGTGTAGCAAGTTTGTGACAAAAAAATCTGAATGTGACCCAAATGTATCTTTGGTAACTTAGAAAATGAAAGCGGTATAACTTCCACGTAAATGCTAGTGAAGAGCACAGTATATATTGCCATCAACTTAGCAACAGATATTCCACTCAAGGACGCCTCCGTGAAACCTTGAACAGCATTGTAAGCTGCCAGCCAATGTTAACGAGCAGTTGTGTAAGTGGTGCAATCATAGCCCATGGAAATCAGGAAGCTGCGACCGTAAGGAATACACAGAGGGTAGCGGGAAATGTCTTGTCACCTGGGAGGGTGGTGTACTCAAAGCAGGCAACGCAGTGGAGCAGGGTGGACGCAACGAGCTGCCCTGAGCGTGCAGCAGTGTTTCCTCAACAGAGTCTTCACAATAAAGGCTGGACAGATGGACGGGGAGAGTTTGGTAAGAGTGTGATGCTGTAGCGGCCGGATTGATGTCATGTTTGTGTACTGTATGACACACCTAGAAGCAGTCTGCAAGAGAACTAGGTGGGTGTAGGTTTTTCCCAAGACTCCTAAAGAGTCAAGTAACTCTCGACCTAGGGTAAATGGTTTCATTTTATTATTATAGTGTACCTCCTAGGTTGTCATCCCGTTATAAGCCGTAACGGTAAGGCAATCACCTTGCTAATGCATTAAATATGGAGCATTCATCTTTTCACCCATTTCCATAAACATTGTTTAATATAGCATAACTATGTTTAGGTGGCATGTGCCATCAACTTATCGCTGAACATATATGTCAGTTGAAGACACCACAGTGTGTCCTCAGGTCTGACCCACTCTTTCTTTTGATGTGGAACCATAGGATGCCAATCTTAATGTGTCTACCTATACATAACCAACTGACAGTGGTCAACACTTAATTAAACAACTCCCCTCCTTTGGAACGGTGTGGATGTTACACACCTTCTTGAAAACATCACCACGTCTCCGACTGTCGGAATGATTGCAGAGTCCATCTGCAGTAGCTCTCTTGACAAGAGAAAACCTTTGTAAATCAATGCCTACAAATTAGAAACGATGGTAGATTGGGTCCACTCAGGCTCATGGCCAGTTGATATTTACCCTCCTAATAGGTACTTAATTAATAAAGCAACCCATGCACACTAAATTGTGAATGGTGTAAGTTACCACCTTCTCAAGGTGCGTGTCTTCCACTGTAGATGTGCCACAAAGTCCAGTGGACAGATCACATGTACCCCCAATACAACCACCCAGCTCACCAACATTGATAGGGTTCTACTGCGACTCCCCCAGAAGGAAGAGGAATGAGAGGGGGCACCTGAGCAGGCACCACATCAATAGGATTGTCATGATGTGACGTGGGACCCTTCTAGGCAAAACGTCACCTCGTACGGTTTGAAGGGATTCCATGCTTCTAAACGCTCACCCTTGCCTACCACACTATATACCCTTTTATCGTGCCTGTTACAGATATTTTCTCCTCAGAATTCTCTTAGTACTGACATTCTCAGTAATTGCCTGTGTATATGCCTGTCATACCTGTGGGCAATGCAACTGTTAGTTATGCTGTGATATCGTGCTAGGAATCCCTCCCTAAAAGGGATGATGCCTTGCGTGTTGTGAGTATGTTGCAGCGACACACGCAGACAATTAATTTGTACTTCTCCTCCACCTCTGTAGTCTCCTGGGTGAAGCAACAGCCAAGTGCCAAAACCATGCAAGGTTCCCTCTGGTCCACTAGGGCTCTAAGTGCAGGGTTGATAAGATCTTGGTTTTATCTCTCAATGTACAATTGCACACACACGTGCCACATTACATAGTTGTACTTGTACTTCATCTGCAGTGTCAGCAGAGAATCATACATTAGCTTAACATACACAGTAATGCACAACGGGTCATCCCTATAGCACAGCACATTCAACAGTCACACAGTCATACATTCAGCAACACGCACAGAGTTCAAGCAAGGTTTGTTCAACCATGCACATTATGAAATAGTTATGTGTCACAGGATTACTTATCTTTGCGGGACCGGGTCGGACAGAGTGACATACGGAGAGGGTCGCCGTTAATAGGGGCATATAATAGCTTATGTGTACTTCATTGCTGAATTGTGCAAGGGCGTATCTTGGCCCTCATTTGCTGAAAATCGTTAATATAGTGCTCTCCAAATAACTTTTTTGTCTGAATACAGACACTTCTTTCCTACTTTTGACAAATACCGATTAACAGGGTCCCTTGAATTTTCATGATAGACTTGCATAGCTGTCATTATTTACGATAACTGGAATCCTTTAGGACTTAAGCCATGAGGAAGATACAGTAGTAACGAAACACGTATCGGCTGCCATCATCCTTTGTCACCAAGGAGGCCTCAGGAACAGGACCTCCATCGGTCCAATGTTGTTTATCTAACTATGCTGGGTTGACTCATACAAATGACTGAGGCATGATTTCACATTGCTAAGTGGAGCATTGACAATTGAAAATTAAAAATAATTTCTTTGAAACGAAATATCAAGATTGATATTTCCTGTGAGTGGCTATATTGATACTTAGATAGAGTGATATGTTTACTGGCTAAGGATAGAGAAAAAGGACATTAAGAGGCACAGTGTTTTTCTGTATCACACGATATGTTGCGGATTGATGCCTTTAGCCTGTTATAGCTTAACTGCTAGCCGTGCCCTTCTGCTGCCTGCTCAAGAAGATGCCACCTGGCATAAAAGCTCTAGCCGCTCCTTGACCTCCCTTTGCCTGGTTATGTAGTTTGTAATGCCTTGACCTTCTGTTGAAGAGCAGTCTGTTGCACTTCTCCTCAGGTTTCTTCATCTGGAGGACAACAAACAGCAGAGGAGGTGCAGTCTGTATTCATCAGCTCTGTCTTAGATAGTTGCCGAGCTAGCACCAGAGCTGCAGCCCTCACAAAAAGATGACGTGGATTTACAAGATGGAGAGAAGAATAGTCTCTTGGAATGGTGCTGCCTTCCTTTTTCCTGTCACTGCTCCTAATTCTTGTGATGGATCATCTTGTTTCTGAGCACGGGTGTTAGCCTTCCTACCACCCCAGACATGGTCGCTGATGGACCATGTTATGCCTGTCCTGATCTTAATGGCTAAAGGTTTATAGTAATGGCATGGTCTTCAGGCCCCTAATCTCCTGCCTTCCTTGCATGTTCCTTCTCGAGTATAACCTTACATAACACTTCTCTCTCAGCAGCAGGTAGCTCTTCCTCTGAACTCTCAAGCAGGGCCGGACTGGGAACCAAAACCGGCCCTGGCAAAGTGCTCGGCCGCCTCCCTCCCCCACCCGCCCCACCCCCCGCGGGGGTTTGCGGGTGCCGCCGTGCTCTTGGCCCAAAACCGGCCCCCACCCGTGCGGCGCACCGGGGGATTGCGCGGTGCCCGCTACGGCCAGTCCGGCCCTGCTCTCAAGCCCATGGCCCAAGAGTTACCTCTAACAGCGTTGCATGTCTTCTGAGCTGCTTTTCTAAACAATCCTGCAATGCTACCCACCGCTATTATATTCTACTCTCTGTGGACACACCATTGATATAAATTGTATTGTCTGTCTAATAGCACGTTTGCTGCTATTTACCACCATATTTCACTTGATAGATCAATACTTGAATGTTTGGAGGCAAGTGGAGGACATGTACTTGCCCTCAATTGCAGCAAAGTGTCTGTAAAATGGGGTGGCGTAAAAGTATAATGGGATGTCTGAACTGTATGATGGGGTAATTTAAGGACGTTTAAATGGTCATTGTTTTCCTACAGTCCTTGAAATGTGTGGGTTTGCCCTTTCCACTCCCTCTCGCTTTGGGTTATAGAACCCCTGTCTCCTAGTATAGAATGCAGCTGTTCTGAAATATCACTTCTCTTTATGACGAGATGCGAGTCCTGCAAGGAGGTTGGAGACTCACAAATCCAGTGACCCCTCGATGTACCAATGCATATTTTCAGTGACTCGAACGTTCATTCCTCCATGCAGATACTCATCCATCCATTCATCTGCCCTTTGAAACATTCTCGAAATTACCCAATCACAACCGAAACAACCACTCATGCAAAACAAATACTCAATAAACAGCCCTTTCATTTTATAAAAGTCCACTGGCTTTGTCACTGTTCTTGTAATCACATGCTCAAGTTTCAAGGGGTGCAAGGTTTCATAGTAGATACTTGCAGCAGCTAAGATCAATGAAAGCACAGTTTGAACACCCTAAGCATATAGCAGAGTCTACCTAGTATACTATACTTGCATGGAGAGCACACAGCTGTAGCTCACATTTCATTGGTTTCATTCTTACAAGGACATAACTTTATCATATGCTAGAACTCCTAGAAGAAGCAGGCGGCTTAGAGTAGGAGGCCTCATACTATGGGTGGTACCACTTAAACACTGAAGAAAACGCTATTTGATATACAAAAATAGGAAATCAAGTAACACATTTTTTGGTTGTGAACACAACATCTGAATGTTTGTAAAAAGTTGCAACAAGTCACTCGGTATCTGAATACTGTAAGAAAATAAAATAAGGTTACCTTCGTAGTGAACCCCTCACTTTGTCCCTGTGATGCATAACCTGGTTGGCGGGCAATTATTTGATGATAATGCCCTCAATGATTAGAAAATGTATGAAATAGAAGGTAGTTCACCAATACAAGAAAATGGCATCACGGAACAAACCCCTATAGATAAAATTTCAAACACAAATTATATCCAAAAATGTCTCAAGAAGTTGCAGTGCTGTTCGATTAAAGACAGGTTCATGACACTGTTTCCTAGCTATTTCGCAGACACCGTTATACAAATTAGGATTGCAAGTTTGCAGCCCAATATATTAATAAAATGTTTTTCTCAGTCTAGATGTCCAGTTGAAGAGAGTTGGGTTGTTAGCTTCACCCGATTCAACAAACGCCAGGAATAATTTTAGTCTTTGGCTGGGAATTTGTGGCCATTTAATATACTTTTCATTCAGTCACTTGGAATTCGCCAGTGTCAAAGTGTTTTCTTTTTTTCCCCAGTTTTCACGGGGACGATCTCCCCTTGCACGGAGTAGTTTGTTTGCAGCAGACCCACTGTACAGAAAAATAGACACTCTGTGCCAGATAAGTATACTGAACACGTGGGAATAACATAATATGTGTGTATTGGCCCTGAAAAACAGATGTTTAATGTTGACCAACTATATGGTGCTTATTTTATCTGTCCTCAGAAGGATGAAAGGCTGAAGGGCTCCACCTGGATATGAGCTGTGACCATGAGGTCGAACATTGGCCCATACAGTGGAGGTATTAGTCCCTTAAACCACCAGACCCGGCCTCAATTATTTAAGCTTTCTTTTTCTTTTATCTCTCTTTTTGTGATTCATGCAAAGTCCATCTCTTGAGAGCGGATCTCCACTGTATTACTCCACTCCTTCTCTTGCTCTTACCGTCTCTTCGGAGTTTAATGAGGGCTCTAGTCTTCCTCCTTCCTTTTATATGACCAGAGTTAATGCTTTGGTCCTATATCGGTCCAAAAGATTGACTCCTTTTTGCACTTCTTAAAGTTTTATCTTCTGTTAATTCTGGCTACTCTCAAAGTACCTACCTGCAGATAAGGTTATCTATAAAGAAGCTTAAAAAAATATCTCATGTAGTTAGCATTGAGTACCCATTTTGAGAACATTACTTCCGCACTATCTAATAGGACACTGTAATTATTTTTAATTGTTACTAACTTCCTACGACTAGGGCATGTGATCAACCTATTAAGGCCTTCTCAGACCTCTCTAAAAAGCAAACTGATTTTCTTGGAAGAAAAAATTCTAAAAATACAGCTCAATCTGATTTTTACTAGTGTTATCCTTTGCAGAGGATACAATTGCAAGTCACACTTCGTCCTTGATTTGTGCTCTTTCTCAGTTCAAGTCAGTCTCCATTGAAGAATCAAAAAGGCCATCCTGAACAGTAAGTCAGGGTCTCTGGCAGATCCCTGTCCTCCTTTCCTACCGGCAGACACAATAAACATTATTAATCCAATATATAATATTTTTTTAATATTTCCCTCCAGACAGTGCAGCCCCCTCTAATTTAGAAACTGTCTAAAGTGATTCCACTTTTTAAAAAGCCTCCGCCTGATAGGTTCCAATTGCCCAACTTTAGATTGATTTCTCTCTTTCCAGCCACCTCCAAAATGTTAGAAAAAATCATCAATATCCAACTCTTACAGTATTTGGAGAAATTCAGACTTTTGCACCATTCCCAGCCTGGTTTCCATATAAGGCACAGTACTGAGACAGAGCTCCTGGATGTGTCAGATTCAACCAAACTGAGTTGGGACCAAGGAATAAATGCCACCTTGATTCACTTAGACCTTTTAGCTGAATTTGAAATGGTCTCACATGCCATCCTTCCGCACAGATACTGGAATAGATGACCAGGCATTGGAGTGAATTTGTTCCTTCTCCGAAAACAGAGGGCAAGTTATCTGGATGGCAGTCTATTCATCTGCCACCTAGACTCTCAAACTCAGAGTACCTCAGGGCTCATCTCTGAGCCCAAGTTCATTTAAGATCGTTATATCTCCATTGGCCTCATTGACTGTGTGGAAGCCTGAGGATTAGCCAAGTATGGTATTTAAGACTAAACACCCAAATTACAGATTTTGTCCTTTGGGAAATCCTGATGGCTCTTGAAAATGTAAATGGACCTTTACCATCATATTAGAGTGGAGCAAGAGCAGAAACATGAACTATGAGTATATCAGCAACAGTCAGATTATTAATGTTCAGTCAATGATGGGAGGTTGATGAAGTTTTCAACACCTTTATATATCTTGAAGGATTAGTATGGTTTTGTCATCAAATTCAGATTAGTTGGTGCATAGAAATATCAATAAAGGATTGATTAGTGACAGCATAAATCCAAAGTGTTCCATAAAGGAAAATTGTCACCAAACATCCTAAGAAACTAAAATATCCTAAATAGAACCCATGAACAGTTATTTTGTGAAAATAGCAAGATTTAGAATATAAGACAAACTTCCCATAAAGAGTCCTCTGGAAACTTAGCCGTATTCCCCACAGCTGTAATAACAACCGTCATTAATAGAATGATCTTTGCAGTAGCATTGATCAGGAAAGGGTTTTTAGATAAAGAGAAACAAATTCACCTTTAGCAGTAGCTGTTAGTAACAGAAACAGAGGACCAACTCTCCAGTAGAAGGGCCGCAATGCAGGGAGGAAGGATCTGGATCAGAATCTGAGAGAGTTTCCTTCTAACCAGCTAGGAACACTCATTAATGTAAAATTACACAATAATGTATTGAAACCTATTTGATGTTAGCTCCTCTCATTCAATGGAAACTGCTCATCCAATGGTATTGTCAACTTCTGATGGTTCTTTTCCCAATTCCTAGGGTAAAAATTCATGCAGATATAGTGTAAAACATGTTTTCAGGACTTTGTTACATGGAGGAAAGGTCTCATGAGAACCTTCTGAACTAAGCTAAAAGATGCACTCGATGTCCATTGTGAATACAGAGCAAGTTGGATATGATGTGGTAAAACTTGCAATACTATTCTATGAAGCATTCCCAAAATATATCTAATTCATTATTTATTCAACAGTCACAGCAAGCTCATTGCATTAAAACAGGTGATCTAATATGGTGTGAGGAAACTAAAGAAACACAGGCTTGAAGTCAGCACATACAAGAACAAGTTGCTGATGCTAGTCAAAATGTTCTAAAGTAATGTCTATTGAGCTATGAGCAAGAGTTGAAAGAAATCGGTTTTTTGGCCTTACTAAAGTGGCACATATAAGAATGATTGCCTAGTACAAACATTTGCCACATAATTTCCTATTCACTTTAATAAACACACTTTCTTTATATATAGGAACAATTTATATGTTATAAAGCACCCATAAAGTTCAACATGTCATTTTCTATGTGAAAACATTTCTGCAGCAGTTTAAACACATTCTAAGGTGCAATTCTAATATGGTTTGTAAGTCGATTTTTCATTTTTGAAGTAATTTCCGCCAATTCCCTCCCATTTGATGATTTATAATCATCACATAAATATTTGGTTTCACATTCTAATTCGAGCCTAGAAAGATCTTTAATCTTCAGATGTGTCTCGTCTTTTTCTCTTAATTCCCATGTCATGTCTTAGTGATTCCATGTAGTTGTCATTCATTATCCCACATAGCCCCATATCCCTCTTATACATTTTCCTTTGAAACTTTTCCTATCTTTTGTCCATAAAGTATTTACAGCTAAGAAAAAGGATGTAAAGAAATTTAAGTAAAGTCCTATTATCCGAACCCACCAACCCAGACACCGCAGCCCGCAACCTCAGACAGTGGATCGATGACTGTGCCAACACCCTCGCCCCACTGAAGAAACCCTCCAACAACCACACCAGCAAGAGAGCCTCCTGGTTCTCCGACGAGCTCCTGGCCTCCAAGCGCACATGCCGGAAATTTGAGAAAATATGGCTCCACGCCCGCACACCGGAAAACCACGCAGCCCACAAGGACGCCACCCGCAGACACCACCACCTCATCAGATTAGCCAAGAGATCCTCCTTCAAAGACCGCCTGGACAACAACGCACACGACAGCAAAGAACTCTTCCGCTTCGTAAAAGAACTCTCCAACCCCAGCGCCAATGCCAACGACATCCCTCCCTCACAGGAACTGTGCGACTCCCTCGCCAACTTCTTCCACCGCAAGATCGCTGACATCCACGACAGCTTCGACACCACGGCTGACCCGACCGCACCAGACCCCGCCCCTCCTGCGAACACCATTAGCGCCAACCACCTGACCACCTGGTCCAATGTCTGCGACGATGAGACGCGCAAGGTCATGAACTCCATCCACTCAGGATCGCCGACAGACCCGTGCCCACACCACATATTTAACAAGGCAGGCGCAGCCATCGCACCCCAACTACGGAAGATCATCAACATTTCCTTCGAAACTGCAACCTTTCTGGACAGCTGGAAGCACGCCGAAATCAACGCCCTCCTCAAGAAGCCCAAGGTGGACCCCAAGGACCTCAAGAACTTCCGGCCCATCTCCCTGCTCCCGTTCCCGGTGAAGGTCATCGAGAAAATCGTCAACATGCAACTGACCCGCCACCTGGAAGACAACAACCTCCTGGACCTGTCCCAATCCGGATTCAGACGAAACCACAGCACCGAGACAGCCCTCATCGCCGCCACAGACGACATCAGACGCCAATTACACAATGGCGAAACATCAGCCCTCATCCTCCTGGACCTATCGGCCGCCTTCGACATGGTCTGCCACCGCACACTAAAGACTCGCCTCCATGAAGCCGGTATCCAAGAGAAGGCCCTCGACTGGACCACATCCTTCCTCTCCGGCAGATCCCAGAGCGTCCGCCTCCCGCCGTACCGATCCGAAACCACCGACATCATCTGCGGTGTCCCCCAGGGCTCCTCCCTCAGCCCGACGCTATTCAACATCTACATGGCCCCCCTCGCACAAGTGGCACGCCACCACAAACTCAACATCATCTCCTACGCCAACGACACTCAACTCATCCTCTCCCTCACCAAGGACCCACGCACCGCCAAATCCAACATCCACGACGGAATGAAGGCATTCGCCGACTGGATGAGGAGCAGCCGCCTGAAACTGAACTTGGACAAGACAGAGGTCCTCATCCTCGGACCCACCCCCTCAGCCTGGGATGCCTCCTGGTGGCTGACCACTCTGGGGACAGCACCGACACCGACCGACCACGTACGCAACCTAGGATTCATCCTCGACTCCACCCTCTCCATGTCCAAACAGGTAAACGCCGTCTCCTCCTCCTGCTACAACACCCTCCGCACACTTCGCAGAATCTACAAATGGATCCCAGCCGAAACAAGAAGAACGGTAACACAAGCCCTCGTCAGCAGCAGATTAGACTACGGCAACGCACTCTACGCCGGAATCCCAGCCAAACACCTACGATGACTCCAGCGCATCCAAAATGCCTCCGCCCGACTGATCGTCAACGTACCCCGCCACTGCCACATCACCCCCCACCTGCAAGACCTACACTGGCTCCTCATCGAAAAGAGGATCACCTTCAAACTCCTCACCCACGCACACAAAGCACTCCACAACGCCGGACCAGCCTACCTGAACAACAGACTCAGCTTCCACACCCCCACCCGCCAGCTCCGCTCTGCCAGCCTCGCACTCGCAATTGTCCCCCGCATCCAACGAACTACCTCCGGCAGCAGATCCTTCTCCTACCTCGCCGCCAAGACCTGGAACACCCTACCTACCCACCTACGTCAGACTGAAAACCTACTCGCCTTCAGAAAACGCCTCAAGACCTGGCTCTTCGAGCAGTAGCGGCGCCTCTCCCCCCCCCCCCTCAGCGCCTTGACTCCCTCACGGGTATGTAGCGCGCTTTACAAATCCCCTGATTGATTGATTGATTATCAGTATTAGCATTAGTATTGCTTTGCAATATACCCTTCCCAGCTGTTGAAAACCAATTTCCATTTCTTGACATCCTTTCCCAAAGATTTTGTACAAGCTTGGTAATTCCAATTCGTGTAATTCAGGTTCTAGAATATTTCGATGTTTTATCCAAGCCTTCTATCTCCTTGCTCTTGTCCGGTATGAATGCACAGCAGTGAGTTAATTTCAGCATATGACAGACTCCTCCAATCAATACAGTCTTACAAAACCAAAGACCTTATAACAATTAATTAAGTGTTAATTAGGACTTAAGCTCGAGAAGTGCTTGCTGCCATTTTATCAACTGCGATAGCTAGCTTTCTGATCTTTTCATTGTTTAGTATGATTCCTATGGGTGGTAAAACTGCTCCAAATTTGTCTCCTGTTAAAGCAGCTGCTGTCTTTGTGTTGCCTTTCTGTCTATGTGATGGAGCTATTGTTAATGCTTCTATGCTTGCAACATGGTACATCTTTGTATTAGTATGCCTAAATCACACTTCTTTCCCAATCAGCAGGTAATAAGAAGTAAGCATTCTGTCCACAAATGTAGTAGACCCCTGGAATTGCATTTTCGCTTCCCTGTAAATTTTGCCATGATCCTCCATTAATTCAAATGGGTGTTCGCAGCTACTGATCCCTACATGTCTAGTCCTTTTTAGTTACATCTTTTGTAAAAATGAGTCTTTCCCTTGTGTCTACTGTCTAGCCTGAGTTAAGAATAAACCATTTTCATTCTGAATTCATTTTTGTCTTTTTTTCATGCATTCTTTAAAACATTTCCTTTTCTGTCTGTTGCTTTTGTGATGTTCATGTACCTCTACTCTAAAACCATAATGTAAGCTTTTTCTGGGGGTCACATTAAGCATGTTAGATTGTTTTTTTAAGCCTTCACACTATCTACAGGTAAATGTAGAAAGAAATAATGCCAAGCTGTATCCATTGTCTTTGCTTGTGGGTGTAAGTTCATGCTCTCTATTAAATGCACTCTAGACAGCACTAGATGATAGTTTGGGTAGAAATATTCAAAGTGTCCTCCCCCATAAACTAGTCAAAGTAAAATACTGCAGGAAACTTCATAAGACAAGGGGATGTGATAATATATGAATTCCTAAGAAACAGAAATCGGCAAGTGTGCACAAACATATTAATCCTTAACATCCATGGCATTAGTGTATTCTTGTACTAGTCTAGAGTACACATTAGTAGAGTAATTGTTCTTCTTGTAATTCACAAATGTTTTAGTAAGAATAATATCCCTGATATTTTGTATATGTGTATTAGTGACATTGATACTTGAGGGCTCCAAATAAGGGGTTAGGTAAAATCCTACTAGTACTGATGTGATCATTGTAACTCACACATGATACATTCACACTTATTTCTTATGTAACACACTGTTCTGAGTCAGTGATTAGTTTGATTTGACGTAGAGGATCTGCGCTATTGATTAACTTCTTCTCAGTCTTTCCTTTCAACAACTTCTTGGCCACTCTGCTTGGTGACATACCATTTTTGTCCCAGAGCTTGTTCCTTCACTGGTATCGCTGGTCATTCTCTTCTACGTCTTCATCTGAGATCTTGACACCACTTTGCTTTATCGCAGGCACTTGTACTTGTCTTTCAACTTGCTGATCTTCACCCCTTTATTTTACTCGTACTTATCTCTGTACTCCGGTAGTTTCTGGTGCTGCATGTCTAGGTGGTCTTTAAACTTATGGATTATAGACCAAAGATGCTTCCTCTGGATTATTCACTCTCTTGGTGGGGAAGGCATGTATCCAGTTCGGAATTCCAGCACATTTAACAACAGAGTTTGTAATCAATATGACTTGGAATGGCCTTTCCATCTGGGTCCAAGACTAGTCTTCAAAAATTGGCTTCGTGATCACGACTCAGTCACCAGGGCTGAGGTCATGTCACTTTTCTTGATGAGGGTCTCGTGTAGCAGCTGATATCTAATGAGAGACAGACAAACCACATCGGCGAGTGCCTTGCAGTAGTCCAAATTCATATAATCTGTGATGTTCACAAGGGCATTCGCAGGCACAGCTGGTAGTCTCATTGCCCTTCCCATTAAAATCTTCTGTGGAGATAATCATGTCTTCTTGTCTCGAAAACTTCAGACACTCATCATTACCTATGGTAAAGCATCTAGCCATTTCATTGAAGTTGAAGCACAAACCTTAGCTAATGTGGATTTTTCTGTTCCCGTTCATCTGTTCAACTATGCCTGACACTTCTGGTCAGTAACTGCAATGTAACTTTTGGTCAATCTGTAAAGCAGCACATAGCATGTTCTTAACCGTGTTGTTGAAGTGCGTTCCTCTGTCTGGCTCAAGGAGGACCTGCATCCTGAATCTTGGTATGATCTCTCATAACAACAGTTTAGCTACAGTGATACTGTCATTTCTCCTTGTTGGGTAAGCTTTCACCCATCTTGAGAATACACAAATGAGCACTAGGGTATATCTCAACCCGTTGTACCCAGGCATCTCAATAAAGTTCATCTGTAGTCTGTTAAAACGGCCATTTGATCTACCTATGTGTCTGCTTTTAATGTGTGTTTTCTCCCCTACATTATCTGTTGACATGTGACACAACATTTGTAATTTTCATCTGCAATCATTCGGAATCTAGGATTAAACCAGAAAAGTCTCACCATGGCATCTCTCCCTAAATGTGTGTACCTGTGGTAATATATGGTCATTGGAAACAACAAGCTATCAGGCAATACTGAAACAACAAAAAAGCAACCAACAGCTGACCTTGGTCAAGCACTTAAATTCCATTAGTCATATATGTTAACTGGCGAGTGCAACGTCTCCGGGTATCTGCTGTTGAAAGATACTAATTTTACATGAAAGTCCACAAAAGAAAGGAAGGTGCACTCTGTTAGAAGTAATATACTGGCCTTCCATCAGCTGACATCCAGATGTCATTTGCATTTTTTGTACAACCTGACCCGATCTACCCATTTTGTGCTGCCTCAGACACATTCTCCTGTACCATTTTTAGTTCCTCCAAAGTGTCAGTTATTTCCATCATCATTGTAAATGCACTTTCTTCCTCAGATTCGCATGTGAAACTTCCATTAAATGTGCATGCTAGCATACACAGTACCTGGCTATGGAGTCAGCGTATCTTTTGCCCATGGCAATGTACCCGCTGCCTGTTTGATGTCCTGGACATTTCACAATAGCAATTTCACTCGGTAATTGTAGAGCCATGAGCAAATCCTTCACATGCTGTCCATTTTGAATAGGTGTCACAATTGTAGTAAGGAATCCTCATTGCAACCGCAATTGCCCAACATCATGAACTATGCCAAAACCATGTTGGCTATCTGTAAAGATTGTGACTCACTTTTGTACTGCCAACCTGCAAGCTAGTGTTAGGGCAATTAAGTCGGCAACTTGTGCGTAGAATACAGGCTGAAGCCAGGAAGCTTCGATCACATCAATTATGGAGCACATGGCATATGCCGCTCTTAGTGTGCCTTCATTTCCTCTTAAGCACAAACCATCAACAAATAGGACATGGTCGGGCTCATTTAGTGGTTCATCCTTAATATAAGGTCTTGGAAACTGCCTTCAAGCAGCAAGGAAGTCCTGTCGCTACAGGGTCAATTGTGGTACAAAAATAGGCCACAGGTCTTCGAGCCCCTCCATTTGTCTGTGTCAAAACTGATAATGCACACCCAGCTTTTTCACTATAAAATAAGGTAAACTTTTTTGTAAAATCAGGCATTCCTAGAGTTGTGGCACGGCACAATTTCTCTTTCAGTTCTAGGAAAGCTTTGGTACATTTTATGTTCCAAGGGAGCAGATTGGACACATCTCAATGTGTCAGCCTCAGTAAAGGCATTGCCATCAAGGAAAGGTTTGGTATCCACTGTCTATAGTAGCCAACCATTCCCAAAAACATGCTGATTTCTTTCAGTGTTCAAGGAGGATTCATCTTTAAGATGGTGTCTACTCTCTCTGCTGCCACTGTTTCTGTCTCCTTTCATAATAATGTGTTCCAGATATTGAACTTTTTTATTACAGTAATGCAGGTTACATGGAGACACTTTGCATCCATTATGTGCCAGGTGATTCAAAAGTGCAATGGTGTCATACATACAGGCATCATGTGTATCTGATGCTATCAATAATTCATCAATATACTGTGCAAGGGTAGTGTCAGGAATCGAGGTCATACCAGCCAGTTTGTTGGAGTAGTCTCTGCAAACAGGAGAAGGCAGAGCCCGATTAGCCCTTGTACACAGAGGAAGCTACACGATCTGTCTTGGACCAAGTTGATGGACTTACGGTCCTCCAAAATGGCTGTAAACTAGAGGTCAGTCCTCCAGTCTTCTGACTGGGAGCGAGAGAATCAGAGACCACTGTGAAGCTCGCGCGCACCCTCAGCACTGCGCACATCACCATATTTCATCAGGAGACTAGCAGTGCTTCAGCGTTCGTGCGTACTAGAAATTCAGGGTAGTTAGTGTTCTTGTCGCGCATGCTCGTTGGAAGCGGTAGCGTTCAGTTTCTCGTCGGGCGCGTACAGAGTCTGAAGGAGGAGTTTGAGTCTTCAGCAAAGTGAAGTTCTTTTTGAAGAGAATTCCTGTGTCCTTCTTACTCACCGCTTTGAAAACATACCTGTGCAGTCACGCAAGTACCAAATGGGAAAAGAGACTATTTTATATTGTTTGAATGTTAAAAATTGAACTTACTTGGTTCTCGCTTCTCCGCTGGGTGGCCAGAGGTTCTTACAGCACCTGAAGGAAAAAAGAATAGTTATGAAATAAAACTATTACTAGACTAGCCATAATTATCAACTACGAGGTTGTGGTAAATATTTAAATTACCTGTACTATTTTTTATGCGGTAAAGTCTAGTAAGAATAACTCAGTCAAAATAAGAGGCAGAATCCGTGGTATTAGAGGTTCTGAAAAGGACTTTATTCCTTACAAAGGAATTATGGTTTGAACCAGGCAATCTTATTCCATCACCACGAAGGTTCAGGAAGGGATAGGCAATACATTATTGACAAGTAACAATATATATATGAAAAGCATTGCATTAAGACAGATGCAGGAGGCGTAACAGCTGATAATACAGATAAGAATACACATACGTAATGAAAATAGGCGTAAATACAGGCGTATACTAGAAACGTCATTTAAAATGATGTCACAAGTGGGTGGATCCATAAGAGAATCCTGCAGTGTCAGCAGAAATATTTGGCAGAGATGCGCGCGCAGCCGCATGACGTGTGATTGACGTGCAACTAGAGGGTGAAGGGGAATTGACATTTAGCTCTACATGTGGAGACAGAAGTCTGGGGGGTCAGGTCAACCTAATCCCAAATCGTATCTAATATCTTTGTTTAAGGAACTGTTTTATCCAAAAGGAAAGGTCTCTCGGACGGAATCTTATTCTATACTGACTGTTAGTGCATGTACAAGCGTCTGTGTCTACATGAGATGCGAGGGGGCAGGAATCTTCCATGGTAACAGGGGCTATGAATTACTTGCATAAAGACAGCGAGGCCGGGCCCTTTGCTCGGTAGCTGGAAGGATGTTTACCTAAACTACTAGACAGGAATGCATTGGATGTGGAGCGGAGCAGATAACTTGAAGGCTGAATACAGTTTTTGGCAGGCAACAGGCCGCGTCAGGCACCGCTAGCCGCGCAGGGAGTAAGACAAAGTTCATGGACACGGATGCAGGTCCAGGCTGGAGCATTTCAGAGGCAGAAGCAGGAAAAGGCTTGATGACAGAATTCAGGGCCTACTCGCCTGAACTGTAAAACTAGAAAAGTGAACCATATAAAGTCGGTGGCCAATCATACTTAGGAATGGAATATTTGACCCATTCATGGCGGATCTGAAAGAGGACATGTTGACGTTGGACGCACATGCATTTGCGTCTTCATAGCTGGAACTGGAGGGAACATACATGTACTTGTAGCATGTACATGGAGCCGTTGGGGTCTAAGATAGGGGACATAACTGGTCATAAAATTCATATTTCCTCATTCCCTCCTTGTCCCCTACGGACCCTTATGAAATATCCATCTTCATCAATCCATCAATCTGTTCATATAGCATCATTTGTTCTTCTTTCTTCTTCCGGAATCTTGAATGAAAATTTGAGGGCGGGATACACGATGTGGCACACAGACCACAAATCGCTGGCCCACATTGTAGACATAAGCAACAACTGAATAGTATGAGAAAGCCAATACCTAGGAAGGATAGGATCCTCCATCCCCAGGCTGACAACACGCTCCAGAACCAACCGGACCAAGTCCAGGTGCCTGGATTCTGGTGTATCTGGCTTACGATCTTATGAAGTCGAGTTATGGCCTTATATACTGACGGCGCGTTTTCTGGTATGAAAACACAGCAACTTGATCCGATGACCCTACAAGCTCCGCCCCTATCGGCCAGAATGACGTCAAGGACAAGACGATTTTGAAGAACAACAATCCGCATCGCAGACTGCTCCTCTGTTAAGTTGCCTAAGGCGGAAGTAGTTTCATTCACTACTGCTTCAAGGGTTCTAGTTAATCTACGTATCAGCTTACTATTAGTGACTGTACCTATGTAGGGAAAGAAACCTTTATTGAAATCTGTGTATTGCTCCCATGCTGTTTCGGTGTAGTCGACAATCGGGAGATCTCTCTGCTGTCT
The DNA here is from genome assembly GCF_964204655.1 of Triturus cristatus. Classification (NCBI taxonomy): domain Eukaryota; kingdom Metazoa; phylum Chordata; class Amphibia; order Caudata; family Salamandridae; genus Triturus; species Triturus cristatus. The sequence goes on along the minus strand of NC_140590.1, from coordinate 907,858,029 downwards.
ATTGTGTACTAAATGGGTATTCCTATGATAATCAGGCGGGGCTAGGAAAACAGGTGGTAGAAGGAATGCAATGTAACAGGTACCATCCCAATCTAGGGGTAGGCGTATGTATGCGGTGTGACCACAGACGAAATAGGAGTGACGAGAAGCTCTAAATGTAGACTTGCCTTTATCACTGAATTCTATTACAGTGATACATTTACTATGGCCCATGTGTATTGAACCATTCTTTCTTACACATAATTCGCCTCTAACTGGAAATACTGACATAGCGGGCAAGATTGGTGTAGCTTCGGATTCAATATTCAGGATCATAAGATTAAGTGTAAAGTTACCTAATCCATATACTTCATTTTCTAGATCAGTTCCTGTTCTTTTGGGAAGTCCCTCCTTGTTAGGGTAGCAGACTTTAAGTAAAACTAGGTTCAGGTTTCCCCAAACCCAGTTGTCTTGATAAACTACTGAATTTGAATCTAGGGAATTAATCAAACTAAACCATGCTCCACAGGAGCCATTGTGTGTGAATGGATACGGAAAGAGGGGCAGAACTCCCCTATATTTCTGATAGGGAGGGAGTCGGCCACATATCCAACAATTTGTAGCATTGCTGGTCTGATGAGAATGATGTAACATACTAATGAATGTGTTGTTGCGCAGCGCAAATCTATAGGACAACTCATGCGGGGGTAATTCGCTAAAAGAATGTTCGGCAGTAGCATTGAAAGCACGCTTGGAAATAGGGTAATACATGTGTAATAATATACTGGCAATGATAGTCAGAAGACTTAGAAAAAACATAATTAACAATGTCACTATGCAGTGACTACGAAGTGATTTACAGTATGCATGTTTCTTGAGCTGTTTCTGTCTATTTCTCTCTCTATTTCGGTCTAGAGGATACATGTCAGAGACAAATTCAACCGATTCACCTTGGAGAGGACTTAAACAATCAAATTGTCTGACTTGCTAGACCTTAGTTTCAGTTTATAGTTTTCCTTTTCTGTCTTGTCGACCAGGGGGAGTTTTGAGTCAGTTTGTGAGGGAATGCAGGGCTGATAATTCAAGTCGGATGATAGTCCATGAAATTTTTTGATATGGCTCGAGTGCAACCACCCTTTACGTCCCTCAATCTTCACAGCTGTCCTTGTGGTCAATAAGACGAGTTTAGGCGACTGCCAGCGAGGCTCCAGCGGGTTCCTTCTGTCGAAGTTCCTTACAAGTACAATATCTCCCGGAACCACGTCATGGGGCTTCACCTCAGTGTTATCGGGAAAAGCTGCAGCTACCTGTGAACGACAAGATTGTAGTGCAGACATCAAGGAAGCCAGGTAATCTGTCAGCATATTACAATCAACATCAGTTATTTTACGAGGTATAGGCGTCCCCCACATATTTGGTGGTCTACCGAAGATCACCTCATACGGGGATAGCCCTGTTCGAGAGTGTGCTACCATTCTCATGTAAAAGAGCGCAACCGGTAAAGCTACTATCCAGTCGACACCTTTTTCTCTACATACTTTGGACAGTCTAATTTTCAGAGTTTGATTATGTCGCTCCACGAGACCTGCTGCCTCGGGATGTCGGACACAGTGGAATTTCCATTGGTAGCCTAACAGAAGTGAAACATGTTTCATTAGCTCGGATGAGAACGGCTGGCCATTATCTGAGTACACGATACGGGGCAAACCATACCGTGGGAAGAATTCTCGAACTAACTGTTTGGCAGTAGTCGGGGCAGTGTAATCTGAGACGGGATACGCCTCTGTCCACCGGGAAAGAGCGCATACAACTACGAGGACATATTTGAATCCTCGACATCGTTCCATCTGGATATAATCCATCTGGAGGACTTCAAAAGGGTGATCGGGGGGTTGAAATCCACCCTGTTCTACAGGTACGCCTTTTCCTGGATTGAACTGACAACAAATCATGCAGGTACGTACTTTCTGTTTAGCTGCTGCTCGCAAGTGTTTATTGAACCAAATGTGTTGAATGCTGTCTAGCATAGCTTTCTCTCCTAGGTGCGCTGGACTATGTATTGTGTTAATGATGACCTGAACCATTGAGTCGGGGAGAAACCATATAGATTTTCCCTTCGTCATCCATCCTTGATCCGTTTGGATCCCTCCTAATTCAGTCCATCTCTTTATTTCTTCTGGTGTAGCATGTGTCTGTATGTCAATTACATCAAGGGCGGGATCCTTAACTGTCATGCAGTGTGTTGGTGTCGGAACTATTGTCTTTGTCGTGTCAGTTGGATGAGTCTGATTCTGAGCAGCCTGTTTAGCTGTTCTGTCAGCTAGGTCGTTACCCTGAGAAATAATGTCAGTCACTTTTGTATGGGCTTTACACTTCATAATCGATATTGCAGTCGGCAGATGTATTGCATCTAACAGAGCTTGAATAAGCGGACCGTGCTGGATGTGGGCACCGTGAGAAGTCAAATAACCTCTCTCTCGCCAAAGTACGCCGAAGTCATGGACGACTCCGAATGCATAACGTGAATCTGTGTATATGTTGACTTTCTTATTTTTGGCTTGAATACAGGCTTGTGTCAGAGCGATGAGCTCTGCTGCTTGAGCTGACAAGGTATCGATACAATTCGTTTCAATAATTTCAGTATCTGTTGTGACTGCATAAGCGGCCACTAACTCTCCTGTATTTGTTCTCATGCATGAACCATCTACATATAATGTCAGGTCTGGATCTGATAATGGAATATCTGTCAAGTCTTGTCTGGGTTTCGTCGTAATAGTAATAACTTCAATACAATCATGTGCCAATGGGTCTGTTCCACTTAATGGCAAAAGTGTGGCAGGATTTAATGTACTACAACGTCTGATTTCTATGTGTGGCTGGAACAATGTCAATTCATAACCCGTCAGTCTTGCTATAGTCAAGTGTTGTGTTTGGGTCCGGTTCAAGAGAACCTCTACTGCGTGTGGTACTTGTACTGTCAATTGATGTCCTAACACTATGGCATCGCTTTGTCTGATTGCTAAAGCTGTTGCTGCGACTGATTTCAGGCACGCAGGAAGAGCCTGAGCTACGGGGTCTAATGTACTAGAAAAATAAGCACATGGCTTGTGTGATCCTGCTTGTTCCTGCGTGAGTACTGACAAAGCAGTACCTTCACGTTCTGTAACAAAAAGTGTAAAACGTTTGCTGTAACAGGGCGTTGCTAAAACAGGTGCTTGGCATAAAGCTTTCTTTAAGCTTTCAAAAGCTTGTGTATGTTCCTGAGTCCAAGGGAGGACAGTCGATGTCGCTGCCTCCTGTGTTGTCAACTGAATGAGTGGTTTCGCTAGAAATGCATATTGAGGGATCCACTGCCTACAGTACGAAGTGAGGCCTATGAATGCCCGTACCTCCTTTTGTGTCTTGGGTGGCGGCATGTTAACAATTAACTGGATACGGTCGGGTGTAAGCTGTCTTCCCCCCTTGGACAGCAAGTGCCCAAGGTACACAACTTGCTGGACACAGAATTGCAGTTTCGAAGGGGACACTTTGTGCCCCTTGTCGGCTAAGAAATGTAAAACCGTCAGTGATGCTTTTTCACATTCAGGTTCGCTTCGTGCGGTGATCAGCAGATCATCGACGTATTGAAGCAGGGCAGTGTTAGCTGGCATGTGAATACTGTCAAGTTCTCTTTTCAGTGCTTGGCTATAGATGCTGGGGCTTTCTGTGAATCCTTGAGGTGCGCGTGTGAATTTAAAACTTCGTCCATTTAAACTGAATCCGAACAAATATTGGCTTTCCGGATCGATTGGGACGCTAAAGAAAGCGTTCTTGAGATCAATTACAGTAAAGAACGTTGCTTCTGAATCTATGGCTGTTAGCAATGAAGAGATATCTGGGACCACGGGGTATTGTGGTACAATACATTTATTTAATTCTCGCAGATCAATAACTAATCGATATACGGGTGGTGCTTTTGGATCAGTTCGTTTAAGAATCGGAATTATCTGGGAATTACATACATTGGAGTCCGTTTCTACAACCACTCCTTGTGCAATGAGCTCGTCAATGATTTGCAGCAAAGCCACAACAGCATCTGGGGGTAACTTGTATTGTCGTATTCGTGGTAGTACCACTCCTGTTTTGAGTGTGACTCGATATGGTGTAATGTGCATACAACCTACATCAGTGGGGCCTTGTGCCCATAAATGTGCAGGTAGATTCTGTAACCGGTGATCCATGTCTCTAGACACGTAGTGACCCTTAAAGTCACGCAAAAAGAGTCGCACTCCTTCCGGAGCACAACATATTACAGCTCCTAGAGCCTTCAATGTTTTTATACCTAACAAGTTTTCTGGACATGATTTCGTAAGCAATAGATCTGTAGTCCGTGTTAATGGACCGACTGTAAATGCAAGTGGTTGCGATACTTCGTTAATAGTAGGCTTTCCTGAAAAACCAAGGGAAATATTTTGTGAGCCTGAGAGGGGTGCCCGTGGGACTTCGCTGTGACTGATAGTTGTTCTGCTTGCCCCTGTATCGAGTAGAAACTTTCTGTCTTTCCCCAATACTTGACTCTGTACATAAGGACCCTCTTTATCTACTGGAACCTCAATAAGGGGTAAGCCAACTTCCCTCTCTAGGCTATTTCATGTGTAGCGCTGATACTCTGGGTAGTCATTTTGTGCATACTGGTACATCTGTTGTGTCGTGTTTTGTGTTGCAGCAATAGGCTGTGGCTGTTGTTGTAGTTGTTGTTGTGGTTGTGGTGCGGTCTGTTGTACAGCTGGCATAGGCTGTATATTCTGAGGTACTTGTTGTTGGATCTGATCCTGTCTAGGCGGACGTGGTCTCTCTTTCGTTATACCCGTAGAGATATTATGTTTCAGAACTGTGCAATCGTGTATATAATGACCTGGCTGTTTACAATAGTTGCATGTCCCTCTAACAGGACCTACTGAATCATTTGACTGTGTCGTACCCTTTTTATGACCGTCAGCTGGAACTGACTGAGCAACAAGCATTTTCATTTTCGTGTCTTTCATACGTCTTTGTTCATGTTCTTGTTCTTCTCTAATTCTATTGTGATGATATTGTAACATTTGTAACATCTGTGACGGTGTGTTACCTTGCCAAGTACTCTCGAATTTTAATACTCTACTCTTAACTTGGGGCAGGGAATTTTCAACTAATTTTGTCACAAACAGATGTGGATACGACTCACTACTTGCTTTTATGCCACTATTAATACCAAAACATTTTTCAAATCGGGAATAGAAATCACTAGTGTCTTCATCTTGTTTTTGTTTACAGGCTGAAATTGCACCCCAGTCTTCCTTTTTCGTAGTTAATAAACGTGGTAGTACCTGCACTAATAATCCTGGTAATGCTGTAGTCTTTTCCCCAAGCCCTGAACCTGCAGCTCGGGCCTTATCTTCGTTTTCTAATGCTGTCCAATCTATCTTTTGGTCTCCCACCTCCCATTCCTTTTCTTTGAGTTTCTCGTAAATACCGGCAGGCAATAAAACTTTCAATATTTTCATAATGTCGGGATAAGTATACTCTCCCATGAGTAACATGTCTTTTATCTCACGGTGGAAACCTGCTGGGTCTTTGTCATGGCTAGGTACTACTTTCTTCATTTCTAATAATTCAATTTTAGTTATGGGCGCGTACACAAACACGCGTTTAAAATTATTGTCTTCACCTCTAATTGGGTGTACTTCGCGTAAGGGATTCTGTCTGTCTATGTGGTACGTTTTTCTTTCCAACTTGGGGGGAACTGAAACATGTTCTGGGCATACGAAGACAATGTACTGGTGTCGATATTCTAGAATTTCTTTAATTAAATCAGTACCTGAACCTCTCCATTTATTTGTGAGTAATTCTATCAGTATATCAGGTAGGGGACCAGGATCGGAGTGTTGGCTTCTATATAATATAACGAGGTGTTGTATCATGTATATACCAGCTAAACGCTGTTCGTCTGGGGTAAGATTAAAAAACGTGTGTGCCAACGCATCATCACTGTATTTTTCAGAACTGTCAGCCCATTGTACTGCTGACCTGGCTAATTCTTGTTCATCCATAGAATCGAGCATATGGTACCCCCTTCGGTCTCGGAGTAATTTATCAGCAGCCTGGAATAAGTGTTCAGGGGACTTCGTATTTAACATAGGGGCTTGAAAATGTCTGTTACATTCTGGACGTATCGGACGTATCGGGTCATTAAAGTATCTGGTATTGTTACAAGGTCTTCCCCTACCTACATAGGCTATCGTTTCTAATTGTCCTGTGGGCATTTCTGATTCTTCCTCCTCCTCTCCCTCTGATTCAGTTTTGTCTGCCTCCAATCTGGCTTTATGTATTCGTTCTACTTCTTTGCGGATCTTTCGGCACATAGCTACTATACATGTCTGTTTATCATGTTTTCCCTCTGATATATTCTGACCCCATCGGGTAAGTACTTGCATTTCATCCTGGTCTACCTCGGACCTATCTCTGTCTCTGATCAAGCAGTTTATGAAGAAACGTAACAGTTGTCTCTGTATATCCGCTTTCTGGTATTCCATGGCTTCGTCAATACTTTCAGGGCCTTGCCCTGTTTGGACAAAGCGATATATATTGTCTAAATGTTTAATCATTCCTGGTAGCGTCGTTAAATATATTGAAGCTCGTCGTATACGTAGTGATGATAGCAGCATTCTGTCATTTTTACCGGGCACTGGATCATATCTACAATCTACAAGATGTTCTTTAAACATGTCGGACGTTGCTATTTGGGGTGTACGTTGGTTTGCTAACTCTCTAAGAGACAATTTACTTCGTGATGGTGGCGTGGCAAAAATTGTTGTCGCACCTTCTGAGGTGCTAGGCACGAAAGGATTCGTGGGATGTAAGGTAGAGACTGTGGATGCAGGAAAAGCGGTGGAAACAGATGGACCTGTGGGATTGTGCGGAGGAGTTTGTGGTTGCGGAGTTGGGGGCGGATGCTCTCGGCGTTGAGCACCATCGACAGGTGGCGTGTGTGGTGGAACATTAACATATTCCAGAGCTACATCGTCTAAATAGGAGGAAAGGAAAATATCTTTTGCGGTCTTGGGATGTGCTTTAATCGGGAGTAATGGGGGTGGCAAAACTTTCGGTATTTCCGGGGTGGCCTTAGGTAAACCTTCGGCCAAAAGAGGATACATACCATTCATAAGAGTGTTTCGTTGTCTGTCTACTTGTTCTGTTTTTACTCGGATACCTTCCTCAACTAATACGTTTTCTCGGGCTCTATTTGAGTTCTCCCTACTTTTCTCTTCCAGTCTGAGCGCTTTCTCTGTGCGCCTATGCGATTCTTTACGCCATAACTCAATAGCATCTTTCTGTGACTGTCTGGCTTTCTTTTTCCATAATTCTTCTTCTACTCTCATGATGCTATCTGCATCCCATGTCCCAGCTGCGGGCCACCTCTGACTTTCTGCTAGATCCTTGGTGTAGTCCACCCATAAGTCAAGATATAATACGGCATCTAGGCCATGTTTATGATACATAAAATACCCTGGAGTGTCCCTAGGTGGAATGCGAACAGCTTCTTCGAGTACTCCTTTTCTAGTTTTGATCTGTCTTAATTTTGAAAAGAACGGCATCTTTAAACCTTGCTACTTGATTCTTACTTGAACCGAACTTGAACACAATTAATACAATAAACACAATAATGAACACTCATTCATACCACAATTTTTGAACACAGTAAAACATTTAACATTTAACATTTAACTTTTAACGAACAATGATAATTAGAAGAAAACTAGTTACTGACATAATACTAATACTAGATAATATTGAATTATATACATGAACATACTGGATATACTGCTAAACAGTACAGATACACTGCTAAAACAGTGCAGACCGGATCTGTGTACCCAAACCCGTCAGGACCGGCACAAATTAATGTGCACGTCTAACTGCCTCCCCAGCAACGGTACTCACCGGGTAGCACGGAACGGAAGGCCTCGGAACTGAACTGGACCGGACTGGACTCGACTGGACTCGACTCGACTCGGAACTTCGGAACCTGGTGGGCCTCTGTATACCTCGGATCTTGCTCTCTCAGCTAGGCTCTGGTCGGGATACTTCGCACTTCTCACCGCCTCGTCTGGGTGTTGATCGCAGCCTCAGTCACCCCCGCTTGGCCGGAGGGAGATACAGGAAATCCTGCGGGTACGCGTTTTTGTCCGTCCAGCTGTGGCAGGAGACCGGGCCTGCAACGCACCTCCGGCGCGTGAGATGAGAAAGTGTCCCTGTTCGGGCGCCAATTTATGTGGTAAATATTTAAATTACCTGTACTATTTTTTATGCGGTAAAGTCTAGTAAGAATAACTCAGTCAAAATAAGAGGCAGAATCCGTGGTATTAGAGGTTCTGAAAAGGACTTTATTCCTTACAAAGGAATTATGGTTCGAACCAGGCAATCTTATTCCATCACCACGAAGGTTCAGGAAGGGATAGGCAATACATTATTGACAAGTAACAATATATATATGAAAAGCATTGCATTAAGACAGATGCAGGAGGCGTAACAGCTGATAATACAGATAAGAATACACATACGTAATGAAAATAGGCGTAAATACAGGCGTATACTAGAAACGTCATTTAAAATGATGTCACAAGTGGGTGGATCCATAAGAGAATCCTGCAGTGTCAGCAGAAATATTTGGCAGAGATGCGCGCGCAGCCGCATGACGTGTGATTGACGTGCAACTGGAGGGTGAAGGGGAATTGACATTTAGCTCTACATGTGGAGACAGAAGTCTGGGGGGTCAGGTCAACCTAATCCCAAATCGTATCTAATATCTTTGTTTAAGGAACTGTTTTATCCAAAAGGAAAGGTCTCTCGGACGGAATCTTATTCTATACTGACTGTTAGTGCATGTACAAGCGTCTGTGTCTACATGAGATGCGAGGGGGCAGGAATCTTCCATGGTAACAGGGGCTATGAATTACTTGCATAAAGACAGCGAGGCCGGGCCCTTTGCTCGGTAGCTGGAAGGATGTTTACCTAAACTACTAGACAGGAATGCATTGGATGTGGAGCGGAGCAGATAACTTGAAGGCTGAATACAGTTTTTGGCAGGCAACAGGCCGCGTCAGGCACCGCTAGCCGCGCAGGGAGTAAGACAAAGTTCATGGACACGGATGCAGGTCCAGGCTGGAGCATTTCAGAGGCAGAAGCAGGAAAAGGCTTGATGACAGAATTCAGGGCCTACTCGCCTGAACTGTAAAACTAGAAAAGTGAACCATATAAAGTCGGTGGCCAATCATACTTAGGAATGGAATATTTGACCCATTCATGGCGGATCTGAAAGAGGACATGTTGACGTTGGACGCACATGCATTTGCGTCTTCATAGCTGGAACTGGAGGGAACATACATGTACTTGTAGCATGTACATGGAGCCGTTGGGGTCTAAGATAGTGGACATAACTGGTCATAAAATTCATATTTCCTCAAGGTAGTAAGGAAATTTGGTGAAAATAAATATTTAATAAGAAGAATTACCTTACCCAGTGGGTTTAGCGACTCCATTTAAGTTCCCAATACTCATAGTGTTCTATATTTTTGGAATTAAACACATACACAAGAAGAGAGGCAATAGCCCAGTCTCTAAAGGGTACGTTATAAAAGAGGTTAAGAAAATAATACTAAAGCTATAGTGAATTATTTAGACCTTAGTAATGTGTTTATTTGTTTTACAGTGTTTTTAAAAGATCAACTGTGGAAGAAGGTTCTAGAAGTAGCAGTAGAATCAGAAGACACCTTAGCAAGAATTCAAGGCTGTCTCTTCTCTAGCCCCATCCCCTTTCCCCTGTGGGAGTTCCTTCATTCTCTCTAGAAATATTCTTTGAGGGATTGGAGAGGATCTCAAAGAGGCATTGGGAAAAGGCATCATTCTGCTCCTGTAAAGTATCTAGGAAATTTCAAGTAAGACTCTCTGACAGAGTGAAGTGCCCACAACTTTATTACTCACCTGAGCAGAATGGATGAAGGTTTTGACCTAAAGAATTTAAGTGGAGTTTGGAAGCTATTTAAAAAGAGTTGCTAGCCGTTAGGGAAGAGAATAGAAGTTCATGACAGGACTTATTAGCTTCTAGGAGAGAGACTACAGATTTAGCTAGTACAATGGATCGTTATTTCTCTGGAACCAGTTTTACAGCCTTATCTCAACAGTCACAGACTTCCAGTTCTACCCCAATATCTCACCCTAGAAGCACAACACAGGTTGTGCATTCCTTGTCACCAGTTATTCAGCTCGCCATTCTCCAGACCGTTTTAGTGGAGAACCCCAAAAGGCCCAAATGTTTCTAACACAGTGCTCTCTCCACTTTATGTGCCTGCTCGGAATTTTCCCTGATGCACAGTACCAGGTAGCCTTCATTCTATCCTATTTAAGTGGGAACACTGCCGCTTGGTCTTTGCCTTTAGTCTCCAAGGACTCGGCTATCCTGTATGACTTCGATGAGTTTAGGAAGGAGTTTTTAAGAATCTTTGATAGGAGAAAGGTAGCTCAAGCTACAGACAATGAATTACTGGAGTTGAGACAAGGAATAAGTCACATACCTGGCCCAATTCAATAAACTAATTGTGGAGACAGATTGGCCTGAAAACAAAAGAGCAGCATTGTTTTACAGGGGCTTGAAGGATGAACTTAAGAACTCCTTGTCACAAATACCAAAAAGACCCACTGAAGTTTCATCCCTCATCGATTTGGTCCTGGAACTGGATTATCGACAGGCGGAAAGAAGAGGCGAGAAGAGAAGGGAATTTCGTTGAAGCGTGCCTAGGTTTGACCGGATGAGATCAGAAGGCGCTAAGGCAGTGGAGAATAATCAAACTGTGGAACCCATGCAGATTGGAGTGGTGTGGGGTCCTCTTTCTAAGGAAGAGAAAGAGAAAAGAAGACTGAATAACCTTTGTCTGTATTGCGTAGTCAGCGGCCATTTTGTCAAAGTCTGTCCAAAGAAACCTAAAACTACGCCAAAGGTAAACCTGCGGCACCATCAGTAGGAGGGGTTGGACTGGTGGATGCTAAAGAAATCACAACTCCAGATTCTCATCTGTTGGCGATCACGCTGCAATCATCGGCTCTGCATTTGACCCTCCAAGTCAGATTAAAATTCAGAACATCTGTTCAATCTGACATCCCTGTTATGATTGACTCCGGAGCCACAGAGAATTTTTGCAATCCTAAATTTGCTTCAAAGATTGGCTTACAGGCTATACGGAAGAACAAGAGTGAAGCTGTGAGAGCAGTCGACGGTACGAATCTTTCTTTGGGTCCAATCGTGAGCAACACAAAGAAGGTGGAACTCATTCTACCAGACGGATACCAAAAGTGTTTACAGTTTAACCTGATTGATGCACCACAGTTCCAGTTAATTCTTGGTCTCCCTTGGTTAATGGAACACAATCCCCAAATTGGTTGGGAGAAATGATCAATTAAGATGAACTCAGAATACCGTAAGGAGTCCTGTTATCATGCTGAGGTTCAAGTTCGGGAGTCCAGTCTGGCCACCTGTTTGTGTGAAAACAGTGCCTCTGTGTGTGTTATACATACTGAAGGAGTTCCAGAAATGTACCAAGACTATAAGGACGTCTTGAGTGAGGTTGATGCTGAGAAACTCACCCCTCACCGACCTTATGATTGTAAAATTGAGCTGAAACCTGAGGCGAACCTCCCGTGCAGGAGAATCTATGCCTTGACAGATAAGGTCTTGAAGGAATATATCTAGATGTATTTGAAGAACGAATTTATCATGCCATCGCAGTCCCCAGTCTCCTCTCCATTGTGTTTTGTACCCAAGAAGGAAGAAGGAGATTTAAGGACTGTATAGTTTACCGTGCCCTGAATCGAATAACAATCAAGGACAAATACCTTGTGCCCCTTATTTCCGTGCTCTTAGACCTGGTTAAAGGAGCTCAGATCTATATGAAGCTAGATCTAAGAGGGTCATATCACCTAGTCCGAATCAGGAAAGGTGATGAATAGAAGATCGCATTCAGAACTAAGTTTGGCCTATACTAGTATCAGGTTTTGTCCTTCAGTCTTTGCAATGCCCCGGAAGCTTTTCAAAACTTCTTAAACGACTTATTGAATCAATATATTTACATGTGTGCCATTGTCTATATTGATATTTTAATCTACTCTGTGTAGGAAGAAGAACATCAAGAACATGTCAGAGGAGTCTTGGAAAAGTTGCAAGCAAACAGTTTGTACGTCAAGCTATAAAAGTGTGCATTCAACGTTCATTCAGTAGATTTCCTCGGTTTTGTCTTATCTCCAGAAGGAATTACGATGGATGAACACAAGATCAAGGCAGTTTTGGATTGGCCCTCTCCTACGACAGTAAAAGAGATACAACGATTCATTGGATTCACAAATTTCTACAGGAGGTTCACTCAGGAGTTCTCCCAAAAGGTGATTCTAATAACTCGCCTGCTAAGAAAGGGAGTTTCTTTTTTTGGTCTGGAGAAGCAGAAGCAGCCTTTTAGTCTCATAAAAAATAGAGCTTTACTTCGGCCCCAATTCTTCCCCACGTGGATTCAGCCGAGCCCTTTTATTTAGAAACGGATGCTTCTGATCAAGCAATAGGTGAAGTCCTATCTCAGAGACATAAATAAACCAGCCAATTGTATCCAGCTGCCTATCACTCCCGAAAACTCCTTCTAGCTGAAATCAACTATATAATCACTGAAAAGGAGTTGTTATTCACTTCACTTCAGAAAGCTTTATTTCGACATTGAAGTCTTAAAAGCACACACAACAAGACATTCATAATATAACAAATGGTTGAATCATGCAAGGCAAGCAGTAGCAATATATACAAGCAAGCCCACCGTTGGACATTTCACCCAAAGGAGGGATCACATCATTAGTACCTCCTTAAATCACATAATATACTCTGAATACAGTAATAGCAGTATCATATGATGTATTAAGTATCAGCACACAAGATTTAAGAACCACAGAGCGGGCAATACACGAAAGGATTAGTAATTAATAAATAACTAATAAAATTATTAAACTATAAAATCAGACTTACAACAAAATACATTCGTAGACCAATGTGACAAAAAGTTAAAATATTATTAGCACAGTATAAAATGCAACTAGTAATTTTTTTTTGCATAATTAGATTCAATTGATGATACTCTTTAAGATCTAATTACTACTGCAACAGGGGCGAAATCAGGTAACAAGAGTGCAAAATATATTAGTACACTTTTTAATCTACTTCACCAAACCCAGTTTAAAAATGTGGCTAGGGGAACAGCATGGCGAAGCCAGGGATCAGTCCTTAAGATTTTCAGTGCTATGCTGCTTTGCCTTGTGCCCAAGTTCCTACATAGAGGCACTAGCCAGGTCTTTCGCGGCATGGCATAGGCAGGAAATGCAAAGAGAACATGGGCATAGGTTTCTGTTTGTTCGACACAATGAGGATACATATTATCCCCCAAATCTGACCACTTGGAGGTAAAGGATTTTAGCGACAATGACCCAACCATAAATTGAAAATAGAGTTTCCGGTCCAGGGTTTTGGAGATAGTGTCCCAGTATAACTCAAAGTGGGAACGAGGTTTTGCAAGCAGGAATTCCCCAGTTGTTATTCATTAAGGACGCGTTCAAAGATTCGAGGCATTATCTAATGGGGGCCAGACATACAGTGACAGTATTTACTGATCGTAAGAATCTGCAGTTCCTTAAGTCGGCAAGAACTCTGACACCACGACAACTCAGGTGCTCACTATATTTTGCAGATTATAATTTCGTAATAACTTATTGACCAGGAAACAAATACGGAAAGGCGGAGGCCTTGTCCAGAATGAATACGGAAGGACAAAAGGTAGTAATTGAAGACCAGAAGATCATCTCAGAATCTAAAATTGTGGGGGCCTTTGCCAGCGAAACTCTGGAAGAGACAGTAAGAGAGTCTCTTACACCTGAAGAAATACAACAATGGATTCAGGAAGATCTGGAGAAATCCGAAATGGTTTACCCTATCATGGTGAAGTTTTGTTTGTACGCACTTCGGTTGAACATAGAAACTAGGTTTTCCACTAGTTATCACCCTGAGACAGATGGGCAGACCGAGAGGGCGAACCAGGAGCTAGAACAGTACTTAAGACAATTCTTGTTAGACCAGGAAGGGGACTGGCCAGATCTCCTTTGGGTGGCAGAATTTGCACACAATAACACCCAGAATAGTTCTACAGGCCATTCAACATTCTACTTAAACTATGGGCGACATCCTAACCTGATGATCAATACCAGTGAAATATCAGTCCCCGCAGTTAAGGATTTAGTTCAACATTTGAGTAAAACCCATGAGGCAGCCAGGAAAAAGTTAGAGAAATCAAAAGAAATGTACATGAGTTATGCCGATAGAGGGGGGACGGAAGATGGCGGACGCTGGTTCGCCGCTGAAGGGCGCTTCCCTCTAGTGCTCCCCTCCTGCTGCTCCGACCTATGTCTGAGGGCTATGGCTTTATTTTACTGAAAAACGGACTGAGATTAATGGCTGCAACTGGTGCGGAGTGCTGAACCAAAACAAAACACATCGAGTTACACAAAGAATGACGAGGAGGCTCGTGAGGCACTCACCCGATGTGCCGGCTCACGCAAGCTAGCTGCTCCGTTTCTGGCGTTCGCAGAGCAAGGTGGCGTGTAGGCTGTGGATCTCCAAAAAAGCTCCGCGTCTCAGCGCGAGGCGAGCAGCCCCTTACTGTCGGGATTGCTGCCGGGATTACTAGGATGGCCCCTCCTCGGAGCACTCGGCGAGTCCGGGCGGAGCACAGCGGAGACCCAGAAGCAGCCGTTATTGCTGGGAGTAATGAAGAGGAAGAGGAGCTGGCAGCTACAAACATTAACAATATCAGTACTACGCAGCACAGCTTCACCCAGGTATTGAGTCAGGATGGGGGAGGCCGTGGTAGCAGGGGCACTTCTTCAATTGTGTTACCCAATACTACTATTAACCCCTGCAGCCTTGGCAAACCTATTATGAACTTCTTGCAATCTGGCCAAGCTTCTGTTCTCCTACATGCTATGGGATTGGAAACTTCCGCTCCGGGTTTTCCCATAGCCGAGGTCCTCAACGCTGCAGTGGAGAGCGGGATGGCTAAGGATTTGGGTGAAGCTGGGAGAACTAGTAGTGCCGGGCCATCTATTACAGATCACCTACCAGAACCTAATATTCTGTTACCTGGGAGTGTCGAAGATGCAGCCCAATCTCCGTGTATATCGAAACTACAGGATCCTACTACAGATTATGTAGCGGAGTCTGAGTTAGAGCAGGCTGAGCAGGTAGATCTGCAGCCTCAAGTGGTAAAAACCAGTAAAACGAAAGGTGCCAAAGCAGGTGGAGTTGGAGGTGGTAGCAGAGCTGGAAAGGGCCGTGGCCACGGGAAGACACAAACATCAGGCACTACTGTTGGCAGTAAGGGCGCTATAAGATCAGCTATTACTGGTTCTATAAAAAAGGACTTTGGACCGAGCCCACTACGCAAATGGGTGTCCACTAAAGGAGAAGTGAGAACTATGGTTGCTCGTTTATCTAATATTGGCCTATCTGCTAGCCTGGATAACTCCACAGTAGGTTCGGCGACACAGGTGGAAAGACCCAGTTCCGCTCCTGCTACCCCCTCAGAGCCACTGATAGCGGTGGGAGAAGGCCAAGTCTCGATGGCTCAAACCAGAGTCACTAGAGACACGGTAATTGAGGGTGTAACATCTGGTGTAACATCTGCTATCAACCTTGAACGTACAGAGACATCTGTAAGCCCGACTATTCAAACCCCCTCGGCAACCACCTTGGATTCATAAACAGTAGGGGGCCGACAGTTATCCCCTGGTTCGAGGATTTCGGATCTGGCTTTTCGGGCACTAACGGGCCCAACAGTAGTAGAGGCAGTCGAGCATGCTAAGAAAAGCTGTAGCACAGTTCCAATTGCTGCTTTATGCCCTGAACCCACCCTATCTACTGTACTTTCAGTACTGGCGACTCAACTTGAGGAGACACAACATTACTTTCTTCAGGCCAGAACGGATAGGCAAGAGATCAAAACGGCCCTGGAGGAGGTTGCCTTAAAGGTCTCAAATCTCGGCATTGAAGTTTCAGACCTTCAACAACGGGTGGCCGAGGTGGAGGAGGCCAATGCCGCCGCCTGTGCCTCAATCAAGACTCAAGATCAGTTGATGATTACTTTACAATCTAAGGTTGAGGATCTGGAAAACCGGCAAAGACGCCAGAACCTGAGGGTTTTTGGGGTACCCGAAGGAAGGGAGGATGCCGATGCCCGAGGGTTCATTGTTAGTCTTTTTTCTAAAGCACTTCCCGATCTTGCCGACTGGGATATGGATTCGTAAATTCAAAGAGCGCATCGCCTTCCCCTTGCTGCTAATCCCTCTCGATCCACATCATTCCCCCGACCAATATTAGTGTATATTGGGAATTTCTTACTGAGGCAAGCCATATTTTTTAAAGCTCGACCAATGGCCCCAGTACAACATGATTCTATGTCTTTTTTTGTCCGCTCTGATCTGTGTAAAAACACAATGGACAGACGGTGGCAGTTAAGGCAACTAATGGATTCTTTTAAAGCCGTTGGGGCGTCGGTGTTCTTGCAAGATCCTGCTCGCCTCAAGGTGATCAAAGATGGGCGACCACACTTTTTCTTTAATGAAAGAGAGGCTAAGCTAAGTTTATCTAAATGGCAACAAGTATCAAAGAAATGATAGGGGAGTGTCTCCAATCGGGGGTATATTATGGTCTTTGCAAGTTTACGTGTTTCTGCTCTGCTTCGAGATGACTTGTCTATGCTGTAATAACTTGTTTTGGTAAGGTTAGGCGGGATTTTGTAATGTATTTGTAATTTATTTGCAGTTTATCGTATCCATTGGCTCTCAGAGGTTGGAGGTTGGGGGGGGTGCTTTTGTGGGGGGTGTACTTTGGTGTATTGCTGTCTTAAGACAGCTGGGTAAGGGGATGATTCCGTTCCGTAGGCACTGGGTGGTGGGGGGGATTCAGGTTGGGGTTGTGGGAGGGGGAGGGGGTGGGTGTGGGGGGGGGCAAAGTCAAAAGCAGCCAAAAGAGTGTTAAAAAGAATGTTATTGATTATGATGGATGTTTCTCACTAGGACAAGATTTTGGTTTGGAGGGACAGTGTTTAAGAGTAACTCCCGGAAGAAAATGCCTAGAGTTTGTATAATGTGCTGGAACGTGGCCGGTTTGAACTCCCCTACTAAACGGCGATTAGTTTCGGAGGAGTTAAAAGCATATCAACCACTGATTATCGGTTTAACAGAGACTCATCTGGCTTTTAAGGACCGTAACTTTTTCAAGCTAATGGGATTTGAATTGATAACTTGTACGTCACAAACTGTTTCAATACGTGGCTTCGCTCTTTTGCAAGCGCGAACCACGAAATTTACGTTACTTCGGTCACTCTGTGACAATAGGGGTAGATGGGTCATTGCTCAACTCTTGGTTTACGGGCATAAACTTACCATTTGCGTGGTTTATGGTCCGAACAGCGACTGCTCTATGGATATTTCCTTTCTAAACTCAGAATTGTTGGGCTGGGATGGTGAGCTTATTCTCATGGGAGATTTTAATTGTATTTTAGATCAGAAATTGGACTCCTCAAATACCTCGGGGCGGGTCAGAATGGTGTCTACTAGAGCGGCTATCAAAGATTTACTGCGAATACACCAGCTGGTTGATTTATGGCGGGAGGTTTATCCATTAGTTAATGGCTATACATATTTCTCGCAACCACATCGTCATTACTCCAGGATTGACATGGTGTTTGTTAGCCGGGTTCGTCTAGTAGACTCTAGCATTGAGGTTTGCCAAAAAATCACATCAGATCACAACCCTCTATTGTTTACAATAAACCTCGGACCAACAATTCCCCGGGCGGCAAGGGTCTTTACTTTTCCTAAAATCCTTCTTAAAAATCATGACTACATACATCGAATGCAAGGTCAACTAGTGGATTTTATTGACACCACTGCTCACACCGCCTCTTGGTCTATGGTTTGGGACAGCTTAAAGGCATTTATCAGGGGTATCACCCAGCAGTATTTATTTCGTCAAAATCAGGCTAAGGTTCTACTCGTCGCTGCCGGGCGAAGGGAATGTCTGGAATTAGAACAACAACATATTAAAGCAATACAAAACAGAGATCATCGAGAAGCTGATAACTATCAGAAACTTGTAATAGCGAGAGCTAAGATTACCCGTGAGCTAAGGGAGAAGGTGGCTAGTCGGTATCATGAAAGTAGATTGCGGGAATATGAATATGGAGAGAGGATTGGACGGGTTCTAGCCTACCAGTTAGCGGATTCCAGGGCTCATACGCAAATTAAAAGTATTATTGGGGACGACGGTCGAACTTTCCACCAATCTGCTGAGATTTTGGAGCAATTTAGGCAATTTTATACAGAATTATATAAGGACGATACGGCTAGTGATTATTATGCGTTAGATGCTTATTTGCAGGAGAGCGGCTTGAAAATCCTAAATCCCTCCACAACTCGCCTAATGGATAGAGAAGTGGACGGAGCCGAAGTCCTGGAAGCAATTAAAGCTTTGCCTGTAGGGAAAACTGTTGGGGGGGATGCCCTACCCCTGGAGTTCTCTAGAATTTTTATATGAACTCTGGGACCGTTTTTTTTTAAAGATGGTGAATGATATTATGAACGGCAGGGATGCCCCACCGTCTTGGAAACAAACAAATATTATTGTCTTTCTAAAAAAAGGGAAACCTCAAGATGAGAGAGGCTCCTATCGTCCAATCTCACTTATCAATCATGATGCCAAAATCTTTTCAAAGATTTTGGCTTCTCGACTTGCTCCATATATAAAGACAATAGTGTCGGATCAACAACATGGTTTCGTCCCAGGGCGGGATACTACCTCCCACATTAACACTGCCATAGCCGTATTTGATACGGCACAATGTCTTCGTGGTAAAGCAGCGATGTTAATGTTAGATGCCGAGAAGGCTTTTGACCGAGTAACGTGGGGGGCACTCTGGGCTATATTGTTGAAAGTGGGGATTGGCTGCAAATTTGTTTTGGCAGTTCAGACGATTTATGCAAACTCACAGGCCGTTATTAGGCTCAATGGTTTGACCTCGGATACTTTTGCCATCCAGAGGGGCACCCGTCAGGGGTGTCCCCTCTCCCCTCTTCTCTTTGCTTTATATATTGAACCCTTTATTTGTCATTTGCTATCGAACCAGCGGATTAACCCGATCTTCTTTAATTAAGTGTATATTAAAATAACCGTATATGCGGATGATATAGCTATTTTTACTACTGACCCTGTCCAAGCAATGGGGGAGATAGTTTTAGAGGCTCAACGATTTGGATCAATATCCGGGTATAAACTCAACACCAGTAAAACTCAAATGATTACTAACATTGAATACAGCCCCTGCCCGTCTATTTTGGGTGTTACCCAAAAAGCCACCTATCTTGGGATCAATCTCAACAGTCACACTGAGGAAATAGTTAAGATTAACTATGAACCACTATTCAAGAAAGTGGCTACGGATCTACGTAGGTGGCATCAGCTACCCTTAACCATCTGGGGGCGCTGTAATGTTATTAAGATGAATGTCCTCCCAAAATTTTTGTATTTGTTTAGGAGTATTCCCTTGCGGGTTCCATCATCATTTTTTAAACGACTGGACGGCATTATAGGTAGTTTTGTCTGGGGGTATAAAAGGGCCAGGCGGACTATTAAACTTCTTAAACTCCCATATGAGAGGGGTGGTTTGGGGTTACCTGATTTTAAATTATATTTATGGGCAGCCTTTGCTACGCGCTTGCAGAGTCTGATGGACGGTACCAATACGTCTCAAAAGTGGACATCATATCAGTTAGCATGTGGGTCGGATTATAGGTTCGTACTAGCCCAGATGACAGACCCAAATTATTTCAAACGCGTTCGCTTTAAGATCTTGAGGCATGCTGCTTGGATTTGGCGAGACATTTCAAAGCAGTATAGTATTCCCGAGCTGCACGCTAGCACGTATTTATCGGGGAATCCCAGGTTGGGGATTTTATTTGGTGATAATGCCTGGAAGGTCTGGCAACAGCGTGGCCTACTGCAGCTAGGGCAATTATATGATCAGGACGGATTCAGGCCATTTTCTTCTTTTAAAGATGAATTTGGGGTTCCCAATCACTCTTTCTTTAAATTTTTGCAAATTAGAGACTTTCTTATTAATAGGGAAGGCCTAGTGAGAGTTAACATCATAGGTGAACCCGCAAGTTCACTCTTACAAATCCATGGCAGGGGTTGCATTGGGAAGATCTATAAGTGTTTAATTTCAGACGCAGTAGACGATGCTCCCCAGGTAGTTGAGAAACTAAATCGCCACTTTGGTACTAGTATTACCACAACTATTCTATACAGGTCATTGTCGATTATTAATACCTCTGTCACTTCTATTAACTTAAAACTTCAGCAACATCGGATGCTATTTCTTCTATATTATACACCTGCAGTTATCTCAAAATGGTCTACGTCTAACTTGGCATCTAAAACTTTTTGTCCTAAATGCACTCTGTACGCTGCTGATATTAGACATATGTTTATTACCTGTCCTTTATTGTCTGCTTTTTGGACCAGGATTGCCAGGGAGTTATGTAACCTCTCAGGGACTAATATTGTTATCTCGGAGAAAGAGATACTGCTAGGAATAATAGAGGAGCCAGGTTTAATAACAGCAGCTTTCTTCTCGATTATTATGGCTTGTTGTCGATTATGTATCGCTAGGGTCTGGATTGAACCTAAACCACCAACGTTTGTGGAGTTTTGGCAGCTGTTAAGGGGGGTGTTTGAACTAGAAACCGCCCTGGCAAAGGCTAGGGGACCCCGCTCTCAGAATAGAACAGAACGAATTTGGCAGTGTTTACAATGGGACTAAAGAGTAGCGATAATTTTGTTTGCACACACTATGCTTCTTGGATTTTGTAACCTATATTTGCCTATCCAGTCTGTACTCTTCAACCTTATGGTTTGCTCTGTATTCTGTCTGGTCGTTTCTCTCTTTTGACTGAATAAAAAAAAAAAAAAAAAAAAAAAAAAAAAAGAGTTTTGCCGATAGAAAAGGAAGGCAAGAAGATATCTATTTAATAGGGAGTAAGGTTTGGCTTAGCATAATACATTTGACATTAAGAGGAAATCGTAAATTCCAACTTCGTTTCATTAGTCCATTTGAAGTTGAGAAGAGATAAGTCCAGTGACCTATAGGTTAAAATTACCTTCACAGTTAATGATTTACCCAGTATTTCACATCTTCTTACTGAAGAGATCTTCTCCAAATCTCAGGCAAAGAACACTTCCCAAGACTATTCAAACTGAGATTAGAGAGGAGTTTTAAGTAAAAAGAATGCTAGAATCTGAGGGGAAGAATGGAAAGTTGTACTACTTAGTCGATTGGAAGGGTTATGGTCCAGAGGATAGATCTTGGGAACCACATTTAAATGTGCACACTCCAAGATTAGTAAAATCCTTCCATGATCAATATCCCCTTAAGGCGAGACTTGGGGAACCCCCCTTGCGGAGGGGTACTGTCAGGAATCAAGTTCTGAAGCACAGTCATACCAGCCAGTTTGCGGGAGCAGTCTCTTCACACAGGAGAAGACGGAGCCCGATTAGCTCTTGTACCCAGAGGAAGCTACACGATCTGTCTTGGACCGAGTTGGTGAACTTACGGTTCTCCAAAATGACTGCCAACGAGAGGTCAGCGCTGCAGTCTTCTGACTGGGAGCACGAGAATCAGAGACCAGTGTGAAGCTCACGCGCACCCTCAGCACTGCGCACTTCACCAAATTCCGTCAGGAGACTAGCAGTGCTTCAGCGTTCGTGCGTACTAGAAATTCAGGGTAGTTAGTGTTCTTGTCGCGCATGTTCGTCGGAAGCGGTAGTATTCCGTTTCTCGTCGGGTGTGTACAGAGTCTGAAGGAGGAGTTTGAGTCTTCAGCGAAGATCACGAGTGAAGTTCTTTTTGAAGAGAATTCCTGTGTCGTTCTTACTCACTGCTTTGATAACATACCTGTGCAGTCACGAAAGTACCCGGATGGGAAAAGAGACTATTTTATATTGTTTGGATGTAAAAATTGAACACCACCTGAAGGAAAAAAGAATAGTTATGAAATAAAACTATTACTAGACAAGCCATAATTATCAACTATGAGGTAGTAAAGAAATTTGGTGAAAAGAAATATTTAATAAGAATACTTACCTTACCCAGTGGGTCTGGCGACTCCATTTAGGTTCCCAATACTCATAGTGTTCTATATTTTTGGAATTAAACAAATAAACAAGAAGAGAGGAAATAGCCCAGTCTCTAAACGGTACGTTAAAAAAGAGGTTTAGAAAATAATACTTAAGCTATAGAGAATTATTTAGACCTTAGTAATGTGTTTATTTGTTTTACAGTGTTCATACAAGATCAACTGCG